>NC_045610.1:24797977-25422977 GCF_009762305.2 Zalophus californianus
CCAGCCTGCTCTGCGGCGCTCACGTCCCTGCCTCGGTGGGTGGGGGTCCAGGGTAGAGTCGGGCCGAGCCTCCCCAGGCCCCCTGCTGCGTCCCTGCTGTGGGATCCATTTCACTTTCCTCCAGGCCTTCCTTGGGAGCTGCAGGATTACCGGATGTGCCCTCCGATGGGTCCCTTTCTCTATCACTGGCTCTGTCCCTGGCCGTCTGTCCTGTCTGGATTTGCTGCAGGCTCTCCCCAGCATATGATCTGTACCTAGGATTGCCAGATAAATTTGAATTTCAGAGAAAGAACACTTTTTTAAGTCTATCTCCAAAATTGCACCGGGCAGACTTATACTAAAACATTATCTGTTGTTTATCTGCCACTGAACTTGACCTGGGTGTCTTGAATTTGTATTTAGCAGGTCTGGTGACCTACCCCCATCCCACCTACGTCAGGCAAACTGAGGCCGAGAGGGAAGGGTGGACAAAGGAAGGGGTCAGAGACTGAGCAACCACCAGTTCCTCCTTGACCATCCCCCTCTCCCTCCGGCTGGCCACACCTTCCAGGAACTGATAGCAACTGGTTGAGGGTTTTCCCCTGCCTGGTATCAGGTTCCCTGTTGGGAGGGCAACTGGGTACACCTGGGCTGCCAGTGGACTTCCTCCCCACAGTTTTCCAAAGACTTGGGAGAGGTCGGTGCCAAGGAAACTGATGTGAAGAAAAATTCTTGTTTCCTTACTATTTACAGCCCATTGACAGGCCAAGTGACATTTCTCTAGGGACTCAACTGCCTTGATGTGGACACTTTGATAAGGGGCAAAAGGCAATCCTAGCCCGACCCTCCAGGATCCTGGGGTCTACTTTAAACATGCAGAAATTCCTTTGGAAGCTCCCTTTATCTCTACCTGCCCACCCCAAGATACAAGATACATCTCCTGCAAGCATATGGCCCACTGATAACACACCTGAAGGGTCTCCTGACTGAGGGTTTACTAAACAATAATAAATGACCTTCCCCAACAATAGCTAGGCCCCTCAGTGTCCTAGAAAACCTTGTTTCCCCAAAAGACCTTGGAGGTTTGTTCAGTCCCTAACCCCCTCCCAACTTGCAAGTACATAATCACCACCCCTTACAACTCCAGTGCAGCTCTTCCTGCCCACGGGTCCTGTCCCTGGGCTTTAATAAAACCACCTTTTTGTACCAAAGACATCTCAAGAACTCTTTCTTGGCCGTCGGACCCTAACATTTTCCTACACCAGAAATCGGATTCCTTCTCTTTGGGTCTCTGCTTGATGCCCGCCTCAGTGAGCTGGAGTGCGAGGGCCCCTTCCTGAGCTCAGCTCCCCCCAGCAGACCAGCCACCTCTCACGGAAGGGAGCCCTTGGGCAGCATCTGGCTGCCATCTCCAGGTGACGTCAGAAGGGGCCTGATGCCAGGGTTTTATTTACAAAGTCAGGAGAGACTCAAGAGGAACAGAACTCAGCTGCCTGCGGGAGCTGGAGTGCTCGCTCGCGTCAGAGCGTGGAGGACAGGAAGAGCAGGGCCCAGACACCGGCAGGCAGCTGAGTTCCCTCTGCCTAACTGCCGCCCCTCTGGTTCCTTTCTCCTTGTAATCGTCCTGATCTGTTTCACTACCTTCAGCTGTCATTATTTGCATGCACTATTTCACTGAATCCTGACAGTAATCTTTAGAACAAAAGCCTGCACTGGCACAGCCTCTTGGGGACAGCAGGGATCTTCATCTGTTCCGTTGACTACTTGTGGGGGACACTGTCCTGCACAGCTCAAAGCCCTAGGGATGCCTGCTCCCCCCACCCCCCACGATGAGTGCTGCTGGAGTGCAGATGCCTTCAGTCGTTGGCCTCTCCAGGGCAAGGAAGCCCCTCACTCAAGGTCACACTCCTTTCTGCAGCAGCCTCCAGCCAGTGACTGATCAGGTTGGGGGTACAGTCAGTCCAGTTCGGGGTGACTCCAAGGGATCATTCCAGCTTCTGAGCTCTGGGTGGGGCCAGTCAAGGTGACCACTGGGCCCGTGTGGCAGCTCCATCTCTCCCTCATCCCAGCCCAACCCTGCTTTGCTCTCTTCCACAGGTGTGGGTCCTAGAGGCACTTTTTTAAAAAAAGATTTTTATGTATTTATTTGCGGGGGCGGGGGCAGAGCACCAGCAGGGGGAGAGGCAGAGGGAGAGGGAGAAGCAGACTTCTCGTTGAGCAGGGAGCCCGATGTGGGGCTCAATCCCAGGACCCGGAGATTATGACCTGAGCCGAAGGCAGACGCTTAACCAACTGAGCCACCCAGGCGCCCCTTAGAGGCACTTCAATAAACATCTTGTGCACTGAACTCTGTCAGCTTCCTGGGGGAGCCAACCTGCAGGACTGTGGGGTATCAGTGCCCAGACAGCCTGGAGCACGTAGTAGGCTTTCAATCAGGACTGGCTTGGAAGAACCCTGGGACAGGCATTGCTAGTCCTGACTCCACACAAGTAACACTACACTAACAGCAGCTAATACTTATTCAGGTAAAACTATGCAACATGCTTTATTATCTCACTTAATCCTTAAAACAAGCTTCCGAGATGTGCGTTTCTATTTTCTCCATTTTCAGAGGAGGGAATGAAATGCATGGGACCTGTGACTGGCCGGTGGTTTAGCGGTAGTGGGACTTGGACCCTGTACAGGGCGGTACTCAACCCCACCCTTGGATCCTCAGTGTGCTCCACCATTTTTCTGAAGGAAACTGAGGCGTGGAGAGAGAAAGGGACTTGCCCCTTCCAGTGAGTGGCTGCCAGGTCTACAAACCCTGCAGTCCGAGCAGCTCCCCTTGGACTGAGTGCTGCTGGCCTGGAAGCACTTCCACGGTAGCTTGCGTTTAGAAGTCACCCAGCCAGCCAGAGACATGCTGTTCCCTAGATCTGGAACACTCTACCCTGCCCCCTCCCTACCTGTGTTCTTCTCATGAGGTTTACACACCAGCCAAAAACCCAGCTTAAAAGTGACTCCTCTGTGAAGCCCTCTTCAATGGAGGGCAGCTCCCCTCCATCTCCCTGACCAAGACCCCTGACTTGACATGATAGAAGATAAGACAAGGATTGCCTCTTAGGCATCCCGGTATGGAAGTGCCACTCCTTGGGTGGCCACATGGGGGGGGGGATGACAGATGTTTGCAAGATGAATGAATTTAAAAAAATGATAGCAAAACACTGAATTAGCAGGCACCATTCCAGGGCTGGAACTAAATATTTACCTTGCCCCCGGGGCAATCCTGAGAGATAAGCCAGGTTTTCTAAGCTCTATTTATGCTGACTTTCCTTCTGTGACTGACACAATCAATCTGGTTTTGTTAACAGTTTCCACATGTAGGGCCTGGACATAGGAGACACCTGATCCTAGGCTTTCACTGTTCCTCACATCATGTGTCCTTCTCAGGGAATCTGTTTCCCAATCCTTGGCCTGAGGTGACTGGGCTCCTCCATTCCGTGGGCACAGTCTCCACAAGGCTGCAGGTCAAATTGGGACCTCACTCTAGTGTGAGCTGTGGGTTCACGGGCAGCCACGGGGTTAACAGCTCTATCAGGAGCTTCTTGGACTATGTAGGACAGTCTTGCCTGGGTCCACTGCCCAAGTGGTCTCCTGGGAGATACCTCTTAAGGGAAACGGATTGCGTGTGACACGCTGGGTCCAAGTAAAGAGTCATAAGGGAGGATGGACTTGGAGTCCAGTGTGGCATTTATTAGCCTCTGGGATTCACACTGGAGTCTGTTAGAAAGAAACCCTCAGGCCCAAAATGGAGTCACCTATGTTAAAAGCCCAATGTCAGCAAACCAAGACTTAATACCTAACCTAACTGCAGTTTCAGCTCCCCTGGGATTGTAACCTTTAACCAGTCAGCCTGGAATTTCCTGGTCAGCACTAGGAAATGTACTGATAGACCCTTTCCCTTCCCTTAAAAGGGTGACCTTGCTTAAAACAATGCATTCTTTGCTAATAATTTCTTTTTCTGTTCTCTCTCTGCCTTTGAAAACATTTTCTTTCCTGCAGCTCAGTGGAGCTCTCCTCTACTTGCTAGACAGGATGCGCCCGATTCATGAATCAATTAGGAAAGCCAATTAGATCTCAAAAACTTACTTGGTTGAATTCTAGTTATTCAACAGGCCGTAACAGTAATGGAAGTGGCCCATGAAGATGGAAAGAGCAATCTCAGCTAAACACTAACACTTGCTTGTGGGGGGCAGGCAGCTCTGATGTGGGGACACTGGTATAAAGGCCCAGCGAACAACTCCCACCCTGGTGTCCATTCTGTGAGGGGACATTTTGGGGAGGCGGTGCTGGTGTTGCATGAGGGGATCAGAGATTGGAGGCTCCTCCTCAGGGGACACCACATGACAGCTGAGAGGCTTAGTTTAAGACATCTGTGAGATGCCCTCGGGAGGCAGCCTTCGCTATGTACAGGGAGAGGGGGATAAGGGGGAAGATGCAGTGAAACCTGTGTTATCACAGGGAGTGACCGTTCACTCACGGGGCGTGAGGCTGCTGAGGTGGGGCCAGCACACCTAGCACACCAGCCGATCCAGGAGACGCTGCTGTGTGGAATCCGCTGAGAGCGCAAGCTCAGGGCGTGGGCCTGTGCTCTAGATGAGGAAGAGGGTTTCCACAACAAACATCAGTGCAAACAGGGTAACAGATGAAATGTTTCATCCAAGCCTCTGCCAGGCGCCGAGCCTGTGCTGCCTCTCCCAGAAAGGTAGTACCCGGGCAGCGTGGTAGCTCCCTGACCCCGACATCGCTTTGCACATCAGTTTGCATTTATGGTGGTGATTTCCTCAGAGTCCACATTAGGCATGCTTCTCTTTCTTTTTTGACATATACCGGTTTCCCTTGCTATCCAAAAGTACAGCCTTCCTGGTGCCCCTGGGTGGCTCAGTCAATTAAGCGTCTGACTCTTGGTTTTGACTCAGATCATGACCTCTGGGCTGGGAGATCGAGCCCTGTTGTTGTGCTCCAGGCTCAGTGGGGCATCTGCTTGGGGTTCTCTCCCCCTCTGCCCATCCCTGCCTCTCAAAACAAAAACAAAGAAGTAGAGCATTCCTATGAAACCTTTCCTAAATTGAAGCGGTATAAAGCAAAGAGTATCGCCCACCTTCTGAAAGTTCTTGTTATACAACTTAGCCTTCATGAAAGACCCACGTTAATATGGTAGTGGCTTTTTTCATAAAAGTGAAAATCCTCTTTGGATTTCTTTTGGTAATGGAAAACTGGTACTAATGTAGGTCTTCTGTAAAAGTGAAGTGATGTAACTCCAACTTTCGGAAAATGGGGGATACCATTTTTGGAGAATGGGGCGCCTGGAGAGGGCATGAAAGCTCCACCCCCTTTCCTGCATACCTTGTATCGATTTTGGATTGAGGTCTAGCATTTCTATTACCATTGAAGAGGATAGAAAAACAAAGTTGGACTCATAGACCCCAGGGCGGGGGTGGGGAGGGGAAGGGGAAGACAATGGGCTGCCTCTGTGGGGCTCAGCACAGCCCGGACTGAATGGAAGGCGGCTGAGGAGTCGGCCTGCTCTGTGATGGACCGGCCATAGACGTGTGGTATTTGCTTTAGAACCCAGGCTGACAGGCGCGAAAACCTGGGTAGAAACAGTTTGGCTCAATTGTTCTCCCTCCCTTCCAGGGAAAAGGCCAGGAAGGAAAAGTCCCCAGCGTAGGGGAGGAGGCATTGTCCTCAGTGGGTTAAGTACCGTCAGGTAGCCCGGTCTGGCGGGGGGCCAGTGGGAAGCATGAGAATCTCAGGGCTGCTATAGCTGGGGGCTGCCCTCCCAAGAACAGCTCATTCAGTCCCTTTTGTCTTTCCTATCCTGCCTCTGGAACCATCACATCCCTGATCACATGTCCTGATATCTTCGGACACTTCAAAGTCCAGTTTGGAGTCACAGGCCTTGACCTGACCCCGAGTCCTTTCTCCCTCCCTCCCCAGTCCCACCCCCCCTCCTACGCCCTCTGTCCAGCTCCTAAGACCCCTGGGCTAGCAGAAGTGGAGAGAACAAACCTAGGGTGTCAGTCTCAGACAAGAGTCACTTCATGGCTGTCTGCTCCCAAGTGTTTATCTTCCAGGAACAAGGGGAGGAGGCTGTTTTCAGGACAACTACTTCCTCTCCTTGTGTAACAATAACACTTGCACATTGGCATAAGTGTTATCAGTTGTAAAAGGGTTTCACATTGACTTTTTTTTTTTTAACTTACTTAAGTAATCTCTACACCCAATGTGGGGCTCGAACTCACGACCCCAAGATCAAGAGTCGGGTGCTCTTCTGACTGAGCCAGCCAGGTGCCCTATCACTTTCACTTTCTCCTTCAGTGCTTACCACAACACTATAATGTAGTCAGGGTCATGGTGACCCTCATCTCTTGTCAAAGAAGCTCACAGGGGTTGTTTGGAGAGCTGGGTTGGTGAGCACGGGGAGACGTGAGGAGAATGGGGTGCCTGGAGAAGGCATGAAAGCTCCACACCCTTTCCTGCATACCTTGCCTGATGCATCTAGCTGTTCCTGAGCTGTGTATTTTCGTAGTAAGTCAGTAATCCAGTGGGGGCGGGGAAAGAAGGTCACGGGGGCTCAGAGTGCTTGACCATCTTGCCAGAGGTTGCTAAGTGGTAGATTACACACTCCAGTTGAAGCAGAGATGAGGTGGTATAGAAGCAGCCAGATTAACCTTTGAATCCAGCTCGGAAACGTTCCATCTGTGTGACACTTTTTTTTAAGATTTTATTTATTTGAGAGAGAGAGAATGAGAGAGAGCACGAGAGGGAAGAGGGTCAGAGGGAGAAGCAGACTCCCTGCTGAGCAGGGAGCCCGATGTGGGACTCGATCCCGGGACTCCAGGATCATGACCTGAGCCGAAGGCACTCGCTTAACCAACTGAGCCACCCAGGCGCCTCTGTGTGACACTTTGGATGAGAGACTTAATTTTATTGAGTTTCAGTTTCCTCATCCATAAAAAGGGATGATAATGCATCCCTCATAAAGCTGTGGTGAGCATTTAATAATGAATGAGATGTGCACAGCATGGGATTGGTAAATGGTAGATGTCCACTGATTGGCTAAGTGCCCCTTCCAGCTGTTCTTCTGGTTCCAAGTGCAGGCCTATCCTTTATGCCACACAGTAGGCGCTCAATAAACATTTGATGGATGAGCAATAAATTCCCCTTCCCCAACTCTTCCCAAAGTGAAAGAATGTTTATTTACAGCTCCAAGCCACAGGGAGCTCTGCAAACAAGGAGTGGCAGCAGTAACTCTCTCCAGCTGGCACAGTGGAAGGTCAAAGACCCTGGGGCTGGCTTCCTGTAGATGTCCAGCCACAGGTGCTCCAGCTGCTACCTGTGGTCTCTGCAGGGTTGGGAGCGGGCCTTCACTCTTGTTGGCTGTCTCCCCCCCCGCCCCCCCCCCCCCCCCACCGCTGCCCAGATGTCCTGTGAGCTTCAGAAAGGTCCACCCCAAGGCCACGGTGATTTCCAGCAGACCAAATGAGAATCTCTCCTGTGGCTTGGGACAATTCTCTGGGAGTTCCTCAGGCCCTGCATGACATCTTTCTGTATGCTTAGAGGTCAAAGGTGCTTTAATGCACATCTGATCCCTCACAGGTTGTTCAAGCAGCAACCCATCTCCCACCCTCACTTCAATCCGAGCAACTCCAACCTCATCTGCTTTAGCCACCTGTCCTTCAGATAAAATGGAGTTGGAAGGGTCCAGTCCCAATGTTGTTTCAAACCAAAAGCTGAAGACCACTGACTTAACGCAACCCCTTTATTATTCACAAAGGGGACTGAGGTGCAGAGGAGACAAATAATCTGCTCAAGGTCATACAATTCTTCAAGGAGCAGAAAAAACACTACAGACTAGATCTCTAGTCCTTGCCTTCTGTGGTGGCAGCTGAGTGCCCCAAACTTGAGGCTATAGCAGCCCCCGACGACCATAGGCATCTCCTGATGCAGTCCGGGAGGCTCTCTGCTGATCACTAATATGGAAGTCCCCTTCTCTCTACTTAACCTACAATCCCAGTGAGCACTAGGGTTTAGCCATCAGTAGCAGAGGATCCTGCTGTAGAGAATTAAAGAAGCCTGCCCCCATGGTCACCCAAAGCTTTGGATGCCCTACCAGCTCCCTCTGCTTTCTGGGCCTCCTCTCTCCTTCTTCGTTTCCAAAGCCCTTCTGGTTTTTCTCCCACCTTCCTGCCTGATTCTTTTTTCTTTTTCCTCCACTTAACTTTGATTATATTGGAGCACTTTAAGCCCAGCACCCTTCTGCGTTCCTCTTGGGCTCATGGTAAGGTTCAAAGTTCATTCTCAACAGAAATTTCAGCAAAAGGGGATTGTGTGTATAAAAAAGAGAAAGTTAAATGACAGCAAACAAAAACTTGCTTACAATAAAATGGTCTAAATGTAGTATGCACTTATGTAAACCATATGAAGGGGCGCCTCGGTGGCTTAAGCGTCTGCCTTCGGCTCAGGTCATGATCCCAGGGTCCTAGGATCGAGCCCGCATCAGGCTCCCTGCTCAGTGGGGAGCCTGCTTTTCTCTCTCCCTCTGCCTGCCGCTCGGCCTGCTTGTGCTCTAATAAATAAATAAAAAATCTTAAAAAAAAAACAGGTCTACACATCTCTGCTCCCTTGCCTGTTTAGACTGCCAGACTGTTCTGCACGCTTCTGATAAAGTCCCGATCTTGCTTCATGACACAGCTCATTTCCCTTTCCCATTTGGTTTTCCCTAAGTACTTTGTCAATAGCCTACTGTCTATTGCCCTCAGTCAGCACCTCATCAAAGACAATTATATCTAGGGAGCTTTGGTTAATTACTACCACTGCTCCTTGCATGTGTGCATATGCATATCATCATTCTCTGATTAGACTGAATAATGACTCATTCCCTGGAGCCCTGGTTTCCATAAATGACCAACCTGACGACCAGTGCGAACTGGCTGTAAAACATTATCCCCAGAGGAACTTATTAAAATTCAGATTCTTGGACTGCGTGGGAGATCTCCTAAATCTGAGTGTAGATGTACAGAACACAGGTTCAGTATGACAATGATGGGTGGGGACCCTGGAATCAGCACTTTTAACAAGCTCCTAGTTGATTTTGATGATACTGACAAATTGCCGGGTTGGGAACTGCTGACCCAGAGAACCTGGCACAGAGCCCTGTACCTAGAACGTGCTTACATGTTGTTATCTATATGCTTCTGGACTGGTAATGAACTTGATCATAACATGGTTGTATTATGCCTGTGTTCTGTTTCCCTAAATGAGGAAAGAATACTGTTATTTGAGTACTTAATAGGCATCAGATTCTGGGCCTATTTACATATATTACCTACTCCTTATAATAACCTTTTGAAGTAACATGGTATTCACTGGGCATGAGAAATCTGAGCATCTAAGGGACTTTTTAGTGCACAGCTGTTGTAATAGTTGATCTACAACCTGACTTTTGACTTAATGGGCTCTAAATCCATAATCTTTCTACTTGCCAGAGGGCACAGACTGGTGGCTTGTATCTAGCTTGCAGATAGGCTTTATGTGAGCAGTACAATGGTTAAAATTTTTTAAACATTAATCATAGACATTTCTAAATTGGGTATTTTGTATTAAAATCTGGATTACTGGTTTCTCTTTAGGGGTAAAGAAAAGATACGGTAACACGGGGGCCCACCTTCCTGCATGGCAACAATCAAATGGAGCCTTTGGATGGGTATGTGCTTGCATAGTCCCCACTACTCCCCATTCTCATCCATGGCTGAACCTGTTTCTCTTATACTCTGTTCTGAAACCGGGGTCCTATAGGCCTCTGAGTTTGCAATTCTTGCACTCTTATTTACTGTCTTGCTTTTCATTGTTCAGGAAGTTTGGCAAACCTAAAGACATCCTCTTTTTATTTGCACTGTCTTGTATGAGTCTCTGATCATAGGGGTGGGTGTGTGCACTTCTGACTCTGTGATTACTAAGGAACCAGCTGGTACATCATCGGGGAAACTAGGATCCTCTGTTCCCTAAGCTACACATTCTGGTTCTGGACTAGTAAAATCCTATATGCAACCCTTAAAATAGTTGGAGGAAATGTGGCAATTCATCAATTTGCTTCGATTCAATTGTGTCTGCAATTACGAAAGGCCAATGCCACCAAGCGGTAGAGAGATTGCATGTAGAAATGCTACTCTCAGCCAGAGAGGCTGGGAGGCCAAAAACCTCTCTCAATTTAAAGGGCCATTCAGAAACTAGAAACAAAATGCTTACCCATCTCCACAGGCCGGTTCTTTTCACGGTTGTCCTCTAGGGTGTCTGGGTGGCTCAGTTGGTTAAGCATCTGCCTTCAGCTCGGGTCATGATCCCAGGGTCCTGGGATCAAGTCCCATATCAGGCTCCCTGCTCGGCGGGGAGTCTGCTTCTCCCTCTCCCTCTGCTTCTCTGTCAAATAAATAAATAAAATCTTAAAAAAAGAAAAAGTTTATTCTTTAAAGAGCCAGAAACACAGACTGGCATTTTAGGAGTCATGCTTTATTTTGTATCTTTTTTAAAAAAGACATTTATTGGGGCGCCTGGGTGGCTCAGTCATTAAGCGTCTGCCTTTGGCTCAGGTCACGATCCCAGGGTCCTGGGATCGAGCCCCGCATCGGGCTCCCTGCTCAGCAGGAGGCCTGCTTCTCCCTCTCCCACTCCCCCTGCTTGTGTTCCCTCTCTCGCTGTGTCTCTCTCTGTCAAATAAATAAATAAAATCTTTTTTTATTTTTTATTTTTTTTATATTTTTATTTTTTTTAAAGATTTTTTATTTATTTACTTGAGAGAGAGAGAGAGAATGAGAGAGAGAGCACGAGAGGGAAGAGAGTCAGAGGGAGAAGCAGACTCCCTGCTGCGCAGGGAGCCCAGTGTGGGACTCGATCCCAGGACTCCAGGACCATGACCTGAGCCGAAGGCAGTCGCTTAACCAACTGAGCCCAGGCACCCTAAAATCTTTTTTTTAAAGATTTTATTTATTTGAGAGAGAGAGAATGAGAGACAGAGAGCACGAGAGGGAAGACGGTCAGAGGGAGAAGCAGACTCCCTGCTGAGCAGGGAGCCCGATGTGGGACTCGATCCCGGGACTCCAGGATCATGACCTGAGCTGAAGGCAGTTGCTTAACCAACTGAGCCACCCAGGCGCCCAATAAATAACATCTTTAAAAAAAAATGAAAAGACATTTATTTGAGAGAGAGAGGGAGAACACAGAGGGAGAGTAAAAGGGAAAAGCAGAATCCTCGTGGAGCAGGGAGCCCGATGCGGGGCTCCATCCCAGGACCCTGGGATCATGACCTGAGCTGAAGGCAGACACTTAACGACAGAGCCACCCAGGTGCCCTATTTTCGATGACTTTCTGGATTCTTTGTTTGTTTCCTTAAAGTAGCTACCACTGCTGCTGATTCAACATGTTTAATTCTATACATTTTTAATGTGTATTCCCGTTTTTGAGAATTTGAGCGAAGAGCTATTAAATTTTTTAGCATTAGAACAGCAAGAGTAAAAAAACCTCTTGGCAAAACATGATTGAATCTCATGGGGGTTGGATTCCACATTCATTGAGCATTTACCAAGGAACTGCCAGGCTTTTGTATACTTCATTTACTTAAGATAAGGCCGAGAGGTAGGCATTCTATTTTTAAAGATAAACAGTGACTGAGGGTGAAGGACCCACTGCCAAGTGCTTCCTTGGCGCCCTCCCAGAGAGACAACCCAGGGATATCCTTGGTTTCTCAGCGCCCCCTAAAAACCCAGGATCATCGAATCATTATTCAATGATAAGTCTTCCTCTTCACCTTCTGTCTTAAACTGCAAGAAAATGATTGTTAAGACCTCCTTCATCAAGTCTCTGTTCACTATCAGCTCTCATACACCCCCCTCCCCCCACGCCAGTGCCTTCCAAATAATTTCCTAACAGGGATGTGAGCAAAGTTTAAATCAATTCACCTGGTCACTGCAGGGATCTTGTTCTACCTTCAACAGTTTCCATTCTTTCGGAGATGGAGCATCCACTCTATGTCAGGTAGGTATTATTCAAGTAGGAGAATTAAACAGGGTCACAGAGAGAAAGGCTGAAAAATTTGACTTTTTTGGTGTTTACTTGTATAGAGGAAAAACAGCACATAGATGCATCCACAGTATTTAATTTGTTTGGGTAATAGTTACAGATAAACAGGTACACTCCATATACAATTACCAATACTTTTTTATACAGTTCATATTTCAGTACATCAACACTATTTTATTTACACTCTATATATGTACATTAACATCTTTCTAAAGTCAGTGCATTGTCAACAAGTTTTATACAGTAATTTACAAGGTGAATGTAGTTAATAGTTAATTTAATAAATTTTCTGCTAGTCATGAATTAAAAAATTAATTACAACCAATATAACAAACACAGATCAAACAACATTAGTAGATTGTGCTACCTGCTTAAATAAAACATCTGTAAGGAAATTATTTTAAATCTTCCACTTTTTCACGGGATTTGTCCAGGTAGAAATGGACAGATTTTTATATACTGAAATCATGACACTATAAAGCCTGCATTTTGTCTGACTTCATCATATTTTACCATTTAGGCCACTCCTTCCTACTTGTAATTACAGTCTTTTTCTGAATAGGGTTTTGACTTAGGTATCCATTTAAAACAACCTTTCCAAATGCTCTGAGAAGAACTGGATAATAACCTGCCTCAGGTATCAGAGCACAAATGCTTAATTACATTGGTACCTACTATCTGTGAGGAAGGAAGGTTAATGAAATCTGACAATTAATGAGAATCACTCCCAGGGTCCAGATGAATAAAAAAAAGAATGGAAAAAAAGGGGGGGGAATATTTACTTTACATATATTTAAAAACAACACAGGGAAAAAAAATGCTGCCCGAAATAAATAACATTTATACTTTTGTTCCAGTTTTGAATTATCAGAGGAAAAAAATGAAGCGAGCAAAGAAACATAATTTTTGATGAACACTACTGTGAAATTATTAAAAAAAGAAAGAAAAAAAAAGACAAACACCAAAAAACCCAAAAGACCAAACAAATGGACATGCAAACAAAACAAAAGCTTACTTCCTAAACCCACCAATTAAATAAAAAATACATACTATCAGTGTCTGGGATGTGTTTTGTTTTTAAATTTAATATGATGGGGCAAAATACCCCCTATTCAAGTTAATTTATAGCCCTTACAGCCATCAAATATGAACATGTTTTAAAAAAGTTCACTTGCATGTATTCTCTCTTTTTTTTAAAGTGCAAAACAAAGAAACAAAGAACAAACAACCCCTAGTTGTAAAACACCATCTAGCTTTGATGCCACCTTCCCTCTCAGAAGCTCTTGTGCAACGTGGGCATGTAATGATGGTGCAAATATTGGCAACTATCCTACTGTGCTTCAGCAGGGGTGGGGGATCCATTTCTGAGGACACTTGAAGTATCCTCAACATAAGATGCCTCTATGTGCAGGGCTCCTTTAGCTGGATTTCCCAGGATGCTTTTTTTCCCCCTACAGGGTCTCTGACCATGGCCCTGGGTAGAAGGCACACAGCTCTTGAGAGAGTCTCCTTTCTGAACTGACCACTTCTATATGCCTCTGCCACGAATGACTGGTTGTGTCTCAAACACGAACACAACAGAAACAAAAAGCAAGAAAGGCATAGAAAGAGTGGGGGAAATGGTTTAAAAAATAAATAGAAAAATGTGTGTCCATGCCAGAAGAATCCTTTGCACACCTTCTGATCTTGCTTTCTCCATCTTGTCAATATAATGGAATAAAACTTCAGGAAAAAGGAGGTAGCATATCATGTCGTCCCCAGACAACACTACAATTTTTTGTTTGACTTTGACTCCCAGGAAATTCTTAGCATTTTGTTATGGTTATTGGTAAACTCTACACTCACTACATGTTTGTTTATATCTGGACAAGCACAATTTAGTTCTTATTTGGTCCCAGGTGGCTGGTGCCAAACCCTTTTGCTTCCAGGCTAATGGTGGCTCTGCCTGAAAGTTCTCTACCAGAGAGCTCGTGTGAGACACTTCCAAACCAAAGTATTACTACTGTTATGTTAACTGCTATTTTAATTAGGATTTTTATTTTGTGCTTCAGGGTCACAGGATAAAATAACTACATTTAGCTTGCCTTTCAGCGACGCTTCTGCCAAATGTCAGCTACAGGGAGCCGTCCCCCTCACCACTAGCCTGCCTAGCAGCCAGAGTGGAAGCTCTACTGTAACACACAGTACTTTTTGTAATCAGACTCAAAGTCTTCATCCATGCTGCTCGTGTCTGCCATCTTTTTGCCATCGATCTTTGGCAGAAATTGTGCATAGTCTATCCCCTGCTGCTCATAGAAAAGAATGTAGGCAGAGTCGGTGTCAATTTCATCTGGGTGAAGTTCCTGAAGGGGAAAGAAAAGCCTTTAATAAAAAAGCCGTCCCTATGCTGGCTCTTAATCCTTGCTAGGGAAGGGAGCACCAACCTTCTTTAATTACTAACCCAGACTGCTTCCAATCAACTTAATATTTTGGCTGCCTGGTACCTGCCCTAAAATAAGTCCTATTATTCTCAATGTTTGTTTTGGGGAAAATAGTCTGACCATTGACAAATAAGAAGAATGAAAACAAAATAAAGAAAAAAACATCAAATCCTAATAGCTCAAAAGGTAAGAACCTTTTCTCATTAACCAATATCTTCTTTTTCCTCACCGTTCATGTTTTCATTCTCTACTCTGCACATCACTTTTTTTCCTTTAATACTGAAGGCACCTATATAATGACTCTAACAAAAATATCTATTTCCTATTTGGGACAAAGTCCATGATTTCAACAAATGTCCCCTAGATTTGTCGACATTTCTGTTTCTTTTATTTAAAGAGTGGGGATATTTACCTTACAGCTGCTGTCATTATAACAGTACCACTTGCTGTTTGGGTTTTTGGCATAAGTGACATAATGGCCCCCGCCCAGAATTCCTGAATGGCACTGCAAGAGAGAAAAAAGTAGAGGTATGTTAGTGGTTAACAGCAGTCTGGCCAGGGCACAACACTAGGACCCAATCAGGAAAACACAATCACTTAAGCGATTAAGAAAAATGTTTTGGAACCACCTACCCTTTTCTAAAAATAAAACAAAAAGAAAAGTCAAAGTTTAAAAGCTCCAAATCTTACCATTTTATAGTTGTAACTATTTTTTAAAAAGCTAAAATTCCCTAGGTGTACATAACTATGAATGCCTTGAACCCGTGACTCCAATTATAATATTACATGATTATCCCCTGCATTACACTGGGAGCACCTTGGATTCTACCCAGAAGGCCAAGATCTACTGCTAACTTTGTTATCATTAAGTTCAACGCCCAGCAAATAAGGAGGCCCTGAAAAAAATGACTGATGAATGAATGAAGATGAAGGAACCACAGAGAAGTGCAGATCACTCTGGAAACCATGTAACCACTTACCGAAATTGCATATAGATTATAAATAGGCTTAACACGAACATCTTCTCTTTGGTCATCAGTGCTATCTTCTTCACTGTGGTTTTCAAGCTGACCATTGCTGTAGCCATTGCCACATGCCTCATGATCATAAAGAAATCCATTGGCCAGAGCTCCTTCATGGTCCTGAGGGGTGACCAGCTCAGTTTGGCTGCCCCCCAGCATGTGCCCTCGGCTTGAGGCATCAGCCAGCTCACAAACTTGTCCAGCCCCATTCTCTCTGCTGGCATCCAAGTTCTCCTTACTACTTGACAGTTTATTTTTGCTGCCGATCTGGGGTAGCCGGAGCCTCCCTTTGCTCCTCCCTAAAGTCCTAGGGCTACTGTTAGGGCTGCTATTTTTGCTGGAGGGACAACTGGTTCCACTTTTTCTTGTTGAAGAAGGTGAACCTGTGAAAGGGAGAGAAGGACAAGATTCATAAATCCCAAATGCCACAAGTTTAACCAGCCGCCAAATGCTAACTTTGAAGCCAACTTCACAAGTGTACACATAAAAGTAAATACAGGGGTGTTCTGACCAGCTACTTTTTATTCCTATTATGTAGCCAATGAGTTCTTCCTCAGGCCAAGCTCCCACAGGCAGCAATGTCCTGAAAACGTAAAGTACCATGTAGGGACTTAAAAACAGCAGAAAGATGAAAATAAAATAAAAACAAACAGCAGAAAGATAACTTCGGTCAGATTCAGTTCCAAACAATTAGACTAAAAAAAAAAAAAACCACAATTACACTAAGATGTATTACAAATATTCTCCTTTGTTAAAGTAGATTAAAAGATATGATAGCCAATTATTAAGCACTTACTATTGCTAGGCACAGTATTGGGAACTCTCTACTATCTCTACCTCTCACAACAATCTGGTAAGGTAGTCGATCTCAAACCTTTTGGTCACAGCCTCCCTCACCTCCTTATGTACTCTTAAAAATTGTTGAAGACTCTAGAACTTTTGCTTCTGTGGGTTATATCTGTCAATATTAGTATTAGAAATTAAAACTGAGGAACTAAAAAATATGATACGTAAACACATATTTCACTGAAGATATCACATATCATGGTGGCTCTTACTCCAGGCACATTTGTGAGAATAGAAGTTGAAAAGGTGAATACTGTCTTAGTATTTTTTATGAAAAGAGTTCTACTCCTCCAGGCCCCCTGAAAGGGTCTCTCAGAGACCCTCTAGGGGTTCCCAGACTATACTTTGGGAACAAGGATGACAACTATCATTCATGATCACAACAGGTATCAGGCATATATGGTGTTTCGTTCTTGATGTAGCAAATCCTCAGACTCTGGGAACTTTTATGAATGAGAAAATAGATTTAGGGAGGCTGCATCTCTTGCTAAAAGTGACACAGGTGACTCAAATCTAGATAGGTCTGATTCCAGATAGGTTCCTTCTACCTCACCAAGCAGTTGTTCCAGAGTGGAAAAAGAGGGAAACACGAAGCCTATAGGGGTCCCAGGAAAGCCCTTCTCAGGGTGACATCTGGGCTCCATGAGACCCTCCAGGCTTCCTCACCTTTAGGGCTACTGATGATGTTTGCACTGAGTGAAGATGGGCTCTTGCTTAGGAGCACCTCCTCTTCCCCAGCTGAATTCTGAGCATCCACTTTCTTCGCGTCTCCTCCCGGAACCCTGGGCTCAGAGAGGTCATCCCCCTGGGGTGTGAGTGGTTTACGCTGACAGAGAGCCGGGTCTCTTGGTACCAAAAAAGCACTCGGGTCAAAACTTTCACGAGGAAATTTAACAATTTTCTGTGACTTTATCCATCGACCATTTACAAATTGAAATCGTTTAAGGTGAATAATCTGAAGAAGGAAAGGTAGAAAACAATTATGTTAAAGGGTTCAGAAGATACAAAATTACATGTAAAAACCTCAAGTCTAATACATGTGAATGTTCAAGAATATATAATCTTTTTTTTTCAAAAAGAATATATCTTATTATGTAACAGAATTATCAGTGGGGCCACTGGCCTTTAGATGTATAGCTAACATGGTAATCTCCCTAATTTCATAACCTGTGCATATCCTAAATTCTTCCCAAATTTCTGCAACATCCTAGGAGCCCATATTTGCGTGTCTTCCTCTGCTTCCTGGGCCTGTGACCCACACTGACTTTTACCTTTTTCCAACATCATAGAAGATCCACTCACAAATATACTTCTGTCATGAAGACAGAAGACTATACTGAGTATTTTGAAGAAAAATGGATGAAACTTACCCAATCTCCAGTAGGAGGCCTCTCATTTCTTACCATATCCTTTGGTTGTTACCAGAGAGTTTCACTGTCCTAAAGAACGTAAGAATCTCCCTTTTCCTTTGTGGCTTCTCTTTTCTTTTTCAAGAGCAACAAATTCCTCTAATCTTATACAGTGTTATTATATGATCTAGTGTGGGCACAGATCTTTGGGTGGCTACCTCTACCCTAAACGCTCACAATTTACTGTGTATATAAAGAGAAACCCTTCCTAAGGGGCATACTCCTATATGGATCTACAGAAGCCCATGGAGCTCTCAACATAAAATTCATTCTTTAAAGACATAAAAAACATAGTTTTTATATAAATACCTTTACTGCATATGTTCTGTGTGATTTCACAGGCATACATAATTATCAAAACTCATCAAACTAGACATTTAAAATCTATGCATTTAATTTCATGTTAATTACACCTCAGTTAAAAATAAACTTTCCCCCTTCCCACCCACCTGTCCCAAGCTTGCCCCTGCCCTTTTCCTTTCCTCCCAGAGTTCCCATCCCTGGAGCTGGCTAATTAATGTTATTAATTTCCTGTGCATCCCTTACTGGGAAGTTGTTCTGGTCCAAGGAAAGAAAACCTACATTTACCGTCTCACAGAGTAGTAGGAAGAAGACATGAAGAAAAAAATACACACAAGGTCTGGTTAAAATATACCAGTGCCTTACAGTTACATTTGATATGATACTTCCACCCTTAAGGAAAAATACTTTCTTTCTTAAATGAACAGGAAGATATGGCACTTCAAACTCTCCTGACAAGCAACAGAAGCATCTTCTCCTGAAGTTCAAATTCACCAGGACGCACACCTTGCGGCACTTCTCACATACTGCACTGAACTACAGTTAATGTTCTATATGACTTCCCTCTCCTTCTAGCCTGTATGCTCCTTCAGAGCAGGAACTGGGAGTAATAATATGTATAGAACAATTAATCTGTGTGCAACACAAAAACCTTGCACAGCCAAAGTGTTTTAAATACTGCCACAGGAAGAGTCTTCTTATTCTCAAAAGTAATAGAATTCCTATCTGTTCATGACTTCCTTCCTATATGCCAGGCTCCTGCTCTCTCAGAGGTAGGGCTGTAACATACCAGGATTGGGGGAAGCCTCCAGAGATCCAGCTTCTTGGTTGCCAAGCAGTGGGTCTTACACTTGGAACAGTAGTACATCTCATTTTCCCCTAGCTCCTCCTCACTGGTGAAAGCACGGAGACAGCTGTCCAGGTTGATGGGCTCAGCTTGTGCTTGTCGACTCTGTTCCACACTCTCATGCTCATCGACAACCTGCAGATGGAGGGAACAATAGGAATGGCAGAAGGGGTGGGCAGAAGGGAAGGAGGGAGGGGGTTTAAAATGGTCCCATGGCTAGGCATCATCCGTTAGGTGACTCATTCTCATTTTATTCTACATGAGGAAAAAGAAAACAGGACTCAAACAAGTCTGAGCAAATGCAGTATTTGTACATTTACTTCCAAAATCACATCAATAACATCTTGGATCAAATTTCTATTTATATGACTGTAATTGCTTTTCTTGAAAATTCTCTGAACTCTTCAAAAAGACAAAAACAAGGAATTGCCTGTTTGTTTTACAATTTTTGAATTATAATGATATATTTTATTTAATCCAATACATACAAAACGTATCATTTCAACATGTGATCAATATGAGAATTATTGATGACATATTTTAGATTCTTTTTTTTTAAAAGATTTTATTTATTTATTAGAGAGAGAGAGGATGAGAGAGAGCACAAGAGGGAAGAAGGTCAGAGGGAGAAGCAGACTCCCTGCTGAGCAGGGAGCCCAATGTGGGACTCGATCCCGGGACTCCAGGATCATGACCTGAGCCGAAGGCAGTTGCTTAACCAACTGAGCCACCCAGGTGCCCTAGATTCTTTTTCACTAAGTCTTTGGAATCCTTAACTTGAATCAGGCACATTTAAGTGTTCAAGAGCCACATGTGACTAGCGGCTACTACACCTCTATTTTACAATTTTGAAGTCCTAAAACAGCTTACATGTGAGCTCACCCTCAAGCCAGGGGTGTTGAGGTTAGGCCATTCATTTTCAACCAGAAAGACAATATTATTAGTAGGCTGCAGGCTTTACAGGAGAAATAATATCACTGGAACACAGGTGCCAGATCTGGATTAAATCAGAAAGGGTACAAAAAGCTCGCCAAGAGAAGGGAACATATGAGAGCATGAAACCCCACAGGATAAAACTCATTTGCATGCTGGTGCCATGTAACAGAGTTATCAGAATACCATGTGTATCATCTGTCCCCTGCCTCATGGGGCGTTTTTACCAGAGACGGCAATAAAGAGACGGCAATAAAAGCAACAGCGGGCTCAAAAAATGCCTAACTTTGTCGAGAAGACCCCTAATACCTGCCCAAACCTTTCCGGTTCTACTAACCAGCATGCTAGGTTCAGGAGCAAGAAGGACATATGTATGAGAGAGAGCGAGCAGAGGGGGTAGGTGTGCAAGGATGTGTGTTGGAGGTAGTGTGGGGTCAGCAAAGAGGAGAGCGGGAGGTACCTAGAATGCAACAGACAAGGAAGAATTTTCCCCTCTCCCATTCTTGTTGCCACTTAACAGCAACCGAGAACCACAGTGGGTGAGGCACAGCATCAGGACTTTGAATGCTACCGTGAGACTTCACACGGGGATCTTTTCATCCCAGGGCGGGGTCTGGACACCAAGTCCAACAATAAGGTCTCTCTTTCTGGCAAAGGGCACACACATGTCCATTACTGAACTTATTACTGACCCCATTCAGAGGTGAATTTGTTCTCTTTGCCTGAGGCAACTTCCCTTCTGTTTTCCTTCCTGAACTTATGATGGGAACACTGAGCCACCTAGCTTACAGATTGGCACGGCTCAGGACATTCAGTTTACAAGAGGTTTTCATGTGTGACTTTCCCCACATGAGAGGCTTGCTGAGTCACAGGCTGTCAAATGCTGGGTTGACCATGCAGTTAACGGTTTTAGCATTGCATCACCAGCCATTTCTAAAGATCTACAAAGAGGAACTTAGAGAAAAGTCTTTTTTTTTTTTTTTTTTTTCCAGAATGAGAAATCTGGCTTGACCTTAGGTCACTGACTTCTTTTCTGATACTAACTTTCATCATCTTTAGAGCTGGTCATCTAAGGGAAAAACTGACATGCTTCAAAAGAAAGTATGTTGCATCATGGTTGCTGGAATCAGAGTAGTAAAACAGTAATATTCTTTTCTCATAGCCAGTTAAACATTATCTCTATCAGGGATGCTTTATGGACAACAACCAATTGCAGTAAGCTAGTAAAGAATGTTGATCTTTATTCACTGTATTTCTCATGGAACACACAGGCTACTGGAGACAAGGAGGAAGGTTCGTTAAAAAAAACCTATTTGTGGGCTGATAATAATTTTTATTTATCAATAAAATTTCCCTAAATGACAAAGATTCCCTTTTTATGTCTTGGGATCCATTCCCACATCCTCTACCACTATTCAAATAGTTTAAATCACTCATTGGCACCCTCTTTCTTCTTCTGCTTGAAAGCTCATCCTTAACACAAAACATAAAGAATGAAGTCATGGCTTTCTCACATGATAAGACTATTAGAAAAAGAGGGAGATATAAAAAGCTATCTACTTCAATTAGCTATTGAGGAATGTGAAGTCTAAATAGGTGAAAAATAAAAAGACTAAGAGTAATTGCCTCTTTTTCTGTGTACCAAATAAAACATTTACATAGAAATTTTGAAAGCACAGAAAAATATAAAAAGGCAGGGAAACTTTTATATTCTTTTTTTTTTTTTTTAAATGTAGGCTCCACGCTCAGTGTGGAGCTCAATGGGGGCTTGAACTCAAAACCCTGAGATCATGATCTCAGCCAAAACCAAGAGTGGGACGCTTAACCAAATGAACCACCCAGGTGCCTGCCGTTTTATGTTCTTTTCCTTTTCCTAAATAGTATTCTTTTATATTGAAAAGATTTTTCAGTATGTGCAATTCTATACCTTGCTTTAAAAATAACCCATGACATCGTTAAGTATCTTCCCATATATGCCAATAAAAAAAAAAAAAACTGTGGTAATGGGGCACCTGGGGGGCGCAGTCTGTTAAGCATCCAATTCTTGGTTTCAGCTCAGGTTGTGATCTCAGGGTCATGAGACCAAGCCCCGTGCAGGGCTCTGAGCTTGGCTCTGAGCTTCGCGTGGAGTCTGCTTGAGACTCTCTCAAATAAATAAATCTTTAAAAAAAAACCCAGAAACCCCCCCAAAACCCCTGGTAATCATTATTTTCAATGACTGCATAATAGTTTACCCAGCTATTATACTATGCTTTATTTAACCATTCCTCTAATGTGGGACAAATACAAGTTTCAAATTTTTCTACTATTCTAAAAATACTATGATGAAGATTTGTCAGCAAATTACAGAGTATTTCCCTAGAATAAATTCCTAGAATCACTGGGATAAAAAACATAAAATATATGGGCAAAAATGTCAATTCTGAACCAAGGAATCTCCCTTGTCTACGTGACTCCCCAAGCACATGCAGAAACCACAGGTAGGAAGAGAAATTATGTAGAAATAAATTAGTCAAAAAAAAAAAAAAAAGAAAGAAAGAAATTAGTCATGTGGCCCCAGCCCCTAGCAAAGCAGGATATATCAACAGTAAGTTGGTTTCCATGGTATCCTAAGAGCATCACTGAAAGTGGAAATGGGGTGAGACTGAACAGGTCACGTAGGCCCTTCTTTCTATAAGCAGAATGTCCTCTAGAGTTTTTCAGATTGTACACTGGAAATTTCCATCAAGAGCCACATAAATGCAAAAGCCACTACAATTCTTCAGGTGACTAAAAAAAAAAAAAAAAATCCTTTGATTCTGTTGCTTTTACTTCTCCATCAGATTTGTCATATCTCTATCCATTAGCTACCTAGCCAAACTATCCTTCAAATGATATTTGGCAAACATTTTTAGGTATGGAGTTAGTATTCTTTTTGAAGTAACATTTTCAAAATTTAAAACTGCTCTGGCAATAGAGGAATGCTAAGTGTAAGAATAGCCATTGAGATGTACTCTTAGGTGCCCGGTCTTCAAACTTTCAATCTTTTCTCTAATTTTTCTGATCACTATGCCCATTAAGAACCTATAGCCCTGGGATGCCTTTGAGTTAACAGTGGTTACCAAATGCTACAGCTTCAATAATAATTAATAAACAGGCAGAGAGATATTTATTGCTTGGTATGTGATGGCCAAACAATATAACATCTTAAATATACCCAGAGTTTCAAGATTTATTTATTATTAGTATTTTTGAAATATAATGCCCCAATACAATTAACTCTAGAAGTGGGAAAACTGAAACATCCATGTAATCATGCCAATATATTAAGTGCCGCAGAGAATACCAATGAATATTTTTCTGATTGATGATTTAGATCACCTAAAACAGAAACGGCACAATACGATTAAACTGGGAAAATGCTTACAAATAAAAATCACCATCTTATGGTGGCCTTGAGTACTCACCCTTTCCTGTGATGTTTGATAGCGGAGGTGAAGAGCTGTGGGATCCCAATCCACAGCAATATAGGCATTTCCGATGAAAGCTCGGTCTTCCCCACAATCAATTTTACAGCCTCTGCAAAATCTAAAGGGGGGGGAATGATCTACTGAAGGATGGAATAATTATGAAAGAATCCAAATTTTCTTTATCAGATATATTCTCCCTTTCTACTCCACTTTCTTTCTTGGGTTCACAGTCTGTCATGGGCCTCTAACTTAAGACTGATCAATGCATGAATATATATTAGTAATTATTATTATTTCAGGGAAGCATGCCTATCACTTCTCATGTCTCTGTTTTTTCAAAGCACTTGACAGCCATTTTTAGTCCACATGAGTATGTGGACTTTATGGCAAGTAAATGACATGGAAATTGGACATTTGAGATAATACATGGGTAAGAAAATTCTAAATTTAGTTATTTAATGCTCTGAGGTA
Organism: Zalophus californianus; assembly: GCF_009762305.2. Lineage (NCBI taxonomy): Eukaryota > Metazoa > Chordata > Mammalia > Carnivora > Otariidae > Zalophus > Zalophus californianus. Next base: position 24,821,774 of record NC_045610.1, read on the forward strand.
GGATAACTCATCTGATATAACAATGCCTATTTCTTTGTTTGTAAAAGTGATATGCTAAGTCTATTACAGTTTTCTGAAGGCTGACTTCAGTACTCAGGTATTTTCCAAGGTGCAACAGTAATGACCAATAAATCTCCATAATTCTTCTAAAAATAAAAAACAGATTTCCAGGAAAGTCTAGTAAGTAGACTATGTTTCACTGGACTCAGAACTGCTAAACTGATTTATATTTAAAGAGCAGAAAGTATAAAATAATAAATGTTGATCATAAACTATGAATTTGATGAGTATCATAGAGTTTATAGAACCACCTAAGACTCAAGAGCAAACCTAAGTTATAGACCTCATAATAAGGAAAAGATGAATCAATAATTCCTAAGTTTATTCTAAGCTTCTCATTATTCAATATTACTTCTTTTTTTTTTTTAAGATTTTACTTATTTATTTGACAGAGACACAGCGAGAGAGGGAACACAAGCAGGGGGAGTGAGAGACGGAGAAGCAGGCTTCCCGTGGAGCAGGGAGCCTGATGCGGGGCCCGATCCCAGGACCCTGGGATCATGACCTGAGCTGAAGGCAGACACTTAACAACTGAGCCACCCAGGAACCCCATATTCAATATTACTTCTAAAAACTGGAAACCTTATGAAAAAGGTATAATATCTGAAGTTGCAATTCTACTAAAATTTTTCTTTTGCAGAAGATCACTTTACCTATACCATGGGCACCAAGCACAGGAGTTTCCATCTTTCTGCACAACTCGTAGAGTGAAGGGATATTGATAGCCCATACTGTCATCACTGAAACAGAACATAAACCAAAGAGTATAAAAAAACATTTCTGATTTGAGGTCTCAACTCCTTTTCATTTTCTCTTGAAGTAACCCAAGGCAGGGACATCTGTCATAGCAGTATGCTCATGGTGATGGTTCAATGCTGGTTATCTTAACCCATAAGCAGCAGCCAGCCCTGTACTAAACACACTCAGGGCTCCCATGCTGTATCCCTGCATACAGAAGGGTAGACAGACTAGACTGCCAGATGTCTCTAAGAGAGTCCATGTGGTCCACGCAAATTTTATAAGATAAGCAAATCATGAAATCAAATACCAATTATCCTTCAGTCCTAATTCTATCATAAGATTTAATTCACACTAAACAAGTAATTAGACCTTTCTATGACAAGAACATTGACACAGCACAGAAGGCTGAAACGTCATAATGGTTTTTTAGAAGAGTCGACTAACTATATATTTAGAAGTTTTCTTTAATCAGAATCCTGATGTGGTACATGAGTTACCCCTTTTCCCTGCTTTAACTACTCAAAGCTATAAGGTACATAACATTTTTATTTATTTATTTTTTTTAAAGATTTATCCATTTGACAGAGAGAGAGAGACAGCGAGAGAGGGAACACAAGCAGGGGGAGTAGGAGAGGGAGAAGCAGGCTTCCTGCAGAGCAGGCAGCCCCATGTGGGGCTTGATCCCAGAACCCTGGGATCATGACCTGAGCCAGAGGCGGGTGCTTAATGACTGAGCCACCCAGGCGCCCCAGTAACATTTTTAGAGTAATGTCTTTTAACTGCAAAACAGTCTTGAATTCTCCAACTTAAAAAAATATTTATTCATCCTTGCCCCAATAAGAAGCAATACAGGGCAGCACATCTGGCAATTGGCAGTGGCTATTACATGGTTGCTGAAGGTAATCAAACCATGATAAGGACTTCACCACCTCCAAAAACCTCCGTTCCAAATATCCTACTTTGCAACAACCATCTCCTATCCTTTTAAATCACTTATTCAAGTATCACTACTTTAACAATTATTTGACCAAAGAGAAATTTATTTATTTCTTAAAAAGATTTTATTTATTAGAGAGAGAGAGCAGGGGCAGAGGAAGAGGGAGGAGACTCCCTGCTGAGCCGAGAGCCTGACACGGGGCCTCGATCCCAGGACCCTGGAATCGTGACCTGAGCCGAAGGTAAGACACTTAACCAACTGAGCTACCCAGGCCCCCAAGACCAAAGAGAAATTTCTAGTCACTGCCCTCAAATCCTCACTTTTCCTCCTTGTCCACTGTCCCTCAAAATCATCTTTTATATAGATCCTCAATTCCAGGAATTTGTCCATCTAATGTAAACATTCAAATTTACTGACATTAACACTCACAAAAAGAGAGAACTGTACAGTGAACCCCCATGTATTTGTCACCCAGCTATAACAATCACCAATCCTTGGCCACATCTATTTCATCTATCCCCTGGATTCTTTCATTCCATTAAAAAAAAAACTATGGTAAAATATACATAAAATTTACCATTTAACCATTTTTAAGTATACAATTCGGTGGCATTAAGTACGTTCACAATGCTGTGCAACCATCACCACCATCCATCTCCAGAAATTTTTCATCTTCCCAAACAGAAACTGTGTACCCATCAAGCAATAATAATTCCCCTGCACCTCTCCTCCCAAACCCTGGTAACCCCTAATCTACTTTCTGTCTATGAATTGCTACTTGAGATATCTTTTAAAAGTGAAATCCCATAGTATTTGTCCTTTTGTGTCTGGTTTATTTCACTTAGTATAATGTTTCTTTTTTTTTTTTTAAAGATTTTATTTATTTATTTGAGAGAATGAGAGATAGAGAGCACGAGAGGGAAGAGAGTCAGAGGGAGAAGCAGACTCCCCGCTGAGCAGGGAGCCCGATGCGGGACTCGATCCCGGGGCTCCAGGATCATGACCTGAGCCGAAGGCAGTTGCTTAACCGACTGAGCCACCCAGGCGCCCCTAGTATAATGTTTCTGAGGTTCATCTATGTTATAGTGGGTATTGGAACTTCATTCCTTTTTATGGTTAATGAACCCTCCGTTGTATGGATATACCACATATTGTTTATCCATTTGTCTGTTGATGAACATTTGGGTTATTAGCCTCTTGGCTATTGTGACCCACTAATTATTTTGAAGGAAATTGGAGGCATTTTACCATTTTCATTCATAAATATTTCAGCGTGCTTTCTCTTATTATTTCTTTATTGCCTGTAGAAGCACTTTCTCTTTTACCTGTTCTAACCTCCATGCCTTCATCTACACCACTCTACCAAAACAGCTTTTGCAAAGGTCACAAAGACTGCCATTTTATCAAGTCCAGTGGTCAGTTCCCACTGGCTGTTCCTTCTCAATCTCACTTGTCATTTTTCAACCTCTAAACGTTGGAATGGATCAGGAATTAGACTGTGGGTATCTTCTCTATATAACTCTTACTCTCTAAATGATATCATCTGGTCTCAGGGCTTTAAATACCAACTATTTGCTGATGACACCTGTGTCCATCTTCAGCAAAGGACACTTCAGTCTATTTCCCACTTGAAAATATAACCTACATCTTGAATTTAACTTGATTCCTGTCATCTCTTGCCCAAACCTGCTCCTTCCTCAGTTTTCCTCATTTCATTAAATGTTAAGACCATTCATAAACAATTGCTCAGGCTGAAAACCAAGCTTGGATTCCTCTTTCCCTCATACTCCATATCCAATTCATTAGCAAGCCCTGGGAAAAGTCCTCATTTGGAAGTCTTTCAATTCAGTCCGACTTTCCTTCAAATTTAATCCTGCCTTACTGTCATTTTTACTAAACACAACATTCCTCAACTAAATTGCTTATCTATTATTTGCAGTTTTCCTTTAAGATTTATCCTCAAGCCTTATCGTCGGCATCAAAAAACCCCATAACATAACCTACCAGCAAAGACAGCTTCTATTCAGTTAACACAGAAGCTGAACTCTCACTTGCACCACGACAACGAGATAATAAACTGCAATTCAGTTCAGATATAAATAAGGCATCATGATCCTAACAATTATTAGAAATAAACACATTTACTAATCCAACAGAACACTGGTAGGAGGAATGGAAAGAAAACAGAAGACATTTATTTTCTTTACCTAGACTTACGAAATTATTCTGTGTTAAACTGACATGGTATGGAAATAATCCAACTAAATCATTTGTTATGGCATGGGAATTTTTTAGAGTTCATGTATAGAAATGCACACTATTGTTCCCATCCTCAATTTCAGAGGGTTGAGAGGATACAAATTTCCTGGTGAATTCATACTCTCTAATTTTGCAATAACAAAAGTCAAGGATATTACCTGAAGGATTTAAAGCATTAGCAGGGGGGGTTTTAGGTAAGAGATTAGAGAATGAAAGGATTATTAGACACTAGAATGTCTAGGTGATAAAAGGAAGCTGTATAGTCTCTCCTACTCAAAAGATGAAACCAAATGGTTGAATTATATGCTCTCTGGGTGGTTCTTAAACAAGTGATTAACCTAACATGGAATGTATCCTATGTATCACACAGAATTCATAGAAATTCTTCTTCTTGAGTTTGGAAACCACAGGTCTAGGCTGATCCCCTAAACTCACCAATCCTGAGCATGGTTACTGGCTTCCTGAGGTGGGAGTGGGCTGGCTAATCGAGACACTTGAATCCAAACCGCATCATACAAGTCCTTCTTCCGGGTATGCACCGTACATGGAACAATCAGTGGCATTCCAAAGAGGCTGGGGCGATTCTTCTGAGATGAAAGGAAATACAGTTCTGTCCTCATCTGTATGTACAAACAAGAGAAGAGAGGACTGAGAAGACAGGCCTTTGATTCCTCCCTTTCATTCTTCTAAGACGGCCAATAACAGACATTGTTATCATTTTCAAATTAGTCACTACCACACCTCCATTTATTGACAGAACCATCTTTCCCTCATATGAAGAGAATGATTATTTAAAGTGGAGTCACTGAAAGGCTGAGGTATTGCCAGCTTCAGAGCTGCTATCAAACATAGGTTTTCAACATTTAATATTTTCAAACTAGTTTTTTCTGATAAATATTTCTCACACACACTGATTCATATGTAAAAACCAGTAATAGTTTCATAGCTCAAGGCTTTTAAAAGCAATTAAAATCCTTTCTCTAGAAAGTATGCCAGTAAACCAAAACTCCCTCCAAATGCGATTTTCTAATAAGGTGTTGACAGCTGCTGTTAGAGCATAATTCTCAAACTTTTGGAAAGGTACAAAACCCAGTCATTTAATGCTGTAAACACTTATGCACCTTCCTAAAAGTAGCTGAGTGACGTTAGTCATTTTTGTTTTTTAATTACATGATAGAATAAAAGTAAGGTACACTTTAAAAATATTTGATTTTAGTATGTTAAGGAGATTTTTATGATATTCCTTAATATAGAGATACTGCACAGAAGTAGCTTAGAAATGGCTGCTTAATAAAACAAAAGTTTAGGGGTGCCTGGGTGGCTCACTTGGTTAAGCGACTGCCTTCGGCTCAGGTCATGATCCGGGGTCCTGGGATCGAGTCCCACATAGGGCTCCCCCTGCTCTGCGGGGAGCCTGCTTCTCCCCTCTGCCTCTGCCTGTCACTCCCCCCGCTTGTGCTCTCTCTCTGTGTCAAATAAATAAAATCTTAAAAAAACAAATAAATAAAACAAAAGTTTAATGTAATAGAAAGGTTGGTTGGAGTTCAGGATTACTCAAAAAAGCTGCCAAGCACTTGGGACATTTAATTCTTTAAGGCTGGTCTCTGTGTAGTAGTTAGAGAAGCTAAATCAACAACTTAAAAACTCACTAAGGGTTATCTAGTTTCTAGGTGAAAAGACTTCAGATTCTCAAGCATTTTATCTTGCCATTATTCATTTTTTAATTAAAAATTTTAAAAAGATTTTGATTTTATTTTTTTAAAGATTTTATTTATTTATTTGACAGAGAGAGAGAGAGAGCGCACAAACATGCGGAGCAGCAGACAGAAGGAGAGGGAGAAGAAAGCTCCCCGCTGAGCAGGGAGCCCGATGCAGGACTCGATCCCAGGACTCCGGGATCATGACCTGAGCCAAAGGCAGTCGCTTAATCAACTGAGCAACCCAGGTGCCCCTAAAAGATTTTATTTTTAAGTAAACTCTACATCCAACGTGGGGCTCAAACTTACAAACCCCGAGATCAAGAGTCGCACGCTCCACTAACTGTGCCAGCCAGGCACCCCTTGCCATTATTTATTTAAGCTTAGTTAAATACATGATTCTAAGACCCCATTTCATGTGTTGATGTTCTTACAAGACTCATAGAAGTTGGGATGCCTGGATGGCTCAGTCGGTTAAGCATCTGCCTTTGGCTCAGGTCATGATCCCAGGGTCCTGGGATAGAACCCCACGTAGGGCTCCCTGCTCAGCAGGGAGCCTGCTTCTCCCTCTCCCTCTGCCCCTCCCCCCTGCTTGTGAACTCTCTCCCAAATAAAATCTTAAAAAAAAAAAAAAACTCACAGAAATGTGGATAGAATTCAGAACTATTTTAAATTCAGAACAACTGTTTTTTAAAAATCTAAAAATGTAAAAAAAAATCTAAAAACGTAGACTAGTTTTTCTTAAACTTCTACTATTTTTCCACTCCAACTCTAAGCAGATGACTTATTTTACTAAATGAGACTAAGTGAGATCACCTAAGCAATGATCTCTTTCCTCTACTCTCCTCAGTGTATCTCTTTTCTAAACCCACACAAAATTTTCATCCTCTTGAAGGTAACTTCTCGCAGTACCGTGGGGAGAGTCTGCTCAGTTCCATAGGGATAATGCTCCCACTTTCCTAAACCAGAAATTCTCCCTTTGCTCTCTCCTAACAACTTTTCCTCTCAGCTGAAAAAACTCATTGGACCTGACTGTGCAAAGAACTTGCTCCGTTTCTTTACTAGGTTACACTGTGAAACTGTAGTTTTCACTCTGACTTCTCTAGCCCATGTAAACCACTTCTTTTTTCTTTTAAATTGACTTGCCCTTTAGTTGTCATGTCAATACCGTTTTTCTATTTCTCTCTCTATTTTCTGAATACTGCTTATGTTGCCTTGCCTTAATCCTATTCTTTTTCTACCTTGTAGAAGGAAATAGGAAAAAAAAACTACTTTCAAAGTAACTCAACCATGATACCAAGAAGGTGGCAGGGAAAATGAAGAAATGGTAAATTCAAGTACTTCAAGTACTTTGAAAGAAGAAATTAAAGGGCATAGTGATATACTGAATATAGGGTTTTAGAAGAAAAGGGGGAAAAATCTAAGAACACTCCCAGCCTTTAGCTTTAGCGTGGAAGAATAATGTTGCCTTTCACAGAAATAATGGGAAAAGGAACCTGACTTGAGACAGACAGATGGTAAAATCAAATTTAGGCATTCCCAAAGCAGCTGCCTAGATCATGAAGGAAACTGGAAACAGGGAACTAGTTAAAAGGTGAAAATTAAGAGCTAACAATGTGGCTTTATGGTCCAATAATTATGAAAACCTGTACATAATGCTTTAGCACTTACCAAGCAATTATGTAACATATACATGATAATTGAAGAGAGCTGTTTTCTAAGAAAGACTGAAAAAAAGTACATCAGAGTTCTTAATTTATGATGTGATAACACTTGGTAAAAAAAGACAGGGAAATGCATGGATCAATTATTTTAGCTGATGGGACCAGTTGGAGCTGTGCTTAAAGACAATTCCAAGTCACAAGTGGATCCCTTAATTCTCTGTCTACTCATACAATCCTGTCTAGAACATGGTCCACAGAATGTTATCCATATGGTCAGAAACTCACTTTAAGTCAAGAGTTATTAATTCAAAGGGGGAGAAAAGTACATTTTATTTTATTTTTTTTAAGATTTTATTTGAGAGAGAGAATGAGAGATAGAGAGCACGAGAGGGAAGAGGGTCAGAGGGAGAAGCAGACCCCCCTGCTGAGCAGGGAGCCTGATGTGTCCCCCCGGGACTCCGGGATCATGACCTGAGCCGAAGGCAGTCGCTTAACCGACCGAGCCACCCAGGCGCCCGAGAAAAGTACATTTTAAAGAATTATCAGAAAGCAAAGGGCTGTATTATTACCACTCAGGTCAAGACAGAATACAGCCAGCACTCCAAAAGCCTCCCTATGCTTCCTCCCAATCACAAATTCTTTCTCCCTTCTAAAGTTAACAGTTTTAGGGCACCTGCGTGGCTCAGTCGGTTAAGTGTCTGACTCTTGATTTTGGCTCAGGTCATGGTCTCAGGGTTGTGAGGTCGAGCCCCATGTTGGGCTCCGTGCTGGGTGTGGAGGCTGCTTGGGATTCTCTCTTCTTCTCCCTCCACCCCCGCTGCCCTGCTCATGCACTTTCTCTAAATAAATAAATAAGTAAATAAAAATTAAAAGGAAAGTTACCAGTTTTTCTGAATTTTATGGTAGTCACTTCCTTGCTTTGTATAATTTCGTAGCCGATGCATAAAAAACAATTCCATTTTCCCTGTTTCTAAAGTTTTTGTTTAAAAAAATCATATAATTTATATTTTGTGTCTGGCTTCTTTCCCACAATATTATGTTTATGAGATTCATATATGTTGAATATAACTCTAAATCCATTCATTTTCATTGCTGTATAATATTCTATGGATATGTCTCAACTTGTTATCCCTCTACTACTAACGGACATTTATTTATTTATTTATTTATTTATTTATTTTTTTAAAGATTTTATTTATTTATTTGAGAGAGAGAGAATGAGAGATAGAGAGCACAAGAGGGAAGAGGGTCAGAGCGAGAAGCAGACTCCCTGCTGAGCAGGGAGCCCAATGTGGGACTCGATCCCGGGACTCCAGGATCATGACCTGAGCTGAAGGCAGTCGCTTAACCAACTGAGCCACCCAGGCGCCCGGACATTTATTTTTTTTAAGATTTATTTATTTTAGAGAGAGAGCAAGAGCGAGCAAGGGCGAGAGGGGCGAGGGGCAGAAGAAGAGGGAGGGAATCTCAAGCAGACTCTCCGCTGAGCACGGAGCCTGATGCGGGGCTCAATCTCACAACCCTGAGATCATGACCTGACCTGAAATCAAGAGTCCAACGCTTAACCAACTGAGACACCTAGGTGCACCAACTAATGGACATTTAATGTTTTCATCTTTTCATTTTCAGCTTTGGGTTATAGACAATGCTGTTATCTGAATGAATATTCTTCTACACTCCTGGTACACATATGTCTCTTTTTAGATGCTTAAAAAGGATAATTATCTTTAACTAGGTAACTATTTTCTAAAAGAGCTATATTAATTTATACTCTTATTAACAGTGTATGAGAATCCCTGTTGCTCAAATATCCTTATCAACAGTCAATCTGTTTAGTCTTAGCTCTTCTGGCAACGTGACTTTAATTTGCATTTCCCTGGTTAGAAGTGTGGCTGATCACTTTTTCATGTGGTTACTGGCTATTGGATATCCTTTCTGTGAAGTGCCTGTTTAAGTATCAACCATTTTTTATGTTTTTTTTCTTAATGATTTACATGAGTCCTTTGTATTTTCTGGATTGAGCCCTTTGGCGGTTATAGATGTTGCAAATATCTTCTATTCCAAGGCTTGCCTTTCTACTCTCTTAATGGTGTCTTTTTTTTTTTAAAGATTTTTTTATTTCTTTATTTGACAGAGAGAGAGAGCAGAAGCAGGGGGAGAGGCAGAGGCAGAGGGAGAAGCAGACTCCCCGTGGAGCAGGGAGCCCAACATGGGGCTTGATCCCAGGACCCTGGAATCATGACCTGAGCCGAAGGCAGCTGCTTAATTGACTGAGCCCCCCAGGCGCCCCTTAATGGTGTCTTTTGATGGAACTAAAGTTCTTAATTTTAATGATATCCAATTTATTAATCTTTTCCTTTATGGTTAGTGCTTTTTTTTTAAGATTTTTATTTATTTATTTGAGAGAGCGGGAATGAAAGAGAGAGAGAGAGCACATGAGAGGGGGGAGGGTCGGAGGGAGAAGCAGACTCCCCGCTGAGCGGGGAGCCTGATGCGGGACTCAATCCCGGGACTCCAGGATCATGACCCGAGCCGAAGGCAGTTGCTTAACCAACTGAGCCACCCAGGCGCCCTATGGTTAGTGCTTTTTGTGTCCTATTTAAGCAGTCTTTCCCTACGTCAAGGTCACAAATGTTATTCACCTTTATCATCTTCGGGGGGTTGTTTTATTGTTTTGCTTTCACATATATTCTATAGTCCACCTGGAATTGAACACTGTGTGATGAGAGAGGGAGATGCCAAGTTTCATATGGCTATCCAATTATCTCATCACCATTTACTGAGAAAATTGTCTTTTCTCTCACTGATCTGCAATGCCATCTTTGTCATAAAACAAGTGTTCATACATTTGTGAACCTGTTTCTGGGCCCTCTATTCTAATCCATTGGTCTACTTGCCTTTTTTCACAATATCACAATGTCTTAAGTATGTAGTAATATAAAATTGTAATATCTGGTAGCTCAATTCCTCGTGTTTTGTTCTTCTTCAAGAGTGTCTTGGTTATTCTGGTGCTTTGTACTTCCACTTTTCTTTTTTTTTTTTTTACTTTTTAAGTAAGCTCTAGGCCCAACATGGGGCTTAAACTCAAGACCCCAAGATCAAGAGTTGCATGCTCTACCGACTGAGCCAACCAGGCACCCCTGTACTTCCATTTTAGAATCAGCTTATCAAGTTATACATACACAATCACCCACACACAGAGTTAGCATTTTCATTGGGATTGTGCAGTGAATCTGTAGGTCAGTTTGTGGAGAACTGATATCTTTGAAATATTGGGTCTTCTAATCCATGAACGTGGTCTAATCCTTCAAATATTTGAGTCTTCTTTAATTTTTGTCAATATTTTATTGTTTTCCATATAGATGCCTTATATATCTGTTGTAGTTTATTTCTAGGTACTTAATTTTTTTCATACTATGACAAACAATATCTGTAGTGGATTGAATGGTGGCTCCCTGAAAGGTATGTCCACATCCTAACCCTCAGAACTTGTGAATGTGACTTTATTTGGCAAAATCGTTTTTGCAGATGTAATTAAGTAGAGGATCTTGAGGTTGAGATATCCTGGATTATCTGGATGGCCCTTACATCTAATGATAAGTGCTCTTATCAGTAAGTTATCAGTAAAAAAGCAAAGGGAGAAGGAGAAGACCATGCAAAGAAGGAGGCAGAGACTGGAGTTACCAGCTAAGAAATGCCTATGGAAGCTGGAAGAGGCAAGGAAGGATTCTCCTCTAAAGCCTTTGGAGGGAGCACGGCCCTGTTGATTTCAGATGTCTTGATTTTAGACTTCCAGCCTTTAGAAATATGTATGAAAGAATAAATTTCTGTTGTTTTAATCCACCAAATTTGTGCTAATTTTTTACAGCAGTCCTATGAAACAACTTGTTTTACCCAAGAACACACTTGTTTCTCTCCAACCAACCAAACCAATCTCCAAAGGTATCCACACTTAATGGCAGCGAAGGTGTACATGTCTACATGAACATAGGAGACACAAACTTTTAAAAGAAAGTAGTATTCTGGGTGCCTGGGTGGCTCAGATGGTTAAACATCTGCCTTCAGCTCAGGTCATGATGAGAGGGTCCGTCCAGGGATCGAGCCCCGCATCAGGCTCCACGCCTGCTTCTCCCTCTCCCTCTACTGTTTCCCCTGCTTGTGCTCTCTTGCTCTGTCAAATAAATAAATAAAATCTTTAAAAAAATAAAAAATAAAAGAAAGTAGTATTCAGATGTACCAGCTATCCTGTTGCTGTTTAATATGAGTGAGGAATGTCATTTCATACATAGGCCAGCATGTGTGATACCAAATCCCAGCTCTGATCACTTACACTATCATACATAATATATTGAAAGTGAACAAAATGAAGATGCTTCAAAGACAGAAAGTGGCTATGTTTCACATAGGACACTGGCAAGACCAGCAGTAACTTGCTTAGCATTAAACTAACCATTTTTCGGTGGACTGCAATGATGTAGCCTGTAAAGGAATTGTCAGGAAGAGATGGCATATGACCATTCACCATTCCATTTGTGAAGTTTTTCTCAGTTCCACATGGCACAACAGTGTTTGGCATTCCATTGGGTATGAATATTGGTCGGGGCAAGTCCCCATTGGTGGTTAGAGTGAACATTCCATTTGTAGATGGGGAAGAGGAGAAATCTACAAATTCAAAGATAAGGATAGCATCATAAGCTTGTGGTGCCTTCATCTTTGCTCTTTCCTCAAATAATGTGGGGACTCTGACCACTGTAGTACAGTCTCTTTTAGCAAAGGACAGGGAGAAATCATAGTTCAAATAGTAATTCTAGATTGATTAGAAGATTTTAATTTCAGATTTTATTTCTATAACTCACACTTAAGACTAAATGACAAAGCAAGAATAATTGCTGGAAAGTTTTCTGAATAGTATAAGTAAATTTTTGTAAGAACCTTTATCAGCACTATATTGTTACATGCAGTTTTCTTTTTCCTCTCTACAAATTCATTTCTCCATTCTCTTAAAAATGTTTAGTTGAATACAGTAGTCTCTAGCTAGATGTTGCCTTTTTTTTTAACTTTACACAGATTTCCCATATACCCTAGGTCTCCACAACTGCAAAGCCTTCCCCATTAGCAACACCCCCCAACCAAAGTAATATATTTGTTACAAATGATGATGAAAGATACTTTTTAAATTTAAAATAAAAATGCAATTTTTTCAGTCTCAATAGTGCTCAACACTCCATGTGACTAGTGGATATTCTATTAGATGCAAAAGGTTATAGGATAGACAAACAATACTATATGGTCAAAAAGACTCAGATAACCATATCAAATCACATGCAATATTAGATAAACAGTAATTCTTCTTTTGTTTTTCTTTCCCACCCTAATCCTAAAGAGATTACTTTTTAGTTGTGTTTATTATTTTGTTTTCTGATAGTATATATCTCTTATGCCATCTGTTGACATGTTAGTGTCACATAAAAAGAATTAAGAGATCTGAATTCCAGTGGCAGATTTAGTTAAGCATCTACTTGTCACTTACACTGCCTGAATTTTAGGCTCCTTGTCTAAAAAATGAGGAATTTGAGCCAAATGATCACCAAGGTTTCCATCAGGCTCCAAAATTCTTTTGCCCAAATATCCTTAGCCCAAACAAATATAAACCCAATATTTAAAGCTAAAATCAAAAGAAGGAGCTCTAGTTCTACCTTACCTGTCTGTATTGGACTAGAAGCTGAAATCGGAGATCCAGGAATGGGGATTTCAAATGCACACAAAAATCCACTTACTGAGAGTCGTACTTTTTGGTTGTCCTGAGGGAAATTCTACAGAAAAAGAGGTAAGATGAGCAGGGGGAAATGTTTCAGGTAAAATGGAAAATCATCACTCTGATACATACAAGCTCATGTCTTCGATGCTTCCACCAATAAAACAAATAAGATGATTGAATAATTTTTATCAAACAACTAAAAGATGAAAGCTTGATATACTGACTGAAAACTAACCTGACAAAACCGTTATCCCTTTCCATAGGAAAGAAGTATATTGTGTGTAACTGGCTCCTTAAGTTTTGTCCCTCGTTTCAAGCATCTAAACCCCAACCTCAGAGAGTTCTTACCTTTGCTTTACACATGAGAAAAACATCAATTAGGTGAGTTTGTTTAGAAACCCCAAAGATAAATATTAATAATACCAATGGTAGGAGCTCAATTCAGGGTAGGTAACATATTATTTTATTAGAAAATTTTTTAAACTTATTTTATTTAAATTCAATTAGCGGGGGCGCCTGGGTGGCTCAGTCGTTAAGCGTCTGCCTTGGGCTCAGGTCATGATCTCAGGGTCCTGGGATCAAGCCCCGCATTGGGCTCCCAGCTCGGCGGGAAGCCTGCTTCTCCCTCTCCCATTCCCCCTGCTTGTGTTCCCTCTCTCGCTGTCTCTGTCAAATAAATAAGATCTTTAATAAAATAAAATTCAATTAGTGTATCATTAGTTTCAGATGTACAGTTCAGTTATTCATCCAGTGCTCATTGCATCACTTGCCCTCCTTAATGCCCAATACCCAGTTACTCCATCCCTCCCCATGTAAATTTATTTATTTTTTTGTTTCAAATTTTTTAAAAATTCTAGTTAGTTAACATATGGTGTAATATTAGTTTTAGGCAATATACTTGTTAAACTGCTTATTTTTGTAGCTGGTATGCAGGAAGAAGTGACCTACGTCAATTTGTCTTTGCTCTCTAACTTCTTAAGAGTATTGAAAGGCCAGGTGTATATATTCATAAAGAAACAGTAAAAGCACACATTTATAAATATGTATAAAGTTTTAACCTAGGAAGAATTCTAGTGAGCGTGGTAATATAGAAGAGCTGCAGGGGCGCCTGGGTAGCTCAGTCGTTAAGCGTCTGCCTTCGGCTCACGTCATGATCCCAGGGTCCTGGGATCGAGCCCCACATCAGGCTCCCTGCTCCGCGGGAAGCCTGCTTCTCCCTCTCCCACTCCCCCTGCTTGTGTTCCCTCTCTCGCTGTGTCTCTCTCTGTCAAATAAATAAATAAAATCTTAAAAAAAAAAAAAAGAAGAGCTGTAAAGTGTAGCACCAGTAGTCAATAGGGGAATTCTATACTGTAGTGACATAGCTCCATACAGATAGCACTGGACTCATATATTTCCCTTCTTTAAAAATGCCACTATCATTATTACTTCTTTATGCTGGCAGATAACCCTTTTTAAAGCTTCTGGGATGGGAAACTTGAGAAATTTTTTTGTTGTCTTTGTTGTTACTAGTATCTCCTTCAGTCATTAATTGATAAAACTGTGATTTTTTTTTTATTTAAAAGATTTATTTTATTTATCTGAGAGAGAGAGCGGTGGGGGGGAGAGTAGAGGGAGAAGCAGACTCCCCACTGAGCACAGAGGTGGATGCAGGGCTTGATTCCAGGACCCCGAGATCATGACCTGAGCCGAAATCAAGAGTTAGCCAGCCGCTCAATCGACTGAGCCATCCAGGAGTCCCGAGAAAACTGTGATCTTTGAAGGATGGAATCAAGGGTTTCTTAGAAAGAATAGTTAATATTACCTTTATGTTGGAACCATGTACTTCTGCAAGAAGGATTTGTTCTGATTTAAGCCCACAGAGATCGCTCAGCTGTTTTTTTAATCCCGTGTACTTTTCATCCATATTCAGTCGTAGTCCATATCGTACAGGGGTAGTACCATCCAGCTTAATAACTAGTAAAGAAAAAACATCTTTTATCAGTAAAATGCAGGTTTCTTTGAAAGCTTTCCTGTGTGTGTGTGTGTGTGTGTGTGTGTGTGTGTGTGTGTGTGTGAGAGAGAGAGAGAGAGAGAGAGAGAGAGAGAAAGAGAGAGAGAGACTTGGAAATAGCAAACATTTCAGTCTAGAATTTTTTTTTTGAAGATTTTATTATTTATTTGAGAGAGAGGGATAGAACATGAGCAGGGGGAACAGCAGAGGGAGAGAGAGAAGCAGAGTCCCTGCTGAGCAGGGAGCCCAATGTGGGACTCCATCCCAGGACCCTGGGATCATGACCTGAGCTGAAGACAGACACTTAACCGACTAAGCTACCCAGGCGCCCCTCAGTCTAGAATTTTTATTTTATTTGTAAACTACAATAGATAGTACTCGGGGATGATATTGAATGAAATCATTATTATTTTTTTTAAAGATTATTTATTTATTTATTAAAGAGAGAGAGGGACAGCGAGAGATGGAACACAAGTAGGGGGAATGGGAGAGGGACAAGCAGGCTTCCTGCTAAGCAGGAAGCCTGACACGGGGCTCGATCCCAGGACCCTGGGACCATGACCTGAGCCAAAGGCAGACGCTTAACGACTGAGCCACCCAGGCACCCGAAATCATTATTTTTTGATGTTCATCTGCTACAGAAGTGTGAATGGCTTTGCAAGATTGTAAAGAGTTTCTGATATGTTTGAAACAACAGAGGAATCAATGGGTACAAGGCTTGGACCTATATTCCAGGTCTTTCAAACTTCAACTTATGCCTAAAATTAGATTGCTAGATTATAACATGCTGGCCAATTTTTATGAGAATGCATTATAAAGAAATGACTATACTTACAAATTCGGGTTACCTGAATAAGGTAAAAGACACTGAAGTAATTTTTCAGAACTTTGTGACCTACCTGTTATTTCTAAGTGCATATAACTGTCCATTGGGAGTGGTAAAGACAAAAAATTGAAAGGGTCAAATCGGACACTTATATGCCCACATGTCTTGCATCTGACTTGGGACCTCAGCTGCCCATGGAACAAATCCACAACAATTGATCTATTCCTTCTCAGATGGTTGTCCCAGGCCTAGCAAGGAAAAAGATTAGAGAAATTTTTTCCCCCAAAATTCAAAAGATAATTATTTCTACACAAATTCAAATAAATTGGCTAAATCTGTTAGGTTTAAATGTCAAGAATATAATCCTCTGAAACTAATATAACATTGTGTATCAACTATACCCCAATAAAAAAAAGAACATAATCCTTAAACTTCATTTAAAATACGGAAGCTCTCTGCCTGTAAATTTACAATGCAGTATGTAATTTAAAATGTACCACCTACTGAGATAGTACAGAAAACCAGTTCTTGAATGGAATGTGATTCTTTCTGTTCAACCTATATGATATTAAATACAGATGGAAAATCCTATTTTTTTGTTCTTATCATTGTGACAATGATGAGTATTAAAGTTCTTTATCCATTAAAAGGCAGATAAAACATGCCTATTGGTCACTGTACACATTATTTTAGCAATTATGGGGACTCCAAGTTCTACTGAATAATTATTCCTACATTCTTTCCCAAAAGTTTACAATGTAAAAAGGCAACATTTTAAAACTTGCATTAAAGATGCTTTGTTTTGGTGTTACTGAACAAGAATTAAACAGAGAAATATAAATTCCTTCACTTCCACAGTACAATTCTGATCATAGAATAGTTTAGCTAGCATTTACGTTGTGCAACACACATTTATGGCCAGAACATTTGATCTACTGCTTACATTAGAAATTCAAAACTGACAAACCTCTGCAGCTACTTCCCAGTCTGGTCGGCCATCGCTGTCCTTCAGTTCCACATATGGCTTCTCATGGACTCGGTTGAGATCCTCATGAAGACCATCCAAGAGAAAAGCCAGAAGTTCTTGGGAGTCTTGTTGCTGGAACCCATTAAACCTGGGAGCATATTTTGCTATGGTCCACTATAAATATAACAGGAATCAAACTCATTATTTGCTACCCCATAAAATTTGGAATGAACATGCCCCATCATTCATTCAGAGGCATTATGAGAAGGTAAACAGTATTTAGTCTGCCTTGATTTCAGCAAATATATTTTGAATAATCACGAAATCTTTCTAGTCTTAATCTCAAATGACAAAGAAAAAAAGGTATTTTGGCCAATACTGTGTCCCAGTTCAGTATCATATAAGCAAACAGTTCTTTAGGTACACAGATATTATTTAAGACAGGTAGGACACAAATATTAAAATAGCTTTTGCTCTCATTGAAAAAGTTCCTGTTACAGTTTTCTTTTACAGTTAACTCTTCTAGTCTTGTATCCTAACTTTTATTGTTAGAGGCAGAATAGCCTTGTGTTTAACTGTGAGGACTTACTAACTAGCTTATAATCTTGGGCAAGCTGTTTAACTGCCCTGAGCCTTAGTTTCCTAAGCCATAAAATGAGGATAATAATATTGCTTTACATTTTAGGATTATTTAGAAGATTAAATGAGTTAATACACATAAAGTAATAGTGCTTGGAAGTGGTTAAGTAGTCAAAGTTTTAGTTATTATGATTAATTTTTAATCTAAAAAGTTTTTGTGTTGTTTTTAAAGATAAAAAATAATCCTAAAAAATAATAATCCTAACTTTACTACATATAATATAAAATTTGTATCCATGAATTTCAGTAATATACTTTCTTTCTGCTTTTTATTTTTAATTAAATTAATTATTTTTAAATTAGGCTCCATGCCCAGCGTGGAGCCCAATGTGGGGGTTAAACTCCATCACCGTGAGATCAAGACCTGAGTTGAGAGAGCTGGATGCTTAATCGACTGAGACACCCAGGTGCCCCTCTTGCTGCTTTTTAAAATTCTGTAGGTGGGGGACCTGGATAGCTCAGTCGGTTAAGCATCTGTCTTCAGCTTGGGTCACGATCCCAGGGTCCTGGGATTGAACCCCACATTGGGCTCCCTGCTCAGCGGGGAGCCTGCTTCTCCCTCTCCCTCTCCCTCTGCTTGCCACTCCCCCTGCTTGTCCTCTCTGGCCCTCTCTCTCTCTGTCAAATAAATAAATAAAATCTTAAAAAACAATTCTATAGATAGAACTAATTATCTTAGTAATGTTAAAAATGTATCAGTATCATTTACTATGCTCAGAGGTATACCCTGCAGTTAAAATATCGCTAACAGTAAAGGACTAACAAAGGAAGATTTACTATGTATACATATATTTGATAAATTAGTAAACTGAATGACATCCCAAATTTAGACTATGACTTTGATCATTTCCTAACACTACACCTATAGCAGCATTTTACATATATTTGAGCAAGTAAAAATATTTGACACCTAGTTTATGTCTCATGAAAGATCTAAAACACATTAGTTAAACTAAAGCTAAAAAGCTAAACATAAAAAGCAGGTAGAAAAAAATCAGTTACTTAAACAACTGCTTAGGACTTAATACATTTGTATTATTTTAATCTGCTTACCCGAAGCTTTAATGGGGCAACATTCTTCTGAGTTCCACTCCAAAGTTCCTGTACTAAATCCCCATAGCATTTAGCCATATGCCCCTTCATACCAATGGGATTTGTCCTAGAAGTTAGAGAGGAAAATCTGTTACCAAAGGTTCTCAAAAATCACAATCACATGGGCATAGAAATGTCTAGCATCTATTTTCTCACATCAAAATTTCTTTTTAAAACAAGAGAAGTATCCCTTGCCCCTTATTTCATACTAAATAGGGCAAATAAGATAAGTCTTTTCTCCCCCGGGGTGAAGAAAGAGATTTAAGTGATAGTGGGTTCATATCAAAGTCATAAAGAGAGGGTAATGAACCAAGAAGTACTACCTGTTGAGTTCATAAAGATGTCTCCCTGAGATAAAATACTGTGTCAGTGGCTGTGTGTTACTAACACACTGGATGCTTGAGTTCATGAAGCAAGTGTTTCCCAGGTTACTCAGACCAGTGGCTCCTTTTTCTGTGGGAACTGGAACAAACAATTATGAGAAGGAAGCCTAACTATAGTAAGATGTCGCAGGCAGATCAGTTACTTGTATTTGATGCAATGATTTTTATAATTTTTTTTAATCAGCTAAATGGAGCTAATACTTCTTTATCTGGTCTTGTAATGCCAAAGTAGAGAAGGTTTTTCATAGACAGTCACTGGCAATCATGATAATCCAAGCTCATTTGTAATCTAAAACTAGCAAAGATTCTCTTTAACTAGTGCTAAGATAGTTTTTTACAATTCAAACAATCCTCTCCAGTGTATTATGTCTTTAAAAATATATAAATTATTTAATTGCAAGGTTAGAAAAAAAAATTGTGATACTCCAGGAAAAAGAAAAAGGGGTCCTAATCAATTTTGAACTAGAAAGCCAGAAGTTGTTAACACTTCAATAGCTGAGAAAGAAAAAAAGAATAATTTTAAGATAATCTCTTTAGAAATAATTAACCAGAGACTTACCCTTGTGTCTATCTATTTTACTACTGTTTGCTATAAAGGACATTTCCTCAGGCCAACTCATATCTTTGTTGCGAACTGGAAAGACAGAGAGAAGAACGTGTTAATTTCTTACCCATTCAAATCACACCCACTCAATTGCTTCTGTTTAAAAAAAAAAAATTTCTTGTTTCTAAATCAGAAACTGAAAAAAAAATTGAGTTAATTTTAGTAATTGATTCTGAAACCATTCCAATTCTTTATATTGGGGACTTCATAGCCACTTGATTAGAATTCATTAGTAAGCTATTCCCTCAATTACCAACCTGAATTATAATTATACTCAAACATCTATAGAAGTAATTAAAGCTCTTAAACTTAATGCATTAGAATTATCACAATTCCTTCTTAAATTATGACAACTGTTAGAATAATCTATTTTATTTATTTTTTCAACTTTTTAAAATTTTATTATGTTATGTTAATCACCATACATTACATCATTAGTTTTTGATGTAGTGTTCCGTGATTCATTGTTTGCATATAACACCCAGTGCTCCATTCAATACATGAGAGACTATGGACTGAGAAACAAACTGAGGGTTCTAGAGGGGAGGGGGGTGGCGGGATGGGTTAGCCTGGTGATGGGTATTAAGGAGGGCGGGTATTGAATGGAGCACTGGGTGTTATAATCTATTTATTTTAATACAAAGGCAGTCTGCAGTGTTTCCAAAAATCTTGAAGGGAAAAGATACATTTTTAAGTTTACAGTGACATGTCCATGTCAGTGTGTAAATCTATGTGTGGCGAGTGACCAGCGTTTGATGACTAATGAAAGCCTCTGCCACTAACTATGCCAGAAAGTTAGTTTTCTTACTCAAACTCAAAAAGGCAGGTTGAAATTTTATAAATTTATAACTGAATTCACTTGTTTCTACCCAATGTTTCTATTCCTTGCCAACCAATGAATGCAGACATATTTTTCTTTTAAAGCAATCTAGATAGTATGTAGGATTACATAAGAGCTTAATGGTTTTTCTTTACTATAAAGAATATAATGATCAAATAATAGAAAAATTATAAAACAGATTATTAGTAACTAAATCTTTAAATTCTTTCCCTAAAACCTAATATAGATGCATGCTTCCATCTTATACCTTCAATAACCAGATGCTGCTCATCTTGGATTTTCAAATATTCCAATCTATGATCCTCATCATCCAGAAGAGTAAGGTAATTCTGTGTATGGAGGAGGAAATGATTTTGTTAATTTGATTACTAAACTAAACTTGAAAAGGAAATAAAAATGAATGATAATTAAAACAATTAAACATGTCCTTGTATTTCCATAACTCATGTGACAGATATTTTGCATATTATAGTTGTTCATAAATATTTATAATTTAGGTGGCAAAATGAGAGAAAAACAATGTCTGCTTTATAAACAAATACTTTATGCTCTAAAACAAAATTATAACAGAATTTTGGGGAGATCAGAAGACTCATCACACACCAACCCAAAATTCATTGAGATTTAGATTTTCTGAAGCACTTGTACAAAAGAAATTTTCTTTAGTATCTAGTATGAAATTCAGTAAACATGCTTATGATCAAGATGAAACTTACCAGGAACCAAAAATATAAAATCAAAGTCCTACAGTAGAATTACATGTTTTTGTTTGTGCTCACAAAACTAAGTTATTTAATTCTAAGGGAGATACTATTATGTATGAGAAAATTGAGACAGTTAAGTGACTTGCTCTGGATTATACAAGTAAACAAGTGGTAGGGCCAGGATTTAATCCCTGGCAGCGTGGCTCCAGGAACAGTGCTCTTAACTATTATACTATACTGCCTCTCAATGGTGATCACAGGAAGATATAAAGAGGGAACAATGGAATAGAGAACAGGTTAAAACTGCATATCTTATGATCCAATTTCAGAGTATAATCTGAAAACATACTGCATGTGTTAGGAAGAATATATAACCAATTAATAGCACTACCTCTGAGGAGGATGGGAGACAGGGGTCAGAGAATGAGAATGAAGAATTTTCACTATATACTTTTGTACTGTTTGGATCTTTTTCAGCATGTGTACAAGTCACCTTACAACAGGAAATGACTTACCTCACTGTTGTAGAGCCACAGGCGCATATCTTCCTCTTTGATGCGTAGCCTTTGAGACAGATATTCATGAATTTCCTTGATGGTCTGCATTCGACTAAAACAGCCTGTATAGGCTAAGACCCGCTTTAATGGCGCATTCGGAGAAGGTACATTTCCTATGGTCAAGGTAATCATAGTAAGGAAAAAGGTAGATGTAAAAAAAAAAAAAAGCACCCCATTCAGCAATGACTGTTTTAGGAAGTAATGATGAGAAATGAGAATTATAGGCTTAATAATTTTATAAATTAAGAAGCTTTAAAATTAAGATAGGAGACCAGCTGTGTTAAGTTCAAAGCCCTTAACTTTGGAAGGAAGAGCAACAAAACCAGAAGCCCAAGTAACAGGTAGTATTTGGATCCCAAGAGGAGTGGCAAATATCAACAATAGACACGGTATCTTGGCTGCCCTCAGCAGGGTCACACTCAATAGCAAAATCAATATTCAATGTAAGAATGGGGAAGATCATATGGGACTGGATTTGAATTCCACAGATAATTGGATTCACTAAAAAGAATTCCACAGAAAATTGAATTCATTAAAAAGAAAACCACTGGCCCAAAATGGGATCACTTATGTTAAAGCTCTAAGTCAGTAAACTAAGACTTATTAATACCTGACCTAACTGCAGTTTCAAACCCCTAGAAATGTAACCTTTAACCGGTCAACATGGGAATTTCTTCGTCAGTACTAGGAAATTTATTGATAGACCCTACTATTCCCTTTAAAAGGGAGACCTTGCTTAAAACAATGGAATCTTTGTGAAGAGTTTCCTTTTTTCCACTCCCTCTCTACCTAACACTTTTTTTCCTTTTTTCTGTAGCTCTTGGGAGCACCCCTCTACTTGCTAGAAGGGACGTTGCCAGATTCATAAATCAATTAATAAAGCCAATTAGATCTTTCAAATTTACTTGGTTGAATTTTTGTTATTTAACAACATGACCCACTTTCTTAAAATAAATTGTCTTTGAATTACTAATCCCATCACTCCCAGTAATTAAGTGCCCCAAATACCAGGCACAGAAGTACAATTACACAAGAAACTTTTACTTAAAATTCTAAATAGGCAGAGACTCTACAATGGCCAGAGTTTAAAGTGAAACCAAGAACGTTCCCATGACAAAAAAAATTGCCCCGCTGAAAAGGCAGGAGGCAGGAAAACCATATAACCTGCCTGCAAAATAAGATGACAGCAGAAATGATCGTGAATTGCAAGAGGGCTCAAGAAACAAAAAGAATGGTAATAAGGGGAAAGAGAGATAAGTGAAGAAAGAATATATCAAGTTTAACCACCTACTTCAAAAGAGAAGGGGGATGAAGCAACAAGAGATTATGGAAGTCAAAAACAGGTTGCTAATACAATTAACTAAACCTTGGTTTACTATTCAGCCAAAAACCCAGGCAAGAGCTGTAGCTTAAAATGGTCCTCTCTAGCTATAGTAGGTTATAGTTTACCGAGCAACCCCAAACAAAAATAAACATAGCATATCAATATAATCCATCTAGGGTACAATTATACATGCCAGGTAATTTTCTACCCGTCCAAAGGAGACTCAGCTTTTTTCCTCTTATTAAATGCCTTTGAATCTTCACCTACTAAACAAAGCAGAGAAAAGTATTGGTATCATCTGCTTTTTTTATTTTTAAAGATTTTATTTATTTGACAGAGACAGACACAGTGAAAGAGGGAACACAAGCAAGGGGAGTGGGAGAGGGAGAAGCAGACTCCCCACTGAGCAGGGATTCTGACAGATGAGCAGGGATTCTGACAGACGTGGGGCTTGATCCCAGGACCCTGGGATCATGACCTGAGCCGAAGGCAGACGCTTAACAACTGAGCCACCCAGGCGCTCCTATCATCCGCTTTTTAAAGAGCTTGCAAAAAGAATTCACTCACCTCCAACAGGCTGAAAAACCATATGAGAAACAAAGACCCTGTAGCCTTATCTGTCACAAGGCTATGTTTAAGTCACTGTTAACTGTGTCACAGTTTGTACACCCATCACTTCAGAAGTAATAAAAGAGTCTAGTAAACAGCCCTAATACACTGAGTAATGAGAAAGATGAAAAATAAGTTATGGCAGAACAAAACCCAACCATGATCAATTTTTAAACCTAGCAAATAGACTAGCAAATATTTTACTATCAGATAGCAAGCAAAGGATAATTCTTAACAGAAAATAAAAGAACAAAATTTTCCAATTATACATCAGAGGATTAGTTATAAGATTACAGCAAGAAAGCGTATTTTCATAAACTTCAAAATGACTAATGATTGATTTCAGAATTAATTAGTAAGGAATAAAATTTCAAATTAAGAATAAATTTGGAGCATAACTACCCAGTTCAAGGATTTAGAAGCATTTGCAAGTGTAGTGTCCAAGTCAATTTCTCTTGTTGTAAGCCACATAAGAAATTTATTTGAATTCTAGACAGTTTTTATAGCATAGCTCATTAAGCAGGCAGCCACTTATTACACATAATTTTGTGTTTTTGAATAGCACTAACAAATCTAGTGGAATTTACAGAAGCAGCAAAAATCTAGGATCAGCACAAGAGTTACAAAGAGTACTTACTAAAAGCGCAACAACACATCTTGCTTCTCATGTTATCTTTCAAAGAGAATTGAGAAAGATATATGCTATGGGTGCCATGGAAGCAAGGTGAATATTTTTATTCAATGGAAAATTAAATTAAGAATGTTTCATAGTGATTCTATTTCACTGCTCCTCGATTTTGACATTTTCCCAAGTTTGGTCAGGCAGAAGCCAATGCTTTGCTATAATTCTTACCAAACAATATGTGTAAGAATATCCAATATCTTATGTGAATATAACCTTTAAGGAAGACAAACTATTTGATTTCAAAGGAGGAATGGTGCTCATAGGGTTGGTTTGGGTTCAAAGGTAGTTCTTGCATCCTAAGTTATATTAATAACATTCTGGCATTGTTACACAAAGTAAGACTTTGTGTAAATGTATAACTCATTATTTCTGCTGAAGAACAATGTCAAATATTTGCAAAGCAAAAGCATAGAGCAAGTCCTGCCTGTCAATAAAATTTAACCTCACAAAGAAATCAAAGGGAACTTTCTGCATGTAATACATTAAAATGGGAACTTATATGTCATTTTGATAGGCTTGATGTTTTTTTCTTTAAATTTTTATTGTTATGTTAATCACCATATATTACCTCATTAGTTTTTGATGTAGTGTTCCATGATTCATTGCTAGGCTTGATGTTTTTCAAAGCAAATGTGCCATTTTAATTTTCAAAAATATATTCTTCACTTTATATTATCTGTCTCTTATAAAGACTCCTTGGACCAAGCATGAGAAATGTATCATGTTTTGCCAAGAGTCCCCCAAAACACCAACAAATAAACAGAAATATGATATTGTGAAAGAAATTACTTTTCAGATATTTGAGTGGAGTTGAAAAGACCAGTCAGTCATTGACTGGCAGATTCTAACTTAGGACAAATAATTTATAATGGCTTCTTTTCTTTGTATGCTTACAAACCAGAAAAGGAAACAATTCTCAGTTTGATGATGAGACTTTGCCACTACCCCATCTAGTCTTGCGCATGACCATAGATCTAAGCCCCACAGATGATTTACTGATTCTGTATGAAAGTAGATGGGAATATGTGTTAGTACAGTGGCACCAGACTTTGAGCAACTTGGTTGTTTTTGTTTTTGAAAGAGATGTATGGTATTCTTGCTGCATTCTTAAGTTACCTCTTGGTAAATGCTGAGGAAACATTCTCAGGCTCATCATACCCATATTCACCCAGATGTTAGACTGCTGTGTCCGAGTGGCAGGCTGCTGTCTTAGAAAGAGAAGATATCGAGGAAATAACTCCAGCTCTGGGATTTCTGTCTTGCTATTCTTGATCACCTATTGTTATAAAAGATATAATGTGATCACTATAAAAGAAACAAAACGTCATTTTTTACCGAATTTCTGAGATTTATTTTTAAACTAAAATGTTCAATAGGTTCACTACCTATGTTAGATTACAAAGATTCATAGATTTAAATTACATGGGTTTAAATACTCTCAGGCTCCTGGTCCTAAACCTATCTTCCAAGATTAGAACTCCTGGTGATTATTTTCTCCTCTTTTATTTAAAAGCAAGTAACAGTGAAATTAAGGGGAAAAATCCTAAATATTATCTATAATTCTATTCCCTTCACACTATAATTCTTTTCACTTTTACATACTTCATGTATATAAATGATGTCCTTTAAGGGACAAATTCTTAGGTCTGGAGTTGTAAGTCAAAAAGTATGGAAGGCCATATCATTAACTATCTAAGTTATTTTGCCAGCCAAAGTGTAGCAATTTATAATATTCTCAGAAATTTATGAACATATTTCTCATAAAACCTTATCAGTGGACATCATTTGAAAATACCCTGTTTCTTTAACACATATAAAGAATATTATAAATTTGCTTAAAATTTTATTTCTTATATTAGTAGTAAGGATAAAAATGTTTTCATATAAAAATTTGCTATGTTCTACTGTAACTGGTTTGCTCAATATATTTTTGTCTATGATAAAGACAATTACAGTGGGTGAACGAAATTGAGATTCATGTTGAAACAGGATTTTTCAGTAACCCCCTCCAATAATGTGCTTGCCAGCCCAAAGACACAGGAAAACATTTCATTATAAAAATACTGCTCCAAGAGTTTTAAGAGTAGAACATTATCAATTTAGTATTCCAAAAGGATAGCAGGATTAACATACTTTAAAACATAAAATCCTACATAATCTTTAACAGTCCAAGTGATCAGGTTTTATTTTATTTCCTTCTGCCCTAGTAACCAATGTCTTCTGCAATAGAGCATTTTTCAGTATCAAGAGGGGGCAGTAAAGAACCAAATGAAAACAATGCTACAAACCAAACAATTAGGACTTTTTCTTAAAAGTATTCTGCATATTCTGATATGCTACAGTATGGCACTTGAAAAGTTCCATTCGGGAGCTTTTTCAAATCCTACTTAAATGATAAGCAGTAAAAGGGCTCTCCCTGGTATTCTCCTCTAAGACTGCTGGACGAAGTCTGTCCACTTCTAGACAGGTACTAATAGCTACAAAGCCAACCATAATTTCTTATGATTTCAGTTTAATATGATTTGAGGCAAGATTAATAATTCAGTATCGGTAGTTGTCAGGCTACATAAAAACATACCTTTGGCAGAATTTGAACTGATAATGAAGTAGTTTTTATAATATGCATCTTGTTTGCCAAGATAAATGATTTTGTGAAAAATTACAAATTAACAAATTCTTATGCACAAACATACAAAAACACATATTTATTTACATTTTAATTATTCTTGTCTTTGAATTTGTTAACTTCAGTGGCAACTGGCAAACAATAGATGCAATTCCGTGTGCAAGAATTTGCCTTAAAGAGATCACACATTTGGAAAAAACCCTGAGATCAAGACCTGAGCTGAGATCAAGAGTTGGATGCTTAACCGACTGAGCTACCCAGACACCCCAAAGATATTTTTAAATAAGTAGTATGACTTATGTAAGTATGAAGGTGAAAGCATTCACTTTTAACCTTGCTATGGCAATACATTTAGTATTCTCTACCTGAAAACACCATTTTATTTTATTGTCCTTTTTTTAAAAAGATTTTATTTATTCATTTGAGACACAGAGATACAGAGGGAGAGAGAGAACATGAGCAGGGGGAGAGGCAGAGGGAGAAGGAGAAGCAGGCTCCCATCTAGCAGGGAGCCCAATGTGGGGCTCAATCCCAGGACCCCGGGATCATGACCTGAGCCGAAGGCAGACGCTTAACCATCTGAGCCACCCAGGAGCCCTGAAAATACCATTTTAAATGTTTTTTGCAGCATTTTTTCCTGAAATCAGGCAAATGTGTCATATTTAGAGATGAAAAAAATTCTATCAAGCTAGCAAATGCAGCTTTGATCTAGTAAAATTATTTTAATATTTGTCTGGCATCAATGTAAAAAACATACCTTGTGTGAGGCTCTGAAGATGACGATGATGATGCTATTAGCAACTGTCAGCATTTGCTGACCACTTACTATAAATCAGATGCTGTGCTAATTGTATGTATTATTTAATTATCAAAACAACTCTAATGAAATAGATACGGTCATGTTCATTTTAGAGAAGAGGAAGAAACTAAGGTTTAGAGATTGGGACACTGGTAATCCAAATCTAGGCAGGCTCTAAAACATCAAACTATATATATGTCAAACACAATTATCACAATGTTTTCCCAGATATAGAATATAAAGATAAAGCTGGAAAGTCCCAGAAATTAAGTGACTAACTGAAGGACTACCCCACCTCCCAATAAATAAAGTATATGTATGTTTATGTATCTATGTACATTCGTATTTGTATGTATCTTCTAGGAGTTCTGATGCCAAATACAGTAGGAACCTTTTGGAGCCAACAAACACAAAGCCCAAATTCCTGTTTCCGACTTAAACACAATTTTTAATAAACATAATTATTAGTCAAAGTCAACATCAAAATTATAGACTAAGGCTTTACAGCAGACTTCTTCCTCTCTTTGGAAGTGATCTAAGTTACTGTATCTCATTTATGCAAACTTTTCTGGTGTAAGAAATTTCAATCTGGGACATTATATGAGGGAGAGTGTTTCTTGATCTACAAAAAGAACCTTCTTACGAAGTATTTTACTGCATTGACAACACAAAGAGTATTCAGGGTATGAATCCTAAGCCCAACAGTATAATGGTATAGTTAACTCGCTAATATTGTGATATTATATACTTCAAGTCTTTTAAATTACTTTAGAGCATTTTATTTATGCTCTCAATGACTCATCCTAGTAATGGCAACAATCAGAATTCACTTGCCTTGGATTCCTGTTATCACCCTGTTATGATCATTTTTGTGTCCTTCCCTCAAAAAGACAAAACACAAAAATCCACCAACAACTATGGGATGAACCAACCCCTAAATGGATGCCTGTGTGGTTAATAAAGATAACAGTCTCAGAAGTAATCATTGCACCACTTCCCCTATATTCACTGAACTTTTCAGCACCGGCTCTCAGACTTCTGCTCCAGCCTAAGCCCTACATTATCCTAAAGTCTGCGTTTATATGGATGACTTATTTAATAGCCTAGCCTCACAATCCCTTGACTTTATTTAGTCCAGTGACTACTCCCTCCGCTCCAGGTAAGCCACCCACTCCCACAGGCACATCATTGTAGAGCTGGTACTAATACAGTGCTCGGTGAATGTATGAATAAATGAATGAATAAATGTAAAGAAATCTCAATTTTGTTCAACTAATTTACAGGTACTGAGTACTCTGTTGCCATTAGTAAGAACTAATTTGTGGATAGTGAGATTCATATAGAAAAGTAATGGAAGACCCAACCAGGACTGTTCCTTTCATAAAGCACCACTGGTTATACTTACAGGTCTGGGTAGAGCCAGATTTGCTCCATACCAGTGATAAAGCGCTCTCCACACAGGTTCTGGGACCATTTCATAATCTCTTCCATGGATCAGCTGTGGCGTTCGTTTTAATCGTCCTCCTTCTAGTGTTAATGATGTAGCCTTAGAAAGAACGGAATACAAATGTTGATATTTAATATTTTTAGTATTATAGTCTCGTGTTTTAACAAAATCTAGACACAGGAGAACAAACACATATGTCACTATTCAGTTTCATGTTATCGGAAAGTAATTTTCTAAACGAGATTTTTATTTTTAACTTTCGAAATAAATTATTTAAGAAAGAGAACTCAAGGCAAATCATTTGAAAAATCACTAGAGCATTTGGAAATGAGACTGGCTTAGAAATTATTATTTTGGAAAAAAATTCCACATACACATAAAACTACATTTTCAAAGTAGCTGTCCTAATAAGTAAGAATATTTCTAAGGATTACTACACTGCTTCTATGCAATTACTAAATCATAAAATATCCTCACAGAAATATACTGTGCAGAGATTTCCATCTCCAACAGGTTAATTTAATGAACCATGAATGTACGAATGTCATGCTATACATTAAAACCTCTAGAATGAAATTTATTTGCCACTTTTTTGAAAGAGAATTGTTTTACATAGATGTCGTATCACCTACCTTTACAGGTTCTTGAGTTACTAGTGGCTGGTTATCAATAGCCCCTGGTTTCTGAGGATTGAGATGCAACAAAATATTCCCATTGGCTCCTAGCAAACACTGGTTATTATTGTCAGACGTGTTATGCTGTCGGGCAAAGCACATATCTGCCCCCGGTGTGGCAGAATACAGAAAGCCTGTAAGGGAAAAGAGGATGGAATCTCTTTATTTTTAGTTATTATACATAAATAGGCTTGAAGATATGAACTCAATGTCCATGTATTAGATTAATGCTATTTTTCTGTTGGCAGGTCAGTACAGTATAAGATTTTGATAACTCTGCAGAAGATAGGAAATACAGACGTCATCCTTCTGGACAATACCTACCGTAACACTAGGTGGAAGAAAAGCTTTAAAAACTGTTACCAAATGAGGCGCCTGACTGGTGCAGTCGGTTAAGTGTCCGACTCTTCATTTCAGCTCAGGTCATGATCTCAGGGTTGTAAGATCCAGCCCCACGTCTGGCTCCACGCTCAGCTCAGCGTGGAGTCTGCTTGGGATTCTTTCTTTCCCTCTCCCCCTGGCCCTGGTCCCCCTCAACCCCATTCACATGCTCTCTTTCTAAAATAAATAAATACAAATCTAAAAAAACAAAAAACCCCCCAAAAAACCAACAGTTACCAAATGAACATTTGGCCAGCATCCTAAAATATCTAATAATTCACAAGAATTATACATCCTCTGATAGAAAAGGAAGAGGTATGGTCAAATACCTGGGATCTCACACAGTCACCCTTAATTCTTTTTTTTCACCTGTAAACACATTCCAAATGTTCTTAGTAGATTGGTCATAAGAAGTCTCTAAACCAAAGGGAAGGAGCTAAAACAAGAACTGTAACAGAAGAGTGCCAGAGAGGAGGGAACTTCCCTAATAAATTTATTTCAAAGGAAGGCATGCCAGGTTACAATAGAAAAATGCACACAGAAAAATGATTAATGATGACTTAAGAGTTGTGAACCTCAATGGTATTTTAAGCTTTTTCAACTCTGAACTACAGACTAACCATTCTAGCCATCAACTGAGTAAACATTCTAGCCATCAGTCACTTTAAACCTTTTGTCTGCGGCACTGCTCAGCCTATGGGTAGCACAGGTCAGGGTAAGCACGTATCAAAAAGGACCTTAGAGAGGGTTAAAAATAATCTTGGTGTTAAAGCTCATCAGAGACAGAACTTCTAGGACTGCTGAATGATCGCTGTAATGTCAGATGGGGAACAAGAAGGAGTAGATTCTACAAAGAACTTTGTAGAGAGGATGCTAGATCTGTCCAATTTGCCAGATCTCAAAGATGAAATAACAACAGAGTAAGGTTGAGAGCACTGCCACTGTTATCAGCAGAAGGATCAGCTCAACTCAACTATGCCACAAACATCAAAGTATTTTCCCCAAATGTGTAGAAACATTGAGTTTTAGTGTTTTTTTAGTTTTTAGTTTTAGTCCTACCAAAGACTGTAGGGGATTATGGGAAGCATTATGACTTTTTCTCAATAGTTTAACAAAATAATCCCCCAATTCCAGCCTGAAATGTCTGTAGAATCTGATATGAGGGTGCATTTAATCCAATGAAGGCAGAGAGTGTCTCGGAGATGGAATTTTAGATTTTCTCAAAAACAGTCTTTTCTCAAAAATTGTCTTTCCAAATTATTGACAAAATAATAGCAATACAGAAAGAAGTAGCTTTAATCAATGAAAACAGTGAAAGTATTTTTTTTCTTCTTTTTTTTTTTTTTTACAAATGAACTTACTTATTTTAAGGAGGTCCATGCCCCACATGGGCCTTGAACCACAACCCTGAGATCAATAGTTGCATGCTCTACTGACTGAGCCAGCCAGGCGCCCCAACAGTGAACATATTTTCAAATTGAGAGATTAATGAAGTAGAATATAGAAGAGTTTCTCTTTGTAAAGCTACTAATGTATTCAGGAATTTTATAATTGACCATTTCATTGAAAACTTATTTCTGTGAATAGAAACCTGATTATATCCTACGAAGCACATTTCTGACAAAGTATACTCCTTTAAGACATGACCCTCAATAAACTTTATGGGAAACAAGCCATACTTACCACTGCCAGCAGTTTCTGAGGCTTCAGATGCAGAAGAAATGTTGTCTGAAAATTTCTCTTCTGTGGTATTCACGTAAGTGAGGCTGCCTCCTCCGATTCTATCTTCACTCTGCTCTATACAATGTACTGCTGTTCCAAATGAGTATTTTCCTCCATTCAGAACAGATGATGGCTCAATTACAACAGGGCTGGCATCCTAAAAATCACGAAGTAAGAGATTAAAAGGTACAATTTAATAATCCAAGAACTAAGCAGCCTTCAAAAATGAATCCCCAAATTACCTATCGCTTCTAATCCTCCTGTAGTTAGCTACTGCCAATTAAGAACTTTTTTTTTAAGATTTTATTTATTTTTTGACAGAGAGAGACAGTGAGAGAGGGAACACAAGCAGGGGCAGTGGGAGAGGGAGAAGCAGGCTTCCCACTGAGCAGGCAGCCCAGTGCTGGGCTCGATCCAGGACCCTGGGATCATGACCTGAGCTGAAGGCAGACGCTTAATGACTGAGCCACCTAGGTACCCCAATTAAGAACATTTTAATGTATAACTAAATTTTAGTTTTTTCCAAGGGGAAGAGTGTGTATAAATAAAATTGGTAACGCAGACTGGGAACACATACTGCAAAGGACTCTGACAGAAAGTGAGTGAGTGATGTACGTATGTATGTGTTTATTTAATTTTTTTAAAAAATCTTTTTTTAATCTTTTAAGATTTTATTAATTTGACAGAGAGGCAGAGAGACAGCACAAATAGGCAAAGCAGCAGGCAGAGGGAGAGGGAGAAGCAGGCTCCCAGATGAGCAGGGAGCCCCATGCGGGGCTCCATCCCAGCACTCTGGGATCACGACCCAAGCTGAAGGCAGACACTCAACTGACTGAGCCATCCAGGCACCCCTGTTTATTTATTTTTTAAAGATTTATTTATTTATTATTGCAGAGGGAAGCAGGGGGTGGGGGTAGGGAGGGGAGGAACAGAAGGAGAGGGAGAGAGAATCCCCAGCAGACTACCTGCCAAGTGCGGAGCCCAACATGGGTCTCGACCTCCTGACCCTGAGATCACGACCTGAGCCAAAATCAACAGTCAGACACTCAACCGAGCCACCCAGGTGCCCCTGTTTATTTATTATGTTTTAAAGTAAGCTCTACATCCAATGTGGACCTTAAAAGCATGACCCTGAGATCAAGAGTCGCATGTTCTACCGATTGAGCCAGCCAGCCAGCAGCCCAGGTGCCCCGAACACAAGGTAATTTAGGCTTTATTCTGTTGAAAACTGAAAATCATGGAAGGTTTTTTCTTATATTAAAAAATTAAATAATATTTATTCTTTTTATTATTACAGATTATATTGTCACTGTAGGAAATATAGAAAAATATCACAAATATGCCAAATGACCCCATCATTTAGCATTAACTACAGTTGATATTTTGATGTTTCCTTTATTTTTTTGTGACTGAAAACATACACGTACATGTAAAAAATAGTGTGCAGTATATAGTTGGAATTAAGGGCAGCTTTCTGACTTACCAGCTATGTGAACTTTCACAATAATTTTTTTTAAGTAGGCTCCACACCCAGCATGGAGCCCAACACAGGACTTGATTGAACACACTACTCTGAGATCAAGACCTGAGCTGAGATCAAGAGTCAGATACTTAACTGACTCTTGAGCCACCCAGGAGCCCCCACAATAAGTAAATTTCTAAGCCTCAGTTTCTTCATGGGTAGAAATCAGGATAATATTAGTATCTACCTCAGAGTTACTGTGAAGATTTCATGAGCAACATATGTAAAGTGCCTCGCATTTAGTAAATGTGAACTATCATTCTGGTTGCTATAAAACAGGTATTACATTTTATTTTTTAATTTTTATTTTTTATAGTTTTTCTTTTTTTTTTAAGATTTTATTTATTTATTTATGAGAGACAGAGAGAGGGAGAGAGAGAGAGAGGCAGAGGGAGAAGCAGTCTCCCAAGGAGCAGGGGGCCCGATGCAGGACTCGATCCCAGGACTCCAGGACCATGACCTGAGCCAAAGGCAGACACTTAACCATCTGAGCCACCCAGGCACCCAGGTATTACATTTGAAACACAGCATATAGTTTTTCTTTCACTTAGCTTATTTTCACAGGATTTTTCTGT
Organism: Zalophus californianus; assembly: GCF_009762305.2. Taxonomy (NCBI): domain Eukaryota; kingdom Metazoa; phylum Chordata; class Mammalia; order Carnivora; family Otariidae; genus Zalophus; species Zalophus californianus. Next base: position 24,855,860 of record NC_045610.1, read on the forward strand.
GAGAGGCTTTCAAACGGAACAGTATAATCCATTTTTTACTTCAAAAAGTACTCTACAGAAAGGACTAGAGGCAGAAATGGAAAACTGAGACACAAGTTAGAGGTATCCTGTAATGGGGCGCCTGGGTGGCTCAATCGGTTAAGCATCCAACTCTTGATTTCAGCTCAGGTCATGATCTCGGGGTTGTGGGATCAGGCCCTGTGTCAGGCTCCTTGCTCAGCAGGGAGTCTACTTGAGATTCGCTCTCACTCTCCCTCTGCCTCTCCCTTCCCTGCGAGGTCTCTTCTCTCTAAAATAAATATAAATAATTTTTTTTAAAAAAAATAAAGTGTTAAAAAAAAAGTGGCTCCTATAATAATTCAAGGCAAGAGATGATAAGGTACTAATCCATAAAGCTAGATCCAGAAATAAGTAGATGGAGAGAAGAACATGGATTAAGGATATGTAGGAGGTGAAAAAATTTGACAACTAATTGTGTATGAAAGAGGAGCAAAGATAACTCCAGGTAGAACCTGAGGTGCTGGTGTAGATGATTAGATGGGAGTTGGCACCTTTATAAGATAAAGTATATGAGTTAATGGGATCATTTGGGGAATGAGCTTATTTTGGGATATTCTTGTTTGAGTTACCTGGACACTTGAGTCTTGTGGTCAGGACAGAAAAAGAGGCAGAATATAAAAATTTGAAGCTCAAGAGCCTTCCTGAAGAATAAGAACATGGTGTATGTAGAATAAGGAGAGAACAAAATTTACAAAATAGGCAATGTAAGAATCTGGAAGGTCACTGAATCTGATGATGGAAGAAAAATCAGGAGTACAGTACCAGAAGCAGAGACTATTAGCACAGAATTATTTTCTACTAAGTTTAGTGATAGAAAAACAGAACGATAAGATTCTGAGAACATTTATCTATGAATGTTTTTAGAAGATCAGGATATTTGTAACTGACAGGGTAAAGAGAAAGACTAAAGGGATTTACCAGTGAAACAAGGTCCCACAGGCATCTGAGGAGATTTGCAATAGCATGGGGAGAAGAACTCAAGTTGCATTCAGTAAACACTGACATGCATTTTATGGAGAAAACTGATTACTGGAGGCACTGCTTATAAAGCAAATGACCCAACCCAAGAAAAATATCCAATTTAAAAGACGAACTCCAAGTAACAGCATAGCAATTGCACAGTGGGGGCTTTAGTTTCTTTTAATGCAATTAGAGCATCCCTAATTTTAGCGCAGAGAGACACTGGATCAACATTTTATTAGATGCTTTCTCCTCTCTTATCTATAAGCCAGGTGAATACTATCAATCTGTAGATCCTTCAGAAGACAGCTCCGAAGAAATTTCAGTGCCTTTAACTGAAAGAGTGGCAAGAAGAATGAGAATAAAACCTAGGTCCCTTTCTACAGACCAACTGACTTTTGGGATTACATTTTTTAAAATATCAAGTGTTAAAACTTCAATTCAGAAGCATATGGATTCTTTATAACAGATCCTAATGTTGGCATCTTCTGTCAATAAGTTTCCTAAAGTATGGGAAAGGTACCAGATTATTCTGGGTATTAAATAACCTAGTTCACAGTGAAAAAGTTAGTCCCTATCAATTCTCTCTCAATCCTCTAATTACTTCAAGGAAAGGGTCCCCATTTGGTACTAATGTGCTAATCTTTTTTTTTAATGTGCTAATCTAATACTTGATCTGCTAATGAACACTTGATCATTTCTCTTTTTAACAGAGAACAGATCTTAATACTAGTCTTCAAAGGGCAATACTATTTAGCTGGAATTTGATATTTTCACTGAATTTATTTTTATTTTGACCTTCTATTTCTGGAGTGTGACACTGATTTTTTATTTAAGATACTGATATAAAGTTTATTTTAAAAATATTTATTTACATAAAAATGATAAAGTAATTTAAATAAACATATTAAGCAAATAATTTTATGGGCATTATATGGCAAAATATGATGGCCATAGTACACAAATGACTAAAAACTGGGAATCTACATTAAATATGAATTTTGGGCATTAGGATTTATTCTTTTCTTAAGTAAGCTCTATGCCCAACATGGGGCTTGAACTCATGACCCGGAGAGCAACAGTTGCATGCTCTACCAACTGAACCAGCTAGGCGCCCCCATCAGTATTTTAAATTAGACTATGCACCAAAGAAATCAAAATTGTATGGACAACAGAACAAAAATAACCTATGGCTAAAGAAGCTGAAATGTAAATTAGGCTTGAGTAATTTATATTATTAATCCTATGTTTGGCCTTCAGTGTGTGGATTTCATGGCAATTTCTTAAAGATAATATTGATTGTCTCACAGCTTTTCTGATGTCGAGTCCATACCAACGAAAATGGATTCAATTTAAATTAAGTTTCAAAAGAAATTTTCAGTAAACAAGATGACTTATTTATATTAATTCAATCTTTTTTTTTCAATTATGCTTTCTGATTTATTTGGTCTGGAGCGGAACAGAGGCATTTCTTTTCTTCCTTTTTTTGTAAAGGCCTTTATGTGATCCTATTACGCAGTCAAAATTGATTACCACTGCCCTAGTGAGGATGTGTTTTCATAACGTGCTCCAAACGCTGAGAGTATAGTAGTAACTGATTTCTTACTGAATGTACTACTTGCTCTGGAACTTGCTTTTTAAAAAGCTTCAGATTTTAATGAACCTTTGGGTCATTTGCTTCTTTCCTATAAAGATGGAGTAAAACTAATAAGATAGCCATTTTGAAAGAATAACTTGAAAAATTAAAGTCTTCTAGCAGGTCACTTCATTATCCTACAGGAAAATCACTTTATTTCTGCTACAAGTGTTCTTGAACTTAAATGATGTCCACATAACTATCATGTGGACTTGACAGGCAACTCTTTTTAGAATTTATATTCAATTCTCTATTCCATTCAAGTTTGTTTATGTACTATAAGATACTTTTAAAAAATATGTATTAATAAATTTTGAGGAAGATTGGGTCTCCTTTAATTCCACTTGAGTAAAAAATTTCTTCAAGCTTTCCTCTGAGTTTGACATTTTTTTATTATTTAAAAAAATTTTATTAACATATAATGTATTATTTGTTTCAGGGGTACAGGTCTGTGATTCACCAGTCTTACACAGTTCACAGCGCTCACCATAGTAGATACCCTCTCCAATATCCATCACCAGCCACCCCATCCCTCCTACCCCCCTGCACTCCAGCAACCCTCAGTTTGTTTCCTGAGATTAAGAGTCTCTTATGTATACCACATCTTCTTTATCCATTCATCCGTCGATGGACATCTTGGCTCTTTCCATAGTTTGACTACTGTGGACATTGTTGCTATAAACATCGGGGTGCACGTACCCCTTCAGATCCCTACATTTGTACCTTTGGGGTAAATACCCAGAAGTACAATTGCTGGGTTGTATGGTAGCGCTATTTTCAACTTTTTGAGGATCAGAGAAAGACATGTATCATACGATCTCACTGATATGAGGAATTCTTAATCTCAGGAAACAAACTGAGGGTTGCTGGAGTGGGGGGGGAGGGATGGGGTGGCTGGGTGACAGACACTGGGGAGGGTATGTGCTATGGTGAACGCTGTGAATTGTGTAAGACTGTTGAATCACAGACCTGTACCTCTGAAACAAATAATACATTATATGTTAAAAAAAAAAAAAAGAAGATAGCAGGAAGGGAAAAATTAAGGGGGGGAAATCGGAGGGAGAGACGAACCATGAGAGACTATGGACTCTGAGAAACAAACTGAGGGTTCTAGAGGGGAGGAGGGTGGGGGGATGGATTAGCCTGGTGATGGGTATTAAAGAGGGCACGTTCTGCATGGAGCACTGGGTGTTATACGCAAACAATGAATCATGGAACACTACGTCAAAAACTAATGATGTATGGTGATTAACATAACATAATAAAATTTAAAAAAAAAGAAAGAATGTAAAAAAAAAAGAGTCTCTTATAGTCTGTCTCCCTCTCTGGTTTCCTCTTGTTTCATTTTTGTGAGTTTGACATTTAACAGAATTTCAAAGAGAAATATTTGGAATTGTATTTAAAATTTTTTTTAAAGATTTATTTATTTATTTGAGAGAGAGAGAGAGAGAGAGCTGCACAAGTGGGGGAGGGGGAAAGGGGCAGAGGGAGAGGGAGAAGCAGACTCCCAGCTGAGCAGGGAGCCCAACTCAGGGCTCGGTCCCAGGACCCCAGATTATGACCTGAGCTGAGGGCAGACACTTAAAATTGACTGGCCCAGGCTTTGGAAATCTTATATATAGCTTATATTTCTAAAGAAAATTTACATGAAACCATTCTTATTTCTTTTCTGAACAGATAAGTCCTTAGGATGAAATCTACAGATATCATTGGTAAGAAAACGGGGTGATAAAAATATTACCAGGCATTAAATCTGTTAGAGTTTTACAATAATTCAGCAACAGAATAATTGTAATAGCTTATCAGAGACTGCAATCTTTCATCAGTGACTGCACACCATACCATATACTTTTAACATGGCGCAGTGAATGATACCCTTTTTAGATAGAGAATAAAGGCTTTTCTTCACTTATTTTCCAATGTTCCAACTATAGTGGTCTATCTTCTCACTGTCTGGCTTGCTTTTGTATTCTAGGAATCTATTGCTCTCAGTGTTGGGCACTCTCTGAAACTGTCACCATCACTCAGGTTCTTTCTTCTTCCCCCTTCTCTGCCCTATTTTTCAGATCATTGCTTCCACCCTTGGCTTTTAGTGAAATTGTCAACATTTTCAGTTGACTAATCTTATGACTACTTTCCTTTTACATGTTTGTGGATGGTCACATACATAGCCACTGGCTCTGAGTGTTATTTCCCGTTGCTCCAAGAAATTTTCCCCTTAAATGTCAAAGGGTCTTGTTTTGTTTTTACTGACTTCTGGTTCTGGAACTATTAGCAACTATCCTGTGTTTTCAGAAGATAGGTCTCTAGGTAGGTCAAGTTTCACCAATGGTGAAAAATTTCCTCCTTCTCTGAGTCAATGATTTCTAAAAGTGCTATGTGGCACTTTAATATAAGATAATTCTATTTTGAGCATGTCATGATTTCTTTTGAGTTGTATCAGTGGTTAATGATGTTCCAAAATAAGGGTCAGGATTCACTTTCTTCTCTATCAGTGATGATGCTACTTTTTTCTATACATATGAATATTACAAGTATTAATGAACTTAAACAACTACTAGTTATGCCAATTTTACATTTCATTAGTCTGCAATGCTGGTTTTTGAAAAATGGAAGATAGTATGGAGTAATGGAAAAAGTACTAAGGTAGGAGTCAAGAGACCTGAACTCTAGAAATCTAGATCAGGTAATAAAGTAATTGCCTAATACAACTCTGTGCAATTACAAAACCTAAAGGGCCCTTTAGAGGCTTTGTTTGTAAATTTAGAAAAGTGCTTAAAGTGCTTTCTAACTCCAAAGTCACATAACAACCAATAATACATAATAAACAGTAAAATCTGTAATTGAGTAGTAAGAGCTGCTCCCTCAGTTCTCAAACAGGAGGGAAGACAACAATATATACTACAATGATGACAAACAGAAAAGATTTCATCATTTCTCCCCATTTACATTTGTACAAAAGGAGATTTCACATCGTAGAAAAAACTTCGGCTCATCAAAGGAACAGATCTCATAAGCAGATCAAATATTCAAACTCAAGTCAATCATTCATATCTGAGGCAAACCACTTCTGAGAAAGGACTGCTTATTTTTCCTGCTCCCTTAGTCTCTATTTAGGCATGCTACTGTCTGAAAGATACAGTCTGCCCTCATAGACAATTACTAATTCACATAAGCAAATATGCCATTTTATGAAAAGACATTAACTAAAGCTAACTTATATCTTATTAGGTGGGCAGACTAAGCCCAGAGGAAATTATCCAACACATTAAAAACACCGATTTATTTTTCTTAAATAAAGCATTTGCCAAAATTGCCATATATACTGAAAAGGCAAATGTAAATCACTAATTACTACTGCTACTGCTTTGCTAAAACCACTGCTAGTATTACTACCATTACTTCCTTTAACTTTACATAGGGTCCTACTTGCCAGGCATGGGGCTAAGTGCTTCACATATGTTAATTCATTTAATTCTTTGTAACAACCCTACTGAAATAGGTATCATTATTAACCCTGTTGTTTGTATGAGGAAACTGAGGCAGAGAAAGGCTAAGTAACTTGTTCAAGGTCATACCACAAGTAGCAGGACCAGGACTCTAACACAGGGAGTACAAGCTCACTACTATTATCCTATACTGTTTTCTCAGACTATTAGCTAATACTTATTAAGTACTTACTATGTGCCAGACACTGTTCTAAGACGCTTAGCATGTATCGACTCCTCTAATCTTCATAACCTCCTGTGATGGAGGTAACTGTTCTTTTTTTTTTTGCAAAACCTGTGTAACTTTATTTAGCCCGGTGTTTTCCAAGCCTGGTGGATCACGGAACCTTCTAATACCTCGTGGGACAGTGTTCCACGGGACACCACAGTTTGGGAATGCTATGGGCAAAGGCTGCAGGGGAGCCTCTGAAAGTAGAGGAAGGGTCTGGCCCAGGTAAGCCACAGCAAGATTCCAGTGCCAGAGGGGGAAGGAGGGAGGCGGCTGCAAAGCCCAGGGCGAGGGACCCCATAACTGAAGGGAAGGGTGCACATGAGAGACCCACGGTGGGGAGACAAAGAGGACCAGAGTGCTGTTTGGATGTGGAGGGGAGAGAAAAGGAGGCAGAGGTGACCCTGAGAATTCACATTTCGGGAGGCAGCAGGAAGGGGGCAAGGATTGGGGGGCATCCCTCACTTCCACACCACCCACTCTCTGCCCGCTCGCCCCATCGCTCCTCCCCAACCGTGTGACCGAGGTGAGTCTCGGCCCCGTGGCTTCCCCCCCCCAGGAGGAGCCTGGAGAGAGAAGGGTGGGAACAGCCACGTCATGGGGACGAGCAGCCCCCAGGAGGCCGGAGACGTGCTGCCCCCGCTACGCACAGATCGTGTAGTTGTAAAATCGACAGCAGACGTCCAGGGCCTCTCGGTGGACCTCTGGGCTGGGGCTCTGGAAGGCCCCGCAGCAGCACTGGTACACCTCGAAGTTGCTGCCGTCCATGGTTGTGTTCAGGAAGGTCGTGCAGTTGACCGCAGCCCCCCGGGGCACATAGAGGATCCCTGCCACGCAGGCATTCACCAGCGACACACAGGTCCCAGTGCAGAGCACCCGCAGCACTATCTGGGAGAAGTCGCTCTTCCGCTGGGGGGCCATGGAGGTCAGTCCTCCCAGCATGATCCCAATGGAACTGAAGTTGGCAAATCCACAGAGGGCAAACGTCGTGAGGATTTCTGCTCTGACCTTGGAGGTAACTGTTCTTAATCTCATTTTACAGACAAGGCCCAGGATGTCACTTTTTTAAAAAGTGATTTGCATTTTTTTTTTAAAGATTTTATTTATTTGAGAGCGAGAGAGCATGAGCAGGGCGGGGGGGGAGAGAGGGAGAGAGAGAGAGAGAGAGAGAGAGAGAGAGAGAGAAGCAGGACTCGCTGAACTGGGAGCCTACATGGGGCTTGATCCCAGGACCCCAGTGAAATCAAGAGTCAGACGCTTAACTGACTGAGCCACCTAGATGCCCCCAGCCAGTTTCATTTTAAAGTAACTTTAAAGTCTGCATTTGACAGACACATACTAGACAATAACACAGAATGCCACAGTGGAGAGAATATGATACTTAAGTGCAGACTTCCCCCTCCACATCTCTCCCTTACCACCCTCCACTAATTCTTTTAATGCAAGAAGGGTTATGGCAGGCAAGAGCAAATCAGGTTTGTGTTCTTGGCAGTGCACTTCTGTTTATAAGGGATGAGCTGTGAAGAACAAGACCTCTACCGTGTTCCTACAGGAAACAAAAAGTAATACTTCAAAACACAAAATGAGGTTACACTTTGCATCTGCAGACAGTAAAATATTAATAACCATTCATTCTAAGGCCAATCTAAGAACATAAAGGACAGAAAACATTTCAAAATAGAGTGGGATGCTTTACCCCAATGTTTTCATTTTCTACTTAACAATCACCATCATTATCATGTACCTATACAAGGTTTGAAGTCATTTGCCTACTTGTTTACTCCTTCAACAACACTGATTAATATATTTTGTATGTGAAAACACAATATTAAACTCTGAAAAATAGAAAAAGAACCAGGCAGAATAATGAAGTCAATAACATAAACAGTCTACCAATATTCTGATAAATAAACAATGACCGAAAAAGACACATAGAAAAACAATATAAATTGGGTGCCTGGGTGGCTCAGTCATTAAACGTCTGCCTTCTGCTCAGGTCATCATCCCGGGGTCCTGGGATCGAGCCCCACATCGGGCTCCCTGCTCAGCAGGAAGCCTGCTTCTCCCTCTCCTACTCCCCCTGCTTGTGCTCCCTCTCTCACTGTGTCTCTCTCTGTCAAATAAATAAATAAAATCTTAAAAAAAGAAAAGAAAAAATATAAATTAAATAATCAGGTTAGTGATCATTTGGTAAGTAACAAGGAGTCTACATTAATCAACTGGCTCTCCAAATATGGAGAAATTTGATTCCTGGCATTACTCTGAGTCTTTTAATTCTGAAGAAAAATCCATTCTGTTTTAAGTAAGATGAGAATATTCACTAATGAGAATTTCTCTTTGAATTCTTTATTTAGAACAATGGCAGATTATCATTTAGAAATTGAGTTCTAATTTAAGTTCTGAAATTAACTTTTTTAAACAGAAAATCAATACTTCTTACCCAAGGGTCTTCAACATTTTGATGAAAAAGGTGAACAAATGAAGGATAATGTAACTGATGTGGTTGAGATACCATTGGCTTAAAAGTCAGTGCTTAGGTTTGATCCCAGAACTTCCACCCTGTATTTAGGTTACCTTTCATGTCAGCCTCAGGTTCATCACAGGTAAAATGAGTTCATACCACCTTCCTCCCAGGGATACTGTGAGGATTAACTGAGATATGTAAGGTGCATATGCAAGCACCCCCATGTCCATTATTACCTTCCTCACAGAGTTGTTGCAAGGGAGGAAATTTATGTGGAAGTTTAAGCACAGGGCTTAGTCCATAGAAGTATCACACAGGTATTCATTTCTTCCCCCTTCCAATCCTTATCTACATTGAAGCATTTTATTCCTGGCCAGTAGTCACACAAAGTCTGATAGAGTTGAGAATTCTATGAAATATGTAGATAAAGGGGAATCATACTCACATATTTGACATATTCTTTCCACTGCTGCCACCACTGCATGGAGATGATAAACCAATTGTGTCCTGGTTGCAGACCATACCTGCTCTCTCGTTCTAACCATCCTCTGCACATACAAAAGAAATTCAGTACATCAAATGGTATATGAAACGGATGATCACACACACATCCAGAAGTTATCATTAGAAATTCTTACAAAGTAAAAACATGACACAGATATACTCGGGAGACTGCCATAGTTTCAATTAGTGAAACACTGATAAGTCAATTTTAGGAGTCTTAACACCACTATCAAGCTTCATACCTGATGTTTTAAAAAATATTTTTATTGAGGAATAATTTACATAACATAAAATTTACCTGAATTAAGAGTATAACTCAATGATTGTGGTAAATTTATAGACATGTGCAACTATCACCACAATCCAACAATCCAATTCTAGAACATTTCCATTACCCCCAACAGCTATCCTGTGTCCACTTTTAGTCAATTCATGTTACCACCCTCAGCCCAGGAAATCACTAGTCTATTTTCTGTCTCTTACAAATTTCCCTTTTCTGAACATTTCATATAAATGGAATAATAGAACACATGGTCTTTTACATCTGGCCTCTTTGACTTACCATGTTTTTGAGGTTCACCTACGTTGTAGCAGATATCATTACTTTGTGCTTTGTAATTCCATTCCAAATACTATTTTTTTATTTTATTTATTTATTTATTTTTAAAAAGATTTTATTTATTTGAGAGAGAGAATGAGAGAGAGAGCACATGAGAGGGGGGAAGGGCAGAGGGAGAAGCAGACTCCCTGCTGAGCAGGGAGCCCGATGTGGGACTCGATCCTGGATCCTGGGACTCCAGGATCATGACCTGAGCTGAAGGCAGTCACTTAACCAACTGAGCCACCCAGGTGCCCCCCAAATATTATTTTTTAAAAAGATTTATTTACAGAGAGAGAGCGAGAGTGAGCACGAGTGTGGGGGAGGGGCAGAGGGAGAGGTATAGAGAGAATCTCAAGCAGACTCCCCACTGAGCACATAGCCTGACACAGGGCTCAATCCCAGGACCCTGAGATCATGACCTGAGCCAAAATCAAGAGTTGCCCGGCTGCTTAACTGACTGAGCCAAATACTATTTATAATGCATCCCACAGGTAGGTATACACCACATTTTGTTTATCCATCTAACATCTGATATTTTGAAATTGGCAAGCTATTCTCCAAAGTGGCCGCACCATTTAACACTTTCATCAGTAATGTATAATGGTTCTAGTTTTTTCATATTCTTGGCAATGCTTGTTACTATCTTTTCTATCATAAAGGTTTAAGTGGGTGTGAAGTGGCATCACATCGTGATTTTAAAGTCTGTTTTTACGAAGGAGAAATTCATAACATAAGGTGGTGGTTGCATATTTTGAATGTACTAATGCCATTGAATTGTATGCTTTAAAATAGTCACTTCTATGCTATGTGTATTTCTCCAAAACATTCTCATACATCCCAACTGAGTAGTTATACATTAGGTGGTTATTTCCTATTACTACCTTCCCCGAGTCTTTGATAATCACCATTCTTTCTGTATCTATTCATTTACCTATTCTGGATATTTCATATAAATGGAATCATTCAATGTGACCTTCCATTATTTGGGTTCTCTCATTTGTAAGGTTCATCCATGTTGTTGCATGCACAAATACATGTACCATTCCTTCGTAAGGCTGAATAATTTTCCATAGTATGTATATATGACATTTTGTTTATCCATTCATCCACTGATGGCTATTTGGACTGTTTCCACTTACTGGCTAATGTGTATTGTGTTGCTATGAACATTTGTGTACCAACACTGGAGCTCCTGTTTTCAACTGTTTGGGGTATATATCTAGAAGTGGAATTGCCAGGTTACATGGTAGTTGAGGAACTACCAATTTTTTTGCACAGCAGTTACACCATTTTACATTTCCACCAGCGATGTATCAGTGCCCCAATTTCTCCATATCCTCACAGAATTTATTGTCCATTTAAAAAATTATAAACATCCTAGTAAATGCAAAGTAGAATCATTGTGGTTTTCAGAGTTGCATTTCCTTAATGACTAATGATTTTGAGCAACTTTTTATGTGCTTGATGACCATCTGTATGTCATCTCTGGAGAAATGTGTTTTCAAGTCCCTTGCCCAGTTTTTAGTTTTCTTTTTGTCGGTGAGCTGCAGGAGTTCTGTATATATTCTGGTTACTTGACCTCTGGCAGATCTATGACTTACAAATATTATCTCCCATTTTGTAGGCTGTCTTTTTACTTTCTTGACAACGTCCTTTGATAAAAAGAAGTTTTAAATTTTAATGAGTCAAATTTATCTATTTTTTCTTTGGTTGCTTATGCTTTTAGTGTCACATACAAGAATTCAACTTAAAAGCCAAATCACTCTTGAAAAAATATTCTTCCCAGATATAGAATAGAAGTACCGTAGTGCTTTTCTGGATTCCAAGATTTCTGATGAGAAACCTGCTGTTAATCTTATTGAGAAGCTACTGTATGTGTAGCTTTTCTCTTGCTTTTAAGATTTACTCTGTCCCGGGTGCCTGGGTGGCTCAGTCGGTTAAGCGACTGCCTTCGGCTCAGGTCATGATCCTGGAGTCCCGGGATCGAGTCCCGCATCGGGCTCCCTGCTCGGCAGGGAGTCTGCCTCTCCCTCTGACCTTCTTGCCTCTCATGCTCTCTCTCTACCATTCTCTCTCTCTCTCAATAAATAAATAAATAAATAAATAAAACTTTAAAAAAAAAAAAGATTTACTCTGTCCCTAGGCTTCTGACCATCTGATTATAATGTGTCTTGGTGTGAGTCACTTAAGAGTTTTATCCTTCTTGGAGTTCAATGAGCTTTTGAATGTTTAGTTAACATCTTTTGTCAAATTTGGGGAGTTTGGGGCCATTATTTCTTCAAATATTCTGCCACTTTCCCTCCTCTCCTTTCTGGGATTCCTATCATGTGTATGCCGATATGGCTGCTGCTATTTCATAGGTCTAGTGAGCTCTGTTCATTTCCCTTCGTTCTTTTTTCTATTTCTCAGTCTCAATAGCTTCAACTGACCTATCTTTAGATTTTAACTTCTCTCAGCCAGGCTTTGGGTTCTCAGTGTAAAAAAACAAAAACATTCCTAACTTGCAGGCTGTATAAATCAGGCATTGGACCAAAGTTAGCCAACGGGCCATAATCCGTGGCTTAACAATATTGCAGGTGTACCTGAATATGTACTCTGCTGTTGTTGGTTGGTGTCGTCCTGCTGCATGCACATGTATTTACAATTTTTATATCTTCCTGATGAATTAAAACTTTTATCATTATAAAATGTCTGCCTGTAATAATAATTCTTTGCCTAAAAAGCCATTTTTTCCTAATGTCGGTACATCCACTCCAGCTCTCTTATGGTTACTATGTGCCTGGTTATATCTATTTCATCATTTTACTTTCAACCTATTTGTGTCTTTGAATGTCAAGTATTTGGATTAAAAATATCAGTCTATATTTATTTATTTTTAAAGATTTTATTTATTTATTTGACAGAGAGAGACACAACGAGAGAGGGAACACAAGCAGAGGGACTGGTAGAGGGAGAAGGAGGCTTCCCACGGAGCAGGGAACCCGATGTGGGGCTCGATCCCACGACCCTGGGATCATGACCTGAGCCGAAGGCAGACGCTTAACGACTGAGCCACCCAGGCACCCCAAAAATATCAGTCTATCTTTAGCTTCTGATAATTGTTTAATCCATTTATATTTAAGGTAATTATTAATATGGATTTGTGCCTACCATTTTATTACTTGTTTCCTACTCATCTCAAGTATTTTTATTTGTTTTTCTATTCCTCCTTTACTTCCTTTTGTGTTAAGTAGATTGTTTCCTACTATATCATTTTAATTATTTTCTAAAGAAACTGTATTTGGGATTATTTTCTTACTGGTTGCTCTAGAGGTACAAAATAAAGCTTAACAGATGCTACTTCAGATTAATACTAATTTATTCCAGTAAATTATAGAAGCTGCTCAAATATAGTTCTACTTCCTATTCTTTTGGTTGTATTATCATCATCATGCATATGACATCTTTTTAAGCTGTAAGAACAACATAGCTTTCAAATTATTGTCTCATGATTTTGTATTTTATTAATTAAAAGGATGAAACAGGCTGCCCGTGGACGCCGCAGAGTAAGTATTGTTAAAGTCTCCCCTCCCACCACCGTCATGTCTAAGTCAGAGTCTCCCAAAGAGCCTGAACAGCTGAGGAAGCTCTTCATCGGAGGTTTGAGCTTTGAAACAACCGATGAGAGTCTGAGGAGCCATTTTGAGCAATGGGGAACGCTTACGGACTGTGTGGTAATGAGAGATCCAAACACCAAGCGCTCCAGAGGCTTTGGGTTTGTCACGTATGCCACTGTGGAGGAGGTGGATGCAGCCATGAACGCAAGGCCACACAAGGTGGATGGAAGAGTTGTGGAACCAAAGAGGGCTGTCTCAAGACAAGATTCTCAAAGACCTGGTGCCCACTTAACTGTGAAAAAGATTTTTGTTGGTGGCATTAAAGAAGACACTGAAGAACATCATCTAAGAGATTATTTTGAACAGTATGGGAAAGTTGAAGTGATCGAGATCATGACTGACCCAGGCAGTGGCAAAAAGAGAGGTTTTGCTTTTGTAACATTTGATGACCATGACTCTGTGGACAAGATTGTCATTCAAAAATACCATACTGTGAATGGCCACAACTGTGCAGTAAGGAAAGCCCTATCTAAGCAAGAGATGGCTAGTGCTTCATCCAGCCAAAGAGGTCGAAGTGGTTCTGGAAACTTTGGTGGTGGTCGTGGAGGTGGTTTTGGTGGGAATGACAACTTTGGTCGTGGAGGGAACTTCAGTGGTCGAGGTGGCTTTGGTGGCAGTCGAGGTGGTGGTGGATATGGTGGCAGTGGGGATGGCTGTAACGGATTTGGTAATGATGGAAGCAACTCTGGAGGTGGCAGAAGCTATCATAGTTTTGGCAATTACAACAATCAATCCTCAAATTTTGGGCCCAGGAAAGGAGGAAATTTTGGAGGCAGAAGCTCTGGCCCCTATGGTGGTGGAGGCCAATACTTTGCCAAACCACGAAACCAAGGTGGCTGTGGTGGTTCCAGGAGCAGCAGTAGCTATTGCAGTGGCAGGAGGTTTTAAGTGCTGCCAGGAAACAAAGCTTAGCAGGAGAGGAGAGCCAGAGAAGTGACAGGGAAGCTACAGGTTACAAGAGATTTGTGAACTCAGCCAAGCACAGTGGTGGCAGGGCCTAGCTGCTACAGAGAAGACATGTTTTAGACAATACTCATGTGTATGGGCAAAAAACTCGAGGACTGTATTTGTGACTAATTGTACAACAGGTTATTTTAGTTTCTGTTCTGTGGAAAGTGTAAAGCATTCCAACAAAGGGTTTTAATGTAGATTTTTTTTTTTTTTTGCACCCATGCTGTTGACTGCTAAATGTAATAGTCTGATCATGACGCTGAATAAATGTGTCTTTAAAAAAAAAAAGGATGAAACAGAAAAACATTTATACTGTCTTAAGTATGTAATTATGTTTACTGGTGCTCTATATTTCTTTGTGTAGTTCAAATTATTGTTTGGGGTCACTTTGTTTTAGCATGAAGAAGTTCTTTCAGTATTTTCAGTATTTTAATCCTTTAGTATTTAAGTGTTTACTAGCAACAGTGTTTATATGGGAATATTTTCAAATTACCTAAATTTCTGAAGGATAGTTCTGCCTGATAAAGAATTCTGGGTTGACAGTTTTTCCCCCTTCAGCACTTTGAATGTCATCCCACTGCCTACCGACCTCCATCATTTCTATAAAAAAATGGTCAGCCGTTAATCTTATTGGGGTTGCCTTCTACAGAACGAGTAATCTTTCTCTTCCTACTATTAGGATCTTTTCTTTGTAGCTTTGAACAGTTTGTGATATGTTTAGATGTGGATCTCTGTTTTTAACCTCCTTGCAGTTCGTTGAGCTTCTTGGATTAACAAATTAAAGCAATTTTAGGAGGTTTGGCCATTATTTCATCAAATATTTTTTTCTGCTCCTTTCTCTCCTTTTGGGAATTCCATTATGTGTGTATTGATATAGTTGTCTCTGGTGTTCCACATATCTCAGGTTCTGTTCATTTTTATTTATTTTCTCTGTTCTTTGTATTGGAAAAATCTATTTAATTATATTCTATTTTGCTGGTTATTTCTCTGCAGCTCCAATCTGTTGCTGAGTCACTGGGGTGAATTTTCATTTATTATAATTTTCAACTCCAGAATTTCCATTTAGATCACTTTCAAAATTTCTGTTGATATTTTATATTTGATTAGTTACTGTCATCATACTTTCCTTTAATTCTTTAAAACAAAGCTTCCATTAGCAGTGAAAGCATTTACAATACTGCTTTGAAGGCTTTGTGTCCTAAGTCAATCTGGGGCTACCTCTATCAATGAGTGTCCCCACCACCACCACAGGTCACATTTTCCTATTTTGTTGCATGTTTCATCATCTTCTGTTACTGAGAACTGGACATATTTGATAATATATTTCGCCAATTCTGTTTTCTGATACTACCTGTGTGTTTTGCCTTGTGACTTCCTGGACTAATTCTATAAAGTGTTTCCCCTGCAGTGTGAGGCTGTTTAGTTTTCTTCATTATTGGCTTCCTCGAGGAGAGCATAACTTACTGGTCAGCCAATGACTGGTGAGGGGCTGTGCTGAAACATCTTGAGCCAGTGACACTTGCACCTTTTTCTTGATGTATCAGTTCAGTTTGGGAAATGATGCAAAGTTCAGGCAGGTTACAAAATTTCCTAGGTTTTTATTTTCTGCATGTGCAAGGCCTTACATTCAATCAGGAATTAATAGATAGCTAAGACCCTCTTTGGTTTCTGCTGAGCTTGTGCATAGCCTTGTATATATGAGCAGCCTTCCAGATCATTTGGGATATGGGGAAGTTTATCAATACATACTATGGTTGTCTTGTTCTCTGGATCTCTTTGTTAAACTTTTGACTGGTCTCTCAGTTTGTTGCTTTCCTTAACCAGTATCTCAACCCCAAGCTAATGATATTCCTTGACTATTTGCCACCATGATCACTGTTTGTTACAATTCTCTTAGGCAGGCATTCATCCCTGCTCTATTCCAAATCAAGTCAGCCCTGTCATCCCTGCCTTGGTAAAACTATCATGTTGGGTAGGAGGGAATGGGATTAGCCCTAGGTAAAATTACTATGGATTCCCATTATTCTTATCAAGGTTTAGTGGTTTTTCTTGAATAAATGCTTCTCAACTTGTTGAATACCTATGGTCAGTTTCCAGAATCCTGAAATAGTTGGCTGACAATTTTGTACAGTGCTATATTTTGTCCAGTTGCTTTTGAGGGAAAGGATTTGCTGAGATCCTCACTCAGCCACTGCAGAAATCATGATACTAATTTTGAAACAAATTACTGACCCTTTATGTTAGAGACAAATATTTCTTTCACCTCGTTGCTTATTTACCAACCTGATTCATCTTTTAAAAATTATCCTAAAAATTCAAATGAATTTTTAGAAGTGAAAATGGAGGTAAAATAAAACAAAACTCAAAAATCACAAACGAAATTAATCAGTTTGGAATCTAGAATTTAAATTTCAGATTTATTTAAAAATAAGGAATACAGGGGTGCCTGGGTGACTCAGTCGTTAAGCGTCTGCCTTCGGCTCAGGTCATGATCCCAGGGTCCTGGGATTGAGCCCCGCATCGGGCTCCCTGCTCAGCAGGAAACCTGCTTCTCCCTCTCCCACTCCCCCTGCTTGTGTTCCCTCTCTCGTTGTGTCTCTCTCTGTCAAATAAATAAATAAAATCTTTAAAAAATTAAAAATTAAAAAATAAAAATAAGGAATACAGAAAGCAGATCATTTGATTTCAATGATGAAAAAAGTTCTAGACTTGATTCTATCACTTCCATGCAATTTTGGTAAGTTCCTCAACTTTTGTGAATCTCAGTTTCCTCTTTTATAAAATGGGATGGTGACACTAATTTAATGCAGTTATTTTAAGGAACAGATGAAATAATGCAAGTAGAACAAAGTTCCATAAAAACATGAGATTATGCCAACATTATATTTTTAAATAGGGATGCTATAAGCATCTGCAAAATAATTAAGCCAAGAAATATATACACTGTGCTATATAGGCTCCCTGCTCGGCGGGGAGTCTGCTTCTCCCTCTGACCCTATCCCCTCTCATGTGCTCTCTCTCTCTCATTCTCTCTCTCAAATAAATAAAATCTTTAAAAAAAAAAGTTAAAAAAAATAGCATTCCTTTAAAAAAATTTTTTTTAAATATGTTATTTATTTATTTGTCAGAGAGCGAGACAGAGAGAGAGAGAAAGAGCACAAGCAGGGGGAGTAGCAGGCAGAGGGAGAAGCAAGCCCCCTGCTGAGCAAGAAGCCCGAAGCGGGACTTGATCCCAGCACCCTGGGATCATGACCTGAGCCGAAGGCAGATGCTTAACCGACTGAGCCACCCAGGCATCCCTTCTTTTTTTTTTAAATCAACATTTCTTTTTTTTAAGTTTTTATTTTAATACCAGTTAGTTAACATACAGTGTTACGTTAGTTTCAGGTGTACAATATAGTGATTCAACAATTCCATACATCACCCAGTGCTTATCTCAGTAGCATTCTTAGTATCTATGGTAAGTCATGCTGACTTCAGAAGATATTAGTATGTGATGAAATCAGACTGCAATATTCTAAGAAAAAAAAAAGCTACTGCAGCTACATAAAAGCCTTTCAGTATTTCTTTACAATTTCTCATTTGTATACTTAAATATTTTTTAAAATGTTATTTTATGATAGCTAAAAATCAGAAAAAAAATCAAGACAACATTGTCAACATAGGAATATTATAAACAAGAATGAGTCTTCTGAGCATGAAAATTAAAAAGACTACATGAGACAAGTTTTTTTATGAAAACAATATTTTAAAAAATGGATTTTGCTTAACATTCTTTAAAAAAATAACCGTTTTTTATTTTTTTAATTTTTATTTATTTTTTTTAAAGATTTTATTTATTTATTTATGAGAGACAGAGAGAGAGAGAGAGAGAGAGAGGCAGGGGGAGAAGCAGGCTCCCCGCCGAGCAGGGAGCCCGACGCGGGGCTCGATCCCAGGACCCTGGGACCATGACCTGAGCCGAAGGCAGTCGCTTAACGACTGAGCCCCCCAGGCGCCCCTGTTTCGGTAAACTCTTTTATCAAGCAATCCTACACCAAAAAAAAGTACTGAAAAATTTGTATACACACTACTTTTAAGAATAAGTAACAAACTATGTATTGAATTTATTTTTAAAAGCGAAGTTTATTAGAGATTCTGTCCTGTTTCTGAAACTTTCTACACAAATGTAGAGTATAATGGTATAACACTCAAACAATGAAGGATAGCTGATGTACTAAAAATTGAATCACAGCCATAAAAACGTGCAAGCCTATTAACCAAGATATTTCATCACAAGTAATTTTGCCTAAATACACATCTAACCAAAGGAATATAGACTTTATTACTAAATTATACTAAGAAAAATAGAGATTAAAAATAGGGGATGAAAAGGGCCTATTAATCATTTGAATCATAAGAGGCTTTACTGATATGTAAAAGTATCATTTGATATGATCTGCAGTGAAAATGGAGGCCCAAAATAAAACAATATTTTGAAGTATTCTCATTTAAAAAAAATTACAAATTCCAACAAAGGCATAAACATATGGGTATACGTATATAAAAATGTCAATAGTGCAACCATCAACAAAATGAAGTCAATCTATGGGATGGGAGGAAATATTTGCAAACCACAAATCTGGTAAGGGATTATATCCAAAAAAAAAAAAGAAATTCATATCACTTAATAGTAAAATTAATAATAATAATAATAAAAAAATAACAAAGAACCTAAATAGACATTTTTCTAAAAAAAGACATACAAATGGCCAACAGCTACATGAAAAGATATTTAACATCACTAATCATCAGGGAAATACAAATCAAAACACAATGAGGTACGACCTCACACCTGTCAGGATGGTTATTATCAAAAACACAAGAGATAATATACACTGGCCAAGATGGAGAGAAAAAGGACCCCTTGTACCCTGCTGGTGGGACTGTAAGCTGGAATAGCCACTGTAAGAAAAAGGCTTCACATGAGATTTTAAGAAAGAACTACCATATAACCCAGCAATCCCACTTCTGGGTATATAACCAAAGGAAGCAAAATCATCTGGAAGATGACAGCTTTACTTCCATATTCTTTGAAGCATTATTCACAAAAGTCAAGGTATGGAAACAACCTAAGTGTCCAACAATGAATGAATGGATAAACAAAATGTGGTACATATATACAATGGACTATTATCTAGTCTTAAGAAGGAAATCCTGTCATTTACAGCAACAGGAATGAGGATGAAAGGAATTATACCAAGTGAAATAAGCCAAAGAGAGACAAATACTGCAAGGTATAGCACTTATATGTAGAATCATAAAAAAGTCGAATTCAGAAACAGAGAGTAGAAAAGTGGTTGTTGGGGGTTGGGGGAAATAGAGAAAGGCTGATAAAAAAGGGTACAAACTTTTGTGATAAGATGTATCAAGTCTGCAGATGTAATGTACAACATGGTGACTACAGTTGATTAACACTATAGTGTATAACTGAAGAGTGGAACTTAAATATTCTCACTCACACTAAAAAGTATGTGAGGGGCTAGTGATGGATGTGTTAATTCGATGAAGGGAATCCTTTCACAATGGATACATATATCAAATCACACTGTACGCTTTAAATATCTTACAATATTAGATGTCAGTTATACCTCAATAATGCTGGAAAAAATGTCAACAGCAATTACCTGTAAATAAAGAGGTGATGGGCATTTTTTTGCTTCTTTTTGTTTAGCTCTACTTTATAATCAAACATGAATTGTTTTGTAGTAAGGAAAAATTGCTACCTTTTATCTTTTGTATAAAATGTCTTATTTCAAAAAATAATAATTCAGTACTCAATGCAATTTTAATGCTAATGAGAATCTGATTTCTGAATTAATCCAATCCCTTGGTTAGGAAATTAACAAAAATATTTCAACATGAAATTAATTTGGAGAAACAAAGTGTCACTGTAATGACTGTATTAAAATGGGACATGCTGTTACTTATTAACAATATATTTCAGGTGTCAGAAATTTCAACTATATATACATATAATGAAAAATACACAGATTGAAACTATAAACTTACCTAATAATTTGTCCTTCCTCTTCTGGAGTGGCTGGTCTTAACCCCAGAACTATGTGACATACCTAGAGAAAAAAGTGGTAAATCAAACTTCATTGACTGGTGCCAAAGACTGGACTGTATAATATTTCACATTCTCTGCATGAGTTCCACTTTGTAGATGGGAATCTGAATTAGCAATAGCTTTCAACTGATGAGTTATCAATGATTCACTTGAACAACTTTGACCTTTAAACTTTAGCTGTTTGTTTTTATTTTAAACAAACCATTTCAATAGAGGCCAACTTCCAAATCTCTGTGTGAGATAGGAAAGGAAAGGAGGGAGGGAGGGCGAGAGAGACAGAGAGACAGAGAAAGAAGAAAGAAAAGAACCATGCAGAGAATATTATTTTCATTCCTGAAATCTGAAGAGCATATCATGGCACTTGGGGAGGAAGGTGGAGGGGAGATGAAGAGGCTATAGGAGACAAAAGATATGGGTGGCACTTTAAATAGTTCAAAGAGAAAAATTATTGCCACTAATGTTAAATATGCTTTTTAAGACTCATTTCCTCCTTATTTGCCTTCTCTAAATATCATCACAAAAGATGTAATTTTTTTCAACATTTTCTCATGAAAAATTTCAAAAATACAGAAAAGTTGAAAGAATTTTACACTGAACACATTATACCCATTACCTAGATTCTAACATTAACATTTTATTATACTTGCATCTATCTATCCCTTAATTCATCCATCAATCCATCTTAATTTTTGGATGCATTTCAAAGTAAATTACAGACATTAGTACAGCTTTTTATAAATACATCAGCATGGCCAACATTAATCAGAGTTCAATATCTGTTTACAGTTTTGTTTACCTTTTGAGGTAACATTTACATAACAACAAAATCCACAAATTGGGTTTTTGAGACTCAGCAGTTCATTTTTACTGCTGAGTAGTATTCCACTGTTTGAACATACCACTGTTTGTTTCATCCATTCTCATATTAACAAATACTTGAGCTTTTGAAACCTATTTTTCTTTTTTAAAGATTTATTTATTTGAGGGGCCTGGGGGGAATCAGAGGGAGAGATTCTTCAAGCAGACTCCCCACTGAGCCTGATGCAGGGCTTGATCTGACTACCTCATCTGACCTGAGCCAAAATCAAGAGTTGGACGCTTAACCGACTGAGCCACACAGATGCCTCAAAACCTATTTTTCTAAGCAAACTTACAGAAAATGGAAATACTGGGTAAGTCAAGAAATAGAACACTGCTATCTCATCCAAAGTCCCACTATGGGTTCCTTCTCACACATCACTGAGCCTCTTTGATGTAACCATGATCCTCAATTCTGTCACCATAGAATAGGTTTTGTCTGCTTTTGAATTTTTTGGTCTAGTATTTTCAACTCAAGATTATATAAGATTCATCCATGTTTTTGTGTATGGCACTATTATACTTATTTTCATTGCATTACAATATACCACTCTATGCACATGTTACAATTTACTTATTGTTTATGTATTTATTGTTGATAAGTACTTGGGTCATTTTCTGCTTTGGGCTATAACAAGTTATAAGAACTTACCTGTATGTCTTATGGTGCTCAGATATACACGTTTCTGTAGGGCTTACATACAGGGTAGACTTTATGAGTCATGGAGTAAGTGTACATTCAACTTTTGAAAATACTGCCAAGCAATTTCCAAATTATTTGTTTATTTTTTTAAAGATCTTATTTCTTTATTTATCAGAGAAGAGTGAGAGAACACAAACAGGGGGAGTGGCACTCCCCACTGTGCAGGGAGCCTGACACGGAGCTCAATCCCAGGACCCCGGGGTCATGACCTGAGCTGAAGTCAGACACTTAAGTGACTGAGCCACCCAGGTGCCCCAATTCCCAAAGTATTTGTAATAATTTATATACCTACTGGCAATGTATGAGAGTTCCAGGTTCTTGTTATCCTCACCAATACTTCATATCACTTAAAAACTATTCTGGGGCATGTCTACTACTATTTCATATGTGGTTTTAATAGTATTTCTATGATGACTAAGGAGCCCCTTTTCATAACATTCATTAACTATTTGGATATTCTCTTTGGTAAAGCATCTCTTCAAGTTTTCTTTACACATTTTTATACTAAAGTTTTACCTTTTTCTCATTGATTTTTATGCTCTGTATGCCCTAGACACCCATCTTGTTGGATATAGGTATCACAAACAACTTCTCCCACTGCACTACTTATCTTTTCATTTTCTTAATGGTATCTCCCAATTAAAAAACAAAAATAAAAAACCTCTTAATTTTACTGAAGTCCAACTTAAAAACTTTTCCTTGGTGGTTAATGCTTTCTGTGTCCTTTTAAAGAACTCTTTTCCACCTCAAAGCCATTAAAATATTCTTGTACATTATTTTCTAAATGCTTTATTTTTACCTTTCAAACTTTTTAGACTTATAATCCTACTTGGGATTAATTTTCATCTATGGCATGAGGTAGGAATAATGATGCATTTTTCCCCATAGAGATACCAATTGACCCAGTACACCATTTATTGACAAGATCATCCCCTCCCATCTGCAATGCAATGTCTTCTTGGTTATAAATCAAGTGATCACATACATGTAGGTCTGTTTAAATAAACTCTCAGTATTGTTTCACTGGTCTATGTCTACCTTCACACACACAAATATCATATTGTCTTAATACTGTTGTTTTACAGGAAGTCGTAATATCCGGTGACTTCAGTCCTCTAACACTGTTCTTTACATTATCCTATTTTTGGCCCTTTCTACTTCTTTATGTACTTAGAATCAGCTTAAGTTCCACAAAAACAATGACATTAAACTTTCTGGGATTTTGATTGCTAGCATACCAAATCTACAAACCAATTTAAAGGGATCTGACACCTTGAAGATGTTGAGCCTTAAGACCCATAAATGTGGATTATCTTCCTCTGCATTGGTTTTTTATTGCATCTGTAATAAATTATCACAAATTCAGCATCTTAAAACAACACAAATTTATTATCTTACAGTTCTGTAGGTCAAAAGTCAGACATGGACCTCGCTAGGTTAAAAAGTCAAGGTGTCGGGCGCCTGGGTGGCTCAGTTGGTTAAGCGACTGCCTTCGGCTTGGGTCATGATCCTGGAGTCCCGGGATCGAGTCCCGCATCAGGCTCCCTGCTCAGCAGGGAGTCTGCTTCTCCCTCTGACCCTCTTCCTTCTCATGCTTTCTATCTCTCATTCTCTCTCTCAAATAAATAAATAAAATCTTTAAAAAAAAAAAAATCAAGGTGTCGGGGCACCTAGGTGGCTCAGTAGGTTAAGCATCTGCCTTCGGCTCAGGTCATGATCCCAGGGTCCTGGGGTTGAGTCCTGTATCAAGCGCAGGGAGGCTGGTTCTCCCTCTGCCTCTTTCTCTCTGTCTCTCATGAATAAATAAATAAAATCTTAAAAAAAAAATCAAGGTGTCAGCAGAGCTGCATTCCTTTCTGGAGGTTAAAAAAAGAATACAGGGGCCTGGGGGTTTCAGTTGTTAAGTGGCTGCCTTAGGCTCAGGTCATGATCCCAGGGTCCTGGGATCGAGCCCCGTATTGGGCTCCCTGCTCGGCCGGGAAGCCTGCTTCTCCGTTTCCCACTGCCCCTGCCTGTGTTCCCTCTCTCGTTGTCTCTGTCAAATAAATAAGTAATCTTAAAAAAATAAAAAATAAAAAAAGAATACATTTCCTTGCCTTTTCCAGCTTCCAGAGTTCATCCACATTACTTTGCTCACAGCCCCTTCCTTTACCTCAAAGCCAGCATCTCTAACCCTTCTTCCAATGTCATTTCTCTCCCTCTCCTCCTTTACCTCCCTCCCTCTTTCTGACCACAGCTGGAAAAGGTGCTCTACTTTTAAGGACTCATGTGATTAGACAGGCCCATCTGCTAGGCTAATCTCCCTGTCTCAGAGTCTTTAACCTGATACATCTGCAAAGTCCCTTTTGCCATGTAAGATTACATATGCAAAGGTTCCAGGGATTAGGGCATGGATAACTGGTGTTGGAGGTGGTGTGCATTTTTCTGCCTACCACGCTTTTTAAAACTTGACACTTTTTGACAAATGCACAAGAAACAAGACCCTGGTTATGTTTAGCATGCTTCCTCTGCAAAATATTGCGCACTGAGTTTACAAAAAAGATTGAAAATAAAGATACTACTACAGGGATGGTTTTCTAATTCTATTGACACTTATGTATGTTACACTTAAATAGCCAAAACACTCAGTCAAGAGGGATCTTGCCAAATAAGAGCGTATTTCAAGCTTTTATTGCTAGACTTACCAACTAACTCTACCAATTTTAAGACACATAGAAAATAAAACAACTTAGCATAACAGTCTCTTACTTAAAAGTGTATTGTATATGAAATAAAGTGAATGTAGTAAAATGTATGTTAAAATGTAGGTGACAGGTATTCAATGGAAACTATTCCAGCTCTTCATAGTATGTTAGAAACACACACACACAAAAGTAAATCTCAAGCATATGCTTATTTATAAATAAGTCATAGAAAAATAGTGCCACTCCAAGTCCTTGATAAGAATGAGAAAAAAAATAAGAAAATAGAAAAGGCAATACAAAAAAAATCAAAATGCTATGCTATGTGAGAGCTACAAGATGACACAGACATAAGCCTAAGTGATCTAAATGTTTATATAATTATGAGATAAAGTAATGAGGATATTATTTTAAATGAGATAAAAATAGTTGATCAATTTACCAAGCAAGTCATTTCTGTTTAGAATAGTGATTTATACAATTTTTGTATTTGTTTATATTTTATAAAGCCATCAACTTAAATCCTGATGAAAATTATAACTGATAGTGGAGCAACTGCTTGATGTAAATTGATATTACAGGCTTTTTAGACTGCATATGTTTTATATCTATAGTCATTAGTCACTAGCTATTAGGAAGAGGCCAATTTCCATTTATTCCAACATAGCCATACACAGACGAGTTTTTCTTTTTTTTTAAAATGGAAGAGTATCACCCAGCCACCCCATCCCTCCCACCCCACCCCCACTCCAGCAACCCTCCATTTGTTTCCTGAGATTAAGAATTCCTCATATCCGTGAGGTCATATGATACATGTCTTTCTCTGATAGACTTATTTCATTCAGCATAACACCAGCATGGAGCACTGGGTGTTATGCACAAACAATGAATCATGGAACACTACATCAAAAACTAATGATGTAATGTATGGTGATTAACATAACAATAAAAAATTTAAAGAAAAAAAATGGAAGAGCATGATAGATACAAAAATACCAAACTTTACTGACCTTCACAGGGGTGTTTTTACAAGGGAAGGAAAATAAAAAAAGAATCTAAAATACCACTACTAAATCAACCACTACTATTTATGAAGAATTATAAAAAATGGGAAATCATAAATTACTTTTTTAAACTGGAGCAAGAGAACTACTCTAATGAGGAAAATAGTTGAAATCTGGCAAGCCTTATGACTTAATGTTCATTCCTGGCATTTTGCACTTTTTCTCTCCTCCTTCTTCAATCTTTCTTGGTTCTTCTAAAGAATTTTTTAAAAAATTTAGAAATAGCCTTGCAGCCAAAATAATCTAACTGGAGAGACTGTGTACATTGAAAATTTTACAGCTGCCTACTTATGATCCATCTTTCTGTTCACACTGACTGAGTTGTTAGGAAGGGCCTTTAAAAAAGACAACAGTGAAGAAAAATAGGAAATTATGATGGCTTTTGCAATCTAAAATTATTCTCTATGTATTTAACACGCTGGTCTACCATGAGTTATAAGATAAATAAAACATAATCACCTCTATTCTACTTCCTCATCTCTCATGTCATGATTTTGAGATGCCTCAGGGCTCTCATACTCTATCTTACCATCTTTCAGGTGTATACAGGATAATGTAGTTCTTTTTATAATAGGTGGTTTTGTAGCTGAGTTGTAATAACCACTACACAATGAAACAGACGTAGAACTACTATTCTCTGTACCTGTCATTTACCTTAAACATACCTGGAAAAGCAGATTCAAAAATTCATTGGCAAGAACATTTTTCACACTCCAGATCTGATAGTCTTCTAGAGTAAGATGGCCCATCTGAAAGAGAAAGAATATTTTAGAAGATTTCATGTTAAGAAATGTCCTCATTTTTAAAGACTGTTTTTTTTTTTTTTAATTTATTTGAGAGAGAGAGAGGAGGGGACGCATAAGCAGGGAGGAGGAGCAGAGGGAGATGGAGAAGTAGACTCCCTGCTGAGCAGGGAGCCCGACAAGGGGCTCAACATGGGGCTCAATCCCAGGGATCATGACTTGAGCTGAAGGCAGACGCCCAACTGACTAAGCCATCTAGGCACCCCAAGAATGCCCTCATTTTTATAGCATTTGAATAAAATCTGGTTTATTAAACTTATATCAGTAATTTTTCTGAAAGCAAACCAAAAATTTAAAGTAGATGCTGTGTGTTCATCTGAAAACTTAGACCAGCTAGGATAAGTTTAAAAGTAACAAAACTCTGTCAAAGCAGTCAGTGGTAATAAGGACAATTTATTGTCAACAATCTTCATTCCTCCAAATAGATCTGGGAAATAACTCACATTATCTCCTGCTTCAAGGGTTATCTATGGAAAACCGCAAAAGGCTCTGAATAGGGAAAGTGGAATATTTACAAATTGTGAAAGCAAAAAGCAGACTCTCTGGATTATGCACTTTATTCTAATAATTTTCTTTTCTTTCTTTTTTTTAAAGATTTTATTTATTCATTTGAGAGAGAGAAAATGACCCAAGAGAACATGAGCAGGGGAAGGGGCAGTGGGAGAGGCAGAAGCAGACTCCCTGCTGAGCAGGGAGCCCAATGTGGGGCTCTTCCAGGACCTCAGGATCATGATTTGAGAGGAAGAGACACTCAACCAACTGAGCCACACAGGAGTCCCAATTCTAACAATTTTCTAAGCCCCTCTTAGAAATATCTGACAATATTATCAGACTAATTAGACATTTAAAGGAACTTGATAACAAATTTTTGATATATCAAAAATGAATAAATAACTATATTAATTTTCCCCAAAAAACAATTTAACAAATTACAAGTTGAGTAAAGCAACATTTTTGTGGTGTCAACATATACAAAAAATTACATATGCATATAGAGGCAACATGTTTTTTTCTTGTTCAGCAGAACTATAACCATATAGTTCATATAACTATAATTTACTAAAATTATAGTAAAGCTATAACTTTACTGCATGTGTTCAATTCTAGATGAACAGTAATGTTTTTTGCTTTTATTAATGATATTGATATGTTCTCTTTTCACTATATGATAACCATATATGATACAAAAAGATTTTAAAGTACTGTGATTATAATTATTAGTTTTCATAATACAGCTTCTTCTTAGTATGTTAATACTAAATCTAAAAGTACCAAAAAAAGTGTAATATTGACATAATCTGTCTCCAGTGATAATGGTTAATAGGTTTGGCTGAAAGGTCCAAGTTTTATTCTAAACTGTTACCATTATTAGCTTCTTGTTTTTTTTCTTTTTTTTAAAGACTTTATTTTTTTTTTTTTTATTTTTTTTTTTTATTTTTTTTTTTAAAGATTTTATTTATTTATTTGAGAGAGAGAGAGAATGAGAGATAGAAAGCACGAAGGGAAGAGGGTCAGAGGGAGAAGCAGACTCCCTGCCGAGCAGGAAGCCCGATGTGGGACTCGATCCCGGGACTCCAGGATCATGACCTGAGCCGAAGGCAGTCGCTTAACCAACTGAGCCACCCAGGCGCCCTTAAAGACTTTATTTATTGGGGTGCCTGGGTGGCTCAGTCATTAAGCGTCTGCCTCCGGCTGAGGTCTTGATCCCAGGGTCCTGGGATTGAGCACCGCATCGGGCTCCCTGCTCTGCGGGAAGCCTGCTTCTCCCTCTGCCACTCCCCCTGCTTGTGTTCCCTCTCTCGCTGTAACTCTCTCTGTCAAATAAATAAATAAAATCTTTTAAAAAAATTTTATTTATTTATTTATTTGAGAGAGAGAGTGAGTGAGAGTAAGAGAGGGCACGAGTGGGGGAAGGGAGAGAGAGAAACAGACTCCCCTGCCAAGCAGGAAGCCCAGTGCAGGGCTCAATCCCAGGACCCCAGGATCATGACCTGAGAGGAAGGTAGGTCAACCTACTTACGCTCAACCAACTTAGCCACCCAGATGTCCCTAATTATCTTCTTGTTAATGTTCACAGTAGAGCCAGAAGAAGAAATTACATCTTACATAAAATAGACAGTAATAATACCTACATATTTACCGCTCAGAAAAAGGGTATTAGAAATGGTACCTCTATATCAGGGATTTTCTAACAGAAATTTTTCCAGGTTTCTATGCATATCAAAGAGAAGTGGATACCTTAGTTTTTTGGAAGAGAGAAGCAAAGGAGGGAGAAGGCTGTATTGCCAAACAAGCTCAAGCCCTGTAAGACTCACTTCTATTATTTGTTTCTATTGAGCATCAGTTAATAAGACTATAATGATTCCTTCTGGAATTGTGACTGAAGAAAGAAAAAAAAAAACCTGATGTCACTTATTTTTTCTAAACCTCTGTAATACCACTACGGACTATCTCTAACCAATCTGGTACTTGGTACATATCCATGTTTGAATGGAAAGGCTCAAAATAACTCAAATGTGCCTCACATATGTGCTTTATTTTCAATTTCACACAGGGTCACAAAGACATTACAGTAATATAAGCCATAGGAATAAATCTATAATAATATCCTTATTAATAAATGTTGTCTAAAAAAAAAATCAAGAATTTACTCTTTGTAAAGTATATGCTTATTCCTGGTATTACATGATTAATTTGGTTGCCATTAAATAATTCAGGGGAGAGCTTTACCAATACTATTGAAAAAAGTAATTCAGGAATGTATGCATTACCCCCAGATTGAGATAAAAAATCATTTCCATCAGAGCGCCTGGGTGGCTCAGTTGGTTAAGCATCTGACTTCGGCTCAGGTCGTGATCTCAGGGTCCTGGGATCAAGTCCCACGTGGGGCTCCCCATGTCGAGCTCCCCATGTTGGGCTCCTGGCTCAGCAGGGAGTTTGCTTATCCCCCTGCCCCTCCCCCTGCTTGTGCACTCTCTTTCTCTCAAATAAACAAACAAAATCTTAAAAAAAAAAATCATTTCCATCATCCCAGATATCTTACGGTCCTTCCCAATTAATCCACCCATCCCCCAAATAACTATTCTAATACCTATCACCATTTGTTAGTTTTGCCTCTGTTTTTGAGTTTCATATACATGGAAACATACAGTAAATATTCTTTATTGTGTGACTTCTTTTGCTCAGTATAAGGTTAGCCCTACCATAACTTATTAAAATGGGAAAAATAAATATTATAAACCATAGATGATAAGGGCTATGTCTACTTAATTTTTATAAAATACCTAGCTTATAAAATATAGATATATATATAAACACTTAATGGAGTTGTTTAAAGATGGAATGGGCTGGGCGCCTGGGTGGCACAGTTAGTTAAGCATCTGCCTTCAGCTCAGGTCACTATCTCGGCGTCCTGGGATCAAGCCCCACTGCCCTTCCGCCCACCCCTGCTTGTACTCTTTCTCTTGTGCACACACCTCTCTCTCTCTAATAAATAAATAAAATCTTAAAAAAAAAAAAAAGATGGAATGGGCTATCTTTAGAGACAACTTGGAGGTACTATAACTAAGTCCAAATAAGCACTTGGAGGAGATGATGCAGGAGAGATTCAAATATGTATATAAGCTATATATCCTAATTCAGAGTACCATGGTAGTTTTATTTATTTATTTTTTAAAAGATTTTATTTATTTATTTGACAGAGAGAGACACAGTGAGAGAGGGAACACAAGCAGGGGGAGTAGAAGAGGGAGAAGCAGGCTTCCCGCAGAGCAGGGAGCCCGATGCAGGGCTCGATCCCAGGACCCCAGGACCCCAGGATCACGACCTGAGCCGAAGGCAGACGCTTAACGACTGAGCCACCCAGGTGCCCCACCATGGTATTTTTAGAAAAGAATATAATTCATTTTAGTCCTAGCTAGACTCACCTTTGTGGTGTCATGTGCATTTAATATGCCTTCTACAATGTCAGATAGATCCGTATGTAACTCCTTTAAAAAAAGAGATCCAAAGGAATAATTAGAAAAGAGTAGTTACCATTTTTATTATTCAATGGCTAAAGTATACTGTATTTTGGTCAAGTATTTAAAGAATTTTTTTATTAAAAATTTTTTTAATATTATTTTATATTTTTACAGCGTTATACATGTTATATTGGTTTCAGGTATACAATATAGTGGTTCAAAAATTCCATACATCACCCACTGCTCATCACAAGTGCCCTCCCTAATTCCCATCACCTGTTTAACCCATCCTCCCACATCCCTCCACTCTAGTAATTATCAGTCAAGTACTTTTTTAAAATTACCTTAATAAATAGATTTGCTTTGAAATAATTAAGAGAATTCTCCTGCAGTTTCATTCTTACTTTACACAGTAAGTTCAGTTTATTAAATTTTCTAAGGCATATTCTCTTCCCAATTTTGTACCTTCAGCTATGAATATGTGGAGTAGTAGCCTCTCTTTTTAAATCCTCCACTCTATTTTCCTATTGGAAGTTTACATGCAACAATATGTATAAAATCAGAACTTACCGGGATATCATCTGTGCGGTTGTCCTTCCACACCTCTAAAAGTGCAACCACCATGTCTCTCAGTTCAACCCTGGAGAGAACTCCATCACGGTCAACATCAAACACCTTGAAGCAAACTAAAGAAAAGAAACTCTTATGGAGGGAAATTACTTTTCTATTCTGAAGTACAATGACTTTCACTAGAAGTTGCCCTACTAAAATCACTTAGTTTCTCAAGCAAGTATATTCTGGATTAAGTTCTCATCTGCAGCAGACTATAATACGTCTTTAAAGTCCTCTGCACTAGTAGGATTTCTGCATACTTCATATATCTCTCTCTGAATCACTACCTGGGTTACAGAGTCCTATCCTTTCCCCAAATCTAGAGCTAAATTCCTTGCAAACTAATAAAAAAGGATTAAGTTACCATACAATAAATATTACAATACCTCAGAGTTTTGAGGAGGTAATCCAAGCCTTTAATTTCTAATATTTAAAACTGATCATTGCAGAATTGATTTTTATAATGTTGAAAATATTCCATTTATATTAAGAATCAATAATAAGGTGGGGCACCTGGGTGGCTCAGTCGGTTAAGCGTCTGACTCTTGGTTTTGGCTCAGGTCATGAACTAAGGGTCATGATATCAAGCCCCACTTTGGGCTCCATGCTCAGTGGGGAGTCTGCTTGAGATTCTCTCTCGCCCTCTCCTGCTGGCCCTCCCCATCCCTGCTCACTTTCACAATTGCTCACTCTCTCTCAAATTTAAAAAAGAAAAAAGAATCAATAACAAGGTGTTATAAAGATGGTCTGCTTCCACTCTGCCTCTCTAATATAATTAATGCACACTCAATTTTTTGCCAAAGAACAATTTCAACTCTTCAATGAAGTTATATACAACATGCTAAGAATTAGAAATATCAGCAGTGGGGTGCCTGGGTGGCTCAGTCGGTTTAGGTGTCTGACTTTGGCTCAGGTCATGATCTCAGGGTCCTGGGATTGAGCCCTGCTCAGCAAGAAGTCTGCTTCTCTACTCAGCAAGAAGTCTGCTTCTCCTTCTACCCCTCCCCTAACTCCTGCACATACACTCTCCCAAATAAATAAATAAAATCTTCAAAAAAAAAAAAAGAAAAGAAATATCAGCACTTTCCTAATTAACTCCAAACAAATCACGACAGTTTGCTAACTTCTGTTAGTCCATCAGCAAAAAGGAAATTAAAAACAAATATAAGGTGATAATTAACCTCATATGAGAAGCAAAGATTTCAGCCTCCTTATTTAAAATTAGAACTTTAATGGGAACATGTAATCTACTATAAAGCCAGACTGTAGTAATGGCATATCATCAGGGAAGAATCCTGAATTTTAAGATTAAATAATTATCTATTTCAATATGCCGCCATAATAATTATGCTATTAAATCAATTGAGTGCATCACAGTAAATATTACTAAAGAAGATCAAAATATCAAATAGCACACCCAAAATAAGTGACATTTGTGAAGCTGTATTTTAGAAAGACACAGAAATGATGATCCTAGTAAATACAATAGAATTAGGTTCCAATTTGTTGCATTTTCTCAAATATGGTTAAGATTTAATAATGTAATGTACTTATGCTTGTAAATTATGCTATAACATTTTAGCTAGGTTAAAAAGACCATTTTAGTATTTAATAAAGTTGTGTTTTGATCATAGATTTCATCTTACTAATAAAATATTAATGTATACAAGTGACAGAAAATGAGTTGTACTTTAAATTATGCAAGACACAAAATTCTCTATGGACTACCAGAAAATGTTTTCTAAATGCTTACTGTCAAATATATTGTGACTGATGTAGTTCACTTATCATGAACTGCAAATTCATCAGGAAAATCAATTCCATTATTAATCACAAAGATCCCAAACTACTCCACAGTAAAAAAGAAGAGAAGATTGAATCCTTAGACTGACTTCAGTAAAACCTCAACGTGAGACTGGTATTTGCCAACCTGACAACGTGATAAAAATTCAAGCCTTAATACACAGATGATGTTACATGGATGAATGCTAATTTTTTCTCTGTATATACAGTTTGCAAATTTTTAATTGTTTAAATTAAATGTTTAACACACTTACATTTTTGTCTTTCAGCCAGGGGTCCCCTGCAACAGGCTGATAACCCACAAGATATCTCCTTAAAATCTATATGATTGTCACGATTTTCATCAAAAGCATTGAACAAACCTGTGAAATAGGAAAAGACACCATAAATCACAGCCAACAAGCCTCCTAATGTTAATACTATCATGTTTATGAAAGGAGAATGACACCCATAAACTGGCCAAATTAAAAAAAAAAAAGTTTATCAGTAATTCCCACTGTCTCAGGAAGCATTTTTCTCCTGGTATAACTAAAACTTAAGATCCTCGCAGAAAATACATTACAGTCGTTTAGTGTTCAGTTATATTTTCCTGTTTGTCTCTATCTTCTATCAGTTGTAACAGCTAAAGATGACAATAGTATGTAAAAAATTAAAATCAATTTAAAAAATTAAAAACTGAAAAAAATCAGCAATTACAATTATCCTTACTTAGAAAGATTAAGAAGAAAAAGGAAAAATGAAGGAGAAAAGCTGATGTATGCTCAAAGATATAACATGTTATGTAAGCTCCCATAAAGCTTTCATTAAGCAAAGAAAAAAAACACCATATTACAAACAAAAGATATTCTCTGTACTGTAGTCTTCTTTGTCATAGTTCATGTTTTATAAATAAATATTTAAAATCAGAAAGAGAATATAATCCTGTGGTTTTTAAACTTTTTGTAAAATACAAGTGGAATAATTTTGTTTTCAAATAAAATGATTTCTCAATATTCAATTCTAAAAAGGTAAAATCCCAATTGCACTGTTGAAGTAAGTGGAAAAGCCTAGAGCCCTATCTGCTCTGGCTCCTCCAATAAGTACTTCTGAAGTAGCCCAGGAATCTGAAGAACACAGACTGTACATTTTAAGAATGTAATTCCTTAAACAGTAGAAAACTAAAGCTCAGGAGGGGTTAAATGATTGGCCAAAAGTAAAGAAAAGTTGAAAAAGGTCAGAATCAAAAAGAGAACCCAAATATTCAGATTCTGAATATTTTTATGATATCACCCATAATTACTCTCTGTATTCCTAATTAAACAAAAAATGTTATAATAATGAAAAGTTTAGAGCTAGAAAGGACCTCAGAGATGGTCCAGTCCAACAGTTTCTTAAATCTTTTTTTGGTGCAGGGGGTATAGGGGTGGGGTGGGGTGGATACAGCAGTGGAACCTTCTTATGTAGAAGAAAAAAAGTGGAGGCGCTTGAGGTGAAGAAGAGGTGGGGTTATGTGTGGAGACCTGGAGCTCTACCCAGGCAGTGAGCACCACCCTAATCCCTGTACCAGTGGCTGAGATACTTCACTGGAATACAGTGACTAACTTGGTCAAACTCGTTTTATATTTGAGGATATTCAGGTGCAGGGAGCTAACCTTTATGCAAGGTTACATAGGTAGAATAGGAAGCTCAACACTACAATCTTAATTCCCCTTTTAGTTTTTTTCCACTATACTATTTTTAAGAAACTTGCAAACTTATAACATTATGGGGTCTTTTAGAGTTAAGATATATTGATTAGAAATAAGAGATGGCTTCAGGTGTGTTTACCAAAGAACATTTGTAGAAAATAGAATGATTCCTACCTTCACTTAGAGATGGACGAATGGGTGGTGAAACCAATGGGCCAAATGTCTCTAGGTCAAACCGTCCAGTCCGGGATTGAGCCTTTAGCAACCAGTAGCGTTTCTCCAGATCAATGATGTCTGATTCCTCCACTGAGCGTTAAATCAAGTAAGATTATAAAACCTCAGACTTCTCTTCTAGGCAGTTAGTTCAACCTGATCATTTAACTTCCAAGGATACATTTTAATTTTCCAATTCAATTGCTAAAAACAATTACCTAAACAACACTCTGAAAGACAAATATATTATATCTAAAATGGCATGAAAATTGGGGTGCCTGGGTGGCTTAGCTGGTTAAGTGTCTGACTCTTGATTTTGCTGACTCTTGATTTTGGCTCATATCATGATCTCAGGGTCATGAGATCTAGCCTGGAGTTGGGCTCCCCACTGGGTTTGATTAAGATTCTCTCTCCCTCTCCATATGCCCCTCCCCCACCCCCGCTTGTGCTCTAAAATAAATTAAAAAATAAAGAAAACGGCATGAAAATTAAATTTAAATTAATATAAAAGTGGCTTCAAAATCAGAAAAAAAATGTTTGCAATTTCCCATTAAGTAGTTTGCTTAAATCCAACATGTAAAATAATAAACAACTGAGATATTTCTTTTTGGGTTCCTATACCACTTTTCTTATACTCATTTTTCATAATTTTCAATCTCTATCTTGGATTTAAAGATTTTTTTTTAATTCACGTTAGTTAACATATAGTATATTATTAGTTTCAGGGGGAGAATTTAATGATTCATCAGTTGCATGTAACACCCAGTGCTCATTACATCAAGTGCCCTCCTTAATGCCCATCACCCAATTACCTCATTCCCCCCACCCACCTCCCCTCTAGCAACCCTCAGTTTATTCCCTAGAGTTAAGAGTCTCTTATGGTTTGCCTCTCTCTCTGTTTTTATCTTATTTCATTCCTGGTTACACTGTAATCATCCTAATAGCAGGATCCATGTCTGATTCATCCTGTTGATAGAATAACTACCTACAGAGTCGATACTTATTAAATTAATGAAAAAGAATATGAAAAGGATCTTATAAATAACAAAAGTCAATAAATGACAGATGAGGTAGAATAGGATTTATAATGTGGTAAGTAATAGGAGCATCATGAAAACATGAATATCTTTCTCTCCTCATTCAACAGAGGGTACAATAAAAAATTACAGATAAGCTCCAACCATAGTTACATTTTATATGTGCTTTTCCCCCCAAAGAACTAAAGTAAGATCTAGAAAGCAAGCAGGTGAGTCCTTCCATTGCCATGGTTTTTTTTACCTGCAGCCACTTTCCAGACATTGGTAAGGTATGAGGACCCAAAGCAGTGAGATTTCACTAAGTTAAACCGAGAAGCTGTAGTTCTGGGAGGTTAAGACAGCTGAAATTTACAGGGCAGATTACTGGAGAGGAAAGAGTTATACAAAGAAAGAGCTCCAAAAGTCTGCACAGGACTCTTGTTGAGTTTTGGCAGAATAGCAGAAGAGTAAGCTGTGTATGCACACAGTGAAATTCATTGAGGCTGGGCTTGGATATGCCTAAGTTTTGACCAGCCAGAGTGGAGATACCTTACTGAATGAACACTGGGAGTATTCATAGACTCAGAGGGTCACACTTAAAAAAGGGGAAAAACTAACTCCAGAATAAAGACTACTCCAGACCTGCCCCAACACAGCTTTTAAAAAAATCCTTCAAAATGTCAAGCTGATCCACAAGTAATTTAACTGCCTATCAAAAGAAAACAAACTTCTTTTAAAGGGAGAATCCACTTAGCCTTAAGATTCACAATGTCTAGCATCCACAAAAATATGAAAACAAGCAGGAAAAAGTGATCCAAAACCAAGATAAAAATTAGTCAATACAAAAAGCTAATAGAAATAACAGATGATGGAATTAGCAAACAAGGCCTTAAAACATCTATTAGAAATACCTCAAGAATTTACGGAAAACCATGACTACACTGAGGAAAGAAATGGAATCTATAAAAAAGTACCAACTGGAACTACTAAAGAATACAATATCTGAAATTTAAAAATTCACTGGAAAATTTAATAGCAGACTAAAACCTACAGAGGAAAGATAAGTGATTCTGAACACCAAGCAAAAGAAATGCTATCCAAATGGAAGCATAAGGAGAGAAAAAAGGTGAAGTTACTAGAATCTTAGTGAACTATATAAGATAGTATCAAGCAGCACAACACACATGGGATCCCATAAAGGGATGGCAGAAAATATCTGAAATAATAACAGCTGAAAAATTCCCAAATCTGATGAAAACTGTAATTCCACAAATCCCAAAGTTCATTAAACAACTCTGTGTAAGAAAAATTCAAAGAAGACCAAACCACGGCAAGTCACAATCAAATTGCTAATAGCAAAACTTTAAAGCAGCAACAGAGGTAAGCAAAACACATTACAAACAAGGGAACGAAGATAAGCAATGACTTCCCTTCAGAAACAAGGGAGCCAGAAGACAATGGGGGAAAAAAGTGCTGAAAGAAAAAAAGTACTGTTAATCTCATATTCTATATCCCGTGAAAATATTCTTCCCCCAAAAAAGGCAAAATGAAGAATTTTTTGGACAAATCAAAGCTGAGAGACTTCATCAATAGCAGAACTGCACCAAAAGTAGTATTAAAGGATGTTCCTCAGACTGAATGATGCCAGAGAGCAATCAACACAAGGGAATGATGAAAATAGGGAATGCAAAGTCCCTCATTTCCATGGGGCTGATATCACTGATCATCCCAGATTTTGGATAGGAGCTTGACTGCAGCTTTGGTTAGACTAAGTTTGCCTCTGTTCAAATGCTTTGAAAACTGAGTTCAGATTTTTATTCAGGAAAACCCAGAAACTGCTAGTTTTTGAAATTAGGGGTCCATAAACTCCAGCCTAAAGGCTGCATGCATGTTTATATAAATAACATTTTATTAAAACACAGCCACGCCATTTACTTACATATAGTCTATGACTGCTAATGTCTTATAATGGCAGAGTTGAGTAATGGTGATAAACAGACATATGGCCCCCAAGTCTGAAATATTTATTATCTGCCTTTTTAAAAAAATGTTTTGTCAATCTCTGTGTTAGATCTTAAACTTGCATGACCGCAAGACCAAAACTATGAGACTTCACAAAATGACAGCACCTAGGGACCACAGAGCCTTGAGACTGCTAGCCTTCAACAGTCTGAGATTTCAAAACTGTTAGGCCATGAAACTGCAAATCAAGAGATCTCTCTTCACTTTTCAGCTTGCCCCCAATCTCAGCAAGATTTCCACATGAGAGAACTGGGTGGAAACAATTATCTTTGTATTTAGGGTCTCTTCAGATTCAAATCTGAAACAGGTTTCTCAAAAGTCTGGCTGGTTTCTCCTCATTCCCGTAAAGCTTGTCCTCAGGCAGGCTCACTCCTCTGCCAGCCTTACTCCCAATCTCAGCCTCTGGCCTGAGATAGGAAAGACCTCTACATCCCTTGATCACCTAGGAAGGGCTTTGTCCCTCTGGAGTTTAGTCTTTCCCTCTCCCTTCCTAAGATTTCTTTGCATTCGAGGGCTTTAAAAAAAGAGTATGATTATTTAGTTTATGTGATGATTTCATGTTATTACAATGGGAGTGAAGGTCTTTCATATCTTTCTACTTCCCAACCTCAAGCAGAACCCTTCAATTATTATTTAACATGAATCTGAAAATTCTTGCCAATTCAGTAAGATATAAATACAAAGTATAAAATTAGAAAAGAAGCAAGGTTATTCTTTGCATATGAGCACAATGCATATCAAAAAACAGAGGTTTTTTATTTTTTTACAAATTATAACTGAGTTTAAAAATCTGTAGAGATACAAAATACATATACAAAAATCAATGTTTTTCTCTATAACATTAATAACGTGTAAGAAAACATTAAAGAGAAAAAACACAAAACTAGCAATTCCCCATAAGAAACAAATATCTAAAAGTAAACTTTAAGATGTGAGATTTTTATGAAGAAAACTTTATAAAATAATATTAAAGATCTGAATAAATGAAGCCTACCATGGTCCTAAAAAGGGCCTTGATAGAGGCATACCATGGGCTTGAATAGGGTGGTTCTGTAAGATCACACTGTGAGGGTGACAGGAGTACAGATCTGGAGGAGGCAAGGGGGCAAATGGAGAAAAACCTTTCTACACAGAGAGAACAAGGAGAGAGGCCTTGAGACAAAAGCACGCTTAGCAAGGTCAAGGAAAAGAAAGAAGATCAGAGTGACTGAAGTGGAGTTAGTGAGGGAGACAGGAGTAGGAGATAAAGTCTAAGGAAAAATGGGGGTCAGGTTAATGTAGGTCATTGTGAGGACTTTGGTTTTAAACTGTGAACCATGGAGGGCCTGAAGCGGAGGACTGACATGATCTCACTTAGATTACTCTTCACTACTAAGTTGAGAACAGCCTGGTGGGCAGCAAGAACAGAAGTGAGATGACCAGTTAGATGTTTAATAAAGATTTAAAATCATCAATACATGCAATTGAAAAACATTAAGACCACAGATTAACAAGCACAGACAGACAATTCATAATAATGGGGGGACTTAATTTCACTAATAATAAAAAAAACCACTTCAGAAGAAAAATTTAAACAGAATCATGCTACTTCTCTGCTTCAAAACTTTTCAACATTCTTCCCGAAGATACCTGCAATGGTTACTCCAACGACTCCTTCAGTTCTTCACTCAAATGTCACATTCTCAGACCATCTGAACTGCACCCCACCTAATGATACTCCTCCATCCCTTTTCCCTGTTTTACTTTGCTCCCTAATATTTATCAATATATGGCATAATTTACTTGTTTTGTTTATTGGATGCCTCCTTCAGCTAGAACATATCTTCCTTGAGGTAAGGTCTTACGGCCTATTTTGTTCATTGTTATATTCTAACACTCAGAATAATACCTGACACATTTTGAACACTCATTTAATATTTTTTAATGAACAAATAAGAATTATTTGTTGAACCCAGGATATATATATTCAGAATAATGTTAACTGTGATAAAAGATGAAGATTGGTATCAGTAGGGAAACTTGGCCTCCAATAACTTACAAGTTACTAGGAAGACAAGAACAGTGTTCTCTAAATTTCCACTGCTTTCAAAGGATTCTTACTCTATTCTTTAGTAGTTTTAGCACAAATTTAGGGGGAAAACTTTTTTACTCACCAACAAGATAACTGAGAGATAGTCAAATCAAAATGCATACCTGTACTGTATTTGTGTAAGTGCTATAGTCGTAAGAAGGTGAATAAATGAAAACATATATTCTACCAACTTCCACAAAATTTTAAGAAAAATTACATTCTTTTTGCTTGGTTTTCAAGGGGCTCTCAGGACTTAAAGCTGATGTCTCTCTATTTTCCCTTCATACTCCTTATTCTGCCCTGTTTTCTATACCTGAAACCTAAAAGAGAGGTTTTTACTTAAATGATCTAAGAGTGAAATTCTTTTGAAAGTAAAATATGAAAATAAAAATCAATCTGCACTAGGAATACAGAATTTTGTGCACGTTATTACACATGAGCAGATGGAAGAACTGAGATTTTGAGAAAGACAATGTTCTAATTTACCCTGAAGCAGAAAAAGTACATGGAAATGACCATACCTGCCACAGGTGAAAACAAAAAAGGCCTTGACAGAAGTCACTGATTCTAACTTGTCCCCATTTTATGCTCTCTTAGAAAGTTCTTAACTTGGCTATCCCTAGAATAGTCCTCTTAATGATCCACAAAATCTAGGAACAGGGATTCTAAGAGTGAAAATGAAGTTACCCTACACTTTGATATTTAAAAAGAACTAATTACTTATTATTAAAAGTAACTATAAACAACAGTGAAAACTGAGTCACAGTTATAACATGTTTTAAAAAGTTAAAAACTCAAGGGGCGCCTGGGTGGCTCAGTCAGTTAAGCGTCTGCCTTCGGCTCAGGTCATGATCCCAGGGTCCTGGGACTGGGCCCCACATCAGGCTCTCTGCTCAGCAGGAAGCCTGCTTCTCCTTCTCCCTCTGCCTGCAGGTCCCCCTGCTTGTGCTGTCAAATAAATAAAATCTTTAAAAAAAAAGTTAAAAATTGAAAATACTAATAATACTAATTTAATTTTTAATTTTTTTTAGAAAGATTTTATTTGAGAGAGAAAGCGAGCACAAATGGGGGTAGGGACAGAGGGAGAGGGAGAAGCAGACTCCCCACTGAGTGGGGAGCCAGATGCTCGATCCTAGGACTGAGAGATCATGACCTGGGCTGAAGTCAGACACTTAATCCACTGAGCCACCCAAGCACCCCAATTTTAAATTTATATTACTTGTTTTTACTAGACTAGTAACACATTTTGTTGCATGAAAAATTATTTAAAATATAGGTAATAAAAAAAAGGAAAAAGAAAAAATATAATTGCATGTTTTCATACAGCCATATTTATTTGGACATACATGTATTTATTTATTTAAAGATTCATTTATTTGTTTTAGAAAGAGAGAGAGCACGCACGCACACAAGATAGAGCTAGAGCATAAGCAGGGGGAGGGATAGAGGGAGAGGAAAAGAGAGAATCCCAAGCAGACTCCCTGCTGAGCTCGGAGCCCAAAGTGGGGCCCAATCCCATGACCCTGAGATCATGACCTGAGCCAAAAATCAAGAGTTGGACGCTTAACTGATTGAACCACCCAGGCACCCCTGAAGGTACATGTATTTAAACCGAATGTCACTTAGATTGTTTGGGAAGATTATTTTCAATACTTTCATTGTTATCATCTATACCATTGTTATGATTTCTCAAATTACACAAAATCATTGTTCACAGTTTCAAATAATCAATGGGCTAAATTAATTTTTAAAATTTTATAACAAAATCATCAAGAAAGACTGAGATACAAAAAAGATAAAATTTTCACACAAGTGTACACATTTTTCTTTTTTAAACAAAGACCAAATATACTACATTGTAACCTTCTTTTTTTTAAAGATTTTATTTATTTATTTGAGAGAGAGAATGAGAGAGAGAGAGCGAGCACATGAGAGGGGGAGGGTCAGAGGGAGAAGCTGACTCCCTGCTGAGCAGGGAGCCCGATGCGGGACTCGATCCCGGGACTCCAGGATCATGACCTGAGCTGAAGGCAGTCGCTTAACCAACTGAGCCACCCAGACGCCCCCCTTGTAACCTTCTGATGAATCAACCTTTGCAAAGGTCCAATTATTTTGGAACTGGAGCTAATTTTTAAAATATGCAAAACTTCTAATGAGCACGTAGCTTTCATTTTTTTTAGAAGAGAGGTATCTACTTCAAATACCTAGATAACTGAATCTACTAAAAAGAAGTATTTAAAAATTTAACAATAAGGAGAGTAATCACAGGTGTCTGATAAATATATTAAGATAGCATACTGTTTCCTTTTCCAAAATTAAGATATCTGTTCACTCCATTTAGAATATATGAAAGAAAGAGAAACCTCTTCTGTTCCTGCAGAGAAACAGCTTTCTCAAATTCTAAACTTTCTTCCAAGTAATAGATCTGCACATAAAAAATCTGACCCTGAAACAAAACAAAGAAGACAGCAGCCTTAACAGAAACTGTGTTCTTATTTCTATAATTCTTGGTACTGAGCATATGTTCAGTAAGTACTTCTGATTAACTGGTGTTTACACAATACACTAAATTAGAAACACACACACAAATCACACTAACTGCCTCTCAATTTTTTTTTACTTTTGAAAACTGTTTATTAATCTCCTTAAGAAACACAATTTCTTTGCTTAAGGAGAAATGTGGAAAGACACGTAGAAGATATTTAAAAGAAAAAAAAATGATTAGACTGTCATGGTCACCAATTAAAACCATGTTTTACGGTTGCCTTTTAAACTTATGTGATCTGTTCGTATTTTCGTTATAGACTGCATGCAATCCATTATCGAGTATTTGCCAAAAGCAAGCTAAAGTAAATTATATATATTAGTACTAACCAAACATTTTACATGAATTGGCAGCTGAATTCCTGGGAAGAGGGAAGGAAACTAACTTTATTTTCACTTAAAGAAGTTAGAGGTAATGACTGCAATAATTACTCTACTGGCAATTCATAGGTCAATACCAAAACTTACACTTTACTAGTTAAATAGGATTGAATTTATCACCCACCTACAGGTATAATTTTTTCTGGTTCACAACAGCAGCACACCATACTCCCAACATTCTAAATAATTCTTGGCCCATACTTTGGGCCATCCTAATCAAGTCTCACCTTACCAGAGGCTGCAGCTGCAGAAATAGGTCTTTAATGCCAAAACTGGATTCTCATTTAAAACAAAACAAAACAAAACAAAACAAAAACAGGCAAAATATCCCAGTATTTTCAAACAGTAACATAGCTCTTTAACATTGTTGAGGAAGCAACCTGTTCACAAACGCAATGACCTTCTGAGATCTACTTAAATCAGCTGTAATCCCTACATCACATACAACCAGCTAAGAGGATAATGAAGAAGGGATATGCAGATTTACTA
The DNA here is from genome assembly GCF_009762305.2 of Zalophus californianus. Taxonomy (NCBI): domain Eukaryota; kingdom Metazoa; phylum Chordata; class Mammalia; order Carnivora; family Otariidae; genus Zalophus; species Zalophus californianus. The sequence continues at coordinate 24,899,410 of NC_045610.1, forward strand.
GGCGTTTATATTCAAAGAATCACTGAAATACTTTTTTTCTCATTGAAAAAAGGTGCTAGCAATACCAACTGAAGTGTGGCAAGGGAATATAACATGAATTTTTAGTTGAGATAATAAATGCTAAAACAGAGACAATTTAAGTTAGATATGAAAAGAAAAATGATCAAAATGAATTCTATGGCCCTAAAATTAGCCCAAAATACTACATTAATTACCTCAACATCCAGATTCTACTACTAAAAAGAAATCACTGAGTTAATAGGCTTATTCATTCTTATGATACATTTTAAGGAAATCCCAAAAACTCTTTCTTAGTTTATTTAGAGACATATTTATAAGAAAGAATAGGCACAGGGGCACCTGGGTGGCTCAATCCATTAAGTGTCTGACTCTTGATCTCAGCACAGGTCTTGATCTTAGGAATGTGAGTTCAAGCCCTATGCTGGGCTCCATGATGGGTGTGGAGCCTACTTAAGAAAACAAAAACAAAAATAAAGAAAAAAAATTGGTACACATATTTTCTGCCAAAAATATAGCTAAATTATGTGAAAATATGATCAACACTAAAGAAAATAACTCATTTTTAAAACATAGTTCATAAAATCATAGTTCTACTGCCAATTTCACTGTTGGTAAATATACAATCATTCAAGGATCTTGCTTGGATCAAATGAAATTAATTATTGACGAGATATAAAAAAATAATCATTTGTAAATATCCCAAGAGGGGGGAAAAAAAGGAAATTGGAAAAGTGAATCTGCAAAACTGTCTGGAGTCTGAAGGAGATGGCGCACCACAACCACAATAACCACATGACCAACTCCTTTATCTATAATTACAAGCTACTCATAAAAGATTGAAGAATAACAAGAGTGTGTGTCAATAAACTGTTCATCCCAGTTTTGGCACCGATTAGCCATCTGATCTTGAGAAAGTTTCTTTAATTCCTTAGAGCCTTAGTTTCCTCATCTTTAGAATATGGATAAAATGAACCTCAAAGAGGGCACAAGGATTAAACAAGATAATATACACAGAGTACATATAGTACCTCCTCTAGTAAATGCTCAATCTGCACTAATAATGAACCTTCAGGAAGAGAAATTAAGAACACAGTCCTATTTATATACAACTATTAAAAAGAATAAAATATCTAGAAATAAATTTAATCAAGCAGAGAGGAGACCTATACTCTGAAAACTGTAGGACCTTCTTTAGTATTATGTTTAGATTCCCTTCTATTTTTTTGTGTATATATTATAGATTTTTGGCTTGTGGTTACCATGAGATTCATACAACACCCGAATATATATACAGTAGTCTATTTTAAGTTTGTGGTCATGTAAGCTCAAATGCATTCTAAAAACACTACATTTTTACCATCTGCCCCCACATTTATGTTTTTGATGTCATATTTTACTTTTTATTCTGAGTATGCCTTAACTAATTATTGTAGAAATAGACTTTACTACTTTGTCTTTTAACCTTCATACTAGCATTACAAGTGGTTGCACTACCTTTACTATATGTTTGCTTTTACCAGTCAGATTTTTTTCTTTCATAATTTTCTTCTACTTCATGGCCTTTTCTTTTCCACTTAAAGAAGTCCCTTGAATATTTCTTATAAGGCAGGTTTAATGGTGATAAACTCCTTTAACTTTTGTTTGGGAAGTCTGGGAAACTCTTTCTCTCTCCTTTTATTCTGAGTGATAACCTTGTCGGGGAGAGTATTCTTGGTTGTAGGTTTTTTTCCTTACAGCACTTTGAATATATCATGCTACTCCCTTTGGCCTGCAAAGTTTCTGCTGAAAAATCAGCTCATGGTCTCATGGGGGTTCTCCTGTATTTGCTCTTACTGCTTTTAAGTTTCTCTCTGATCTTAATTTTTGACATTTCATTTGGGGGGAGGGGCAGAAGGAGAGAAGCAGACCCCCACTGAACACAGAGCCGACGGGAGGGCTCAATCTCATGACTTTGAGATTATGACCTGAGCCAAAATCGAGAGTCAGATGCTTACCTGACTGAGCCACCTAGGCGCCCCTAATTTTTGACATTTTAATTATTATGCTTCTTCCTGGGGATCTCTTTGGGTTTATCTCATATGGAACTCTCTGTGATTCCTGGACCCAAATGTCCCCAGATTTAGGGAAATTTTCAGCTTTTATTTCTTCAAAAATGTTTTCTGCCCCTTTCTCTCTTCTCCTTTTGGTACCCCCATGATACAAATATTAATAGGCCTGATGTTGTCCCAGAAGTCCTTTAAACCATCCTCATTTTTAATAATTCTTTTTCCTTTTTGCTGTTCAGCTTGGGTGATGTCCACCACTCTGTCTTCCAGATTGTTGATCTGTTTTTCTGCATCATTAATCTGCTATCGATTCCCTCTAGTGTATTTTTCATTTCATTTACTATATTCTTCACCTCTGATTGGTTGTTTTTTATATTTTCTAGCTCTTTGTTGCTGTTTTCACTGTGTTTATCCATTCTTTTCCTCAGTTCGGTGAGCATCTTTAGAACCACTGCTTTTAAGTCTTTATCAAGAAGATTGTTCATCTGTTTCATTAGTTCTTTTTCTGAGGTTTTGTCTTATTTTTTCATTTAGAACGTATTCCTGTGTCTCCTCATTCTACCTGTGTTTGTTTCTATGTATTAGGTAGATCAGTCACATCTCCTAGTCTTGAAGGAGTGGCCTTATGTAGAACACATCCTGTGGGGCCCAGAAGCACAGTCCCCCTGGCCACCAAAACCAGGAGCTCCAAGGGTATTCCCCTGTGGGTTGTATGTGCCTTCCTATTGTGACTGGGGTGTGATGGCTGCAAGGGCACTGATAAGTGGGACTGTCCCTAGCACAACTGGCCGAAATGACTGGATGCGGCTGCTATAGGCACACTAGTGAGTTGGGCTGACCCTCTGGGGTGGAAGTCAGTTTGGGGGTTGCTGGTCCAGGCCACACCCACACACTGCGTGCAGAATGGCAGGAGCTACTTTGGGGGTCCCTGGTCTTGGTGGAGGCCACCCAATGGGTGCTGTGGGGAGGGAGCCATTTGAGAAGGGTACTAGATCCAGCTGACAAGCTGTTTTGGAGAGTCACCTGCTTGGAGGGGGGACAATTTAGGGGTGCAGGAATGCTGGGTTATGGTGAGTGGTACTAGTAAAGCAGATGGAGAATGTCAGAAATGGCACCTACCAGCACCAGGCCAGCTAAGTAGGAGAGTAAGAAAAATGGCACCTACCTCCGTTTCTGTTCCAGGATAAAGTTCCTACAAACCCCTGCCCCTTCAGCACATGCACTAAAATTGGCAAATAAATCTCCTTCACATATGACCCAGGGACTTTTCAAACTCCTGCCTCTGTGCTCTTGGAGTGAGTGCATTTGTGCACAGACTACTTTTAAGAGTAGAGTTTCGGGTTTCTTATAGCTCAGCAGCTCTCCTGGAGTTAAGCGCTGCTGAGTGTCAAAGCAAGGCTTTTTGGGAGCTCATCTTTCCAGTACAGGACCCTAGAGTGGAGATGTCCCATGTGGGGCTTGAAATCCCTTGTTCTCCAGGGAGGACTTCCACACTTGTGATATACCTTCTGTGTAAGGGTTACCACACTGGGGGTGTCGTTCCTGACTACACCATATCTCTGCGCCCCTCCTACCTAGCTCAGTGTGGCTTCTCCTTTCTATCTTTAGTTGTGGATTAGCTGTTCTACTCGTCTTAAGGTCGTTGGGGTTGTAGTTTTGGTGTGTCTGTGAGAGGACGTAAGCCCAGAATCTTCCTTCTCTACCACCTTGATCTTCTTCAGATCTAATCTTAGGTATTTAAATAGCAAATTATAATAGAAAAATATAACAGCCCTAATAAAAATTTAATTGAGATCTACTCAAACATTAAAAACTTTACTCTGCACTAAAGTTCCAATTCAGTTTCTTAAATTAAAAAAAAAATGGTAAGGTAACAATAATTTGGAATTTGCAGTTCTGAAAAATGCACTTGCCATGACAAAATCTAAAATCTTGTATAAATCAAATCAGTTAATTATTCTAACCTGTATTGAATACAAATAGCTCCCCAGTTTCCTTTGTGATTTACATAAAAGAGAACAACATTTGATTAAATATGGCAATGTGTTCAACTTACTGTGAATTCAAATTTTACTTTATAATTGTATGTGAAAAAGTAATTAAAGGCATCTACACTCTAATGTAAATGTTATAAGTGAGAAATTTTAATTCCTTTTTGTTTCCTAGATACTTTGGCTCATTACACAAACTTAAATGGAGTCACTGATGCTTTAAAATAAATATTTTCTATCTACTTATAAATCGGTTAATAACACTATTTTTTTAATACAAGTTTCCACATTCAGGACACATTATTTGAGAAGTTTAATGTACCAAATATTCTCTGAGTGGAAGAGCCTGCAAAGAATTCAACTGTGAACTGTTCACCCAGAAACTGAGAATTTACACATAATATGACAAATCATAGCCATCAGAATGTAAACCTACCCATGTCAGAATTTATAAATGAAATTTAGCAGTAATTCTGACTTTGTGATAATGCTTTCATAGTAAGCCCCATGAAGAACGTAGCTATCTGCTGAAGCCCATAGCCACTGAGTTGTCTATTCCACTGGTTTATGTTGGTTCTTTGTTTCTATAAATTATAAAATAAAACAAACTAGGAAGAAAAAGACTTCCTTCCCACAGATGTGGACGAGGTAATTTTTATACCGATCTACAACCCTCTATTACAAAATTACTTGCTTCTAAAACAATCACTCCCTGGAGATAATGGGGTGAAGCTCACCGACATTTGCAAGCCAAGTGTTCAGTGATACATGAGGATGCATATTCATTGTAAAGCAACAATTCCAGAACACGCATGGAGCTGAGTCCTTTAAAACAGGTATTATCTCAAGTACGCCTAAAGGGTAGAACAATATGCCAACCCAAATATGTCACTTTGGCATAAGGATTAAATTGAGTTGCAGGTAATTGAGAAGAAGCAGGTAAGAGAAAAGCTCTCTGCAAACTACCCCCCGCCCCATTTACTTAATCTGTAAAAGTGTCTTCCCTGCCCCTCTACCAGGAAGGACAGAAATAATCACCAGAGACTACTCTAGATCCTTACCAACATGGAGATTGCACCAGATAAATGAATCTACATAACAAACCTTACTAAGCAGCCCTATCTACTATTAGTTTCTCCACACATTTGCCTTCCCATGATTTGCCACCTCTAGAAGCTCAAAGTCAGTCTTTTTCCTTTGTCTTGTCTCTTTCCTACAAAATTACTGTTCTTTGCTAAGATGAGATATAAACTCAAGTTCTAACCACCTGTTTCAGTTACTCATCAATAAATACTCCCATGCATAAGAAATGTTAATAAACTTATGTTTTTTGCTTGTTATCTGCCTTTTGTCGGTCTAATTTAAAGGGCCCTAGCCAATGAACCCAAGATGGATAGAGCAAAAAAGTTTTCCTCCCCTACATGCCTTAGAACACACCTGTGAAGTAAACTGTATCATTTTCCCTGTTTTCCAGAGGAGGAAAAAGAAGTTCAGAGAGATTAAATAAATTTCTCAAACTTACATGAGTAATAAGTGGTAGGGCCAGAGTGTGACTCAGAGTCTGAAGACTCCTAAACATCCTATCAGTATTTCTCAAAATGTAGTTCATGGCCCACCTACATCAGAATTACGTTAGATGTCTGTTCAAGTACGCAGTTCTAAGGCCCACTGAATAACAATCATGATCATAGAACCAGTAACCTGCACTTTTAATACCCTCTCCAAATAATTCTAATGCTCAGTTAAAGACTGGTAACTACCAATATACCATCGTAGCCTTATATTTGATTAATTTTTAATTTTGGTGTATTCCTCTTACAAGAGACAAGGATTGACAAAATTCAACTAAGATGCCAGCATTTAAAATGTTATAAATAACTGAAAAAATCTGAAGCATAGCATTTCTTCAGGCTTTTACCATACACTACTGACTTATTTCTATGGCCACCAGGGAAATCAATGGGCGCACTACAGGGGTAGATAAAATAATTAATTCAGATAGATAATTCCCTCCTATTTATAATAAGCTGATCCTCTATGTGCCTTAATGCTAACCAATTTTCTGTATTTAACATCATTTATCTAACCAAGGGTTTCAGAAGGAAGATCTTAGAACTAACTTTGCAACCTTCAGCAGTTACTTCAGCAGTGATTTTTAAATATCATAATTCATTTCCCCCTAAAAATATAGTATGTCTTTATATGAACACATATTATGAGACTGTTGAACCTTTTTTTTTTTTTTTTAAGATTATATCCATTTAGGGCGCCTGGGTGGCTCAGTCGTTGGGCGTCTGCCTTCGGCTCGGGTCATGGTCCCGGGGTCCTGGGATCGAGTCCCGCATCGGGCTCCCTGCTCAGCGAGAAGCCTGCTTCTCCCTCTCCCACTCCCCCTGCTTGTGTTCCTGCTCTCGCTGTCTCTCTCTGTCAAATAAATAAATAAAATCTAAAAAAAAAAAAGATTATATCCATTTATATGAGAGACAGTGAGAAAGAATACAGCAGAGGGGGCGGGGGCAGGGAAAAGCAAGCTCCCTGCTGAACAGGGAGCCCTCGATCCTAGGAAGGACCCCGGGATCACCAGGACCCGGGATCACAATGTGAGCTGCAAAGGCAGTCACTTAACCGACTGAGCCACCCAGGCGCCCCGAGACTGTTGAACCTTATTCAAACATGATGTTGGCCTTTCTCCTTGGCATTAGTGCTATAATCCTAAAAGAGCATGTACTTCCTGCTCACTCCTCGGGAAATCAAATGTTTAAATCAGTACTTAGGAAGTAGACTGTTAGTGGCTGAAAAATTTTCAATACTGTCCAGTCCAGTAACATGCATTTATTTAGTCCACTGTACTAAAAAGAACTCAAAGATGAATTGGACAAGAGCCTTGTCCTCCAGGGACCTGTAACTTCTGGGGAGAATCAAAGCCATTTCCAAATGCCTCTAAGGTAAGGCAAAAAGCATCTTAATTGCTTTAATTGAAGTGTAAAATGAGCAAGAATGCAAATGGAAAGTAATTCAAACTGAAGTAAAATGGAGAAAGCATGACAAAAAAGGGAGCATATGAATTGGGCTTTGAGGGCAAAGAAGTATTTCTTTGGTCTGCTCAAATCCAGTCTTAGCAAAGAATCCTGCCAAGTTGTCTGCCTACCCTGGATATCTGATCAAGTTCCTCATACCCCACCTTTGATGAGTAAGTCCTTGGCTTGCCTTTAGCAAGAATTCCCCCTACCTTTGACATCTCTTCTTAGTAATTTTCCCTCCACTGACCACCTTGCCTCACTCCCCAGCTACAATTCCTCATTTGTCCTCGTTAGAGAGTTTTGACCAATCTCTCTCTCCTCTAGCAATTCACTAGTGCAGAAGTCTTGGATTTGAGTCTTCCTTACCATTTTAACAAGTGTCAGAATAACTTTTTCTTTAACATAAGTCATTAAAAGAAAGTAGTCACACTTAGCCAATATTAACAGAAAAATAATTTACCATACAATCACAAATAAAAGCAAAAGTTCAGCAAAATATCCATAAGAATGACAATTTAAATATTAAAGTAAGTTAGAGCTTACAGTGAATATAAAAGATTCCCTAATTGTTTATGCAAAACAATTTTTTTTAAAGAGGCTTCCTATCAAAAATAAAGACAAGGGCACTGAAAAGTAGTAGAATCAAGTTCATTGCCAATTCATGCCAGAATTTATCGGAATTTCTGGTAAGAATGGAACGAAAATGGGCAGAAAAGTAGCTGCTGTATAATTAAGAGCCAGTCATAGTTCCATAAAGCAACAGATACAAATAGTATGTGACATCCAAGGTACTCTATTCAGTCAACAAATACTTATTTTTAAGGCTTGGCACAGAGGGAGAAAAAGGAAAGAATATAGACTCTATGACTTAAGAGAGATGACATGTACACAGGCTCTACACTGGGCATAGAGCCTGCTTGGCATTCTCTCTCTCCCTCTCCCTCTGCCCCTCCCCCACCCACTCGCATGTTCTCTCTCTCTCTCTAAAAAAGAGAGAGATGACATGTACACATAAATAGAATGCTATAAATAATTACAATAAAAGATGGAAAGTGGTAAGCTTATCCAAGAAGTGTACATAAAGGTGTTACGAGAGTTCAGAGGAATGACAGATGATTTCTCACAGGAAGGCAAGAAAAGGTTTCATGGAAACAAAGGGGCATGTGATTTAAGTCTTCAAAGATGACCAGGATTTATAGGGAGAAGGAAAGGGAAAGGCATTCCAGGGTTAAGAAGTAGCATTAGCAAAAGCCCAGTGCAGGTACTTTTCTGTACCCACAGTGGTGGGTTCAATGCTATCCCTCAAAAATTCATGATCACCTGGAACCTCAGAATGTGACCTTATTTGGAAATAGGGTCTTTGTAGATGTAATGAATTCAGCACCCTGAATTTAGGCTGGGCCCTAAATCCAATAACTAGCATCCTTATAAGAAAAGGAGAGGACACAGAGAGATATAGAGAGGGCCACAGGGAGATGGAGGCAGAGAGTGGAGTTACACTGCCACAAGCAAAGCCTGGGGTCGCCAGAAGCTGGGAGAGGCAAGGAAGGATTCTTTCCTAGGGCCTTCAGAGGAAATGTGTTAACACCTTGATTTCAGTTTCCAGAACTGTGCTAATTTGTTACAGCAACTTTAGGAAACTAAACCTCTTGGTTAAGGACAATTAGTAGAGGGCTATTGTGAAATAGTATGAAATTGGTTTCTCTGCCCCTGGTTCCTAATATTTGGTCTTTGGCCAAACTCTTATAACTTCCTGAATGATAAGGGTTTCTGACAAAGAAGTCCTAAATCCCTTGTAATTTCCTGGGTGATAGCAGTCTTTTGTTCTAATGCTTGAGGTGATTCTTTTTTTTTTTTTTTAAGATTTTATTTATTTATTTGAGAGGGAGAGAATGAGAGATAGAGAGCACGAGAGGGAAGAGGGTCAGAGGGAGAAGCAGACTCCCTGCTGAGCAGGGAGCCCGATGCGGGACTCCAGGATCATGACCTGAGCCGAAGGCAGTCGCTTAACCAACTGAGCCACCCAGGCACCCATGCTTGAGGTGATTCTTGTTGGGCTTCTGGATGGGGGCTGGTCACCAGAGAGACCAAGCCATAATTAGAAACTTGGAACTTTCAGCCCTACTCCCCATTTGCTAGAGACTGGAAATTCAGTTAATAATTGATCATACCTATATGTGATGAGGCCTCCATAAAAATCCCAAAAGTATGGGCTTTGGAGAGCTTCTGGTTGGATGAACATATCCACATGCCAGAAGGATTGGCGCATCCCAGCTCCTGTGCTTGGGACCCTTCCAGACTTGCCCTATGTATCTCTTCATCTGGCTTTTCATCTGTGTTTTAACATATGCTTTATTATATATTAAGTCAGTAAATATAAACTGTTTCCCTGAGTTTTATGAGCTCTTCTCCCAAATTATCAAACCCAAGGAGGGGGATCATCTAATTCAGAGCTGGTTGATCAGAAGCACTGGTGACAACCGGGATTTGTGATTGGCCTCTGATGTGGGCAGCAGATGGATAGTCTTATGGGACTGAGCCCTAAACCTGTGGTATCTGTGCTAACCCCCAGGTAGACAGTATGTGAGAAATGAACTGAACTATAGAACACCCATTTGGTATATAAAGAACACTGGGGAATTGCTTTGTGTGGGGAAAAACCCCACACATGTGAACTACAAAAATATTTGGTGAGTAGAGAAAAAACAAGAGTTTTCCTTTTCAGCTATGTACCAAATGCTCCAGAGTATTTTTATTTTATTACACTTTGGAAGAAAAAAACCACTGACAATAAATTTCTCCTTAAGAGCCATATTCTCGTATTACCAGGCAATTGTATTAAAAAGTGAATAGAAAACAATGAAATGCCATTACTTACAATGTGTGACTCCAGCTAGAGTTTGGTAGAAAGTGGGAGTATCACTATCATCAGTGAGGGTCACATAAACACCTCCAGATAGTAGCCAACGAGAGAAGGTAAAAGCATCTTTGTTTAGAAGAAGCCAATTTCTAAACTTTTCATAGTTTACCTTTTCACCCTAAAATTAAAAGAAAAAAAAAAAACGATAGGTTTAGTCAAATTTTAAGGTATCTTACTTAGAACTTGCACAACCTGAAATCTGCGATTTGTTGACATTTACCTTTGGCTGACATTTAGGATTATCTAAATAACACTACAGGCTGTACACTTGGAAATCAAACTGCTTTCAAAAATAACTGTATTTAAGAACTTCCATTTCCATAAAATCTATATTGCTAGTTGTAAATTATTTCATCAATTAATTAAAGCAGCGCATTGTTACTAATAAGCCAAATTTTATTTACTAAGGTATATCCTGAAATCAGTAACTGCATTTTTTTCTATATTTAAGAAGGCCAATCTTTTACTAATCTGTCATAATTAGCATATTTTAATTAAATATGTGTGGTATTAAAATACTCTTCTAAATTTCATGGGCAAATTAAAAATAACTATCCTAGGGCCCTCTTCCAGAAGGCATCACTGAATACATGTATTCATAAGTCAACTAGAATACAAAAAGAAACAAGTACATTTCTATTTCTTTGCTTTCTTATCAAATATTTTGTTTTCTAAATCTCTGGATAAAAAAAGTATCTGAGCAGAGAAAGAACATCACTTAGCTGTGCAAGTCAATTTCTTTGTCTGGAAGACAAGAGGACCTAGGGTGAATGAGGGCCAGATGTTTCTATGAAAAAAAGAAGCAACCCACTTGGAAATACAATGAAGAAAGACATTCAGGAGCCTATCAGGTCTAATCCTGATAGAAATATTAAGGAATACAAATAACTCATAACCTAAAAGAGATATATGGTAGAAATAATTTCTACATTGTTTGGCAGCATCCTATTAAGTACAGCAATATACTTAGCCTAGTAGTTTCAGAAGACTTAACAGTATAATCCAAAACCTCAAAACAACATTGACAGTCTTGTTTTTCTGAATGGAAGAATGTGGCATTCAGAGTTGCTGCAGGGACATGTGAGGACATTGCCAGCATGTGTAGAAATTAGGGATCATACCCATATTCTTTCTCTGTTTCCCACATTTAGTCTAGAAAGACGATTAGCTGTATATATCTCACAAGCTCACACACATTTTTACACATGTTAACATCTCTAACATTGGGATGAATTTTAATATCAATAGCATCCTTCAATTATAACTGGCAGGTTTTTTCTTTTTTTGTAATACATACAGGTACATCTTACAATTGATGGGATCTTAGATACAGCGAAACATGTAGCATCATTGGTTTCAGAGAAGCTAAGATGTTGTTGCTATAAAATGCACCCTCATGTACTAAGAAAGAGAGAAGCTGCCAGTTAAAATAGACACTTCTACCACCTTCCCATATAGTTAATATTATTTACAATTCCCTAAGCACTGTTCTAAAAAATTTTTTTTAAGATTTTCTTTTTAAGTAATCTCTATACCCAACATGGGGCTCAAACTCACAATCCTGAGGTCAAGAGTCACAAGCTCCCCCCAAATGAGGCAGCCAGGCACCCCTAAACATTTTTATATTAATTTAATCTTCAAAGTAACCCTCTGTAGGAGATACTATTATCATCTCTATTTCACCCAAGAGAAAATTGAGGCATTAAAAAGTTAAATAATCTAAGGTTATACAGTGACAGGGATATGACTGAACCCAGGTAGTCCAAATCTTCTAAGCCTAAGCTATACACCACACTTGTTGGCTGACTCAGTGAAATATAAAATAGGCGCTGAAATCTATCTGTCCATTCAGATCACTGCAATACTGGTAACACCAAAATTCCATCTGTTAAACCTGACTTTTTATGTTTTTGAGTCATGGACATCTTCTAAAAAGGGCAGCAAACAGAAAATTACCTTTTATAAATTGTCACAATAGCAGTTTAGAAAAAAAATTCCAGAAACATGGAGCAATTAAAAATGAACAGGCTCCTGAAACTGATACATCTTTAAAGAACAATACAAAATATGAATTTCTACCTTAAAAATTGACAACCAAAGAAAATATTCAGTAAGAAAAGAATAATACAACTCCTATGTGGTTTCCTTTAAAACTTCATCAAGGCTAATAAAAGTACAAGATAGAAAAAGCTGAAACCCATTCCATGTCACTAAATCTAGGTGCTAGGTCCACATCTTTTAGCTAAAGTGCTTCTCTTTATAGTTTTGGGGGTTTTTTTTGGATTGCCCCAAAACAACACAAAGCACTGTTATGGGAGGTCTAAATAAGTCCATTCTAATACAAGTAGATTCATACTGAAACATGGTTAACTTGAAAAGCAAGGGTTTGGACATAATCAGACACATTACTCAGAAATTACAGCAGGTAAATACATCAAGTAGTTGAATCAGATAAAAAATTAGCCCATTTACAGGGTTGGTTTTTTACCAACCACAAGCATCTAGTGATTTAAATAGCTTCTTCATGAGTATTCCAAAACCAGGGCCTCTCATTTCTTTGATCTTTCCTCTTCCAAAGATCTTGTCCTTCATACAACACTTAACCGCAACCTTACTAACAGCCTTATGATCTTTTCATTATAATAACGGTTCCCTTTCCATTAAATGCAATTTTAACATTCCACTTTCCCCCTTACAATTTCCTCTTATGAGCAAACTTCTTTTAGTATCCTAACTCCAGTGATTTTTTTTTTTTTAACTCCACAGGACCTACACCAATGACCTTCTTCTACATTGCCAAATCTAATAATCACTTCTCAATGATCAAAGGTCAACCCACTTGACCTTTCAGTTTATTTGATGCAAGTACTCCTTTCTTTTAAAACACTTTCATCACTTGGCTTCCAGGACACCATTCTCTTCTGGTTCTCCTTATGGGTTATTCCTTAGGTTCCTGTTTTGATTCTTCTTCATCTCATTAATCTCTAAACATTGGAATACAGGACTCAGTCTTCCAATCTGTTTTCTATCTAAATTCACTCTAAGATGATCTCATCCTCAACTATAAGCCAACAAATCCTATTCCATGAACTCTAAATCATATATCAAAAAGCATAGTTGACATCTCCACTTTAATGTCTAAAATGATTCTCAAATTTAATTATGTCCTAAATCTCCCTTGATATCAAAACCCCAAACTTGAACCTCTAATAGTCTTAGCCATCGTAATTAAAGGAAACTTCATTCACTTACTAAATCAAGCCAAACACCTTAATCATCCTCTTCTCTCTGCCATACACCATAATCAATACAAGAAAAATTCCTGTCAATTCTCTCTTCAAAATAAATGCAGAATCTGAAAACTTATCATCTCACTGTTATACCATGATCTACATGACTATCACCTCTTACCTGGATTATTAACAGATAACTCAGTTGGACTCCGTTTAGTCTACCCTCTACAGAAGAGCCAAACTGATCATGTTAAAAAAAAAACCTTATGTTGGGGCACCTGGGTGGCTCAGTCAGTTAAGTGTCTGACTCTTGGTTTTGGCACAGGTCACGATCTTGGGGTCATGAGATTGAGCCGGGTGGACTCTGCATTCAGCAGAGGCTGAGATTCTCTTTCTCCCTCTCCCACTGCCCCTCCCCTCTATGCTCTCGCTCTCAAATAATCTTAAAAACAAACAAACAAAACAAAAAAACGCTCATCTATTCATTCCTCTGCCCAAAACGTTCCAATGTTTTACCTCACTTGATAAAAGTCAAAGAACTCACACTGTCCTCCAAAGTCATATATAATCTCCCCCACTTTATCCCACCCTCTTCCCCAACCTCTGTAACTTCATTTCCTACCACTCTCTTACTCTATTCCAGGTTACTTGTTGCTTGGACATGTCAAGCAGGGCCTTCGCTGTATTCTCTTCTTGAAAAATGCTTTCCCCTAGATATCTGCATGGTTATAGCTCTCTTCCTTTAAATTCTTAGTTCAAATGTCACTTTATCTGACAAGCCTTTCCCAATTATCCTACACAAAATTATCTACACAGTCACATCCTCCTTATCACTAACTATCCCCCTTATTTTACTTAAATTTTCCCCTATAGCACTAATTATCATCTAATACATGTACCTGCTATTGTGCATAAACTTTAGAGAACTTCAGAGAACTGGGTTTAGAGAAACTAGAAACATTTAATTCCCATCTATAAAATGGGAATGTGTGCATAAAACGCATTAAAATAAGAAAAATATACATTCTCCCCCAAAATGTGCAGAGTATTAATGCATTTGACATCTCTGTGAAAAATCCAATTAAGCAGGCCTGCAAAGATTAGATGACTTTTTTTGACCAGACAATATTTGTTACTGGAGAGAAAAACCATAGCTTAGTTTGTCTTGAAGTACTGAAATACCATCACAGCAACTTCCAGTCAATATGTCAATGCAGGAAGCCAATCCTTTTATACCAAACACAGAGAAATGCTGGGTAAATTGTAACACCATAACCACTACCAAAATACAGGCATACAGGCAAGCTCAAAGCAAGAAAGGGAAATCCCCAGGTGCTACCAACACAGAAGAAACTCAGACAGAATAGTGAAAAGCTAGAGGGTCCAAAGAGACGTTAGAACCAAATATATGCATATGGCTGGAGTATAGACAATCAGTCCCTATACAGTTAGGAAGGTGATTAAACTAAACTGAATAAAACTATGAGCAGTGGGACTGTCATATCTGTGAAATGCAAGTAGGTAAAACAGCCACCTGTAAGAAATCATGCAGCATTGAGTTCACTGCAGGAAAGGATCAGAAAATTCTAAAAGGGTTTTTACTCTACCATCTCTAGGGACTTTTCCCATATTAGCAGACCTAGGAAAAGGAAGGAAAAAAAAGAGTTTTCTCTGTTAAAGATATGCATTTTTTATTGTTTAAGTCTTCTACAATGAAAATGTATTATTTATGAAAACAGGAAAAAATGACAGACTTTTCAGACCTAAATATTTCACTATGCAATCAGCTAAGTTAAATAAATGATAAAATAAGCCTTGACAGGTCCCAGAGTCACAGAATGACTCAAGGCCATTTATACAATGAAAAGCAACGAAACTACAATGTGAGCTATGCTCAGCTTCCTGCAGGATCACCAGTGTGTGTTGGTGTAAGAATGTGAGAGTGTGTTTCATTATACCATAAGTATAGACACTTGCCTTTTAAGTAGAATTGGGAATTTTCAGATTCACAAATATAGCAATAATAAGTGTCATGGACCTTTGAGCACAGCTGAAACATCAACCATTAAAAACAAAAATGTCAAGAATATGCTGCACGTAAACATCTAAGAGTTAATACTTTGTAGCAGGTAGGGATGAAATGTAAATCTTTAAATATACCTCTGAGAAACACTTCCTGAGTGTATCTGGGACTTTACCATCCACCACATGGAGCATTCTTTCCATTTCTTCCCGTACAACATAACTCCCAGATTCACTTGCAAAAAGACTAAAAATGTCTAGGAGAAAGAAAGAATAAATTAAACTTACCATAGATTAAATATACTTTGGTAGAAGTAGGGAAGGAAGTGAGAGGTAAATATTACTGAGTGATTACTAGTGCCAAGCACTTTATAAATATATAATTTAATTTATTCCAAAAAAAAAAAGAAAGAAAGAAAATGAAAACCAGCAATACAAATTAAAACAGCAATGGGATAGCTTTTCAAACACACCAAATTTGCAAAAATGTTTAGGTGTGACAAGACAAAGTGTCAGCAATAAATTGGGAGAAACAGAAACTTTTATACACTGTTAATAAGAGTATGAATTATTGGGTTGCCTGGGTGGCTCAGTTGGTTAAGTGGCTGCCTTTGGCTCAGGTCATGATCCTGGTGTTCTGGGATCGAGTCCCACATCAGGCTCCTTGCTCAGCAGGGAGCCTGCTTCTCCCTCTGCCTGCAGCTTCCCCCACTTGTACTTGCTCTCTCTCTTCTCTGACAAATAAATAAATAAAATCTTAAAAAAAAAAAGTATGAATTATTGCAACCATTTTGGAGAGTAACTTGGCCAAATCTAGCAAAGGTGATATATGCTAGAAATTCAGATTCTAAGCAACTCAACTTCCACCCTTGAGAAACTTTCATCCATATGCATGAGATACAACAATGTTCACTGGAGTATTATTAGTATTAGCAAAACTTAGGGAAAAAAAGATAAATGTCTATCAATAAGAAAATAGGTAAACTGAGATATACACACACAATGAAATGCTATATAGCAGTTAGAATAAAGGAACTAAGTGTTTCAAGATGGATAAGTATCAAAAATATTCAGGGAAAAAGCAAATTGCAAAATAATCTGTACCATATGCCATTTACTTAAAAAGTTTAAAATCTGCAAAAGAGGTGAAGATATGTTTAAGGGTATATAAAAAGTCATAAATGTATAAAGACCTACATGAGGGGCGCCTGGGTGGCTCAGTCGTTAAGCGTCTGCCTTCGGCTCAGGTCATGATCCCAGGGTCCCGGGATCGAGCCCCGCATCGGGCTCCCTGCTCTGCGGGAAGCCTGCTTCTCCCTCCCCCACTCCCTCTACTTGCGTTCCCTCTCTCGCTGTGTCTCTCTCTGTCAAATAAATAAATAAAATCTTTAAAAAAAAAGATTCTCAGGCGCCTGGGTGGCTCAGTCGGTTGAGCGACTGCCTTCGGCTCAGGTCATGATCCTGGAGTCCCGGGATCGAGTCCCACATCGGGCTCCCTGCTCAGCGGGAAGTCTGCTTCTCCCTCTGACCCTCTTCCCTCTCGTGCTCTCTATCTCTCATTCTCTCTCTCTCTCAAATAAATGAATAAAATCTTTAAAAAATAAATAAATAGGTAGATAAATAAATAAATACACAGACCTACATGAGGAACGAAAGATCACTATATCCATGAGAGTGGGTACCTCTGTGAAGGGAAGAATGGGGACAGAACCATGAAGAGATACAGAGAGAGAGAGCACCACACCTTGGCTGTATTATTTTATTTCCTAAAAAAATAAGATCCGGGACAAATATGATATAATGTTAAGAAATAATAAAGCTGGGTGGATGTACATATTATATGTATGTTTGAAATATTGCTGTTATGGATTGAACTGCATCTCCCAGAAAGATATGTTGAAACCCAACCTCCAGGTACTTGTGAATGGGACCTTATTTGGAAAGATAGAAGACAGAAAGGTAGAAGAGACATTCCATCCCTCTGAAGGCATTATTCTCTCAGAGGGAGCAGGGCCCTGCCAACATCTTCAATTTGGACTTCTAGTTTACAGAACTGTAAGACAGTTAAGTTTCTGTTGTTTTAAGCCATTTATGAAAGTATGCAGTACTTTGTTAGGGCAACCCTAGAAAACTAATACAACGGTATAATAAAAATAAAGAGGGGCACCTGGGTGTGTGGCTCAGTCAGTTAAGTGTCTGCCTTCAGCTCGGGGCATGATCCTGGGGTCCTGGGATCGAGCCCCACATTGAGCTCTCTACTCAAAGGGGAGCCTGCTTCTGTGCTCTTTTTCTCTCTCTCAAAGAAATAAATAAAATCTTAAAAAAAAAAAACACATTTAAATATATGTTTATGTTTGTGAGCCTCCCAAAAATGTTATTTTTAATTACTGGCTGCCTGGAGCCACACTATTTGTTGGTAGAGGGATGCTAATTTGAAAAACCAGGATCACAGTGAAATTCCAATTGGGTTTAAGGATACATTCAATATCTTAACTGTGATAATGTGGGTACATATATGTGTCGAAACATATCAAAATCTGTACTTTTTATATGTGCATTTTAAGTCAATTACACCTCAATAAAACTATAAAAAAGGAAAAAGATTAAAAAGAACAGTCTAAATTCAGGGGTAAGAGAGAAGATTCTGAGAGACTTAGGGGAAGCAGTCAGAAGGCAGGTTAGAAAAGGAAGAAGGAAGAGAGAAAGACCCAACATCCAGTGGCCAAGGATAAAAACCTAGGAATTTTTGGAGCAAAGTGTTATATATATCCTATGTAACAGAAACACTTGCCTTTACTTCCCCTGGGAAATTTTCCTTTTTTTTTTTTCTTTTTTAAGGATTTTATTTATGTATTTGAAAGAGAGAGTGAGCAAAAGAGGAGAGAGCACAAGCCCGGGGAAGGGCAGAGGGAGAAGCAGGCTCCCTGCTGAGCAGGGAGTCTGATGCAGGACTCGATCCCAGAACCCTGTGATCATAACCTGAACTGAAAGCAGAAGCTTAACTCACTGAGCCACTCAGGCGCCCCTCCCCTGGGAAATTTTCAATAAAACTTTCATCCCAAAAAGAAACCCACCTTTATTAGCAGTTGTTCTCCATTTTTCCTCTCCTCCACCAGCCTCTGGCAATCACTAATCTACTGTGCCTAAGGATTTGCTTAATCCAGACATTTCATATAAATGGAATTACATACTACGTGGCCTACTTTGGCATTTATGACTTCAATAATATTTTCAGGTTCACATGTTACAGCATTTATTTGTACTTTATTCCTTTTTATTGTCAAGCAGTAATTTATTATATGGACATACACATTTTGTTTATGTTGAATGCATAAGTTGATGGACACTAGGGTTGTTTGCATCTTGTGACTATTATGCACAGTGCTTCTGTGAATACTCATGCATATTTTTTTAATGAATACATGTTTTCAATTTTCCGGGATATATACATAGGAGTGGAATTGCCAGGTCATATGATAACTCAATGTTTAACAATTTGAAGAACTACCTAACAGTTTTCCAAAAGTGACAGTACTATTTTACACTCCCAGCAACAATGTATAAGGGTTGCAACTTTTCCATCCTCACCAATCCTAATCTGTCTTTTTTATTTCAGCCATCCTGGTAGATATGCCGTGGTATCTCACTCTAATTTTAATGCATATTTCCCTAATACCTGATCATGTTGAGCATTTTTTCAAGTGCTTATTGGCCACTTGTATATTTTCTTTGGAGAAATATTAACTCAAATGCTTTGACTGTCATCAAGAATTTTCAGGTAAGGAGCGCCTGGGTGGCTCAGTCGTTAGGCGTCTGCTTTCGGCTCAGGTCATGATCCCAGGGTCCTGGGATTGAGCCCCGCATCGGGCTCCCTGCTCCGCGGGAAGCCTGCTTCTCCCTTTCCCACTCCCCCTGCTTGTGTTCCCTCTCTTGCTGTCTCTCTGTCAAATAAATAAAATCTTTAAAAAAAAAAAAAGAATTTTCAGGTAAATTATTCTGCACACAAATGTAGTATCATCATTTTGAGATAATAAAAGTACTTACATTTTGCTTTCTCTTCATCTCTGCCTCTTGTAAGAAGGACAAGTCCAACTATTAAGTTATTGAAGTGCAGTCCTTTGGATGTTCCACCAAAAGAACAGTAAATCACCTAGGAGAAAATGATAAAGACAACGTTAGATGTTTTAGTTGTTGAGGAATTTGAGGCTGGTATCACCTTTACCAAATCTTGTCTCCATCTCCAAATAAGGCTTTGGTAAACTTTAGTGAAATGATGTTAAGTTTCTCCCTCTTCTTCCTCTTACACATCTTGTTATTGCACTCAGCCAAAAATACACTGTATCTATTCTAAAGTACATATATCACTGGCTCACACACTGAATATTCTTTCTCTTTGGAGTCCTTATCAAGGCCAAAGAAGATAAAGGTCCTCCCCTTCAAAAGCCCCAATAATGTGATAAGAATTTTGTGTAATTACAGAATTTCCTTCAACCTCTGTAAAACTTAGACACATTTTGATTTGAAAGATGGACATTCTCTTAAGTGAAAGTTCAGAAATGGAATGGCAATCATATTACAATATATAAATGTATCAAATTAACATGTATGCCTCAAATTTACAATGTTATTTGTTCAATTTTTAAAAAGTAAAATATATAGAGACCACAAAAGACACTTTTTACACTCTTAGAAATGAGTATTACAGTGATCAAAAATAAAGAAAAAAAGCTATGCATAAGAAAGGGACAGCAACAATCACATAAATTCATTGGACAATTTTGTGATATTGTGTTATAAGAAGAAATACATATATGGTCTTCTTCCAGGTTCCTGATACAAGAGCTTCTAAAAATCCTTCCTTACTGATGTAGGTGAAAGGAGCATCTTTTGTTATTCATCTAATAAGCCCCTTTCATTCATATGCTAATGAGGTGACTTCTGGTGGGCCTTTACAAAGCTCAGAATGTAAGCCTACCAATCAGAGGAAAAGATGTGATTAGAGGACTGAACTATTCAGCATCTCTCCACAGTCTCCAGGAAGGGGAAAGGGGCCTGAAACTGAGTTAATCACCAATAGCCAATCAATAGCCAATTATTTAACCAACCATGCCTACGTAATGGAACTTCCATTAAAAACCCTTAAACCATGGGGTTTGGAGAGCTTCCAGGTTGGTGAATACATCAAGGTGCTAGAAGGGTGGAGCACCCAGAGATGGCATGGAAGTTCTGCATACCATCTCCCTCCTTGCCCATCCAGATCCCTTGCTGCCGCCACCGTCAGCCTCTCTTCCCATTTGGCTGTTACTGAGTTGTAGTCTTTAAAATAAACTGGTAGGGCGCCTGGGTGGCTCAGTTGTTAAGCGTCTGCCTTCGGTTCAGGTCATGATCCCAGGGTCCTGGGATCGAGTCCCACATCAGGCTCCCTGCTCAGCGGGAAGCCTGCTTCTCCCTCTCCCACTCCCCCTGCTTGTGTTCTGCTCTCACTGTCTCTCTCTGTCAAATAAATAAATAAAATCTTAAAAAAAAAATAAAAAAAAATAAACTGGTAATAGTAATTAAAGTGTCTTCCTGAGTTCTGTGAGCCATTCTAACAAATTATCGAACCCCTAGAGGAGTCACAGGAACCCTAGATTTACAGCCAATTGGTCAGAAGTACCAGAGGTCCAGGACCAGACCTGTGAGGTATGCACTAATTCCAGGTACTTAGTATCAGAATTGAATTGAACTGTAGGACATCCAAGTGGTGTCCAGAGAGTTGAAAAACTGACTGATAAAGGGAAAAAACCCACACAACTGGTGTCAGAAGTGCCATGTTCTTTAAAACAAACTCACCTAGTATTTGCGATGCAGAATTTTTGTCAATAAAATGCATGATTAAAGAATAGTTCAAACCCAAAGGAATCTATAGATTCAATGCAACTTCTACTAAAATACCAACATCATTTTTCAAAGAACTACAACAAACAATATTAAAATTTGCATGGAACCACAAAAGACCCCCCCCTCCAATAGTCAAAGCAGTCTTGAGAAAGAACAACAAAGCTGGAACTCCCAGATTTCAAGATTTACTACAAAGTTATAGTAATCAATACAGCATAATATTGTCATAAAAACAGACATAGAAATCAATGGAACAGAATAAACAGCCCAGAAATAAACACATACTTATATGGTCAATTAATCTATGACAAAAGAGGCAAGAATATACAATGAGAAAATGAAAAGTCTCTTCAATAAATGGTGCTGGGAAAACTGGACAGGTCTGGGAAACTAGACTACCTGTTTATACAAAACACAAAAATAAAATAAAAATGGAATCAAGATTTCTATGTGAGATATCAAACCGTAAAACTCCCAGAAGAAAACATAGGCAGTAATTTCTTTGACATCAGCTGTTGTTAACATTTTTCTAGGTAAAATGGAAACAAAAGCAAAAATAAAACTATTGGGACTACACCAAAATAAAAATATTTTGCATACTGATGGAAACCATCAACAAAATGAAAAGGCAATCTACTGAATGAGAAAAGATATTCGAAAAATAATATATCTGATAAGGGGTTAATATCTAAAATATATATAAGAACTTACACAATTCAACACCAAAAAAACAAATAATCTGATTTTAAAATGGACATGGGGCACCTGGGTGGCTCAATCAGTTAAGCACCTGATTCTTGATCTCAGCTCAGGTCTTGATCTCAGGGTTGTGAGTTCAAGCCCCACAGGTTGGGCTCTGTGCTGGGCATGGAGCTACTTAAAAAAAAAAGGGCAGAGGATCTGAACAGGCATTTTTTCCAAAGTAAACATACAGATAGCCAACAGACACATGAAAAGATGCTCGATATCAGTAATCATCAGGGAAGTGCAAATCAAAACCACAATGAGGTATCACCTTACACTTATCAGAACGGCTAGAATCAAAAACACAAAAAATAACAAGTGTTGGTGAGGACTGGAGAAAAAGGGAGCCCTTGTACACTGTTGGTGGGATTATAAATTGTGCAGCCCCTGTAGAAAAGGGTACAGAGGTTCCTCAAAATATCAAAAATAGAAATACCATATGGTCCAGTAATTCCACTACTGGCTATTTACCCAAAGAAAATGAAAACGCTAATTTGAAAAGATATATGCACCCCTATGCTTATTGCAGTATTATTTATAATGGCCAAGATATGGAAGTAACTCAAGTGTCCACTGATAGATGAATGGATAAAGAAGATGTGGTGTGTGTACACACACACACACACACACACACAGGAATATTACTCAGCCATACAAAAGGGATGAGATCTTGACAACTGCAACAACACGGATGGACCCAGAAGTTATTATGCCAAGTGAGATAAGTCAGACAGAGAAAGACAATGATTTCACTTATATGTGGAATCTAAAAAGCAAAACAAATGAATAAACAAACAAAAAGAAGAAACAGACCCGAAGATACAGAAAAACTGATGGCTGCCAGAGGGGCAGGGGAGGATAGGCAAATGGGTGAAGGGGAGTGGGAGATACAGGCTTCCAGTTATAGAATTAATAAGTCACATGGATAAAAGGTACAGCATAGGGAATATAGTCAATTGTACTATAATAGTATTGTATGGTGACTGATGGTAGCTACACTTGTGCTGAGCATAGCATGATGAATAGAGAAGCTAAATCACTATGTTGTACACCTGAAACTAATTTAACATTGTATATCAATTATACTTCAATAAAAAAAGAATTAAAGAAATAAAACTTAGAATCAATATGAAAAATGAAAATATATTAAGTGATATTTATAATTATATTTAATAACACACTTGATGCCAAAAACTTTGTATCTCTGGTGCCATTGATAGAAAAGTCTAGCAAAAACTAACCTAGGGAGATGGCTTCAGATTAGAACATAAAAAAAATTTTTAAAAATCTTAATATACTTTATGGAGTAACTATTTTTAGTTGGCCCCTGCATAAACTGAAAGAAGGTAACAGAAAAAACCCTCTATCCCTGAGGCAGGGGTAGAAAACATCATAGCCCTAGATCTTTAGAGATCCCCTACCCCTGGGAGAGAGGTGGAACCACTGAGAAAGTCTCTGGGGATACACTGCCTGCCTAAAACTGAAACAGAAAAATGGAAAACAGACTGTCCCCTGCCCTAGCACCCACACCCATTACCACCATTGTGTTAGCAAACACTGAGGTAATAAATAACATCAGTCTACTGCTGGGAAGGGAAGAGTAGGGAGAGAGACACTCTCTAAGGTACTGTAACAACTAAGAAAGTGAGATCCAAAGTTGAAGGTAGGGCAGACATTAGAAAAATCCTCTGGTGGGGCACCTGGGTGGCTCAGTCAGTTAAGCGTCCAACTCTTGATTTCAGCTTGGGTCATGATCTCAGGGTCCTGAGATCGAGCCCTGTGTCAGGCTCAGCTCTCAGCAGGGAGTCTGCTTGAGATTCTCTCCCTCTGTGTGTGCTTTCTCTCTCAAAAAATAAATAAATCTTAGGGGCGCCTGGGTGGCGCAGTTGGTTAAGTGACTGCCTTCAGCTCAGGTCATAATCCCAGAGTCCCGGGATCAAGTCCCACGTCCCTGCTCAGCGGGGAGTCTGCTTCTCCCTCTGCCCTTCACCCTGCTTGTATTCTCTCTTGCTCACTCTCTCTCTCAAATAAATAAAATCTTTAAAAAAAATAAAAATAAAAAAGGTAACCCTAGACTGGAATTTGAAGTCTGTAGTGCACTGTGGGTAAGCATAGCAATACAAAATACAGCTCAACCACAGACAAGACGGACTCAGCTACTCATGCTAAAGATCTAGGCAGGCATAAATACTATTTCCCTCAGTCTGTACTGTCTGGTATATAAAACATCCATCTTTCAACCACAAATTATAAGTTACACAAGGAAGGAAAGGAAAAAACCACCCTGACAAAGGAAAAACGGGAACAGAGAGTTAATAAAAGCTTTGGAATGGCTCAACAGTAAACTCCAGAGAGTCAAGTAAGAGACTGTCCAAAATGAAACAGGGGAAAAAATGTGTGGGTAGGAAGGAACAAAACAGAAGATCCAAGAGCTGTGGTAAAATCAACTGATTTAACACACATGCAGTTGAAATCTTAGAAGTAAAAGAGAATGGAGAAGAAGTATCTGAAAAGATAATGCTGAGAATTTTCCAAAACTAATAAAGACACAAAACCACAGACAGAAGTTGTTCTGAGAACAGGGAGGATAAATTACACCTCTAACCCCCCAAAACCAACCAGACAAATCATATTCAAACTACTCAAAACCAAAGATAAAAAGAAAATCTTTAAGGCACACAGAGGGAAAAAAACATACTATATCGAGAGAAACATTTCTCATCAAAAACTACATAAGCCAGGGCGCCTGGGTGGCTCAGTTGGTTAAGCGACTGCCTTCGGCTCAGGTCATGATCCTGGAGTCCTGGGATCGAGTCCCGCATCGGGCTCCCTGCTCGGCGGGGAGTCTGCTTCTCCCTCTAACCCTCCCCCCTCTCATGTGCTCTCTCTCTCTCTCATTCTCACTCTCTCAAAAATAAATAAATAAATCTTTTAAAAAAAAAAAAAAACTACATAAGCCAGAAGATGGTGAAGTGGCACATTTTCAACACTAAGAAGAAAAAACTGAGAATCCTACACTCAGAGAAAGTATCTTTGAAAAAGAAAGGTCAAATAGATTTTTTCAGGAAAACAAAAACAAAGAAGTCATTACCAGCAAAGCTGCACCACATAAAATGGGAAGAAAAGCACTTTAGGCTAAAGGAAATACAATACCAAACCAGACTCATGTACCTACACAAAGACAAAATAAGGGAAATGGCAATAAATGAAGGTACATATAAAATGTAGTTTTTTCCTTATTTTTAATTGCTCTAAAAGATAATTGGCTATCTAAAGGAATAGGAGTAAAAATGTAATGTTTATAGCATGTGTAAAATTAAAACACATGGCGGGCCTGGGTGGCTCAGATGGTTAAGTGCCTGCCTTCAGCTCAGGTCATGGTATCAGGGTCCTGGGATCGAGCCCCACATAGGGCTCCCTGCTCAGCGGGAAGCCTGCTTCTCCCTCTCCCTCTACTGCTCCCCCTGCTTGTACTCTCTCACTCTCTCTGTCGAATAAATAAATAAAATCTTTAAAAAATATATTAAAACACATGACAGTAGCACAGAAGATGGGAGAAAGGAACTGGACACGTACTGTTGCATACTACACGTACAATGGTATATCATGTATCTTGATCTTTATATTGCCAGTCATTAAGAAACTACTTACTAAATCACAGCACTATAGTCCTCAACCCAACATTAACTCCATTAATAAATTATTATTTTCATAATAATAAAAACAACAGCCAACATTTAAATGCCTATTATGTGCCATAAAACTGTTGTGGTAAGTGGTTTAACAGTATTAAGCCTCAAGATGATTCCATGAGGAAAGTATTACTGGTTGTCCCCATTTTGTGGTTGAGCAAAACTAGAGCCCAAGGAGAGTAAGTAACTTGTCCAAAGTCATACATTAATGAGGTGGCAGAGTCAAGATTCAAACCCTAGGCAAGACAGGTTCCTGAAACTGAACTCTTAACCACTTCATGGTTCTATAATATGGCTATAAACACTCTTTAGTATTACATGAAATGAAAGCCATCATCAGCAAGATGAAACTGTTTTGGTAAAATCTATTGAAAATTAAACTACAAAATTCCAAAATTCCAAATACAAATTCAATGTATAACCACTATGTCTTCGGCATCTCCTTTCCCCTGCTTTAACTTAATAATGTAGGCTCTTCATTTCTGACCACTTACCTGACTTTAATACAAAGACAGTAAAGTTAATCAAGGAATTTTGGGTAAGATATGATTTTCAGTGTTGCAAGTATTTCTAAAATACAGAAGATTTTGTTTTGAATACGTCTGGTTGGAATGCTGGAACATACTGGTAACCTCACTCCCAAAATACAGGAACAGTAATAACCATCCAAAACTACCAAGTTCAAAAGTTCATCTGACAGATGAGGAAAAGAGGCCCAGGAAAATCACCCTATTTCCTGAATTCTAAGGCATATGTATTTTCCACCTTTTATTAATGTTTCAGAAATCATCACGTATCTAACACATCTAATGTGCAATATTTTTATCCCCAAGAAGTTATTTTTAAAGCAATGGTTATGTTACAACTGACAATGCTTTAACACTAATGAAATACTAAGTGCCATGCTCATTACTACTCAGCTTTGTTTTTAGGATTGGTGAGAGCGTGTGTGCACAGGATAGAAAGGATATTTTGATGCTACTTTTTAAAAAGCACATAAGTGTTTATTATTATTGTAACTCATTATAAGATCTTTATTTAAAAATCTCTTGGGGTGCCTCAATGGCTCAGTTGGTTAAGTGTCCGATTCTTGATTTCAGGGCCGTGAGTTGGAGCCCTGCGTTAGGCTCCCCCCCGCAAAAAAATCTTTTTAGTTATTTTCTGTAGCTATTAAAAAATAAAGGAGAATAAGAAACATATTTTCTTAAATATTTGGTAGCCATAAATATCCAGACTGAGACTTGGCATATTATACTAATGTAGAATAAAACTGATGCTTTAAACATGCATAAAATGCATTTTTTGCATTTTATGCATAAGATGCATAAAAATGATCTCACTAGCTTCCTTTCAGGCAATGATATCATCCCAGTAAATAATATCATTAGTGCAGAAAAGAAATTAATATGCATTTTAAAAGAGAAAGACTTTAAAAACAAACGAGAAAGACTTATTCTATATTCTGTAACATACCAAGAATTCTTGGAATATAGTTAAAAGGTTAAAAACAGGCAGATGTACATAGATCTCCAGATTTAAGGAAAAGTTGTGCCATGTTTCAGCTGCTGCCCTGTTCCCTGGTCCTTCTCCTCCCACTGTCTTTTGGCTATAAGGTACAAGGGTATTCCACTATTCCTTGGGGAAAATAAGTGATGCACACTTTCATGGCCTTTGACGTGAGAGAGACCTGGGTTTGAACACAGCCTTTATTAATTTATTAGCTATATGATCTTGGGCAAATCACTTAACTTCCTGAGACTTAGTTCCACTCCATTCCATGCCCGTGTCACATGTCTTCTCATTCCAGGACCCAGACCGAAGAGTAGCTCCTGTGTGTGAAGTGCTATTCTCAGGGCAGAAGACAGAAACCAGAGCTTGACTCCACTTTGTTAATTAGTAAGAATTAATTCGGAATCAATGAGCTCATAACTTTTGCCTTGGAAAGTTTCCTAAGTAAACTCTACTACGCTTTTTAAACTGCTTGATTAATACTCAACAGAACCAAATTTATGTTTTCAATTTTCATTTCATTTTACATAAATTTTGTGAGGATCAATACTTTTCCATTTAAACTTTTAATGAGCATTTGATTCATCAACTAGTTTTACTCCATATCAAAATTTTTCTATGCTTTCTTTTGAAGTTGTTATTTCTTTCAAAACCAATTTTCTCACATCAAATTTAGCAGCTCTCAATTTGTTAATGAAGAACTGATTTTTCTGGAAATGCCTAGACAACAACAAACTTATTCTGTGTTTTAAAAAAAGCTCTATGCAGTTTATTCTTAATGTGATATGTAAATATTTTATTATGTATTACAAGATACTTTAAAAATATAACCATACTAGGACTACCACTTAAAAAACCTGTCTCCCCCAAATTCTTATGTTGAATCCCAATGTGAGGTAGGACACTTTGGGAGGTGATTAGGTAATGTAGAGCCCTCATGAATGAGATTAGTCATCCTTACAAAAGAGGCCTGAGAGAGCTCCCTTGCCCTTTCTACCATGTGAGACAGGTGACACAGGGAAAGAGAGTTATCTATGAAGCAGAAAGCAAGCCCTCACCAGATTCTATATGTGTGGGCATCTTTTTTTTTTTTTTTTAAGATTTTATCTATTCATTTGAGACACACACAGAAAGAGAACATGAACAGGGGGAGAGGTAGAGGGAAAAGGAGAAGCAGACTTCCCGCTGAGCCAGGAGCCTGACGTAGGGCTCGATCCCAGGACCCGGAGATCATGACCTGAGCCGAAGGCAGAAGCTTAACCCAGATCTGAGCCACCCAGGCACTCCTATGGGGGCATCTTAATCTTGGGTTTCCCAGACTCCAGAACTGTGAGAAACAAATTTCTGTTGTTTATAAGTCACTCAGAATACGATATTGTTATACCAGTCCAAACAGACTGACATGAAAACTAACAAAAATTCCTTAGTATCACCAAGTATCTAGTCAGTATTCAAGTTTCCTCAACTGTCTCGTAATTTTTTTCAACTTGTTTGTTCAAATTAGGATCTAAAATATATAATTCGTTGCTAGACTCTTAAGTCTCTTTATATGTACATTTTCTTTCTCTCTCTCTCCTTCCAACCCTGTCTTTTTTTCCTCACAATTTACTTGCTGAAGAAACCAAGATGTTGGTCCTGAGCAGTTACCCAAAGTTTGCATTTTGATGATTACATATTCTGTCCTCTGTATTTTCTGTGCAATGGTAGTTCCAGCGAACTGATTATATTTTTTAGCAAAAACCACCTCCCAGTTGATGCTATTGTATCTCCATCAGAAGGCACATAATGACTGCTTATCTCTCTTTCTGTGACATTAGTAGCCATTGATGGCCACTGCCTACACTCACAAATTCACTAAAGGTTAAAAAATGCTGGTAATTATAATCCTGCCATTCTTTTGTTAATTGGCTAGAATACTTCTATAGCAAGAAAATTCCCCTAAGCAACTGTTTGGCCATCCTGAGATATATTTTGTATAGAAGAGCCAGGGTGGCCCAAGATTAGAGGTGCTGAGGGTGCTTATTGATTGGGTATTAGTGATTGCTTCTCAGACTTTTCAGTGGACTGTGCTAGAAAATACATCATGAATTTATACTCATACTCCCATATACATGTAATCTTTCCCTTCTTATGTCAACTAATCACTATATTTTTATATGGATTAAATATTTCAATATGAACAATGTGTCAATCCTCCTTCCTAAAGGGCATTGCTGAACTAAGGTAACAAGAAGGTAGCATAATAAGAACAGGAATGTAATTCCAATGATAATTTCAAAAGGGAAATTGAGAGCATAAAGCATGAAAATATTAGGCCTAGATATTTGTAGGAGAGGCTTCTGATGCTCTCACAAATATAGTTCTCCTTTCTTTTGGGGCATAAGGCAAGGAAACATTTCTTCATGCTCCTTGTAATTGATATGACTATTTGTGACCAAAGGGCTAAGGAAAGAATGACAAATACCACTTCTGGGCTAAATATCTAATTGCAGGCAAGAGACCCCTCCCTGGCATGACCACCTCTACCTTGGTGATTTACAGAAGCTCTTTCTGATAAACAAAAACGCCATAAGAATTGACACTGCCTGGAAAGTTGAACCTACACATAAAGGAGCTGTTACAGAGAATCACCTGACTCCATCAACAGAATTTTTATGAGTGAAAAATAACCTTTTGTTATCTCAAGCTACTATTTTGGGGGAAACATCTGTTACAAAAGTGTAACATCATCTATACTGACTCACATAGCATTAAAAAAAAAAAGTACAAAAGCTCAAAGTAAAAAAAAAAACCAAAACATATTTTCCCAAAGACCCTGATTCTACCAACCGATAGGCCTAAAAATTGTCTTTTATATAATTAATGACAAATATGTAACATGAATACACAAAATGAGTCACACTCTATGTTGGTGAAGTTCAAAGAATAATTCAAGCACACAATAAGACCCACAGTACATAATCTATGAAAACACAAAATGTTCATTTACATAAAATATACTTAATACCCATAAAATTTCAAATATTGCTATTCGAATGCAAACTCTGATTCTATATATGTGTTGAAAAGATTTTTCCTCTTAAAGATAAAAAGTATTTGTTTACATTACTGCCTTTGCAGAAAGTCTATTCCAACTAAATGTTTCTTTACTTCAAATGCATTTCATAATACTAATCAAATTTTCCTTTTCTGTAAATTCTATACAGAAATATCATGAGATAGAGTCAGACTTAGCTTCAGAAAATCAAAAAAGGACCCCTTGAAGTTCCGAATAACATTCAGGAGTATAATGTAAACTCCACACACAAAAAAGAACAAATACCAAGGAAAAACTACCAGGTATTGGGAAGCTGAATATTACCCAAAGCTTGTACGAAGTTGACAAGTCAGAAGAGAGACCTCCATTAATATCCAGTGCATTTAGAAGAGACTCCAGAAGAATCAATCCTCACTATTAGAACTAAAAAAAGATTTAGAATAAAGGCTACTTAAGACCCAACATAACAAAAATTTAAAATAAGCCTCAGAAGGATTAGACTAATCTGCAACTAATTTCACTGTTGCTAGAATAAAAGAGAGCTAGCACTATTTAAATGAAGACAACAAAACTCAAGTACTCAAGACATAAAGTTTATAATATCCACTAGAGGGGTGCTTGGTGGCTCAGTCAGTTAAGCATTTGACTCTTGGTTTCCACTCAGGTCATGATCTCATGGATCATGACACTGAGCCAGTGTAGGGCTCTGCAATCAGCAGGGAGTCTGCTTGAAGATATTCTCTCCTACTCTGTCCCTCCCCCTGCTTGCACATGCTCTCTCTCTCTCTCTCTAAAATAAATGAATAAATCTTTAAAAAATATTAGAGGTGCCTGGGTGGAACAGCTGGTTAAGCCTCCCAACTCTTGGTTTCAGCTCAGGCTGTGACTGCAGGGTGGTGGGATCAAGCCCAGCCGCAGGCTCCACGCTCAATGCAGAATCGGCTTGGGTTTCTCACTCCCTCTCCCCCTACCCCCCACCCCATGCTCTCTCTGTCTCTCTCTTTATGTGGCTCAGTTGGTTAAGCATCTGCCTTCAGCTCAGGTCATGATCCCGGGGTCCTGGGATCAAGCCCTGCCTGGCTTCCTGCTCAGTGGGGAGTCTGCTTCACCCTCTCCCTCTGCCTCTCCCCTTTGCTCATGCTCTCTCTCTCAGATGAGTAAAGTCTTTTAAAAAAATTTATATTATCCAGCAGATATAAACAATACTAGATGTAAGAAGAAAATGTAAACAATCACCAGAAATAAAATCAGGCAAAAGAATGACAGAGATGATTAAAAACTAGTATATAAGAAGCTGAAAATAACTATTAAATAAGGTTAAGGATTTAAATGAAGATATGAACATGAAAACTGAAACTATATATTTTTACAAAAATTTTTAAGTATTTTATTTATTTGAGTGGGGGAGAGAGAGTGAGAGTGTGTGTGCATGCATGCACACAAGCAGTGAGGAAGGGGTAGAGGGAGATGCAGGTTCTTTGCTGAGCAGGGAGCCCAATGCAGGACTCGATCCCAGGACCCTGGAATCATGACCTGAGCTGAAGGCAGACGCTTAACAGACTGAGCCACCCAGGTGCCCCTGAAACCATATTTTAAAAGAAAAAATTTAATTTTCAAAGTGAAAAAATAACAATACCTGAAAAAGTTAACTGTAGAGTTTTAACATCATATTTAACACTGGCAAGTAAAAGATCAGTGAACCTAAAGACCAGACAATTTTATCTATCCAAGCTGAAGTACAATAAGAAAAAATGTTACAAGTGGGGGATGGGGAAGAGATGAAAGTAAATTAAAGAGAAAATCAGAGTCCCAGTCATGTGAATAATCACCATTTTTGCGTGCATGTAATTGGAGGCCAAGAAAAAGGAAGGGGAGATAGAAAACATATTTGAAAGATAGTGGCAAAGTACCTCTCCAGTTCAATCACAGATCCAAGATTCTTAAAAAGAAACTCATACAAGATAAATACAGAAAACCAAACTAAGGCATATCATATATTCATGAAAAAACAATGAAAATTTTGGGGCGCCTGGGTGGCTCAGTCATTAAGCGTCTGCCTTAGGCTCAGGTCATGATCCCAGGGTCCTGGGATCGAGCCCCGCATTGGGCTCCAGCCCTGCACTGGGCTCCCTGCTCAGCGGGAAACCTGCAGAATCTCCCTCTCCCACTCCCCCTGCTTGTGTTCCCTCTCTCGCTGTCTCTCTCTGTCAAATAAATAAATTAATTAAAATTTAAAAAAAAAAAAAAGAAAATTTTAAAAGCACCGAGGGGGAAAAAAATGGACACATTATATAGCAAAACAAAAATAATCACTGACTTCTGAAAAACACAAGCCAGAAGACAGTAAAAGGAACACATTTAAAGGGCTGAAAGGAAGAAAAAACTGCACACAGCCTAGGATTCTATATTCAATAACAAAGACAACCCAATTAATGAGCAAATGAAAAAACAAAAACTAGGAGACTTTATAAACCAGAAAACAAATAATGGGCAGATGACTTAAACAGAAATTTCTCCAAAGAAGATATACAAATGGGGGCACCTGGGTGGCTCAGTCGTTAGGCGTCTGCCTTCAGCTCAGGTCATGGTCCCAGGGTCCTGGGATTGAGCCCCACATCGGGCTCTCTGCTCTGCGGGAAGCCTGCTTCTCCCTCTCCCACTCCCCCTGCCTGTGTTCCCCCTATTGCTGTGTCTCTCTCTGTCAAATACATAAATAAAATCTTAAAAAAAAAAAAAGATATACAAATGACCAATAAGCACATGAAAAGATGCTCAAAATCTTAGTCATTACAGAAATGTAAATCAAATGAATAAAGCAATCTTTTAATCATTAAATATACCAATTCTTACTCTGAAAAAGGGCTCAATTCAAACCACTATAAAAGTGGTTAAATTATACATCTTTCTAAGAGATCACATAAAAAATAAACTAACTCCCGGGGCACCTGTGTGGCTCAGTCGGTTAAGCATTTGCCTTCAGCTCAGGTCATGATCTTGGGGTCCTGGGATCAAGCCCTGCCTGGCTTCCTGCTCAGCGGGGAGCCTGCTTCTCCCTCTCCCTCTCCCTGCCACTCCCCCTACTTGTGCTCTCTTTCTCTCTCTGTCAAATAAATAAATAAAATCTTAAAAGAAAAGAAATAGACCAGCTCCCTCATATGCCTAACCCAAAGTTAGCCTAGAAGTTACAAAAAAAATTTATTAGATTCCATGTTATGACAAAGATCATGTTCCAGAAATTTTAAACGGTACAGTAATCAAATTAACAAATAAGAATTAAAGTAAATGCAAGCTTACTTTCCTTAGACAAATATTTGACAAGATCTCATTATATTTTAGATATTATGGTAAACTGTAGACTTAATAATTATAGTTAGAGCCATACAAATATGGCTGAGTGATTATAAACACAAAAAATACTGATTAAAAATTCTATATCTTCTTTTTTTAATTCTGCTTTTTTTAAAGTGTTTATTTTATTGTATGTTTTATTTTTTTAAAAGATTTTGTCAGAGAGAGAGAGAGCACAAGCAGGGGGATCAGAAGGCAGAGGGAGAAGCAGGCTCCCCGCTGAGCAAGGAGCCTCATGTGGGATTCGATCCCAGGACCCTGGGATCATGACCTGAGCTGAAGGCAGTTGCCTAACCAACTGAGCCACCCAGGTGTCCCAAGAATTCTATATTTTCTTTGGAAAAAAGACTCTAAAGAAGTCCTAACTGGACTTTATTTTTATTATAACTATTAAACATTTTTTAAGATTTTATTTATTTATTTGACACACATGGGGGGAAGAGCACAAGCAGGGGGAGCAGAAGGAGAAGCAGGCTCCCCAATGAGCAGGGAGCCCTATGTGGGGCTCCATACCAGGACCCTGGGATCATGACCTGAGCCAAAGGCAAATGCTTAACTGACTGAGCCAACCAGGCGCCCCTATTAAACATCTTTTTGTCAGTGATTTGGATTTGACACAGAAGGCATGTATATTAATTTCATAAATGACAAAAGCAGGAGGAATGGCTAATAAAATAGGTAACAATATAGAATCAAATTCGCCTTAGGCAAAATGTATTTAGAGTTTCTTAAAAACAGTGTATATAAGGATAGAAAAACAAGATTAAGCTTGAAAATTTTTAGCTAAGAAAGCTATGAGCTTTTTGCTTAAGTTAATACAATTTTATGCTGCATGGTAGTGATTAAAGAATTAAATATTCTCCTACTGTTCACTAATCTAATTCCATCTAGAGAACAGCATGAGATTAAATAGTATACATATTAACTATGCTTAAGAAGCAGCAGGGGAAAAGGACTTATTCACATGCCTAGAAGGGAAGGTTCCAGTTTCCCAATTCAAATAGGTGAATTCCAACTCAAAGAGGTAAATGATTTCCATTGGGCATTCTAGTAGCACAAACTTTGGGATCATGATACTATGCCAAAATCCCCAGTGGCTTCCAGCTCCACCGCCATCTCTAAAGCTAGAAAATGAGACTGGGACTAGGTCAGGGGCATACACCAAACTATTTCAATGCCCCCAAATTTAAATGGAGTGGAACCATAAGCAAAAATTTCATTGAATTCAAGACATCCTACATCTTCAAATTGATTTGTCACATCAATTTAAAATATACAACAATTAGCAAGATAAAAAAACTTTTAACAATGTAAGAGAAACGTTAAACAGAAGGATACTGTGAGGAAAAAACCACTTTCAAGTTACTAGTTACAATGAGATACTATTCAGCCATAAAAAGAAAGGAACTTCTAACACATGCTACAACCTGGATGGATCCTGAAAACATTATGTAAAGTGAAATGAGCTACACAAAAAGAGAAATATTGTATGATTCCATTCATATGAAATATTTATAATAAGCAAATTCAAAGAGGCAGAAAGTGGACTGTGAGGCAAGGGGTTGGGGGGAGGCCTATTACTGCTTAATGGGTATAGAGCTTCTCTTTAGGGTGATAAAAATATTTTAGACAAAGATAGTAGTGATATGTCCATAACACTGTGAATTCAATTAATGCCACTGAAATGTACTTAAAAATGGTTAAAATGGCAAATTTTATTCTATGTATTTTATTCCAACTACCTCTCTGCCCTCTCTCAGCTCAGGAGGATCCAGCAAAGAAAGTGACTTACTGGAGTCCTGACCTATCTCACTCATCCAGTCCAAGTCTGTAGTGTCATGGAGTTACTTAGAAAATTTAAAGACTGACTAGCAAAATCAAACAAAACCTAACCCAAAGAGAGCCCTTAAATAACTCAAGTAATTCTAGTTATTAAGAAATAAAGAGGGGGTGCCTGGGTGGCTCAGTTGATGGGCGTCTGCCTTCGGCTCAGGTCATGATCCCAGGGTCCTGGGATCGAGCCCTGCATCGAGCTCCCCGCTCTGTGGGAAGCCTGCTTCTCCCACTCCCCCACTGCTTGTGTTCCCTCTCTCGCTGTCTCTTAAAAAAAAAAAAAAATCTTAAAAAAAAAGAAGGAAATAATTCCCAACTTACACACTATATACCTACAGTTTGTGAAAATGACTATTTAGAATACAGAATGCATTTTCCCTCATAATTAATGATCAGATTTCCTTAGCTAACCCCCAGAATTCTACCTAAAATATAATGAGGTTAAAATACTGAGTAATTAACAACAATAATTATAAGGACCTTAAAAGCATACTACTATGAATGTATGTACTTCATCTGTGTTATTTATGAACTAAATAAGCTTGGGAGCTAGTATAGGAATGCAGTCATCATCTACAAACATTGTTTCAAGAGAGATAGGCCTGCACTATGTGGTAAAAAAGGTAATAAAAAGACAACATGAATATGTCTCTGCTCATCTCTCCTCCCTTACCTGGTTCTTCCTAGTCCCACTGCTGAGATTATTAGGCAGACAAAAATAAGCTGAAGAAATGGAGTGAGCAACTGGAGTAGGGACAGGAGACATTATCAGGTCCCTATATCCTAGAAATGATACATCTAGCCAAAATCACATTCACAGAACCTGGACATTCCTCTAAGGATGGGATCAATCAAGCAAGATAGTAACATGTTTGACTACCCTTTTTGTCCATTCCTTCCTCTCATTTCTAGGAATCCAGTTCAAGTCAAGAAATAATGAGGCAACTGATCACAGAACACAACTTTCTGCACCATACACATCGGCTACTGGCAATAATAAACCTGCAGGGAAGTCAACAGTACCAGGGAATGGTAGTGAGGTGCTGTCACATGCCACTGCTGCCCTAGGTCTTTAAAAAGATAGGGACTCTACTATTTTGAAGAATGTGATAATAACTTTGTGCCAAGACATTCTTCTCTTACTTGTTCCCTCAGTAATCAAAGATTCACATATTCATTCTAGGCAACAACAACAACAACAGAGTAAACAAGTGGGACTACATCAAACCAAAAAGCTTCTGCACAGCAAAAAAAACCAACAACAGAATGAAAAGGCAACCTATGGAATGGGAGAAAATATTTGCAAATCATATATACAATAACATACATATGTTGTATGCTATCGTACAGTGCAATAGCACAAAAACAAAACAAAACAAAAAAACCTGATTCTTAAAATGGCAGGAATCAAACAGACATTCTTCCAAAGACATTCAAATGACCAATAGGTATATGAAAAGGTGCGCAACATCATTAATCACTGGAATAATGCAAATCAAAACCACAATGAGATACCACCTCACACCTGTTAGAATAGCTATCATTGGGGCGCCTGGGTGGTGCAGTTTGTTTAGTGTCTGACTCTTGGTTTAAGCTCAGGTGGTGATCTCAGGGTCATGAAATCAAGCCTCTGCGCTCAACAGGGAGTCTGCTTAAGACATTGTCTCCCCTCATGAACCATGAGAGACAATGGACTCTGAAAAACAAACTGAGGGTTCTAGAGGGGAGGGGGGTGAGGGGATGGGTTAGCCTGGTGATGGGTATTAAAGAGGGCACATTCTGCGTGGAGCACTGGGTGTTACGCACAATGAATCATGGAACACTACATCAAAAACTAAGGATGTAATGTATGGTGATTAACATAACAAAATTTAAAAAAAGACACTCTCTCCCCTCATTTTTCTCTGCTCCCCACCTTGCTCACTCTCTCTCTAAAATAAATAAAGCAATCTTAAAAAAAAAGAAAAGAACAGCTATCATCTATAGACAAACACATCAAAAAGAATACAATATCTAGGAATGAATTAACCAAGAAGGTGAAAGACCTGTACTCTGAAAACTATAACACTGATAAAAGAAACTGAAGAAACACAAAGGAATGGGAAGATATACTGTACTCATGAATTAGAAGATTATTGCTAAAATGCCCATACTACCCAAAACAACCTACAAATTCAATGTAATCCCTATCAAAATACCAACGGCATTTTTCACAAAACTAGAACAAATAATCCTAAAATTTATATGAAACCATAAAAGACCTCCAATAACCAAAGCAACCTAGAGAAAGAAGAACAAAGCTGGTGGCATCACAACCGCAGATTTCAAACTATACTACAAAGCTGTAACAGTCAAAACAATATGGTACTGGCACAAAAAGAGATACATAGATCAATGGAAGAGAACAGTGAGTCCAGAAATAAACCCATGTTTATATGGTCAATTAATCTTCGACAAAGGAGACAAGAATATACAATGGGGAAAAAACAGTCTCTTTAATAAATGGGTGTTGGAAAAACTAGACAACTTTATGCAAAAGAATGAAACCAGGACCACTTTCATTATAGCATATACAAAAACAAACTCAAAATGAATTAAAGACCTTAATGTAAGACCAGAAACCATAAAACTCCGGAGAAAACATAGATAGTAAGGTCTTTGATATGAGTCTTTGTAGTATTTTTTTGGATCTGTTTCCTCAGGGAAAGGTAACAAAAGCAAAAATAAACAAATAGAACTACATCAAACTAAAAAAACTCTTGCAGTGAAGGAAACCATAAGCAAAATGAAAAGGAAACCTACTGAATGGTAAAAGATATTTGAAAATGATATAACCATAAGAGGTTAATATCCAAAATATATAAAGAACTCACACAACTCACTATGAAAAACAAACAATCCAATTAAAAGTGGGAAGAGGACCTGAATGGACATTATATAATAGAGAATACATACAGATGGCCAACAGGCACATGAAAAGATGCCCAATATCACTAATCATCAGGGAAATGCAAATCAAAACAATGAGATACCACCTCACACCTGCCAGAATGGCTATCATGAAAAAGAATTAACAGGTATTAGGGAGGGTGTGGAGAAAAGGGAGCACTCATGCACTGTTGGTACGCATGGAAATTCCGGAGCCACTATGAAAAATAGTATGGGGTTCCTCAAAAAATTAAAAATAGAAGTAACAGTTAAAAACTAATAAAAAAATAGAAATAACATACGAGGGGTGCCTGGGTGGGTCAGTCGTCAAGCGTCTGCCTTCGGCTCAGGTCATGATCCCAGGGTCCTGGGATTGAGCCCCGCATCGGGCTCCCTGCTCAGCAGGAAGCCTGCTTCTCCCTCTCCCACTCCCCCTGTTTGTGTTCCCTCTCTCGCTGTCTGTCAAATAAATACATAAAATCGTTAACAAAAAAAAAAGAAAAGAAATAACATATGGGTGCCTGGGTGGCTCAGTTGGTTGAGCATCCGACTCTTGATTTTGGCTCAGGTCATGATCTCAGGGTCGTGAGATCAAGCCCCATGTCAGCTCTGTGCTCAGTGGGGAGTCTGCTTCCCCTCTCCCTCTTCCCCTGCCCCTTCCCTCATACATGCTCTAAATAAATAAATAAGTAAATAAATATTTTTTAAAAATAGATATAACATATGATCCAGCAATTCCATTTCTAAGTATTTACCCATAAAAAAGAAAACACTAATTTGAAAATATATATGCACCCCTATGTTCACTGCAGCAGTTTACAATAGCCAAGATATGGAAGCAATGTAAGCATCCATCAATAGATCAATGGATAAAGATGTGGCATATATACACAATGGAGTATTACTCAGCCATAAAAAGGAATGAAATCTTGCCATTTGGGACAACATGGACACACACACACACACACACACACACACACACACACACACACACACACACACACACACACACACATCTTGCCATTTGGGACAACATGGACACACACACACACACACACACACACACACACACACACACACACACACACACACACACACCCACCCACCCTGAACTATTATTCAGGAGAAAGAAGGAAATCCTGTCATTTGTGACAACATGGATAAGCCCTGAGGGCTTATAGCATGTGAAATAAACCAGATAAGAGAAAGACAAATAATTCCCAGTATCACTTACATGCGGAATATTTAAGTAAGAAAAGAGGGGGGGGGAGGAAGAGAAAAAAAAGAGAAATTTACACTCTTAGAAACAGAGGGTAGGAAAGTAGTTGTCAGGGGCTGGGGAGTGGGGGGAAATAGGGACAGGTTGGTAAAAGTGTACACATTTTCAGCTGTAAAATTAATAGTCTCAGGTTCTAATGTAAAACATGGTGACTATAGTTGATAATTCTGTATACATAATTCAAACTTGTTAAGAGAGTAGAGCTTATATGTTCTAACCAAAAAAGCAAAGAACAGAAAAGAAATCCCCAAGAGTTAGATACTGTAAAAAAAACTCACAACTACAGGGTAACAAAGTATTTTAGAAACCTAAGGAAACTGGTAATAATGTCATTTTTAAAAAAAAAGAATACTATCCCAATTCATATTTGTAAGATACATCTTAACTTTGACAGAATACATCAAAAAATGGTAAGATCCTTCCTTTTAGGAAGGGAAACTAGGTGGCCAGGGAATTGGATGGAAAGGAGATTTTTCACTGTTCTTTTGCTCTTTTTAAAATTTTGAACCATGAGAATGTATATCTGTTAAAAAACACAAAAGAAGGGCACCTGGGTGGCTCAGTTGGTTAAGCGACTGCCTTCGGCTCAGGTCATGATCCTGGAGTCCCTGGATCGAGTCCCGCATCGGGCTCCCTGCTCAGCAGGGAGTCTGCTTCTCCCTCTGACCCTCCCCCCATCTCATGTGCTTTCTCTCTCATTCTCTCTGTCTCTCAAATAAATAAATAAAATCTTTAAAAAAAAAAACAAAAGAAAATATAAGCATTTTCCAATTGCCCTCACACACTATATCACACTGGGTGAAAAATGAAGTCACAGTCACTAGACAAGATAGTTTTCTAAGTAAGACAATGCAATACATTTTATATAAGAGTCAACATGACAAATCAATGTATAAGCCTACAATTTTCAGTGAAATACAGAGTTAAAAACTCTGGAGCCAAACAGACATGAGGTCAAATCATTGTCAAATCCTAGCCCTTCTACTCAAGGATTATGTGGTTCTTGGACAAATTATGTAACTTCTGTTTGTCTAGCGAAAACAAGATTAATAATAATAGCGCATGGTGTGGTGAGAATTAAGTGAGAACATTTACATAACATGTTTAGCATAGTGCCAAGTATATGGTAAATAAGTCCAATGTTAGTTATTACCATTATCAGTGGGAGGCAACATAAAAGAGTAGCTAATATGAATTTGGATACTTGGACTTGAATCTTGGATCCATGTATTAGCTTTAATGCTTAGGCAAGTAAATTAACATTTGTATCTTTTCCTCATTCATAAAATGGTAATAATATCAGTACCTGCACCATGACAAACATCATATAACTTAAAAAGATACCAGATAAAAACTTGTGAACTCACTAGGCAAACACAATCTTAAGTATTCAAAGTTAACATTCCCAATAAGATAAACCAGTTACATATGATTGTTCAAAGTACTAAATGATATATTTATAAAGCAGGCAATAACTAGCATGCAATACTAATAAACAACAACCAAAGTTCTTCACAGTTAAATAGTTTCTCTGAGGGAAAGATCTGGTTTCAAATAAACAAGCTGCTTTCATTTGTACCCTGTGTAACACCTGTAAACTGTCACTACATATGAGTATGTTATTGCCAGTTTGGGGTTCAGCTGAACCCCAAAGGATTTCCACAAGAGGATAAAACAAATGACCTTGGCCATTATAGCATGATACTCTCAAATGACCTAATAAGAAACAGATTCATGATAATTAAATAGTTCAGGTAGTATCTCTTTGGAGTTTAAGGGTATTAAATAAATATCTTGCTATCTTTCAAAATAAATAGCCTGGTGAGGGCATAATGTGGTTTCCAGAGATTATTGAAAAAAATAATCCTGACCCTGTGAGAGAAAAAAAAAGAGAGAGAAACTATGAAAAAATTGATAATAGGGGCTATTTTTCAGTCCCAAAACTTTTCAATACACATCTTTGATAGTATCAGTACAATTAAGCTTCTCATCTTTTTTCAGGTTGTCTAGACAAATGATAGGGTCTTCAAACAGACCTGAAAAGGGACTCCAATTCTCAGGAAACAAGAGTACCATAAACCAAACCCAATCATTACTAGAAACCAAAGGAACTTTGTGGGGAAAAGACTAATAAATGGACAATAGCAAACCATATTGTGCATGGGTTCCATGCTGTGACAACAAAAAGCCTCTAACACCAGAAAATCCAAAAGTTGTCAAACTATCAAGCTTTGATGACTTCACCAACTATTTAGTAGCTTGACCATGGTGGTAGATACACAAGCCCCCATAGTTACAGAATTACACAGAACTGAGTACACAAACACGCACACACACGCACACACACACATACACAGGCACACACACACACACACAAACTGGGGAAAGCAGTTTAAGATCAGTGGCTAGATAGCATCTGTGTCAATATCCTAGCTGTGATATGCATTTGAAAAATATTACCTTCAGTGGAAACTAGCAAGGTATAAAAAAGGAACCCCCTGTATTCTTATTAACTGCATGTGAATCTGTATTTATCTTAATAAAAAATTTTTAAAATTTTATTTTATTTGAGAGAGCAAGATCGAGAGAGAGAGAGAGAGAGCACGAGCTGGGTGAGGGGCAGAGGAAGAAGCAGACTCCCCACCGAGCAGGAAGCCTGATGCAGAACTCAATCATGACCCAAGCTGAAGGCAGATGACCAACCAACCAACTGAGCCATCCAGGCGCCCCTTAATAAAAATTTTAATTAAAAATTTTAGGAAGAACAGATTTTCAGAATATTTGAGTAAATGTACCACAGGAAAAAAATATTTTTTTTAATTTTATATTAAATGTATTCTAAATAATATTTCCTCCCCACTACTAGTTTTAATAGCTAGCTCTTCTCCTACGGGCACAATGACCAAGGAAAAAAATTCCACAAAGATCCACACATATAGAACTTGAACTTATTTCAAAACAATAAACAACATAACACTTTTCCAGTTCAAGAGAGGAAACACAAACTAACCATAGAGCCACATGACTAATTAAAAATTATATTCCACATAATATTTATTGTGCATCTTACATGCCAGACATCAATGGGATACAGGAGACACAATGGAAGAGAAATAAATGACTTAATTGGTCTTTCCTGGCACTAACATTTTGTAGAACGTTAATTGAAAATAGACGTATACATCTTTCTTTACATGTGCTTAATCTGCTTCCTTCTTCTACATCTTCCTCATCTCATTAATTGTCTGGTTTTGAAGGAAGGTTTATTTTCTGAGATTTTTAGAAATCCTCTGAGAGACACAAAGATTTGATTTAGTAGTATATCATTCCTATTCCTTAAGTGTAAGCGTTGCAGTAAGCAAGGTTCTTCTGAGAACTACCTTCACAGTCAAAAACGGTCTTGCCTGAAAAAGGAATGCGGAAACTAGAGTAAAATAGTTATTAGCTTGACCTGCTCTTCCAAA
Organism: Zalophus californianus; assembly: GCF_009762305.2. NCBI lineage: Eukaryota > Metazoa > Chordata > Mammalia > Carnivora > Otariidae > Zalophus > Zalophus californianus. The sequence continues at coordinate 24,942,376 of NC_045610.1, forward strand.
CTAAAAGCGACATGCCCAGGGCAAGCTCTTCCCAAACTCATGCCAGTTCATGCCCTTACCTACACCCTTTGGTAGCTTATATTGACCTAAACACTGTACCACCACTCAACCATTACGTAAATACTATATAACTCTATGAGAAATGGGAAAAACAAAGCCTAACTCAATAACCTGTATAAGAATGTGCCCAATACTGTATCAACAGCTGGATTTTATTTTATTAATTAACAGGGTAACTGGAATAGTCATTACAAAACAAAGGAAGACAGGTTATAAATATTTTCAGTATCATCATTAGAACAATGTTACCCACATAATAAATTTTTAGTCATCTCTGTTGAAAATCTCAAACTGAGACTTAAACAACCAAAAATACATAATTATATAAACCTATCTCCAGTAGTCAAGAAAGATATCCCTAACTAAATAAAAATATTTTCAGAGAGTAATAAGTAATAAACCTGGCATTTTAGAACATGGGCATTTATTACCACAATTCTACAGACACATGCCACATGCAGTTCCAGGGATCAGGACCTGGAGATTTTGGGGGACCATTATTCAGCCTATCTTACTCTCCAATCAGAACACTTATAATCCCAGGCACCTGGGTGGCTCAGTTGGTTAAGTGTCTGCCTTCGGCTCGGGTCATGATTCCAGGGTCGTGGGATCGAGTCCCACACCGGGCTCCCCTGCTCAGTGGGGAGTCTGTTTCTCCCTCTGCCCCTCCCCCTGCTCCTGGTCTCTCTTTCTCTCAAATAAATAAAATCTTAAAAAAAAAAAAAAAGAACACCTATAATCCCAAGAGGATGGGACAAACTCCCATTTTTTTTTTTCCTTCTCTCTGTTGTCCTAGAGCTTAGCTCCAGACACAAGGAGAGTAGTGGAAAGTGTGTGGCCACAGGAGGGTAACTAAAGAACCAGCCTTCTGAAAGGAGAACTAAAAATGGCAGCTCCTGGGAAAGGGAAAGTACTATAGATATTGAGAGGAGGAAGGAGCTCAGGAAAGTTGTTTTTGACTCCTGGGTTCACCTCCTAACAGTACACGCATGGATTGGAATTTAAACATCACAACGTAGTCTGAGAATTAAATTCAGGATAGATCACTGTCCAGGTTCCAGACTGGCCACTGGGTGGTGCACACATGAAACAGATCAAATAACAGTGCACAGGCTTTGAAAACTCAACTGACATTGGAACCACAACCAAAAGAAGACAGATTGGAACTTGCAGCCTAAACGATCAATATCAACGATCTAATACAACAAATATATCAACCTCTCCATAGGATTTAAAGAGACTCAGAATCTCATAACATAATATTAAAAATGTCTGGAATGTAATCCAGAATTCCTCTGCATATAAAGAACCAGGAAAACTCTAAATTCAATTAGGAAAAGATAATCAACAACTACATGAGACAGATATTGGACCTATCAAAGACACTGGGGAAGCCATTATAAAAATGACCAAAGAAATGAGGTCAAACACTCACTGCTGAATGGAAAGATAGAAAGTCTTAGTACAGAAACAGAAGATACAAAGAAAAACCAAATGCAAATTTTAGAACTGAAAAATCCAATACCAACAAAAAATATCACTTCTCTATATCTACTAATTGGAAATGTGGGAAAACAAGCTCTTTTAAGAGTGATAACTCCTTGTGAAGGCCAACTCTATCAATCATTAACACCTCAGTGTTAATTATTTTAATCAGATGGCTTTCTTCATAACCCTAGTAGTACTAAGTGAGAAAGATATATTTCAACTTTGTCACAACATGAGTCATCACTTCTTGATAAAGTGCCCATCAAGTTTGTTCTCAGTAACTACTGAATAAAGTTAATGAACAGAAATAAAATAGTATCTAAGCATAAGTCCTTATTAGATGGAGAAAAAAAATTAAAATGTGACCACCAGGTACAAAACAGGCCTACTGTTTCACAAGATGTGTTTAACAAGATGTGTTTAACAGATCCTCAGACTCAAGATGCTGTTTAATCTTTAAAGTGAGAAGGGTAGATCCCTCTGCAGATCTAAATCATATTTGTGTTAAAAACAATGTTCTTAGATGAATTTGTAGTCAGTATTACAATATACAAACCAAGAAAATATATGTTGTGACTTATATTCAATGGCATTTCATTTGGTTCTCTATATTAGTAAATCATCAGAAGAATTTATTTATACAAAATTAATAATGAAACAGATATTATAAAAATTAGATTTTAAAAAGTAGATAAAATTTGAGAAAAGGATTAAGATTGGAAAACATCAAAATTAACTGACTGTCAAAGAAGAAGAGATGGACCCTGGGTTTTAGACTTGGAGTTATACTTACAGAACCCTAATATGAAATATAGATTAGATCCTTTATTATCAACATTAAGTTTAATTAATGATTGTTACCTTAAATTTTAAAAAATATTATTGCTAAAATACAGAAAGCCGCAAATTCTTTAGAGCCCTCAAAAGGCTTGAGACAATTAAGCCAAACACAAAATCCCATATACATGCACACCACAAAATGTATAAATCTTTATTGCACATTTCAGATCCACCAATGTATTTAATTGGGATCCCTGAACAGTTAGGAGATTATTTTCAAATACTCTTTTTTAAAAATTAAAAACTTAAGGTATGCCTGGGTGGCTCAGTTGGTTAAGCGTCTGCCTTCAGCTCAGGTCATGATCCCCAGGGTCCTGGGATTGAGCCCCAAGTCTGGCTCCCTGCACAGTGAGGGATCGGCTTCTCCCTCTATCTCTGCCCCTTCCCCCACTCATGTGCATGCCCTCTTTCACTCCCTCTCTCTCTCTCAAATGAATGAATAAAATCCTTTAAAAAAATTAAAATTAAAAACTTTATTTCAGGATACCATTATTTAGGGAAATGCAAATCAAAACCACAGTGAGATACCACTTCATACCCACTAGGATGTCTCTAACCAAAACACAGATAACAACAAGGTTGGAAAGAATGTAGAAAAGTTGCAACCCTCATACACCATTGGTGATAATGTAAAATGGTACAGCCACTTCGGAAAAATCCTAAAAGGTTAAACAAACAGTTACCATATGACCCAGAAATTCCATCCAAGGTATATATCCAAGAGAAATGAAAATATATGCCCACACAAATGCACATGAATGCTCATAACATCCTTTTTTATAATAGCCAAAAAGTAGAAGTAACCCAAATATCCATCAATTGATGAACAAGCAAAATGTGATATATCCATACAAGGGACTATCATTCATCAATTAGAAGGAATGAAGGACTGATACACGCTGCAACACAGCATAATGTTTTCAAGATTCATCTAAGTCAAAGAAGCCAGTCACAGAAGACAATATATTATAGATTTCATTTTGACGAAATGCCCAGAAGAGGTAAATCTATAAAGATGTTAAGTAAATTAGTATATTAGCCTAGGGCTGATGGAGGAGGGGATGGAGAAAACAGGGGTGACAAAGGTACAGGGTTTCTTTTGGGGGTGATGAAACTAATTGAGTGATGGCTGTACAACTCTGTGAACAAACTGAAGACATTAACCATATATTTTATTTTTTTAATAATTTTTATTGTTATGTTAATCACCATACATTACATCATTAGTTTTTGATGTAGTGTTCCATGATTCATTGTTTGTGCATAACACCCAGTGCTCCACGCAGAACGTGCCCTCTTTAATACCCATCACCAGGCTAACCCATCCCCCCACCCCCCTCCCCTCTAGAACCCTCAGTTTGTTTTTCAGAGTCCATCGTCTCTCATGGTTCGTCTCCCCCTCCAACTTACTCCCCTTCATTCTTCCCCTCCTGCTATCTTCTTTTTTTTTTTCTTAACATATATTGCATTATTTGTTTCAAAAGTACAGATCTGTGATTCATCAGTCTTGTACAATTCACAGTGCTCACCATAGCACATACCCTCCCCAATGTCTATCACCCAGCCACCCAACCCCTCCCACCCCCCACCACTCCAGCAACCCTCAGTTTGTTTCCTGAGATTAAGAATTCCTCATATCAGTGAGGTCATATGATACACGTCTTTCTCTGACTGACTTATTTCACTCAGCATAACACCCTCCAGTTCCATCCACGTCGTTGCAAATGGCAAGATCTCATTCTTTTTGATGGCTGCATAATATTCCATTGTGTATATATACCACCTCTTCTTTATCCATTCATCTGTCGATGGACATCTTGGCTCTTTCCACAGTTTGGCTATTGTGGACATTGCTGCTATAAACATTGGGGTGCACGTACCCCTTCGGATCCCTACATTTGTATCTTTGTGGTAAATACCCAGTAGTGCAATTGCTGGATCGTATGGTAGCTCTATTTTCAACTGTTTGAGGAACCTCCATACTGTTTTCCAGAGTGGTTGCACCAGCTTGCATTCCCATCAACAGTGTAGGAGGGTTCCCCTTTCTCCACATCCCCGCCAACATGTCGTTTCCTGACTTGTTAATTTAACCATTCTGACGGGTGTGAGGTGGTATCTCATTGAGGTTTTGATTTGGATTTCCCTGATGCCGAGCGATGTTGAGCACTTTTTCATGTGTCTGTTGGCCATCTGGATGCCTTCTTTGGAAAAATGTCTGTTCATGTCTTCTGCCCATTTCTTGATTGGATTATTTGTTCTTTAACCATACATTTTAAATGGGTGAATTGAGGAGTGCCGGGCTGGTTCAGTTGGTGGAGCATGCAACTCTTGATCTCAGGGTTATGAGTTTGAACCCCATGTTGGGTGTAGAGATTACTTAAAAATAAAATGAAATAAAATATGCCTGCTGCTCCCCCTGCTTGTGCTCTCTCTCTCTGACAAATAAATAAAATCTTAATAAAATAAAATAAAATAAAATAAAATAAAATAAAATAGGTGAGTTGAATAGAATGTATTATATCTCAATATTTAGGAAACTATAAGGGAAAAGGCTGTTAGGAAACAATACCAGTATTTCATTCAAAGCAAAGATCTGGTATACATAGCAAAGTTGGCTTAACACATTTTCCCGAAGACTGCTCCTATAAGCCTTTTTACTCATCTAAAATTTTTGAAAGTCAAATGTAAAAATAAAAAAGAATGAAAATAGGAAAAACAGTTCAGAGTGAATCCTCATGTGTGGTATTGTAGGTCAATATTTTTTTTTAATTTTTAAAATTTTTTTAAGATTTTTATTTATCAGAAAGAGAGTGTGAGCAAGCACAGAAGCAGGGGGAGTGGCAGGCAGAGGGAGAAGCAGGCATCCCACTGAGCAAGGAGCTGGATGCAGGCTCGATCCCAGGAATCTGGGATCATGACCCGAGCCAAAGGCAGACGCTTAACTGACTGAGCCACCCAGGCATCCCATGTCAATATTCTTTTTTATATAAATGTCAAAACACTCTACTGCTTCTGTCACTTGGAAATAAATGAGAAAATTATTCTTCAGAGCTGGAATACTACTAATGTTGCCACCCATATATAAAATAACTTAAGGGTACCTGGGTGACTCTGTTAAGCGTCTGAGATCGAGTCCCGCCTCAGGCTCCCAGCTCAGCAGGGAGTCTGCTTCTTCCTCTGCCCCGCCCCCACTCGGGCTTGCTTGCGTGTGCACTCCCTCACCCACAAAAATAAATAAAATCTTAAAAAAATAAAATATAATAACTTAAGCAAACTATATTGCCTACTACTAATTTCTATGAGCAGTGCCAATTATAAACTGGTTTTAGTAATTATAAACTATTTAAAAAGTTAAATTCTAGCCAGAATCTGTAAAAAATAAAACACAATTTTAGAAATGCTACTAACTTGATTTTAAAGAGTATCTCAGCTTTCGCATTAGACAAGGAATAAAAAAAACTAATTCTTCAGCCTGACTTCTCTTTCCTCTGAGGTCAAGTGCTTCACACAGATGGAATTTTATACCTAGTATTTTACCATTGTTGTTATTAATGGTAATTTAACATAATGCAAATGATGTGATTAAAATTCAACCCCATTTCACCACCTATATTTTACCTTGATGTTCCACATTATCTCAATAGTAAGTAAAGAAAACTAATTAAATCTTGAATCAGAAATTTTTTTATCTACAGTTGGGACACAGAAGGCCAAAAAGTATAAAAGTTCATAGAATATAAGAGGACAGAATGACAGCCTGGTATAAATAAACAGATAGATATATATGACATTTATGTATGTATCACAACTAAAATACTTAAACTAAAAGTACATTTAGAAAATCAGTGTAAAAAATTAGCCTTTGACTCACGAAAAATTACACCAAAAAGCTTTTGGAATGTTTGAGATGATTTACCCACAGGTATGAAAACTAAGCAAATGAAAAAATAAGGTAACTGTTAACCCCAGGGAAAAAAACAAAAAAAGAAAGAAACAAAACTAAGGGGCGCCTGGGTGGCTCAGTCGTTAAGCGTCTGCCTTCAGCTCAGGTCATGATCCCAGGGTCCTGGGATTGAGCCCCACATCGGGCTTGCTGCTCAGTGGGAAGCCTGCTTCTCCCTCTGCCACTCCCCCTGCTTGTGTTCCCTCTCTCGCTGTGTCTCTCTCTGTCAAATAAATAAATAAAATCTTTAAAAAAAAAAAGAAAACTAAATCATAGCATACCATGTTGCAAAAAAAATTTACATAATCATAACACTCAAGATTGAGTAGGTAGGGGACTCTTGGTTTTTCACTAGCTCTTTCTGATTCTGCTCTGACCATGTACATATATCACTATGATAAAAAAGATAATTTAAAAACTTTATTTGCGGGGCACCTGGGTGGCTCAGTCGGTGAAGTGTCTGCCTTCGGCTCAGGTCATGATCCCAGGGGTCCTGGGATTGAACCCTACGCTGGGCTCCCTGCTCAGCAGCACACCATTTAAAACTTACAGAAGTATTTTTAATGAAAAGTAAAATAAACCTTCTCCATCTTATCCCTATTACCTAGAGTCCTTCCCCAGCAGCAACCAGTTATCCTGTTTTGCAAATAAAGCTGGGTGGTTTTTTTTAAGATTCATTTATTTGAGAGAGAGACAGAGATAGTGAGAAGAGAGCATGAGCAAGGAGGAGAGGGAGAAGCAGGCTCCCCACTGAGCAAGGAGCCCAATGTGGGACTCAATCCCAGGACCTTGGGATCAAGACCTGAGCTGAAGGCAGACACTTAACGGACTGAGCCACCCAGGCATCCCAAAACACAATTTTATTAAATGAAATTTTCATTTATATAGGAATGACCAGCCTCCACGATACTGTCTAATCTATTTAAATAAATTCCTGTTACTACTCACCCCAGATCATAATACAGCTTGTGTGATATAGCTTTTGGCAAAAACTGTTAGCAGTCTACACAATATCCATTTTTTCTTCCTTCCTTAGTAATAGAACCTCAAATTTCCCCAAGATATTAATGATCAATCATAAATCAAAACTTGTATTTCAGATCATCTGCTCTTATAATTTGATTTGGGGGTCCATATTGGACACCATGGTTTATTTTCTCATTCTACTGAGACTTAATGCTGGTAGTCACATGGAATTCCTAGGCCTCAGTATGAGAAACTCTATAAGTTACCTATCTCTTTGAGGTTCCTCCAGAGAATCACCAAAGGAAAATTCATGCATATAGGATAGAATGATCTATAATTTTAGTCCTATTTCCCCAAAAAGTCTTACCAAGGGCTATGAAAATAAATCTGATTATTTTCACAGGACATTCTAAAAGACAGAAATTAATTTTATTTATGTAGATTACTATCCTCTCAAATTACTTTATTGTTAAAGAATCAGTTGTTAAATTCGTTAAAGGGAAAAAATTAAATATTATTTTCAGAAAAAAGGTAAAACATGCCATTTGCTCTATATTCTTAAGTATATTTTATTATATTTACCCTATAATCCCTATTTTTTTCACATAAGAACTGTCCTAGAGTTTCATAAGCCTGTGTCAGGTATCTATCCCAAAGAACCATTGACTATTAGATGCTAAGCATAAACCCACATCATAAAATGTTTACGTAACACCAGAGTCCGAGAGTAAGTTACTAATACTCTTTTTAAATTTAGAGACTCCGTATTACTTCTCTCCATTCTTCAAGCCCCAAAGCAAAGGAGCCCTGCCTAAACAAAATAACCCAGGATACCTCTGTACATTACCTATTTATATCTGACAGACTGTCCGACCAATAACTAATCCTAGGATTAACTGGACAAACCAGATTATTAGCTCTTTTTGTCTTAGGTAACTTCCTGCTGCCACCACACCAAAGAGCAAGTTCTGAGATTCAGTCTCTACCGCTTTTCTCATCTCTAAAAATACCTTGTCTATTTAAGTCTATCCAAATACACAACTACATGTCATGCTCAGAGCATAAACTACAGTATCACTAGACATCAGTGAGGTAAATTATTAGTATACCCTCTCAATTAGTTTGGCAGTGGTTTAAAATAATTAAATAATTTCTCTGAAGTTCTGGGTTTTAACTCCCCTTCCACTTACCAGCTTCCTTTAAACCAAATATTTGTCCCTGATCTATTCCCATCCCAATGAAGAAGCTGAAGTCTCCTTAGATCCATAGGTGCTCTGAAGAAGCTTTAGGTTCAACTACAAGGTTTCAAATCAAAACTGCTCTCCTTGGAGTCAGAGTCTCTGAATTCTGTCTATGGAGATTTCCTGGCTTTTTTCCTTGTTTTCATACCTTAATGCATGATACTAAGATTGGATCCTTGTCCTTACAACTGGCTCCCTGTCCTACTTTATTATCCATACTTTTCTTGGAAACTGATTATCCTGGATCTTCTATTTCTAACGATCTCATTCTGGAGTCTCCTTGCTTTAACTTCCATTTTCTACAAGTTTAATTTAATCCGTAACTTCAAATCAAGAGGGAAAAGGCAGAGTTCCAAATTTATCACTGAGAATTCCTCCCTTTCACTGCCCCAACTTTCTCAGCCTAACCTAGCCCACATCCTTTCCCACTCCATTCCAGGTCAATTTCAAAGACCACTAAAACATCATAAATTTAACTGCATTTCTAATTTTTCTAATTAAAATCAAGCTGCTCATACACCTCATTCTACAACAATTCTTATGAAAGGTTTGGAGGTTCTTTTGCCTCAGAACTTAAGTGACTACGGGACGCCTGAGTGGCTCAGTCAGTTAAGCGGCTGCCTTCGGCTCAGGTCATGGTCTCAGGGTCCCGGGATTGAGTCCCTCATTGGGCTCCCTGCTCAGTGGGGAGCCTGCTTCTCCCTCTCCCTCTGCTTGTGCTCCTTCTGTCAAATAAATAAAATCTTTAAAAAAAAAAAGAACTTAAGTGACTAGGAAAAGACCTTTAAGTAAATTAATAAAGTTAGAACTAAAACCCAAATACCCTAACAAAGACTGAAAAAGAAATGATACATCTTGTCAATAGACAATTTTTATATTTCAGGCTCACTTTTCCAAACAGTATAAGTATTCTTCCTGAAAAACACAAAAAGTACATCTAATTAAATGTTTTTACAAAGTTTTTGAGGGATAACTGAAATACAATAAACTGCAAATATTTTTATTAGTCCCATTTTTAAACTGCACATATTTAAAGTATACAAATGACCAGTTTTGTGATGCCATGTCATACCACTGAAACTATCACCACAATCAAAAAAACTAAACATTTTTATCACCTCAAAAGTGTCCTCATGTCTCTCTGTAATCTCTCTCTCCCTCTTCTTCCCTGTGCACCACAAGCAATCAGTAAGCTTCCTTTCAGAATAGAGAACTTTGCAACTTCTAGAATTTTATTATGAGTGGAATCATAAGCATATATTCTATTTTTACTTGGATTCCTTCACTTAGCACAGTGATTTTGAGATTTGTTCATGTTTTTACATTTATCAATAGAACTTCCTCTTTTTTTGATCTTCCTTTTTATTGCAGTCAAGTATGATTTTTCAAAGTAGTTAAATCTTCATTGTGAATACATCTTAGTATATTTAAAATGAACAGAACAGATATTTTTAATATGCTTCTATTTATTTTTTTAAGATTTTATTTATTTATTTGACAAAGATAGCGAGAACAGGAACACAAGCAGCGGGAGTGGGAGAGGGAGAAGCAGGCGTCCGCCCGAGGAGGAAGCCCAATGTGGTATTCGATCCCAGGACCCTGGGATCATGACCTGAGTCGAAGGCAGACGCTTAACGACTGAGCCACTCAGGCGCCCATTATATGCTTCTATTTTAAAAGGAAGAATGTCATAGACTGCCCGATGAAGAAATATATTTTAGTAGTATATCACCTCTGAAAAAAAAAGAATTAAAAACTTCTAATTAATTAGAAGAATTTTGGAATGTTTAACAGCTATAAATACAGGACAAGATTTCCTTTAAAACTTATTCCCACGCATGGGACACCTGGGTGACTCAATCGGTTAGGTGTCTGCCTTCAGCTCGGGTCATGATCCCAGAGTCCTGGGATCAAGCCCCACATCGGGCTCCGAGCATGATCCCTGCTCAGTGGGGAGCCTGCTTCTCCCTCTCCTCCCCACTTGTGCCCTCTCCCCTATCTGTCTTCTCTCTCTTTCTCTTTCAAATAAATAAATAAATAAAATCTTTTTTTAAAAGTACATTAAGAAAGGATTCTCACATTTATCACTTAATGACAAAAATAAAGAAATAGAGAAGTGTAACTGTATTTTACAACTCTTTTCCCTACACCGTAATCTAAATACTGAATGCAATATCTCACAACTAGTCAAAGATGATAGTCTTAGAAAATAATAACTACCATATGCAAGGCAAACAAAATGGTTCCATTTCTGCAACAATTTTATTAGGTAGCTCCTCAATAAAATAAAGCTATATTTATTCCATCTATGGGCATGGGGAGAAAGATAAGAATTCAGATGTCTCCCTCTATATTCACCCAAGTTTAGCAAATATTCGTTGCTTTTCCCACCATTAGAATTCTTTTTAAATGAATGTTATGATTTCTATAGTCAAACAGCTAAATCTTATCAGCTAAATTTTGGCAGAGTTTTTAACATGGTTATAAATTAAATCAACCTTATTTTACCTTGTAATGCCAATTAAGGAACATGCTATTGGACAGATGTGTTTATCAAAACTGACTTGAACAGGATACTGATTATTTTTACCATCTACTACAGAAGTCGTTTCAGTAGCTCAGTTAATACACCAAGAATTCAAGTGATTATGTGATTATGCATAATTGATTATGCATAAGTTATTTTCTTTTTTTAAAAAGGATTTTACTTCTTCGACAGAGAGAGAGAGACAGCAAGAGAGGGAACACAAACAGGGGGAGTGGCTTAGGGAGAAACAGGCTTCCCACTGAGCTGAGCAGGGAGCCCGATACGGGGCTCGATCCCAGGACCCTGGGATCATGACCTGAGCCGAAGGCAGACGCTTAACAACTGAGCCACCCAGGCACCCCATGCATAAGTTACTCTCTGTGAGACTATTTTTTAGTTCCAATATAAATGAATAACTTCTTTGACATCTGCAATGCCATTTACAACATTCATAATTTATATACTTGATATAACATTTTATATAATAAGTTCACTAGTTCCGTTATGCTTAATGACATGTCAGCTCTTCCACTATAAACTGCCTTTTTAAAAATATTTGTTTGTGAGAGAGAGAGAGAGAGAGAGCGCGCATGTGCACACACAAGCTGAGGAGCAGAGTGAGAGGAAGAGAATCCTCAAGCAGACTCCCTGTTACAGCCTAAATCCCAAGACCCTGAAATCATGACCTGAGCCAAAATCGAGTTGGACACTCTATAAACTCTAAAAACTCTGTTTCTCAATAGTTTATGAAGCCGTTTAAAAATCACTCTAGGGGGGCGCCTGAGTGGCTCAGTCGTTAAGCATCTGCCTTCGGCTCAGGTCATGATCCCAGGGTCCTGGGATCGGGCCCCACATTGGGACACCTGCTGCGCGGGAAGCCTGCTTCTCCCTCTCCCACTCCCCCTGCTTGTGTTCCCCCTCTCACTGTCTCTCTCTGTCAAATAAATAAAATTTTTTTAAAAAAATTAAATAAATTTAAAAAAATAGAATTTCTTTGGGAGGATAGGAGTTGGGGGATGGTGACACTCAAAAGAAAATATAAGCACTGGATTATTAAGAGTTAGTTGCCTTGGTTCAGAAAAGGCCAATTTCAAGTATTACACATTTTCCATTTACTTACCACGTACTTCATTTGACTTTGTTTTCTCAATCTCCTCAAATTCTATTCATTTAATATTCTACTCAATACATGGTTACTATTATAAGCAAGATCAGAATTGCATCAAAATATCAATTACACTAATCTATCCTAGAAACAATGAGACAAATGAAATCAATTCTTAAATTCCAAAAATTGTAAACTGTCATGTTTTTATTCTTTATCCCAAATGTCTTAGAATTTATCACAGTAAGTCTTCAGAGAAGGTAAAAAAAAAATGAGAGTTCAGTTCAATCCTAAATAAATCTCTCCTTGCTCTAAAAATATACAGCTACTCTCTTCTAGAAAATAATTTAAAAATTCACATTGCTTCCTTAATTAACATATTAAGGACTAAAGTCACTTTTTAAGTTCATCATCTTTTTCTACTGAGATTCCAAAAATATCTCCCCTTACTTTTCAAAGATATATCATTACCTTTACTTTAAAGGAAAACACTGATTAACTAGGGAATGAAGTTCTCCCTCCATCCACAATTGGCAGCTTAAATGGTTCCTGTGGCTTTTCTTATAGAGATACTGACGTTAAAATAATGCAGTTGTGCCTCAAAACATTAATTTCAGAATCTCACCAAGAGTAGGTGACCCTCTTCACCCAAATTTAAAGCTGAAGCTCTCCACGGGATTTTAAGAAAGGCCTCACAAGGGCCATCACTTTATTTATAAATCCAATCATTTAACTTATTTCCCTGAAGCTATAAAATACAACTCCATTCTGAGTCTACCTACTCACTAAAACTAAATTCAAGCTTTAAATAAATAAATAAATAAATTCAAACTTCAAAACTACCTGCATAGACCTATAACTTCCATTTTATTTAAAATGTAGCATTTCTCCTTCAGCAAATGACTCTGTACTCTGCAAATATGAATTATACTAATAAATTCTCTCCCTTTCCCAAATACACACAAAAGCTGATGAAATCCATCTACTGACCTGCCTATCTCAGAGAGATGGCTAAAATAAACCACAAGCTGATGTTGAAACTGCTCCAAAACTGAGCTTAAATGAGGTTCACTTATCCTTTTGAGATTCGGTATGAGAAACTATAAAGACTTCCTTTCCTGAGAAAATACCCGCAATTAATTACAGATAAAAGTACTTATTAGCTCCTGGGGCGCCTGGGTGGCTCAGTTGGTTAAGCAACTCCCTTCAGCTCGGGTCATGATCCTGGAGTCCCGGGATCGAGTCCGGCATCGGGCTCCCTGCTCGGCGGGGAGTCTGCTTCTCCCTCTGACCCTCCCCCCTCTCATGTTCTCTCTCTCTCTCTATCTCATTCTCTCTCTCAAATAAATAAATAAAATCTTAAAAAAAAAGTACTTATTAGCTCCTTATTATACTTCACAATTTACACATTACACTTACTAATCAATATCCACATGCTAATAGTACCCATCCTCACTTAAAGTAAACCTACTTCAGTAAGTAAGTAAGGGCAAAAAAAGCTAGTATCATCACTAAAAGCATTTATAGAATTTATGTGTTTTAATACCGTGCTAGATTTTACACACAAAACGGCTTTAACTACAATGAAACTGAAACTTGAAACTATAACTGTGGACTTTACAATTTAACATTAAGATTGTTCTTGTAAAATAATTACCTTAATTATTCTACCAGTGATTAATCTTAACAGAGTCCAAAGGACAGAGGAAGATTCTTGAAGCAGTTTTGGGCGAAATGAAATTTATGAGATATTCACATAAAAATGATGTTGCAAGGAGTTCCACTTCCACCTTAGATGTAAAAGGTCTGAAAAGGTGTTATTTCTAACCTAAAAACCAGAAAAAGCCAAATAAACTATCATATTACAACATTTCTTGAGCCTATCAGAGGCAATCAAGTAGCCTGACATCCCAGAAAGGACAGATTCCTCCAAAACACGGGATGCATGAACTGCCTCTCCAATAGCAGAACACGGGAAGATGCAGCTGCTATGCACGCAAGTAAGGAAAAAAATCAACTAAAATTTTAAAAAATCTATTTTCTGTTTCTATAGATTGGCTATTTTGACCATTTCATACAAATGGGATAAAAAAATGGGTCTTTTGTGTTTAGCTTCTTTGACTTAGCATGTTTTTGCAGGTTCTTCTATGCACATATCAAAAAACTTCATTCCTTTTTTTTCATTCCTTTTTATTAACAAATAATATTCCATTGTGTGGATTCTACATTTTTGTTCAGCTGATAGACATTTGCCTTGCACAATGAAAACTATAGAACGTTAAAAAAATTAAAAATCTGAATGTGAAAACTTCCTAATTTCATTAACTCAGAAGCCTTAAAATATTGTTAAAATGGTAATACTCCCCACACCAATCTACAGATTCAATGCAACCCCTATCAAAATCCCAGATGCCTTTTTTGCATAAACTGACAAGATGATCCTAAAATTCATCTGTGAATACAAGGGACCTAGAATAGCACAACAACTTGAAAAAGAAGGTCAAAGTTAGAAGAATAACATGTTTTGGGGGCACCGGGTTAGCTCAGTCAGTTAAGCATCTGACTTTGGCTCAGGTCATGATCTCAGGGTCCTGGGATTGAGCCCCGCAGCGGGCTCCCTGCTCAGCAGGGAGTCTGCTTGTCCCTCTGCTTCTCTCCCTATTCATGCTCATGCTCTCTCTCTTTCTCTCTCACTCTCTCAAATAAAAAAATAAAATCTTAAAAAAAAAGAGGAATAACATGTTTTGACTTCAAATCTTAAAACCAGAGTAATCAAGACAATGTGATACTGATGCAAGTAGACACAGATATCAATGGAACAGAATGGAGAATCCAAAAATAAAACTATGTTTATGGCCAACTGACTTTCAACAATTTTAACAACAGTGACAAGACAATTCAATGGGGAAAGAATAGTCTTTTTGACAAATGGTTCCACAACAACTGGAGAACTACTTGCAAAAGAATGAAGTTGGACTCCTTATCCCATACACAAAAATAATACAAAATAGATGAGACCTAAATTTAAAAGCCAAAACTCTTAAAGGAAAACAGAAGAGTAAATCTTTAAGACCTTGGGTTAGGCAATGATTTCTTTTCTTTTTTTTTGGCAATGATTTCTTAGATACGATACCTAAAACACAATGATAAAAGGAAAAACAGGTAAACTGGACTTCACCAAAATTTTAAGTTTTGTGTTTCAAAGGGTACCATCAAAAGAAAGTAAAAAGACAACCTACAGAATGGGAGGGTATATTTGCAAATATGTATCTTATAAGGCACTTGTATCTAGAATACATAAAGAACTCTTACAACTCAATGTACACATGTAAATCTTTATATATGGTCCAAAGAGACAAGTGAGATAGTCTGACTTAATTTATTCCCAGTACCACGAACTACATTGAGTCTGACAGTTTTGACTTTAAGAAAGGAGGTGAAGGGAGAGAAAGGCTGAAGGCAGTATATATTTGAATTTGGAATATTTTAATTATTATGGACTCAGAGGACCCTTCCTCAACTGCCAACTTACAGTATCTCGTAAATTGCTAGTTATATACTAAAATAAAATAAATTCCAAAATTTTATATACAAGCATTTAAGACAAAACGATTGAAAGAAATAGGAAGATGAACTCACAATGAAACAGAAAATCCAATAAATAGTATTAAGAAAAAAGTTAACTCCGTCATAAATCTGAAACAATGACAGAGATATGTAATTTTACCAAAAAAAATATATTTAAGAGAATTAACGCAACATACACCCCCACAAAACAAAGATAAAAATTA
The DNA here is from genome assembly GCF_009762305.2 of Zalophus californianus. Classification (NCBI taxonomy): domain Eukaryota; kingdom Metazoa; phylum Chordata; class Mammalia; order Carnivora; family Otariidae; genus Zalophus; species Zalophus californianus. Next base: position 24,958,337 of record NC_045610.1, read on the forward strand.
AAAATGTAAACTGTATATTACATAAACCACAGGTTCAAAAGCACACAGCCCATGTTAGAAGCAAAAACTGTCACTAATTAAGAATGGTGAATTACAGTTCTTTGTAACATAATAAGCTTAAAATTCCTGTAATTTTCAGTGTTTTATTAACATTTTCAGTGTTAGATTCATATCAACTTAGGACATTTTAACTCCACCTAAAATTTTTAGTAGAAATTAAGCAAGTCTTTACAGGTTCCAATAAGCTAGTGTTTCATTTACAACATTTAATTTTATAGAATTAATTTAATTTGGTTTTGCTATATGGAAAGGTTTTCTTTAACACAAAATTTGTAAAACATACTCCCAACATAAAATGTATACATCAGAGTAATGAAGTTTATAAGAATAAGAAGTCAGTCATACAAATGGTCCCATGGTTACAGTCAGTGGCTATTAAAGCTCAGAAGAATAAAAGCAGCAAACCACAGATCTGTGTTACTCCCATTTGGCCTCTAAAAACACAGCCATATTGACATCTAAAATAAGACCTATTTACCTATTCAGCAAGAAAAATAACTGTAGGGAAGATTACACATGTTAAGACCAGAAAGCTCCTCAAAAATTCAGGCTGGTGGATAACCATCTCAAAGGAAAACCTAGAATATAAAGATTACCTCAGCAACTTTGGGAGGCACTCCATCCCCAAGCACTTCCCTGATGAAGCAGTGCTGGCCCATATAGTATGAGAGCCCACAGGTCCTCTTAAAGGCATCTTTCAGTCGTTTCAGCTCTACATCTGTAACTGCAATTCAGAAATTGAAGAGGGTAAGAAACCAGAAGAGAAAAGAAGTCTCTCGAAATCTTCATTTTTTAAAAATAAGTGTTGGCAAGAATGTGGAGAAAGGGAACCCTTGTGCATTGTTGGTGGGAACGTAAATTGGTGCAGCCACAATGGAACATTTTGGAGGTTCCTCAAAAAATTAAAAACAGAAATACCATATGATTCAGCAATCTACTTCTGAGTATTCCCCCCCTACACACACTTCTGAGTATTTCTCCAAAGAAAACAAAAACACTAATTTCAAAAGACAGATGCACCCCTATGTTCACTACAGCATTATGTACAATAGCCAAATTATGGAAGCAACCTAAGTGTCCATTAATAAATAAATGGGTATAGGGCACCCGGGTGGCTCAGTTGGTTGAGCATCCGACTCTTGATTTTGGCTCAGGTCATGATCTCAGGGTCCTGAGATCAAGCCCCGTGTCAGGCTCCGTGCTCAGTGTGGAATCTGCTTGAGATTCTCTCTCTCCCTCTGCTTCTCCCCCCAGTCACGCTCGTGTGTGCACGCTTTTACTCTCTCTCTCAAAATAAATAAATATTTAAAAAATAATGAATGGATAAAGATAAGGTATGTGTGTATACACACACACACACACACACACACACATATATGTAATACAGAATATTACTCAGACATGAAAAAGAACAAAATCTTGCCATTTGCAACAATTTGGATGGACCTAGAGGGCATTATTCTAAATGAAATAAGTCTGACAGGGAAAGACAAATACTGTATGATTTCACATACATGTGGAATCTTAAAAACAAAACAAAACAGAAACAGACTCATAAATACAAAGAACAAACTGGTGGTTGACAGAGGAGAGACAGATGAGGGGATGGATAAAATAGGTAAAGGGGATGAAGAGTACAAACTTTCCAGTTATAAAATAAATAAGTCACGGGGATGTAAAGAGCAGCATTGGGAATATAAATAATATTGTATTAACCTTGTATGACAACCATTCATAATGTATATAAATCACTATGTTGTATACCTGAAACTAATATTACATTGTATACCAACTATACTTCAGCTTCCTTTGGGATGAAAATTATATTATTTATACTCCTTGAGCACTTATCTATCCATGTGGAGGACAGTCTCCAAGCTTAGCTTAGATTTTGTCATCGTTTACAAAGAAAGTAATCTATAAATTATTCTAACAACCTAGTATTTTTAGACACCCACCATCAAAAAAAATTACTGAGTCGTTACTTTAGGCGTTTTGAAGACCTTTTTTCACCAATTAGAACAATATCTGCCTAGAAGGAGAAGAAAAATACTCTTTAATATTACGTAGTCAGTTCAAGGATCATAACGGAGGCACAGAAAAGGTAGGTACCTTTAGCGGATGCTGGGAGAAAGAGAAGACTCTGGACAGAGAGGATGATTACATAAAAATGTAAAGGCTAACTAAAGCAAAAGAGACAAGGGCATGCCAGGCAGAAATGACAGTTCGTTATAAAGTACAATAATGAATGGAGTGTATGGAACTATATGTTACTAGAACAAAATAAACAAGGCAGGGAGTAGTAAATGATAAACCTAGGGTGGCAGTCACTTGACCAAGTCATAGAAATTTTGCTCTGTCATAATAAAGAAGGGATATAGTCAGACACAATTCAGATACAAATTCCAGGCAGACAGGAAACAGGACCCAGTCAGATACAATTCAGATAGTTCATTCTACCAGTAGTGGAATATGAGAATAAGGAATATGGAATAGGAGAAGCAAAAAGTAGACTAATACAAGAAGAAAAGGAAAAGCTAAATCTGGGAAATGTCTAGAAGAAAAGTCAGTAGAACTTGGAGCCTGACTGAGAAACAATCTAGGATAATATTCAGGATTCTAGTCAGGGAAACATGGTATTATCATGTAGAAAGGGAATGTAAGAAAAAGATAAGTGAGGAAGAAAAGATGATAAACTCTGGTAAGGATATACTGCATATGAAAAACCTTGGGGAAATTCAGTGCGTTTTTACAATGATGAGTGTAAAGCTTAGGAGAGGTTTGAAGAGAATCATCAGCATAGAGGTGGCAATTAAAACCATATATAAGCACAGTGAATCAGAGAAAAAAACTGTAAGAAACCAATGCTTACAGGATCTGCAGACAAAGAAAAAATACTCTAAGAATATTGATAAGGAACAGTTAGAACAGGAAAAACAAGAAAGTATAGTGTCCAAAGGACAAGGAAAAGGGATTGGTCTACAGTCTCGCATAAGGTAGAAAGACCAACAAGATAAAGACTGAAGAGTCCCTGGCACGTATATTATCATTCAATAAATGTTCATAGTAGGGAGAGAAACATGGGTTTGACAATTTGTAGGGCAATGATAGAACAATAACAACTAATACTTGAATAAGTAGCTAGAGGAAAGTGTGAATACTACATGCTTAATTCATTAAAATTTGGAGTCATACTATTAATATCCTCAATATACTCATTTTTTTCCTTAAAGAATACAAAAGTGAGGGGTGCCTGGATGGCTCAGTCGGTTAGACCTTGGACTCTTGATTTCAGCTTGGGTCGTATCTTGGGGTCAGGACATCAGGCCCCGTGTCAGGTGGAGGCTGCTTGAGATACCCTCCCTCTCCTTCTGCCCCGCCCCCCATGTGTGCACTCTCTCTCTTAAAAAAAAAAAAAAGGAATGCAAAAGTGAAAAACAGAACAAAGCTCATCTCATACTATAGTAATGGAAAAGAAATTACTTCAGCTACTGGAATACATATTTCTTCAAGATGCCCAATTTTCATTAACAACTTTACTAACAAATTAGAAGGCTGACAGTCCAGCGGAAGAGACAAGAAAATCAATCATTGGGATATAAAATGATAATCTCGAGATATGTTCGTTAGATTTCTCCTTTCTGCCTGTGGAGGCCGCAGAGTAAGCATCGTTAAAGTCTCCCCTCCCACCACCGTCATGTCTAGGTCAGAGTCTCCCAAAGAGCATGAACAGCTGAGGAAGCTCTTCATCGGAGGTTTGAGCTTTGAAACAACCGATGAGAGTCTGAGGAGCCATTTTGAGCAATGGGGAACGCTTACGGACTGTGTGGTAATGAGAGATCCAAACACCAAGCGCTCGAGAGGCTTTGGGTTTGTCACGTATGCCACTGTGGAGGAGGTGGATGCAGCCATGAACGCAAGGCCACACAAGGTGGATGGAAGAGTTGTGGAACCAAAGAGGGCTGTCTCAAGACAAGATTCTCAAAGACCTGGTGCCCACTTAACTGTGAAAAAGATTTTTGTTGGTGGCATTAAAGAAGACACTGAAGAACATCATCTAAGAGATTATTTTGAACAGTATGGGAAAGTTGAAGTGATCGAGATCATGACTGACCCAGGCAGTGGCAAAAAGAGAGGTTTTGCTTTTGTAACATTTGATGACCATGACTCTGTAGACGAGATTGTCATTCAAAAATACCACACTGCGAATGGCCACAACTGTGCAGTAAGGAAAGCCCTATCTAAGCAAGAGATGGCTAGTGCTTCATCCAGCCAAAGAGGTCAAAGTGGTTCTGGAAACTTTGGTGGTGGTCGTGGAGGTGGTTTTGGTGGGAATGACAACTTTGGTCGTGGAGGGAACTTCAGTGGTCGAGGTGGCTTTGGTGGCAGTCGAGGTGGTGGTGGATATGGTGGCAGTGGGGATGGCTGTAACGGATTTGGTAATGATGGAAGCAACTCTGGAGGTGGCAGAAGCTATAATAGTTTTGGCAATTACAACAATCAATCCTCAAATTTTGGGCCCAGGAAAGGAGGAAATTTTGGAGGCAGAAGCTCTGGCCCCTATGGTGGTGGAGGCCAATACTTTGCCAAACCACGAAACCAAGGTGGCTGTGGTGGTTCCAGGAGCAGCAGTAGCTATTGCAGTGGCAGGAGGTTTTAATTGCTGCCAGGAAACAAAGCTTAGCAGGAGAGGAGAGCCAGAGAAGTGACAGGGAAGCTACAGGTTACAAGAGATTTGTGAACTCAGCCAAGCACAGTGGTGGCAGGGCCTAGCTATTACAGAGAAGACATGTTTTAGACAATACTCATGTGTATGGGCAAAAAACTCGAGGACTGTATTTGTGACTAATTGTACAATAGGTTATTTTAGTTTCTGTTCTGTGGGAAGTGTAAAGCATTCCAACAAAGGGTTTTAATGTAGATTTTTTTTTTTGCACCCATGCTGTTGATTGCTAAAATGTAATAGTCTGATCCTGACGCTGAATAAATGTGCCTTTAAAAAAAAATAAAAATAAATAAATAAATAAAATGATAATCTCATACACTGTTGGTTACAGATCATTTGAAGGACTATTTGGTAGTATGTTTAAAAAATAGCAGTCTATTGACAAACTTACTCATTTATAAAATGAGAAAATATATGTAATAGGCTTTTTTTTTTTAAGATTTTATTTATTTATTTGACAGAGAGAAAGATAGCGAGAGCAGGAACACAAGCAGGGGGAGTGGGAGAGGGAGAAGCAGGCTTCCCGCTGAGTGGGAAGCCCGATGTGGGGGCTCGATCCCAGAACCCTGGGATCATGACCTGAGCCGAAGGCAGAAGCTTAATGACTGAGCCACCCAGGCACCCCTGTAATAAGTTTTTTAAAGCATTTATAAGAAGCAAATGATGACCATCAACACAGGACAGATTGAGTAAGTTATATAGTTGAAACAGAGTATCAGACACTAATATACTGCCCAGATCCACAATTACTGAAAATAAACAGCATTTTTATTTATTCAAAATAGACTAACAATTGGCTCATATGTAGACAAGGAGTACATACATTAAAAGTGTTCTCTTCTACAAGTGAAACTTTGAAAACTTTAAAAATAAAAATTTAGGAGGATTGCAATCCCAGCTGGGCCACTCCTTATCCCTGGAGCCTTCTGTAAGATGGCAATTCGAAGAGTATGTACCTTACTGGGTGGCTGGGAGGATTCTGTTCACTAATGCAAAGTGCTCAGAACAGTGCCTGAGTTATAGGAAGCCATCTAAATGTTATTTATTGTGGCTATCATCATCGTATCTGTGAGATAAGAATAGGTTCCTGTAACTGTTGTGAGAAAATCATGAAATAAAATGAAATTATACCATAATACTTCCCATATGTTTCTAACAGCTTCACATACTTTTGTTTAAACTAAGGTGCCCAATGAATATAAACCATATAATAGGTTTAGGACATCCAGACATTCAATAAATGGTATCTACTTTAAAAATTAAATAACAAAAATAAAATAAAAATTTAGGCAGATGGAAAACAGACCAGAATCAAGCCTAGTAAAATTTTAAAGTAGGAAAACATAACATTAATGTAGTTATTTTAATTTTAGAAAGAAAAAACAATTTCAGGTAAAAAATGGAAAACTGAACACATTTTTTAAATTTATTTATTTGTCAGAGGGAGAGTACAAGCAGGGGGGAGCCAGAGGCAGAGAAAGCAGCATGGTCCCCACTGATCCCTGACACATGGCTCGATTCCAGGACCCTAGGATCATGACCCGAGCCGAAGGCAGATGTTTAACGGACTGAGCCATCCAAGCATCCCTGAACACATATTTTTAAAAATCTCTTCTCTTGGGGCAGCTGAGTGGTTCAGTCAATTAACTGTCTGACTCTTGATTTCAGCTCGGGTCATGATCTCAGGGTCTTAAGAGCATGCCCCACATGGGGCTCCATGCTCAGTGTGGAGTCTGCTTGGCATTCTCTCCCACTCCCTCTGCCCCTCCCTCAGCTCACACTTGTACTCTTTCTCTCAAATAAATAAATAAAATCTTTAAAAAAAAAATCTCTTGGGGCACCTGGGTGGCTCAGTTGTTAAGCGTCTGCCTTCAGCTCAGGTCATGATCCCAGGGTCCTGGGATCAAGTCCCGCATCGGGCTCCCTGCTCAGCAGGAAGCTGCTTCTCCCTCTCCCACTCCCCCCTGCTTGTGTTCCCTCTCTTGCTTTCTCTCTCTGTCAAATAAATAAAAAAAATCTTTAAAAAATAATAAGAAAAAATCTCCTCTCTCTCTAGACTTCACTAAAATTACAGCAAGAATTAAAAAGGATATAAACTCACAAGGACAAAGAGAAGAGAAAACTGAGGACCTAAGAGTCAAATATTTCTGGTAACCATTAAGTGTCTTGAGGGGTGGTGACTGACCTAAGCAGACCAAAGAATTAAAACCTAAGCACTAGAAATATAAACAAGAAGCAAACTAATTTACCTGTTTTACCCTATCCAGAGCACCCCAAAAAAGGCTCAGGGACTGATGGTACCAGTTACCACCAAAGGTGCAGGTCAGGGGCGGGGTAGGTGGTAAAAGGTGGGGATAAAGAAAGACTGACTGGTTGAGAGTCTATATAAAAAGTAATTAGACTCTCAGGTCTAACCTTGAAGCATGATGTAGTCAGGCACGCCACCACTTTTACACAAACCTTTTAGATGTAGATATATATTAAAAGACCAGAGATACATTCTCTGGAGAATCTGAGGTAGAAAGGCTTCATACATGGAAATACCAGGTTTATCTGAGAGCTGTAAGAATAATGAGGTATGGGGCGCCTGGGTGGCTCAGATGGTTAAGCGTCTGCCTTCGGCTCAGGTCGTGGGATCGAGTCCCGCATCGGACTCCCTGCTCAGTGGGAAGCCTGCTTCTCCCTCTCCCACTCTCCCTGCTTGTGTTCCCTCTCTCGCTGTGTCTGTCAAATAAATAAATAAAATCTTTTTTTTAAAAAAAAGAACATATACTGTATGACTGCATTATATTAAAGTCTTAAAGAGGCAAAACTAGCTATGGTGACAAAGACAGTGGTTAACCAGTGGTGGAGTGAAGGGTGTGTGGGTAGAAATGTAGGGAACAGACTGCAAAGAAATAGGAGGGAACTCTTCTGAGGTGATGGAAATGTTTTATATATTTGCCTGGGGTGGCAATTACACAAGAGAATACATTTGTCAAAACTAATTAAACGGAATACTTAAAATCTGTGCATTGTAAATAAATTTTATTTCAATAGAGTGGACCTTTAAAAAATGAATGAACAAAGAACACCAAATATTGAGGAAGATTCCAACAAGGAAGGTAGCAAAACAAATAGGGGTTAGCGGGGTGAACAAAAATAATGAAGAATGAAAAAAAAAACTAAAACCTCCAAATACTCTTAGAGAAGGATAAAAAAAAATTACATCCAAATAAGTACTATAAAATATAGTAATGAGAAAGTAACAATAATCTCTTGGACCCTTTCACAGCCAGCTATAAGAGAATGTTCTACATCAAAAGAAGGGGATATAATGTATGGTGATTAACATAATAAAAAATAAAAAAAAATAAGAGGATAAACAAAAGAAAGAAAAGGGATCTAGGAAACATTGACTCCAGCATGAGAGTGGTAAAGGACGGCTGATTATGACATGACATCCCAGGATGACAGCTACACAGTAGACCTAGAGGACTGGGCCAGATTAGAAACGAAGGGCTCCAGAAAAACAGACAGCAGGACAGTAAACCAAGTGATGCATCTGACCACAGTGCAAACAGCTTTAAGAGGTATTTCACCCTCAAAAAATAAATCTCAAGGACTAGTCTTATTTTAGGTTTTTCTTAACAACCTAAAAAAGAGAAGCATTTCAAAATACAGTCGACCCTTGAACAATACAGGCTTGAACCGCATGGGTCCACTTATACGTGGACTTTTTTCAATAATGATGCTGAAAAATTTTTTGAAAATTTGCAATCTGAAAAAAACAGATGAACTGTATAGCCCAGAAACATCAAAAAAACTGAAAGGTATGTCATGAATGCATGAAATATATGTAGATACTTGTCTATTTTATCATTTACTACCATAAAATATATTTATTAGAAAAAGTTAAAATTTATCAAAACTTACACACACTTACATACATGGTACCATTCCAACCGAGAGAAATGTAAACAAATGTAAAGATGCAGTATTAAGTCATAACTGCATAAAATTAACTGTAGTACATACTGTACAACTGTTAATAATTTCATAGCCATCTCCTGTTGCTATTACAGTGAGTTCAAGTGTTAGAATGTCTGTTTAAAATGCTGTGTGATGCTAATCATTTCTGTGTGAATAGTTCATCTCTCCAGTAAATTGCGTATCACAGTAAAAAGTGATCTCTCGTGGTTCTCACGTATTTTTCATGTTGAGTACAAAACCATAAGCCTTGAATAACATCAGGGGACCCATAGGAAGTGCCACTAGCGATGCCGGAAGTGCTCCCAAGAAGCAGAGAAAAGTCAAAACATTGTAAGAAAAAGCTGAATTGCCTGATATGTACCACAGACTGAGGTCTGCAGCTCTGCTGCCCACTATTTCAAGATAAATGAATCCACTAAGGACCATTTAAAAAATTTAAAAAAAAAAGGGAAATTTGTGAAGCCATCACCACATCTGTACCAGCAGGAGTGAAAACCTTGTACTTTAGTGAAATACCTTCTTATCTTGTACTGAAAATGCAGCTTTTATGTGGGTGCAGGTTGTTAAAAAGAAAGGTGTACCTGTAGACTCTAATATGATTCAAGAAAAATCAAATTCATCAGATGACAACTTACAGCAAAAAGAAGATGAATGATCTAAAGCAAGCTGAAGAATTTAATGCTAGCAAAGGATGGTTTGAGAATTTGAAAAAGAGGTTTGCCTTAAAAAGTCAACAAGAAAAGCAGGTTTTGCGACCAAGAGGCAGTAGATGAATTCCCAGACGCCATTTAGAAAATCACTGGGAGAAGGATATCTGCCTGAGCAAGTTTTTAATGCAGATGTAAGTGTCCTAGCCTGTGAAAAAAAAAATGCCACAAAGAACATTTATTAGTAAGGAAGAGAAGCAAGCACCAGGATTTAAGGTAGGAAGAGCTAGGCTAACTCTACTGTTTTGTACAAATGCAGCTGGGTTAATGATCAGGACTGCCCTTATCTCTAAAGTTGCAACCACCTGATCTTTGAAGGGAAAAGATAAACATCAGCTGCCAGTCATTGGGTTGTACAACAAGAAGTCTCTGGACAACGAGAACCAGTTTCCTAAATTGGTTCCATTAATGCTCTGTCCGTATAGTCGGAAGTACCTTGCCAGTAAGGGTCTACTTTTTAAAGTTCTTTTGATTCTCATCCTTGTTAAATTTTGAACACTGGACCCTGTGGCCAGGACTGCTAATGCCACTCATACCACCCATGCCAAATGCATTCTGCACAGTTCCAGCCTCTGTATCACCATGTCCTGAGGCACAGTCTGGCAGGTGGTCATCTGAGTGGTGGAGCCACAAGGAGACATGTCCAACTGCAAGAATGTCTGGGAAATTAGGTCTTTCCCTCTAATGGATGGAGGTTGTCTCCACCCCTACCAAGACTCTTAAAAACAAACAAAAAAAAGACTCTTTAAGTGTGACATCCCTTTACGTAGGAAAAGGGGTACAAATCCTGGGGGTGGACACTGCGGTTGAGGAATGGAAAAACAATGACAAATTTCAGCAGTTCTCAGACTAGAACTTTATCTGGTCCATTGTAGGCACTCAGATTTGCTTAGATGAGTGACTAGTAAATCACACTTTTCAAATGAAAAAATATTTTTGATATTGAACAATGCCCCTGACCACCCAGAACCCCATGATTGCAACACCAAAGGTGTCAAAGTGATCTACTTGCACCTAAACATAATGTCTCTAATTCAACCTCTAGATCAGGGGCTCAGGTCATAAGAAGCCTTAAAGGTCATTACATGTGGTACTCTATGGAAGGGACTGTCAATGCTATGGAAGAGAACCCCAAAAAGAGAGAACATCATGAGGCTCTGGAAAGATTACACCACTGAATATGCCATCACTGTTAATAGAAAAAGCAGTGAAAGCCATCAAAGCCTGAAACAATAAATTCCTGCTGGAGAAAACTGTGTCCAAATGTTATGCATGCCTTCACAAGATGTACAACACAGTCAATCAAGGAAAACACAAAAGAGATTCTAGATATGGCCAAAAAAAAAAAAAAAAAAGTGGGGGATTAGAGAGTTTCAAGATAGGGATCTTGGAGAAATTCAAGAGCTAATAGACACACCAGAAGGCAGAACTTGATGGGGACATGATGGAGATAAGTGCTTCCAAACCAGTGCCAGATGATGAGAAAGAAGATATAAAAGACGCAGTGCCAGCTACTGGGTATTCACCCCAAAGATACAAATGTAGGGATCCAAAGGGGTACGTGCACCCCAATGTTTATAGCAGCAATGTCCACAATAGCCAAACTGTGGAGTCAAGATGTCCATCGACAGATGAATGGATAAAGAAGATGTGATACATATACACAATGGAATATTATGCAGCCATCAAAAGGAATGAGATCTTGCCATTTGCAACGACGTGGATGGAACCGGAGGGTGTTATGCTGAGTGAAATAAGTCAATCAGAGAAAGAAAAGTATCATATGACCTCACTGATATGAGGAATTCTTAATCTCAGGAAACAAACTGAGGGTTGCTGGAGTTGGGGGGTGGATGGGAGGGATGGGGTGGCTGGGTGATAGGTACTGGGGAGGGTATGTGCTATGGTGAGCGCTGTGAATTGTGCAATACTGCTGAATCACAGATCTGTACTTCTGAAACAAATAATGCAATGTATGTTAAGAAAAAAAGAAGAAGAAGATAGCAGGAGGGGAAGAATGAAGGGGACGAAATCAGAGGGGAAGACGAAGCATGAGAGACAATGGACTCTGAAAAACAAACTGAGGGTTCTAGAGGGGAGGGGGGTGGGGGGATGCGTTAGCCTGGTGATGGGTATTAAGGAGGGCACATTCTGCGTGGAGCACTGGGTGTTATACACAAACAATGAATCATGGAACACTACATCCAAAACTAATGATGTAATGTACGGTGATTAACATAACAATAAAAAATTTAAAAAAAAATTAAAAGAAGCAGTGCCAGAAAACAAATTGACATTAGACAATTTAGCAGAAAGATTTCAATTAGTCAAGCCTGTTTTGAATTCTTTTATGACCTGGACCCTTCTATGATATGGGCACTAAAACTAAAGCAAATGGTGGAAGAAGGATTGGTACTATATCATGCTGACATCTCTATGCGATGTTTTTAGAAAAACAAAAAAAGCAAAAAAGTCAGGCAGAAATTAGAATGTATTTCCATAAAGTTATACCGAGTGTGCTTGCCTCTTCTGCCTCCTATCCCACGTCCTCTGCCTCTGCCACCCGAGACAGCAAGACAAGCCCTCCTCTTCCTCCACCTCAGCCAATTCAATAAGACAATGAGGAAGACCTTTATGACAATCCACTTCTACTTAATGAATAGCAAATAATTATATGTCAAAGTTAAAAAGCTTATCTCTTGTGTATGTGTGTGTCTTTGTGTGAACATCTATTTATGGCAAGAACTGTAGACGTTTTTGTGTCATCATCATCTAACTATTCCTCATGTGGAACACCAGTGGACAGCCTACCTTTATGTATGCATGAAGTGAATGATATTCCATATAAAATAAATAATGCATTAGTTTTCTTACTGTTTTATAATTATTCTTTCAAAGAACTGTATTACTGGTACAGTATGCCTCTCTCATAATTGGAGACACTGCATTATCAGACTACGATCACAGGTATTTTTTCAATGTGACAATGTAATTCGAAAAGGACTACAGGGGTGCCTGGGTGGCTCAGTTGTTAAGCGTCTGCCTTCAGCTCAGGTCATGATCCCAGGGTCCTGGGATCGTGCCCCACATCGGGCTCCTTGCTCCGCGGGAAGCCTGCTTCTCCCTCTCCCACTCCTCCTGCTTGTGTTCCCTCTCTCACTGTGTCTCTCTGTCATATAAATACATAAAATCTTTAAAGAAAAGAAAAGAAAAGGATTACAATAATGTATGCCATGAAAACTGTATAAGGATTCATTCATAAGATGAATTCATTAGACTAGGCTAATGTGAAACTAATGGATCAATAACACCAGGCTACCATAAAGCAATCATATTGCTGCTGCTTTATTATCAAATCATGAATTGTTAAGCCTATAAATAAATACGAATTTCTTGTTCACACTATCTTTTCATTTTTGATGCCTGTTAGTAATACATATAACATCTACAATCTTTTATATTATATATGATAATATTGATGTAGGTACTCACAGATGATTCATCTTGTAAACATATGACACAAACTTACGATCTCAATAAAAATAGTAGTGTTATAAATGTATTTCCTCTTCCTTGTGATTAATAACATTTTCTCTAGCTTACTTTAAGAATACAGTATATAATACACATACAAGATATGTGTTAATTGAATGTTTATGTAAACAGTAAAGGTTCCAGTCAATAGCAGGCTATTAACTGTTAAGATTTTGGGGAATCAAGGGCACCTGGCTGGCTCAGTCGGTAGAGTTTGATCTCTAGACTCTTGATCTCGGGGTCGTGTCTTGAGTTCAACCCTCATGTTGGGCAAAGAGATTACTTAAAGAAATTTTTTTTTGAGAATCAAGAGTTTTCTGTGAATTTCTGACTGCCCAGGGGGTCGGTGCCCCTAACCCTCAAGGGTCAAGGGTCAACTGTACACCTATAACATAAACCACCCAGAATCTTATTGAAAGCTATAAGGACAGAACCATAATCCCTCCTCAAACAGGAAGTGTGAACAGAAGACAACAACAAGGAAGCACCAAAGGTAAAGAAAGAAGGGCAAAATTTTTTTTCTCATATCAAAACAGATTTTCAGGGAAATTTAACACAAATCTCATCCAACAAAAAGCCTTGGTGACTTCAAGACATCTGTTTTTAAAATATTCAATTGGTGAGAATTAGCAATTCACAATCAAATATCAAGATCTGGTAAGAAAAAGAAAGTACTTGATAATCACTTTCTGATTGTAGCACAAAAGAAGTAAAAGCAATTACACAGAAAGGGCCGATACTGGACCAGAGATAAAACAAAGATTATGGTATTCACTACTGAAATAGAATCTTTTCAGTAAGACCATCCTGAAATGCAAAACATAAAAATTAAAATATTACAAGCTACTGAGCCCTGGGCGCCTGGGTGGCTCAGTCGGTTTAAGCGACTGCCTTCGGCTCAGGTCATGATCCTGGAGTCCCGGGATCAAGTCCCACATCGGGCTCCCTGCTCAGCAGGGAGTCTGCTTCTCCCTCTGACCCTCTTCCCTCTCGTGCTCTCTCTCTCTCTCATTCTCTCTCAAATAAATAAATAAAAATCTTTAAAATAAAAAAAAAATATTACAAGCTACTGAGCCCTTACTTATCATATGCCCAAACACTGCTATGCAATGGAGAACACAAACCTATATAATAATCAACTCGACCTTCAAGAGACAGACTCATGAATAAATAATGACAATATAGTAAATATAAAAGACATAGCTGGGCACAGAGGAAGAACACCTAAAAAGAGAGGAAGAGTGCTCTAAAACTACATCACTAAACACAACTTACAGTAAAACAGACAACTACCTGCATCTAGTGATTACTTCCATATACTTATGGAATATACTTATTGTGAGTTCTTCTTACATTTGATCATGTATAGCATGACATTCTAAAAACCTATTTGACCTATAATAAACCTAATATAGCAACTTATCAACATAAACAACCTAATCACCAGTTATAATCATGTTTTTAAGAGAAAATTGCAGTATTCTGTGATAAGATTTACAGGTTGGTATAACTAATGTGGCTGGATTTGAGTTAGTTGTCATGAGAAGGAGAAGAGATGGGGCGCCTGGGTGGCTCAGTCGTTAAGCGTCTGCTTTCAGCTCAGGTCATGATCCCGGGGTCCTGGGATCGAGCCCCACATCAGGCTCCCTGTTCCGCGGGAAGCCTGCTTCTCCCTCTCCCGCTCCCTCTGCTTGTGTTCCCTCTCTCGCTGCGTCTCTCTCTGTCAAATAAATAAATAAAATCTTTTAAAAAAAGAGAGAGAGAAGAAGAGAGAACTAACTTCTGGAATTCCCCATGTGCTTTCAGGCCATCAACCTTCTCATCTGGATGGGAAAATGAAAAGCCCTCAGACATGGACAATAGGGCTAGCCACAGATTTGTGCTTCCTGGTTTTCCCATCCCAGATTTTCCCATCCTTTCTCATCATTTGGTTTTCTGAGCAGGGCAAAGGAAACGGTGTACTTTGATGCGCTAAAAGGAGGATGCTGAATTTACTCCAGGCAGCAGTCTATGTCCCGCTGAAGGACTACATAATCAGGGCAGTGGGTGCTAACGAGAAACTTGTGCTTCTTCAATACTCTCCACTATTTCTGAACCACATTTCATCTGATCTTTACCAACACTATCAATACGAATTATCTAAATAAATGAAAATACATGCATAATTCCAACTGAAAAGGCCAGAAACATTAGACATCTCCCTCACACCTGACTGTTCTCAGATCGGACACTAGAAAGAAAAGCTGTATGAATAAAAATATTCTGTGGCTCCTTTGCTAAGAAAGAAAAGTTCAAGCATAACAGGAATTACTGGAGATAGTAAAGAGTGATGGTGCAAAGCTCAAAAACAAATACCTACAGGGAGGAGGAGGGCAATCTAAGTGAGGAATCCCTGCCAACCCAGCTACCACCTAACAATGGAACAAAGGGGAAGGAAGAGAAAGAAAGAGAGAAGAGGAAGAAGGGAAATATCAAGAAGAAGGAAACTTCTGTAGCTCTTGACAGACAACTTAAGGGAAGAGCATTGTCATTCACTACAAAGAACGTATCCAAGCAACTGTATTAGATTTGAGCATGAGTGCTGTTTTACCTAAAGCCAAGTAAGTCATATTACCGTGAGTATTCATCAACACTATAATATATAAAAAGTCATTAACATTCTATAAAATTATAAACAAAATCATCCTTCATAAAACAAATTTTGCTATCAACATTACATGAAAGAAGTCAGGAGTCACTTGGTATTAACAGATCAAAGTTTCAATCTGGTGAGTTGGCTATATTCACTGGTTACAGGTTACACAAAATATGGTATTTACTCAAAGCATGGATACGTTCACTTGCTATACTTTATCTACACAAGGTCCTAATCACACAAAAGCCCCTTGAACTAAAGTCACCAAGAATTCATCATGTACTCATTTTAAAAATAAGACTATTTTGTAACAGATTAAAGAATGGGGTTTCTTTGATATAACCCATACATACGACACAAGACTACTACAAAGTTCACTAAATCCAAGACTTGTCTAGAGGGTATTTTTAAATTTGTTTTTTAAATACAAACAAGAGCAGAAAAAACATTTCACAATTTTGTCTAGCAGTTTCTAGTTAATTGTAATCCAAGCATATTCTGAGTAGTCATTATGAAATATCATAAAAACTAAATAGATGTGTATTTCACCTAACATATATAATCGGCAACAGTGTGTTGAGTTCTATGGGGGGTACAAAGAAAAGGTATTGTCCTTGGTGGGGGTTTTTGTTTTCATTTCCTTGATTTTAAAAGCTTAAAATCTGTCAATAAATACTTGAGTCGTATTCTGGTCAGTGAAAGAAGAAGAAGGAGTAAACTTTTTAAAATGGGAATTCAAGGGGTGCCTGGGTGGCTTAGTCAGTTAAGCGGCTGCCTTCGTCTCAGGTCATGATCCCAGGGTCCTGGAATTGAGCCCCACATCAGGCTCCTTGCTCAGCGGGGAGCCTGCTTCTCCCCTGCCTGCCGCTCCCCCTGCTTGTGCTTGCTCTCTCCCCCAGTGTCAAATAAATAAATAAAATCTTTAAATATAAAATAATATGGGAATTCAAGCGGTGCCTAGGTGGCCTCAGTCAGTTAAGCCTCTGCCTTTGGCTCAGGTCATGATCTCAGGGTCCTGGGATCGAGTCCCATATCGGGCTCCCTGCTCAGCCCGAGGGGGAGCATACAGTTCCTCCTCGCTCACTCTCTTGAGTAAATAAATAAAATCTTAAAAGGAGAATTCAAATCTGGAAGCTACTGAAAGACTAAATTTGATGTAAGAGTTCTATTAAGTGCTCAGTGTTCATATAGACACAACATACTCCCCTTGAACAACTTTACATTTTGAAGAAGAAAGCCCGGAGGAACATACATCGGCCCTCATACAAAACCACCCCTCCTCATTTTATTTCATTTTCTGCTAACAGAGGAGAAGGAAGAAGGGTCACTGGACCTCAGTTTGAGATTTCCAACACTATGGAAAAATATTTACCAAAATGCCTACCATCTATCTGCTCCCTGGACAAAGAAATGATGCAGGAAAGAGAAAGAAGGCAAGACTGAGTGAAGGGAGGAAAACAGAATAATAAAGTTAACAAAGTTAAAGAGAAAGATTAGGTAGAACATATTAGACAAAAAGGCAAAAGAAATCAAATACATTTCACTGGTATATGTAATAAAAAGTTGAAATAATAAGACTGTCACTTCTGCTGTAGTCCCAAGCCTGCCCAGATTCAAGAAGAGCAACCACAGATCCCGCTTTTCATGGGAGAAGTGTCATAATCATATTGCAAGCAGCAAGTGGGATAGGAGATATTGTCATGCCATCTTTTAAAAAAATATAATCTGCCAGGGGCGCCTGCCTAGGTGGCTCAGTTGTTAAGCATCTGCCTTCGGCTTGGGTCATGGTCCCAGGGTCCTGTGATCAATTCCTGCTTTGGGCTCCCTGCCAAGCCGGGAGCTGCTTCTCCCTCTGCCCGCTGCTCCCCCTGCTTGTGTGCGCTCTCTCTCTCTGACAAATAAAAATATAATCTGGCATATAATGAACACTAAATATTTGTACCAAGTTTTCTTTTTTCCATAGCCACTATTTACAAATCTTTGCAAGACAAGTTATATACATAGGTACTAAAGAAAACAGCACGTTGCAAAAAAAGAAGTGTTACTAAGTAAGTCAACCATACCACTCTCCTTCAGGAATACTCAATGATTATAGTAGACTACCCCTAGCCAAAAACAGAGCTAAACTAAAGATTTAAACTTCCAAGCTAACATCTTAGAAAAGGTACAAAATAGAAAGAGAGAAGACAGAGGAAAAGCATGTGATCTGCTACCCAACTGGGAAAGATCAAAATCCCATCTGTACTACACCTAAGGGCATTATTTCAGAAACTGGAAGTAACCCAGTCTTAGGGGAAAAAAGGGAGGGAAAGGAGATTGTGAATTATTTCTTCACAAGGAACTTCAGCATCTAAGATCTATCAAAAGAAAAGGAAGGAAGGAAGGAAAGAAGGAAGGAATGGAGGGTGGGAGGGAGGAAGGGAGGAATGGGGGAAGTGGGGGAAAGGAGGGAAGGAGGAAAGGAGGGAAGGAAAAGTAGTCCAAGGCAAAAGGGAAAGAAAAAGTAGGCTAGCTTCCAGTGACTCCCTGATCAGGGAGGCTCTAGGGTCTATCTAGAGCCCTTCTTCCTCAGTTTAAATGAAAATTTTCTCCTCTCCTTACTCAACATGACTTCTATAATTAAGTATGACTTAGCAAGGCAATGGATACACCGTCCCTGGAAATGAAAATCAAAGATGAAACAGAGCTAGGTAAAATTGTAATTATTTTGTCATAGACTTTTTAAAAGGGTAGGGGGAAGCATAATCTGAAAAAAAAAATACATTTATAAAAATTCATTTACAAAGCAGAGCTATCAAGACTAATTCTGTCTAACTTTGTTTTAAGCAATAAGTACCTTCAAATCATTCAACTAGGGATTTCAGAAATTTCCCTAATTATCATTTTAATGTTATAGTCTGTATATCCTAAATATTCATTATCTGCAGTTCCTACAGTTTTTAACTGCACGTGGCCTATAAGCATAACATTCTTTCTTTTTTAAAATGGTGCTTTTAGCTGATTTTTCTCAACAGTCTTTTATTAAATGCTACTATGTGTCAGTCACTATAAAGATGAATAAGACATAGTTCACACATTCTAATACTTCAAATTTCAATAGGTAAGATTGGCACACAACCAAATAACTGTTATACCAGATAGGAAATGTTACAGTGGAAGTAGTAAAATGCAGTCCCAAAATAGGGAGTGATTAATTCTGAGTTGGTGATTAAGAAAGGCTTCCAAGAGGTTGATTCTTGAAGTGAAGGGGTTCACCTGGCAAAAAAAAAAAAGACCGAAGGGTATTCCATGCAAGGAAAACATATATAAAAGAATAAAGTAGCACAGGGGCGCCTGGGTGGCTCAGTTGGTTAAGTGACTGACTTCGGCTCAGGTCATGATCCCAGGGTCCTGGGATTGAGCCCTGAGTCGGGCTCCCTGCTCGGCGGGAGGCCTGCTTCTCCCTCTCCCACTCCCCGCTGCTTGTGTTCTCTCTCGCACTATGTCTCTCTATTAAATAAATTAATAAAAATCTTTAAAAAAAAAGAATAAAGTAGCACAATAATCAGGAACTGCAAGTACTTTGATATAAATGAACTATAGGTTGCAAGAAGCAGAGCTGCAGGAAATGAGAATGGAATAACTGGCAAATATATACAACCCTACTTTATTCAAGGTGATAATGTTGCCAGCTAAAAAAAAAAACCTATACTTTCCAGCTTCCCTTGCAACTAGAAATGGCCAGTGAAATGTAACAAAAATTGCTAAGAGTAGACTCTTTAAAAAGTTCTAGATAGTTAGTAATGAATGTCCTTTTGCTTTTGTCTCTTCCTCCCACCTGGAACTCAGAAAGCAATGGCTACCTCTCCAGCCCCTCTCCTACACTACAAATGAACCTGAAGTTATAAACCACAGAAAAAGCTTAGATGACCATGAAATTACCATACAACCTCTGGATATCCTATCTCCAGATTTGTATGTGAGAAAAATAAACTCCTACATCTTATTTAAGAAATTTTCTGTTTAGGGGATACCTGGGTGGCTAAATCGGTTAAGCATCTGCCTTGGGTTCAGGTCATGATCCCAGAGTCCTGGGGTGGAGCCTGGCATCGGGCTCCCTGCTCAGCGGGGAGTCTGCTTCTCCCTCTGCCTGCACTCCCCCTGCTTGTGCTTGCAGGCTCTCTCTCTGACAAATAAATAAATAAAATCTTTAAAAAAAAAAAAAGAAAGAAAGAAAAATTTTCTGTTTAGGGGTGCCTAGGTGGCTCAGTCGGTTAAGTGTCTGCCTTCAGCTCAGGTCATGGTCTCGGGGCCCTGGGATGGAGCCCCACATCGGACTCCCTCCTGCTCATGCTCTCTCTCTCTCAAATAAATAAAATCTTAGAAAAAAAAAATTTCTGTTTAATACTCATCCAAACTTAATCCTAACTGATAGAGGTATCCAGTCCAATTGTACGGAAGGACACTCTAAGCTATTTCTGAGTTTTTAAACAAATAAGTAACAAACAGATTTATGTTCACACTCGTGTTAAGATGTTAAAAAGATTAGAAAAACGCCACATAGGCAGCACCAAGACCAGCTGAGAAGCTACTGCATTCCTTCAGACAAGAGATGAGGGCTAAAAGGCAGATTCAAGAGACATTAAAATTGACTGAACAGGGTTCAATGGGTTCAATGGATAATTAATTAGCTGTGAAAGGACAAGAAAGAAAAAGGATCTAAATGTCTGCTTAGTCCTGAAGTGTATTCAGTGTCACTGATGAAGATGAAGTCTATACCAGAATTTTAATATTTTACATGGTATTTACATTTCTGTTGGGCAAGAAATGTATGTGTCACTCCCAAAATTCAAACGTTGAAGCCCTAACCCCCACTGTGGCTGCATTTAGAGTTAAGAATTACTGTTAACTGAGGTTACAAGGGTGGGGCTAATAGGATTAGTACCCACAGAAGAAGACACACCAAAGAGCTCCTGCTTCCCTTCCTGACCCCCACCTCCCTGCATGCAAACAGAAGAAAGGCCATGTGAAGACTCAGAGCAGGGAGCCATCTGTAAGCCAAGAAGAGAGTCTTCGCCAGAAACTAAACCCTGCCAGAACCTCAATTTTGGACTCTCCAGCCTCCAGAACTGTGAGAAAGTAAGATTTCTATTGTTTAAGCCATCCAGTCTATGATATTTTGTTATGGCAGCCTAAGGTAATACAGAATTTGGTATTGAGAAATTGGGTGCTGCCATACCAAACCCCTAAAAATATGCAAGTGGCTTTGGAACTGGGTAATGGGTAGAGGCTGGAGGAGTTATGAGGTGCATGCTAAAAAAGGTCTAGAGGTGCCTGGCTGGCTCAGTAGGAAGAGCATGCAACTCTTGAACTCGGGATTGTGAGTTGGACCCCCACACTGGGTGCAGAGATTACTAAAAAAATAAATAAATAAGCTTTATATATAAAAGGCCCAGACTGCTGTGAAGGGACTACTGGTAGAAATATGGCCCTCAAAGGTGACAAGCGGTGAAGAAAGGTGCAAGTTCAGAGAGAAGAAAGCCACAGAGACGGTCCCTATCATCCTAAAGAGTATTTAAATCATGAATAGAACGTTGGTTAGGAATAGGAACATTAAAGACCATTATGGTAAGATATCAGACAGAAATGAGGAACATGTTACTGGAAACTGAAGGAGAGGTGATCCTTGTTTTAAACAAACAAACAAACAAACAAAAAACAGCAAAGAGAGGCACCTGGGTGGCTCGGTTGGTTAAGCATCTGACTCTTGATTTCCTGCTCAGGTCATCATCTCAGGGTCATGAGATCAAGCCCCATGTCAGGCTCCACACTCAGCAGGGAGTCTACTTGAGATTCCCTCTGCCCCTCCCCCCACTCATGCTCGCTCACTCTCTCGCAAAATAAATAAAATCTTTAAAAAATGGCAAAGAACTTGGCTAAACTGTGTTCAGATTCTAGTGTTTTGTAAAAGATAAAACTTTGAGTGACAAAACTGGGTATTTAACTAAGAAAGGTTTCTAAGCAAAGTGTTGAAGACTTGTTTTGTCCTTACAACTTTTAGTAAAATGTGAGAGGAAAGAAATAAAATGAAGGAACCGTTAAGCAAAAAAGACCTAGAACTTGAAGATCTGGAAAATTCTCAGACTATCCATACTGCCAAAAATGATAAAGCTTATTCTGAAAAGAACACTAAGGGCATGTCCAAACTACTATTTGATAAGGAGATTAGTGTGGGTGTGAGCCACAAATTTAATCAACCACCTCAGCAGAAGCCAGGAATAAAGACTGGATAACAGCAGCAGAGCCGGTTGAGGCTGAGACACTAACGGGAAGAGGAAAAAAAAATGGTATGGAATGAAAGACAGCTATCAGACTTCTGGGATTCTACAGGATAAGACAATAGAGTTATCCAGCTTCAAACATGAGTTATCCTTTAATTTTTTAAAGTTTACCCCAAAGGGGATTCAGAGATGACAGGGCTGCCACTCCCACCACAGGTCCAGAGGGCAGGTCTGGTTTCTCCTCAGTTTCAAAGGGTGAAGCCTCCTTGGTTTGGGAGTAGGGAACCAAGATGCCACCACCCAGTGCCTCAAGAGCAAGGCCATGGCCCAGTACCTGGGAGCAGGGCTGCTCCACAGAACCATGAGAGTGGCACTGACTCCCAATGGGCCTGGCAGGCAGGGCTGAACCCAAGAGGTTTGTTCTCAAAACATAACAACTAATGGAATTTGCCTTGCTAAGTTTTGGACTTGCTTGGAACCTTCGCCTCTTTCCAAATTCTCCCTTTTGGAATGAGAATGTCTACCCTATTCTGTCCCACTACTGTATTTTGGAAGCACATAACTTTGTCTAGATTCACAGGTTCACAGCTAGAGAGAAATTTTTCCTCAGGTTAATCCTATCTCCAGTCTCACCTATGCCTGGATTTAGAGGATATTTAGATGAGACTATGGGCTTCAGACTTTAGAGTTGATGCTGGAATGAGTTAAGACTGTGGGGGCTGTTGGAATGCAATGAATGTATTTTAGATGCAAGGAAGATATTAATCTGGAGGACCAGGGGTAGAAAGTTATTGACTGAATTTATATGTCCCCCCAAAACTCATGTTGAAACCCTAAACCCCTAGCGAGGATGCACTTGGATCTGGGAAGAAATTAAAGTTTAATGAGGTCCTAAAGCTGGGGTCCTTAAATAAAAATTTTTTTAGAAAACTTTTCTAAAGGGACACCTGGCTAGCTCAGTCAGAAGAGTGTGTGACTCTTGATCTCAGGGTCATGAGTTCAAGCCCAATGATGGGTGTAGAGATTACTTAAATAAAAATTTTTAAAAAAATTTTTAAATAAATAAATAAAGGTGGGGTCCTGATCAGGTAAGACTAGCATCCTTATAACAAGAGACACCAGAGAGTTTGCAAGTTCAGACATACAGGGGAAAGGCCACGTGGAGGCTCAGAGATAAGACAGCCATCTGTAAGCCAAGAAGAAAGTCTTCACCAGAAACCAAACCCTGCCAGAACCTTGATCTTGGACTTTTGTTTTTTAAGCCACCCAGTCTATGGGATATTATGGCAGCCCAAGGAGACTAATACAATTTGTACAGTACCAGTAATAAATAGGTCAATTCCACCTTTCTGATTTAGATAGAGATGCTATTTAAATGGCTTTTACAGGGTCATATGAAGAGATTAAAACTTGCTGTCCTGGAAAGTAAAATAAAATATGTACTTTAATTATGGCACCAAAACAAAACAAAACAAAAAAACCTCAGTATAAAAGAAAGAACAATACAATGCTCAACTCTCCTACAATTTGGGGGGAAAGGGGTGGTTTCTATAACAGTAGTTATCAAACTTTTTCTGTGGTGACAGGATGGATGTTTTCATTTCATGGGCATTCCCTGAACCCTAGCTGTAACTAAACTAACTCTTTTTACTTCCAGTAAAGAAATCATATGCATATGTGAAATACGTGAACTTTAATCCACTTTTGTAAAGGTAGGCTTCCCCCCCCAAAATTCAGTACTTCATAATACTCATTAAATGGCTATAAAATATTTCACAACAGGCCATGGTACTGGCATTCTATATTCCTATTATATGCTCCTTTATACTATAACTTTTTTCCAAAGGTAAAGGTTAAGTCTTATCTCTCCAAGCAGATGTTAAGTCTCTCAAAAGCAGGGACTAGGTAATCTATTTCTTCTCTCTCACAGAACCAAGGCAGTGTCTTGCATTCAGATTTATGCTAAAATACAGGAGTCGCTGTTTTGACAGTTTGGTTCCCAAAGGCATGGATAAAAATTTAACATCTGAGGGGCACCCGGGTGGCTCAGTCATTAAGCATCTGCCTTCGGCTCAGGTGGTGAGCCCAGGGTCCTGGGATCGAGCCCCGCACTGGTCTCCCTGCTCGGCGGGGGAGGCTGCCTCTCCCTCTCCCTCTCCCCCTGCTTGTGTTCCCTCTCTCGCTGTCTCTCTGTCAGATAAATAAATAAAATCTTTAAAAAAAAATTTTAACATCTGAATCCGAGGATAACCACTAAGGTAAACAAACACTGGGAAATATGCTTTTCACTATCAAAGT
This sequence comes from Zalophus californianus, assembly GCF_009762305.2. Classification (NCBI taxonomy): domain Eukaryota; kingdom Metazoa; phylum Chordata; class Mammalia; order Carnivora; family Otariidae; genus Zalophus; species Zalophus californianus. The sequence continues at coordinate 24,982,529 of NC_045610.1, forward strand.
AGGGTAAGAATTTCCAAACACAGAAGAAGCAAAAAGTAGAACATAGCAAAGAAATCATAACCAACATTAATTTATAAATGTGCTTTGTGAATTTACCTATCAAAAGACTCTAGCAGGCTGCCTATAGCACAAGTTACTGCAAAGCCACGTCAGGTAGATAATAAAGGGTATCCTAGATGAAACATCTCAGACGAGATGCAGCCTACAAAGAACAAGTTTTTTGCCACTCGTGACTGTCAAGAACACAACTTTACCAGAATTTCAGAATGAATCTCAGGCTAAATGATGTAAGTTTTTTTTCTTACGAAAGGGGGCAAAGTTGAAATGTTAAACTCACACATATTCATAACCTTTAATCAAGTGGCACAAAATTGAACATTCTGAAACTGGCCTGGTATTAGTTCTATAAACTAGAATCTCTAACAATATAAATGGATCAATTCCTTCAAAGTAGACTTTCATTTTAATTCTAAATTGGTTAGTATATATTTAAGCATTAACAAGAAGTATACAAAGAAATTACCTCTAAATAATCAATGTAAAAAATAATTTTAGTAATTATACATTTATTCTAAAAAGATTAAAGGACTAATGAGAGCCACAGTTTTCCACAGTAACTCCAGAAAGTGGGGAAGAAGTTCCCAATTTTTATAAGTGATGCCAAAAGACTAACTTGGCAAATCAAGGACAATGCTAACACTGTAACTACAGACTGTGATCCCTAACCATTGTTACCCTCAGAGAAAGTAATGACTGATAGGACTTATAACAATGTTATACAAATTGTTTCTGTGGTCGATAATGGTAGATTTGGTTATGGTTGTACCTGTGAGCACAAAATACAAACTCTTATTATAGTTTAAATTCAATGTGCTTTATACCTATTCTGAATTCTGTTCATCGAAATATAAAAAGCAAATGAGATTAAAAAACCAATGCTGGGCGCCTGGGTGGCTCAGTTGGTTAAGCGACTGCCTTCGGCTCAGGTCATGATCCTGGAGTCCCAGGATCAAGTCCCACATTGGGCTCCCTGCTCAGCAGGGAGTGTGCTTCTCCCTTTGACCCTCCCCCCTCTCATGTGCTCTCTCTCTCTCTCTCTCTCTCAAACAAATAAAATCTTTAAAAAAATAATAAAAATAAAAATAAATAAAATACCAATGCTAAGACCCCTGGTCAAACCAAGAAGCAATCATACCAGAGTAGTAACTACATCACTTCTGAACATCTATACCTTCATGTCTCAGAGAGTGATCTCTAAGTTATCAGGCTCTTTATCTTCCTTGAGAGCCCAACTGAGAGACACACAAAAAAAGACTTAAATGAGAGGATAACCAAATCAATAAACACTCAATGAACATGAGAAGAACATTAAATGTTGGCAAGGATGGGGCGCCTGGGTGGCTCAGATGGTTAAGCGTCTGCCTTCGGCTCAGGTCATGGTCCCAGGGTCCTGGGATCGAGTCCCGCATCGGGCTCCCTGCTCCTTGGGAGCCTGCTTCTCCCTCTGCCTCTCTATCTCTCTCTCTCTGTGTCTCTCATGAATAAATAAATAAAATCTTTTAAAAAATAAATAAATAAATAAATAAATGTTGGCAAGGATATAGAGGAAATGGAATTCTTATTCATTGCTATTCATAGTGGGAATGTAAAATGGTATATCTGCTTTGGAAAAAGGTTTAGCAGTTTCTTATTAAGCTCAATATACACCTGTCCTTTGACCTAGCAATTTTACACCTAGGTATTTACTTAAAAGAAATGATAACATAAGATCCCAAAAGATGTATACAAAGTGTTCACAGTAACTTGATTGATGATAGCTGAGAAATGCAAATGACCCAAACGTTCATGAACAAGACAACAAAAAGATTATGATACATTAATATTATAGTATACTATTCTGCAATAAAGAAGAAAAAACTGATACATTTAACAACATGGATGAAGCTCACAGATAGTAACACTGGGCAAAAGAAGGCTGATTTTTTAAAGTGTAGAATCTGCTTACGTAAAAAATCCCCAGCTTTTCACAAATGAACAAAAATTCCCTAAAAATAACTCTTATCCTCTGTGACTAATCTTACTGTTACTGTGCTTCATCTAGTTTTCCACAGTAACGGTTTCTACTACTTTTTTATTGCAGATGTATGGTATTTCAGCTAAACAATGACTTAAAATTTCTGTAAGCCACAACCCTACAAAACTAATCAGCATTTATAACATTGTTTCCATGGAGAAATAAATGTTAAATTCAGTAAAAATTAATAAAAGGAAACGCCATTTAGAATGGAGTTGGGAGGCCTAGAGGGGGAATGCTCATGCCCAGCACTCTTGCCAATTATAGACCCAACAGGAAGAGAGGAACCTTCCTTTAAGCTGGATACTACTGGACTATCCCAGCAGGAAGGAAGTTTTCTTCACGCAAAGCAACAGCCCAGCCAATAAGAGACAGTCACAACTCAGCCAATGAACAGCCACTATACTTAGAACTCCCAGTTTACTCTCATGGGCTTTTTGTTTGTAACAGCCCTCCCAACTTCCCCCCTTTCATCTATAAAAGGGCATGGATTTGCCTATGGTTTTGCCAGAGCTTGCTTGTCCTGGATTGCAATTCTCTGCTATTCCTTAATAAAGCTCTCCTTTTGCTGGTAAAATAACTGGCAGAGGTTAACAATCCTGAGTAAACTTTTAGAACTCAATCTACAGAGAACTTTAAACAACAAAAACCCCCACGTTCCAATAGTTCAGTTAATCAATAGGTTTCTCTAGCATCATTAAATCACTAGTACAAATCTAATCTTTGATAGTGAACAAGTCTACCAAAATGACATTTTCACAGATCCCTTTAAACACTGACTGCATTCTGTTTTGACTTTAAACTCAAACATAGAAATATAGCATTCTGAAGGTAAAGTCAAAAATAACCATCCCTCCAAAGTTTCCAAAATATCTATTAGAAAAAGAATGGTAAAATATAAACAACTAAACATAAAAGTAGAAATAATACACAAGAAATCCCACAATAGAAACAAATTTCTATAAATATGACCCAGGAAAAGCACAAAACGCAAACTAGTGATGATTAAATTATGACTGGCATTGAGTAGATTGCAAAGGTAAGTATTAGATATATTATAGAAAAGAAGAAGTTCCAGACTAGATCTGTATATCTAATATAATAAGGAGAATAGGGGTGCCTGGGTAGCTTAGCTGGTTGGGTGTCTGACTCTTGATTTCAGCTCAGGTCATGATCTCACAAGATCAAGCCACTGCTGGGATTCCCACCCAGCAGGGGGGCTCTGCTTGGGATTCTCTCCCTCTGCCCCAACCCCCACGCATGCTCACACTCTCTAAGATAAATGGATGAATCTTAAAAAAAAATAATGACGGTATATGAAAGACAATTAATGGCTACTTGAAATATGTAAAAATGTACAGAAAGCAATCAGAAAAAAATCAGTTACAGATCAGAACCTCACAAGTGACAAATAGTACAGAAAAATGGAGTTAATTCAAAATTCAAAGGAGCAGAACACCATTAAAGTAAGACAAGGTTTGGGGCACCTGGGTGGCTCAGTCAGTTAAGTGCCTGCCTTTGGCTCAGGCCATGATCTCGGGGTCCTGGGATTGAGCCCTGCTCAGCAGGGAGTCTGCGTCTCCTTCTGTCTCTGCCCTTCCCCCACCCCGCTCGTGCTCACTCTCATTCTCTCTCTCGAATAAATGAAAATCTTTAAAAAAGTAATAAAATAAAAAAATAAAGTAAGGCAAAAGCTTAATAAGGTAATGTTACTCTGTACATCAAGAATATCAAAGGCCACTAGAAACTAGTGAGAACAGGATATTGATGAGGAGGATGCTTCCTCGGGCTTTGATTCTACCTTATGGGGCATCTCAGAAACTAAGAAAATGTACCTTGTGCCATGGTTCGAAGGCCAGGAAGAATGTCACTTGCAAAGACTTGAGAATCCTAGGCTTAGACCAAAAGAATCTAAAATGTTTTGACAGCAATAAATTGATGAAAATTGTAAATGCAAACCTTAGAACCAGAAGTAGAGATATATACAAAGGCTCCAGCTATTCCAAACTACTTACCACTCCCTAAGCACATTATGTTCACTGTCATCATCCTCACAATGTTCTTTACCTCTTATCCTCAATTTTTTTTTCCTCAACTAATCTAATTGGCCCAACATCCTTCAAGACTTGGTTTAATGTCTCTCCTTTATTTTTTAGAAGCCTATTCTGAATGCTTCCATGCCCTACTACCTACAGTTAGGTGTCCCTTCTACAGAATTACCTTCCTTGTAATCACTTACTCAGTATCAAACTTTGTGCTTTAACTTTAACACAACTTAATACTATATTTTCTGATTTAATTGTATATCTCCCTCTGCTCCTTCAGAACAAAGAAATGGTCTTATCTGTATCCAACACTTAATCAAAGAACCGTAAATACTACTGATGCACAATACATTTTTGGATAAAGTTTAGTTTTTAAATGATCAAATAAATGTCCTATCTATTCTCTCATTTACTGACTCCCACTTACTAATGAACCTCAGTATCTAGAACAATACTGACTCACAGTAAAGGCTCAAAAAAATATTTTTACATTATCCTACACCTGATGTTTGTCATCACTAAATGTGACCATAATGCAGATGTGACCATAATACAAGTATTATCTCCTCACAGCTTTCCTTAGCCTAAATCCAATTTGGAATCACGTTTAGTAGCCTACTAAATGGAACTCAGATAAGAAACACGAAGTTTAGAATATGTTAATTCTAAAAGTGCTGGAATAGGTATAATTTAGACATTTACCTGCCCAAAGGCAGAAAATCAAACGATGGCTTTCTCAAAATCTCTTACATTTGATAAATCCATCTTTTTATCATTAAAAACATACACCCTGTACTCAAAAATTATTATTTATACATTTATGTAATATGCTTTTGCTTCAAATGACAAAAAGTGACAAATTTTAGAAAAATAATCACACAGTATCAAACAAGGCAGATAAGATACAACCTACACACAACAGTCTTGTTCCAAAGATCCTCCAAGTTATGATTTTTTAAAAAATTTTATCAAATACTTCCTCTACGCCAGACACAATTCCAGTTGTTTTACAAATATTTCACTTAATCCTTGTAAAAATTCTACAGAGTAGATACTGTTACTTTCCCATTTTTACAGATGAGGAAGTGGAAGCACCCAAGTGAAGTCGCTTTCCTGAGGTCACACAGTTAATGAGTGGCAGAGGCAGGATTTGCATCCACAAAGTCAGACTCCAGTATCCATACTCTTCATTTCTCTGTTATGCTTTTAAAAAGAAATTTGAATGGTAAGGTGTGGTAAATTTGTACTTTACCACTGCTGGTAGCATTATGCACTGGTAAAATCCTTTTATAAAATAATATGGTAATACTTAAGAAGAGCCAGAAATGTTCATATCCTTTGATCATGTGGTTCATTCCTGGGAAATTCAGTTAAAGAAATAATTTAAAAGTATTATTACAGATGGTAATAAAGACTTCACAGAAACATGAAAACATGTTTGTAATATAATAAATGAACAACCGCAGATTATTAAAAGTAGACAAATATATACACAAATGAATACAATGTGCAAATAAAGTAGTTGTACTGGGTAGTACCAGGGGATTTTTTTTTTTTTTTTTTTTTTGAGAGAGAGAGTGTGCGTGCGCAGATGGAGGGGCAGAGGGAGAGGAATAGAGAATCTCAAACAGCCTCTATGCCCAGCATGAAGCCCAATGCAGGGCTCAATCCCATGACCCTGAGATCACCATCTAAGGCAAAACCAAGAGTTGGACGCTTAACCAACTGAGCCTCCCAGGCACCCCTGGGGGATAACTGTTTAGTTTTTTTATTACACAAGTAGTAAGTAAATGAATTCTTCTTTTAAATTCAAAACAGTACATACAGCTAAGGCTAAAGACATCACCACTACCAAATCCTAGTCACTTATTCCCTCTAGTCCTAATCCCTACCTCTCTCTCACCCTTCCCAAGAGATAATCAATGTTTGGTCTATCTCTTTTCAGATCTTTTTCCATGTTTTTATAAATACCCAGTGAAACTTATAGTGGTATCCTACTATACATATCACAATGCAACTTACTCTGTTACAAATAGATCTAACTTATTCTTTTATGTGCTGTATAGTATTCCATTACATAATAATACTACAGACTATCTAGCTATTCACATATTGTTGGACACTCAGGCTGTTTCTCAATTTTCCTTCATACAACACTTGCCATGAAAAATCATGGGCATGCCTCCTTGGAGAAATATATACACATACCCATTTGCTTCTCTAGTAAGCAGTAGGTCACTCACACTTTTTTTGGTTTAATAAATATTGCCAAACTCCCTTCGAAATGACTCTACCAATTTACATTCCCACAATTATGCTTTCTCTAAGCCTTTTATCCACTATTGTTTATGTGGTCTCAGAAATTCAAACAAACAAAAACTTCTAAAAGAATCCCATATAGCCCACCTTTGAGTAGCTGTTTAAACAGTGGAGAAAATAAATCTCCATTTCTCTTGTTATTGAGAAGATAAAAATCTAGCTCTCTGTATTATATCTTAGTTTATATCCCTGAGCACATCAGCTGTAATTCAAAGCAGAAAACAGTGTGGCAATTCATATACTGCTTGGCCTTAGTGCTCAAAGATATAATGTTGACAGTATTGCTCTGTGTGGGTGTGTGGAAACTAAAAGTGGATCCAGTTATCTCTTCTACTATGTCCATACAAAGCTGTTCTTGGCTTTACCACAACACACATAAGGTTAGTGCAGGTTGTAGAATATATTGTGGCTCCATATCTTCACTTCACAGACTGCCAATGTCTGTAATCAAAACGAACCACCCTATCTTTGCAGACCATCTGCTACTACTTCTGTTCCCCAGCATCCCTAAGCTTTGAGCTTTGCTGTATTGCATAAAAAAAAAACTGAAGTAGTCTAAGAGAAAATTCTGCTTCCTCCCTCCTATTGGTTTTCATTAACAAGCATGAAAATGTGAAGAAAAAAATAATATAGAACAGAGTCTGTGCTAGACAACAAAGCTATTTTGTCAATGAATGAAACAGTAGTAACTTATAAACTTAGAATACAAATGAGGAAACACGCAAGTTGTACAAGTTTTCTTCTACTAAGAATGACAGGCTCATATTATACCAAATATGCCACCTTATAGTTAACAACTTCAAATAATTCAAGAATGTGTCTTTGAAAACTGGCCATAAGAAAAGAACATAAATCACAAAAGACACCACTCAGTTTATTGCAAAGAAAATCTGTTATATACTTAAACGCTGTAGGAGAGCCTTAAAAATGTCATGGAAAGAATGCCTTTAAGTGTTCATTAGCTTTTTTTATTTTCCATAACATAACAAAATGACTATTTAACATGTTGATGACAAGTTTTCTAGTTCATTCACTTGCTTCCAGCAGTTTCTCAAATCACACAATTTATCATTCTCCCGGTCCATAAACTTCTGAGCTATCAGCAACATGGCACTCATCAGTTCAACTACATTAAAATATATGTTTCTAAGTACCCTTCTTTCTTCCAGAGGTGGGGAAAAATTTAGTCAAGACATCTAGTAGCCCAAATTCCTTTGTGAATTTAACCAAAATGTAATGACAGATTGTCATCAGTGTTTTAATCTTAAAGATATTAAGATTAATAATAGCTGCTTTATCTAACCTAGCATTTTACTCCTTTTTAAAATTTTAATTCCAGTATAGTTAACAGTTTCAGGTGTACAATATAGAGATTCAACAATTCTGTACATTACTCAGTGCTCATCATGATAAGTGTACTCTTTGAGGGTGGGCATGGATCTCAAGGAGACTCTACACTAAGCCCAATGCAGGGCTCCACCCCAGGACCCCAAGATCATGACTGAGCCAAAGGCAGACACTTAACCGACTGAGCCACCCAGGCGCCCCCAAAGATTCTTACAATAGTTTAATAAGGATAACATACATATCTGTGTTGGTGCTTTTGTTTTGGGGAGAGGAGGGAGAAAGGAAGGGGTAGAATGCTAGGAGGGAAAGCTGGCAGGGAGGCAGGAAGATAGGAAGGAAGGAGGGAAGGCCAGCCCACATAGAAGTAGGCCCACGCATAAGTACATATGTCTTCAGGTTCCCTAAAGGGATCAGTGATGTTTCCTTTCACCATCATCCCCCAAAACGTACTAAGCCAATCCCATTAACTATCCATGAATTTAAAATCATTTATAACCTCCATTCTATTTCACTTTAAGAGTAGTCTTTTATAGGGGTGCCTGGATGGCTTAGATGGGTAAGCATCTGCCTTCGGGTCAGGTCATGATCTTGCGGTCCTGGGATCGAGCCCCACATCAGGCTCCCTGCTTAGCAGGGAGTCTGCTTTTCCTTCTCCCTCTGAACCTACCCCACCCCCCGCTCATGTAAATTAATTAATTAAATAAATAAATAAATAAAATTTAAAAAAATAAGTCTTTTATAACATATCCTAAGCACCACCCCTTTCCAAAAACTTTATTATTCACTAATAAGTTCACAGAATAAGTCCAATCCTCCAATGAATTTCACAAATGAGAAAGCCACAAATAACAACATAGATTTACATCATCAAGTGACTAGAGAATTAAAAGTCAGACCTTTGACATTCTACCATTAGTACTAGCTAAAGCCATAATATTCAAGTTGGAAGCTATTTCCTTATACCTTTTAATTAAGAAATCATGAAATTTTTCCTAGAATTCTATGAGAACTCATCCACCCTTATTTATCACTAAGATCCTTGTTGAAAGGCATTACAAAAAAACTACCTCGGAAGAGAACAAATTAATCAAATCTGGAAACAAAAAAACAGTTGGTCAGGGGGCACCTGGGGTGGCTCAGTCAGTTTAGCATCCAACTCTTGATTTTGGGTCAGGTCATGATCTCAGGGTCCTGAGGACAGGCTTCCTGGGGAATCTGCTTCCTCCTTCTCCCTCTTCCTCTGCCCCTCCCTCTGCTCACAAGCACAGGCATGCCCGGCACTCTCTCTCTCTAAAATAAATAAGTAAATCTTAAAAAAAAAAAAAAAATTGGTCAGAATAAAACATATTAATGAAATTTGGAATTATTCTTGTCCTATCCATACACAGTGGAAATAGCTGGAATTTTTAACATCCTTCTTGGCAAACTGGTGAAAAAGAACACATACAGTATTCTATTCTCAATGTTGCTGTCACTTGGGAAGAAATACTGTTGAAAACAAACTGATACCTTGGAAACCACACCTAACAAGTGGCAAAAATGTCATTTTCAGTACTGTGAATGGTAACAACAAATAACATCTGACAAAATTTCATACATTATTCCTTTTTTTAAAAAAAAAGATTTTATTTATTTATTTGACAGAGAGAGAGAACACAAGTAGGCAGAGCAGCAGGCAGAGAGAGAGGGAGAAGCAGGCTCCCCGCCAAGCAGGGAGCCCAATGCGGGGCTCAATCCCAGGACCCTGGCATCATGACCTGAGCTGAAGGCAGACGCCCAACCGACTGAGCCACCCAGGAGCCCCTACATTATTCCTTCTAATATCAAAAGCAATTCTGAAAAAAATCACATAAATGGGTAAGAGTCAGGTGTGGGCAATTCTGAATTCTTTAAAGAAATTCACACATTTACAACTGAAAAACTGAGTTCTTGATTTTTCAAGAGTATTTACCAATACTTTGCAATTAGAAAATGCATACCAATCTGGTAATAACAATGTTTTAATTTGAAAATTCAAATTAAAATGATAATAAAATATAATAGCTTCCAATTTTTGTAGAAAGGGCTCATGTACCATAGGTACTTAATTTTCATGAGTATTTTAGATCTCATTCCTTACCAGTTCCCTGATCTCAGATTTTCTAATAGTAATGACACATATTCTATCCTAAACTCTCATTCACAACTTTCAGACAGGTGTCTGACATGGCAACACACTAACAGTTCACCCATAAGCATGGAGGAAAAAGTCATTACTATTCTACTAAACATTCAGGTAGAGGAAAAGACAACAGCATTTCCAGTTTATGGTGTGAAGAAAATTGAAAAGAAAGTTACTTCAACAAGTGAACATTAATTTGTTTAAATAAAGAAAATGTTCATTGTTTTCCAATTTTCCTTATCAGCTAAGCTCTAATTATTCAGTTAATCTAGCTTCATAAATGAGTTTATTTCTTTATAAAAATGACTGCATTTTAAAGTTGAACTTAACTTTCAAGGCAATTAATCTGTAACCAAAGAATTACCTTCCCTGTAATCATTCACTCAATATTTCCCCCAAGGAATTCTTGTCCTAGTTATGTACAAAAATCTTAATACTTTTTTCATTACTCTATACCATGACTTCACGGTAATGGTTATGAGGCTGTCAGGAAATAAAAGTAATTACTAAAAGAATCTATTCAGAGAAGGCATTTTTACAAATAAAATATATATGTAATTTTATTAAAACACCAAAAATAATGCCACAGAGTAAATATATATAAGAAAAACTAGAATGAAACTACCAAAAGAGTTTGGCCTTGAACCCAAACTCCCAAAAAGAGTAGGTTACAAAATGACATAAGAAATCAATTTGTAGGGGCGCCTGGGTGGTTCAGTCGGTTAAGCGGCTGCCTTCGGCTCAGGGTCCTGGGATCGAGCCCCGCTAGGCGGGGAGCCTGCTTCTCCCTCTCCCTCTGCCTGCCTCTCTGCCTACTTGTTCTCTCTCTGTATCTCTCTGCGAAATAAATAAATAAAATCTTAAAAAAAAAAGAAATCAATTTGTACTTTTTAGTATGAATTCTAGTATTCTGACACTTAAAAATAAAATGAATACTTTACTACACTTTTAAGAAAAATAAATATAATTGTTATATTTGGTAGCAGATTGCTATTGATTCTTGATTTCCAGAACTCTAAAAATATTCTAATTTAAGTCTACTGTTGAAAACCTGTGGTACTTCTTTCTCCCAGATACAGAAACACATTGCTATTATGAAAGTGGGTAAGAATCTTAAGCCCAGGGGCGCCTGGGTGGCTCACTTATAAAGCATCTGCCTTCTGCTCAGGTCATGATCCCTGCTCAGTGCGGAGCCTGCTTCTCCCTCCCCCACTCCCCCTGCTTTGTTCCCTCTCTTGCTGTCTCTCTCTGTCAAATGAATAAATAAAATCTTTAAAAAAAAAAAAAGATTCTTTTTTTTTTTAAGATTTTATTTATTCATTCATGAGAGACAGAGGGATAGAGAGAGAGAGAGAAAGAGAGAGAGAAGCAGAGGGAGAAGCAGGCTCCCAAGGAGCAGGGAGCCCGACGCGGGACTCGATCCCAGGACCCTGGGACCATGACCTGAGCCGAAGGCAGACACTTAACCATCTGAGCCACCCAGGCACCCAAAAAAAAAAGAATCTTAAGCCCACTTTTTAAAAGAAACCCATATAACTACCTCAAAAAAACAAAAAAGCCAATAGGCAACAAACAAATTTTAAAAAAGAAAATGCAAGGGTTGATATTAAGTAAAAATTCCACCTAACCAAGTTTACTCTGTTTCGTAAAACATAGTTCTATCCTTCTTTCCTCAAGAGAAATACAGTACAGCTGATCCTTGAACAACACCGGTTAGAAGCACCAACCCCCACCACTTTGCCTGTACAATCGAAAATGTGCATAAACTTGACTTCCCAAAAACTTGACTATCAATAGCCTACTGTTCACCAGAAACTTTAACAATAACATAAACAGTTGATTAACACTTATTATATGTATTATAGACTGTAGTCTTACAATAAAGTACACTAGAGAAAAGAAAATGTTAAGAAAAATCATGAGAAAATATATCTATAGTACTATACTATAGTATTCAATACTATACTATTGTATCGAAAAAAATCTGCGTATAAATGGACCCATCAAACCCATGTCGTTCGCTGTATTTAGAGATAATGAAGTACTTCATGCTATACTGCAATAGTAGCTAGTGTACCACTTGCTTACTTATTTTAATGCAAATTTTTTAAAGATTTATTTATCTGAGAGAGCGTGCGTGCACACACGAGTACAGAAAAGGGTAGAGGAAGAGAGAGAATCATTTTCAAGCAGACTCCCAGCTGAGTGTGGAGCCCAACATGGGGCTTGATCTTACAACGCTGAGCTTGTGACCTGAGCCGAAATCAAGAGTCAGACACTTAACCAACTGAGCCATCCAGGCACCCCTTAATGTAAATTTTTTTTAAGCTTGACAGAGTTATATAAAAATTAGATTGCTTTTCATTCCAATAGGTAGTTTATTGGTTTTGTTTGGTTGGTTCTTTTTTTTCTTATAGAAATCAAGGGGGAGGGGAGTTCTATTGCTTATAGTTAATATGAAATCCTGATAGAAAAATCTAAAGGAGTTTCTCAAATAGAGGAAAATCTTTTCAACCCAAAGGCCTTGGTTCAGAAACAAGGCTACTAGTTGTAGGACCATTATAAGAAAATAAATAAATAGGGCGCCTGGGTGGCTCAGTTGGTTAAGTGACTGCCTTCAGCTCAGGTCATGATCCTGGAGTCCCGGGATCGAGTCCCACATCGGGCTCCCTGCTCAGCAGGGAGTCTGCTTCTCCCTCTGACCCTCTTCCCTCTCGTGTTCTCTATCTCTCATTCTCTCTCTCTCGAATAAATAAATAAAATCTTAAAAAAAAAGAAAAAAGAAAATAAATAAATAAAAGCTGAAGAGAAAATACATTTTAAACTGAGATCCTAGTTAAAAAACAAAAACAAAACAGTTAAAACTAAGAACTGAATCTGGCCATCAAACAATAAACACAAAATAAGCCTAGGAGTTTATTTTCCTTATTCAGCACAGTAAGCACTTCACAGTTGTGAGCAATTTCCTGATAACCATATATGGTGTTATAAGCAACCTCAAGATGGCAACATTCTCAAGTTTTATTACATAAAAGCAAAAGTGTACCAACACTTCCCAAACAACCAAAGAACAGAATAATTTAAAATAAGGAAGTCTAGACTTCATATGATGCAATGAAAGTTGCTCTGAGAAAATACACAAGTTTCTGATGCAAGACTACAAGAAGGAATAATTAGAATTTATGAGGAAAAACAGAAGTTACTATACATATTCAAATTATTTTTTAAAGGATTGTTTTTAAATGAAAATGATTCCCTGGCTCATATTGGATTAGCTGCTTAGCAGTTAGAACACCAAAAAACCCTCAAATTTAGATCCTTTTCCCATACTCCAAAATAAATCTCAGGTGAATAAAAGTTGAATACTGAAAATATGAAGTCATAAATTAGAATCAATTATTTTTCAGGCACATGTCAGAGTAAAAATGTGAAACTTCAGAATGATATAAAATATACAGTTGGCAGATCTGACTATACAAATTTTGAGCTCATGGATATTACTCAGCCATAAAAAAGAATGAAATCTTGCCATCTGTGACAACATGGATGAACCGAAACAGTTTTATGCTAAGTGAAATAAGTCAGAGAAAGACAAATACTATATGAAATTTCACTTATATGTGAAATTTTCAAAAGAAAACAAATAAACAAAACAAAACAGAAACAGACTCATAAATACAGAAAACAAACCGGTGGTTGTCAGAGCAAAGATGCAAGGAAATAGACTAAATAGGTAAAGGGTATTAAGAGGTAAAAATTTCAGGTGCTTGGGTGGCTCAATCGGTTAAGTGTCTGCCTTGGGCTCAGATCATGATCCCAGGGTCCTGGGATCGAGCCCTGCATTGGGCTACTTGCTGAGCAGGGAGCCTGCTTCTCCCTTTGCCTGCTTTTCCCTCTACCTGCCACTCCCCCTGCTTGTGCTCTCTGCCAAATAAATAAAATCTTAAAAAAAAAAAAGAGGTATAAACTTCAGTTGTAAAATAAGTCACTGGGATGTAACGTACAGCATTGAGAATACAGTCAATAATATGGTAGTAATTTTGTATGGTGACAAATGGTGACTACACTTAAAGTGGTGAGCATTTCATAATGTATATAAATGTTGAATCACTGTGTTATACACCTGAAACTAATATAATGTTGCATGTCAACTATACTTCATTTTAAAACAAATAGAAAAAAGAAAAATAGCAAAAAAAGGTAACAAAATGGCAAACCCACTGCAGAAAATATTTGCAGCAAATCCATCTGATGGTTAACATTCAAGGCATTTATTATAAAGAGTTCTACAAATTGATTTTAAAAAAACAATTTTAAGAACTAGAAATGTTACTAAGACTAAAAGACAAAAAAATGAGGAAATACAACTACCAAAAATGTGGAGAAAGGTTCTACCTTGACATCTAATCTAAAAATAAAAATTAAAACAAGCTGCCATTTTAGACTAATTAGCAAAAAAGGTGTTTTTTTTTGCAAATTATAATACCAAATTCTGATAAATGTTTAGTAAAATCAATATTCATATCACTTTCAGATAATGATCTGAGTCAAAAAAGATGGTTATTTCTGGAAATCTAAGGAAATAATCCTAAAAATGGGGAAATTTAAATGATGCTCATTTCAGCATAATGTAATAAGTGAAAAACTGGAAGAAATTTAAGTATCAATTGATAAGGCAACAGTAAATTACAGACAATCCAGGCAATGGAATATCAAGCAACCAAGAAAAATCATAATTATGAAAATAATTTGAAAAAATAAAATAATATGCTATGTGACAAAAAATATACAGAGTTCTGATAAAAGAATAGTGAACTGAAACACATTTAATTTCATTCCCTTCTTAAAGCCCACTTTTCAAAAAGGGGTTCTTTTTTTTAAGTCATAAACCCAAAGAGAAAAAAAATCAGGATAGGAGATAAAACTAAGAAAACTTTGGAAGCTGAAGAGAAAATGGATACATATTAAAGGACTTAGTAGATGTAAGAAAATCGAATCCTAAACTGCCAATAGGAAAGGTAAGGTTTTTATATGGAGGAATCCCATAAAGATTCAGAATTAGTGGGACAAGGGTGCCTCCAGAAGATGTAGAAGGGTGGGGGCAAAGAAAGCAGTGGTGCTACTGACTCAATTCTATTTAAGTAGTGACATTCCAGAGATCCCCAACCCCATTCCACACAGCCTAGCTACCAAGCCTCCCCAGCCATGGCAAAAAACTAGAGGTATATTATATGGAAGGTATGAAACCCTGAAAATCTCTGGACACTAGACATAAATGAGGTTAACTAAACCACTCTAAAAACG
This sequence comes from Zalophus californianus, assembly GCF_009762305.2. Classification (NCBI taxonomy): domain Eukaryota; kingdom Metazoa; phylum Chordata; class Mammalia; order Carnivora; family Otariidae; genus Zalophus; species Zalophus californianus. The sequence continues at coordinate 24,997,779 of NC_045610.1, forward strand.
GAGGTATTAAGTAATGAATGGGAATGTAAAGACATTTCCCCTCTTCCTCCTTTGAGCTTCCTGAGTCTGGCAACCAGACCTTTACTCTCCAGACTGGCAACCAGACCTTTACTCACCAGACAGAAGAGCTGAGAAGACTTTTCTGAGTAAAGATCTAAAGATACTGACTAGGAATTAGGGAGGGGTTCCACACTGAAAATGCTCAAAACAAGCACCACTAACACAGAACTTGTATTCAGCTTTATGAGCAGAGAAACAAGATTATTAGGCATCTGCAGAAAGCCTATGAGAGAAGCAAAAAACAGGAAAAAAATTTTTGAAGAAACAGTCTATAGGAGGAACAGAAACTTTTAAAAATGTGTTATTAATATCCTCAAAGAGGTAAGATTACAACATAAGTGAAAAAAATAACAAGATGCTACTAAACAAAATTCATAGAACAAAAAAGGGCTCAGAAGGACATACAGATGGTCAACATGCACAAGGTGTTCAACATGAACAGTGATCGAGGAAATACAAATGAAAACCACACTGAGATACTACTTCCCACCAATCTAAATATCTAGAATTAAAAGAATGCACAATACTAAGCCTGGTAAGGAGAGAGAGGAACTGAACTAGCAGAAATGAAAAAAAATTATATAACCGCTTTGAAAAATTATTTGGTGGTTTCCAAGAAAGCTAAACATATACTATTCTATGACCTACCATTCCACTCCACTCCTAGGGATATAAGATGCATGAAAATATATGTCCAGAAAGTCTTGTACAAAAATGTTTAAAGCAGTTTTACTCATAATAGTCCAAACCAGGAAATGTCCAATTGAAGAATAAATAATCATGTTATATTCATATAGAATACTACTCAGCAACATGGATAAATATCACATCTCTTAGATATTATGTTGACCCAAAAAAGGCAAACACAAAAGGATACTACATACAATATGATTCCATTTGGACTAAGTACAAAAACAAACATAATGGTGACAAAAATCAGATCAGTAGTTGCCTCTGGTGGCAGGGGGCCTGGGGGGCTGATGACTGACTGAAAAAAGACATGAAGGATTTTCTAGGGTGATGCAAATATTCTTTATCTTGATTTTGGTGATAAATACAAAGCACTTGTCAAAATTGATTGAACTAAATACTTGAGATGTATATCTTGGTAGGAGTATAGGTTACCTGGGTGGAATTTTTTTGTTTGGGGGTGTTCTTTTTGCATAGGCACGGGCTTTATTAGCACACTTCCCTGTGTGCATTGGCCTACAGCCTTACTCCAGGGGGAAGGATTCTGGTGATGATGGGTTATGTATTTTTAAACTCACTGAAGTGTACACTTGAGATTTATGTAAGATTTTACTACATGTAAATTTATCACATGAAAATTTTCAATAAAGAAAAAATTAAGAGCTCTTAAAAAATTAAAAATTGAGAGCAAAAGGAGACCAATTAAGATTGGAAGGCAAGGGGCGCCTGGGTGGCTCAGATGGTTAAGCGTCTGCCTTTGGCTTGGGTCATGATCCCAGGGTCCTGGGAGCGAGCCTCACATCAGGCTCCTGGCTCAGTGGGGAGCCTGCTTCTCCCTCTCCCTCTGCCTCTCCCTCTGCTCATGCTCTCTCTTTCTCAGTATCTCTGTGTCTCAAATGAATACATAAAACATCTTTTTAAAAATAAAAAAAGATTGGAAGGCAAGGTTAAAGAAATCTTCCAAAAAGGAGTAAAAAGACAAAGATAGAAAAAAGTAAGAAAATTAGAGAATCAGTTCAGTAGCTCCAACATCCAAATACAAGTTTCAGAAAAAAAAAATCTAAGAGAGGAAATCATTTATAAGATAATTAAATTTCTCAGAACTCAATTCAGGCACCAACTTTCAGGTTAGAGCCCATTTTTACTAGCCAATAGGTGAAAACAGAGCCATACTAAATGACAACACTGTGAAATTTCAGAACACTGTGAATAAAGATACTATAAGCTTCCAGAAACAGAAACAAACACAATGATCCAAGAATTAGAATGGTACTGGATAGCTCAACAAGATGGGAAACCAGCCTAAAAAATGAAGCAATACTTTTTCAAAATTTTAAAGAAAAATGATTTCTAATTTAGAATTCTAACTCTGGACACTTATAAAAGTCATATGTGAAGACAGATTTAGACTTACAAATCTCAAATAATTTACCTCACATAAATTCTTTCTCCAAGTTCCTGGAGGAAGTCATCCACCAAAACAAGAAAAAATCCAGAAAGCAAAAGACATGGGATAGAGGTTAACCAAAGATCTAGTACATAAGAAGCCCCAGGATGAGGGTGAAGGGAGTTCCCAGAATCATCACTATGGACCATGTTCAAAGAGTAACCAATCCAGTTTGAAACCAGTCCACAGGTTACATGCAGACATCAGAAGAAACTGACAAGATGTGATAATCTTGAGAGGAGACGTGAGCAAGTGACAAGAGTGTATGCAGGATTAAATCAGTGATAAATACTTAGAATACTAAACAAACACAAATAAAACCATAATTATGAGCTCTAGGGAAAATAAAACATTGCACCAGAAAAATAATCACAGTTTACTACATACCTTGAGTTGTGAATCATACATGTACATGGTCACAAGGTAAACATTAAATATTTATCTAACCAAAATCATCATACAACAATAGTGGCAGGATGAAGTAATAAGGAGAAAGGAAGAGGAAGTGGCTAAGGGAGAAGGAGGGGGAAGAAAGCTAAATTCTCACGCCCAGAAAGTAGGAAGTCGATAATGCCTAAAACTGAAAAATCAGTACCAAATACCAAAGATCAACTAAAAGAATATACAGTAGTACCTTCTGGGAAAGAGAGAATGCCAAGATTAGGCAACTGCATCTTATTCAAGTTTTTTTTTAATTCAACAAATCTTATGCAAACTATTTAACACTTTAAACTATATGAATATACAACTGATAAAAATAGACATCTCAGAAAAAAAACAAGATACAAAATCCCAGGTATGTTATGATTAAAACAATATGGAAATATAAAGCATTTATGAGAAAAAGGAATAAAAGCAAATAATTAGCTGTAAGTGACAGATCATTAGTGAAATTTTCTCCCTTTCCCAACGAATCTCTCAGTAATGTTATATTGCTTTATAATTTTTAAACAAAGTTTACAAAGGTGCTGTTGGTTGTTAGCTGACATTCCTATCTGCCTTTTCTTACAATGCTCCCTCCTCTATGGATACCACCCTACTTCTTGCAATGCCACCTGAACAACTAATCCTCTTTTCCAATCTGAGTTAAATCATCACCTCTCTCGGGGTGCCTGGGTGGCTCAGTCGGTTAAGCATCAGACTCTTGGTTTTGGCTAAGGTGATGATTTCCCGTCAGGAGATCAAGCTCCGCCAGGGGCTCAGTGCAGAGTCTGCTTATCTCTCCCTCACCCTCTACCCTTCTCCACTGCTAGTGCGCACGCACGTGTGCACACACACACACACACACAAACCTTTCTCTCTAATAAATAAGATATTAAAAAAAAACCAAAATCACCTCTTGCCTTTCATTCCCAGACTACTCTCTCCTTCATGACCCTACTCTTATATGAATAATAAGCTCCTCGAGGGTAGTATCATTTCTTGTCTTGGTAGCCCTAGCACTCAGCACAGAACATTTAATAAATAACTAATCAGTCATTCAATTATGTATTTACTCCAATAACCATAAGAAATCTAAGTGCTTTTGTCATGTCAAAGCACAGGCCATACATTTTTAAAAAGAGGTAAGAAAAGCAAAAGGAACTAATAAATTACACAAAAGGAGACTTCTTTAAAAAGGAAATGTAGGGCGCCTGGGTGGCTCAGTTGGTTGGGCGACTGCGTTCGGCTCAGGTCGTGATCCTGGCGTCCTGGGATCGAGTCCCGCATCGGGCTTCCTGCTCGGCGGGGAGTCTGCTTCTCCCTCTGACCCTCTTCCCTCTCGTGCTTTCTATCTCTCATTCTCTCTCTCAAATAAATAAATAAAATCTTTAAAAAAATAAAATAAAAAGGAAATGTAATTCATTATTAAATTTCTTTTTCTCTACTTTAACACTTAAAATAATCTAACCTTAACTTCTCTATGTAACTCAGATTGGCAAAACATTATTCAAATTTTCAGCAGAAACTTATTTAGATTACCTTACAGATAAACTCAAAATGTCTTAAATTCTTCATAAACTAATAAAAGAGACAGCTATCACACAGTTCTTTAAACTTTGATGTTGAAGAGAATGTTCTATATTTAAGAAAATGTTTTTCAATTATATTGACCAATAAGTCCTAGAACTCTTCACCTGATCATACTGCCAACACAAACATTTTAAAGGTGATGCCAAAAACCGCCTCCATTTTTCTGCTGCCCAAAATATTTTAAAAAGCTGTGAAACAATGAAGTGAATAAATTAAAAGAGCTATTAAGGGCTGCCTGGCTATCTCAGTCAGTGAAGCATGCAACACTTGATTCTAAGTTTGAGCTCAACGTTGGGTGGAGAGATTACTTAAAAAATAAAATCCTAAAAAAAAAAGAGCTATTAAAAGCTTCACAAAACACAAATCGATTTTCATGAAACTACTCGTTACAAAATACACAAAAAACATTTACATATTAATTTGGAAAATTAACTTTAGGGTGCCTGGGTGGCTCAGTCATTAAGCGTCTGTCTTCGCCTCAGGTCATGATCCCAGGGTCCTGGGATTGAGCCCCACATCGGGCTCTCTGCTCAGCGGGAAGTCTGCTTCTCCCTCTCCCACTCCCCCTGCTTATGTTCCCTCTCTGGCTGTGTCTCTCTCTGTCAAATAAATAAATAAATAAATAAATCTTTAAAAAAAAAGAAAAGAAAAGAAAAATTAACATTAAAAAAGTCACACACAAAATTTTACAATGAGACTTTAATCCCACTGGACTATCAAAAGAAATGGCACTTGTTACATCAAAATGTGAAAAACAGTCTTTTATGAAGAGAACTAAAAAGTGATGCTTTTTTTTGGTAATAAAAACAGTTTTAAGTACAATTAAATTATTTTTAGATAATAAAGATATATAAGGAAAATCACCTTCAACTTCACAACACAGAGATAATCTGTTAATGTTTTGCAATATAGCTGACCCATGGACAACTTGGGGTTTAGGGGCACCAACCCCACTTCCAGTGGAAAATCCATGTATAATTTCTGACTCCCCAAAAACTTAACTACTAATAGCTTACTGCTGACCAGAAACCTTACCAATAACAGTCAATTAACACATATTTTGTATGTTTTACATATTATATCCATACTTCAAGATTTTATTTATTTGAGAGAGAAAGAGGGGGAGAGAGAGCATGAGCAAGGGAAGGGCAGAGTGAGAGGGAGAAGTAAACTCCCCACTGAGCAGAGAGCCCGATGTGGGGCTTGATCCCAAGACCGCTGGATCATGACCTGAGCCAAAGGCAGACGCTTAACTGACTGAGCCACCCAGGTGCCCCATATACCTTATTCTTACAATAAAGTAAGCTAGAGAAAAAGAAAACACCATTAAGACCATCATAGGGAAAATACATACAGTACTACACTGTTATTTCAGCATAAGACCTGCACAGTTGAAACCTCTGTTAAGGGTCAACTGTTTATTCTTCAAACTTGTTTTTCTTTACACATATATAATTTTTTAAAAAATGACATCATACATTATTTCATGTTTTCCTCATCGTACCATATTGTACATGCTTTCCATGTTACTAAAATGTCCTTCTACAAGTATCAATTTTAATGGTATATGATATTCACTGTATAGATACAGCAATTTATTTTACTAATCTACTGGTGGACACTTAGGCTATTCATAATTTTTTAAAAACTATAAACAATCTAAAACAAATAGTCTTGAGGGGCACCTGGCTGACTCAGTAGAGCATGTGACTCTTGATCTCAGGGTCGTGAGTCAAGACCCACACTGGGCGTAGAGATTACTAAAAAATAAATAAACTTAAAAAAAAAACCACTTTAAAGTAGTCTTGTTACTAAATCTTTTTAGTAAAAAGAGAATACCTTTGTTAATCAGTTACAAGGTAGGTAACAGATGAAAAACCTCAAATCTTACAAATCTACCTACGGAAATAAGCACCTCATACACTGTCTATACTAAAGGCAATAAGCTCATAGAATTTTTTAAGTGTAAGAAACAGGTTATATAGGTCGGCTTCACATCCTTTTCTCTACAAACCACAAACACATTCCTGCTTTCTTGAAATCAAATCCTCACCAAAACGTGTATTTTATGAACAATTAAGAGAAAGTAAGGTTAATTCTTTTTAATAAAAAGGCAGTCCTTGTTTCGCATGGTTACCATATTCACGAATTTGTTTCTACAATTTAGTTAAATAACACAAGCCCCCCCAAAAAACATAGTTCAAATTTCAGTCACCACATCATATTAACTGTATATAATTTCATAAAATACAAACTGCATGGCTGGTTCTTCAGTCCATGAATCCCTATGTTAATAAAAGATGCATATCATGATCAGTAACCAATCACGTCACTTCTTTCAAAATCTGTCTATAATTGGTCCCTACACAGCTGTTACTCAGTTCATATGTAGAGTAAGAAGGTATAATTGTTGTGTGATAAATCCAAGTGGTATTTTATGAAAATGGATAATCAAAAGAGGAAACTAGCCAACAAAGATAAAAATGTAGCAAAGAAATGAAAAGTGATAATGCTAACTTCCAATTAAACATAGAGATTTAGAAGAAATAGCTGACCATGGAAATGTTGACACTTTTACCTTTCAAGAGATACTAGATATGCATTCAGAGGAACTCAGTGAAAGGTAAATGGGAAAAGTGGCCACAACAAAAAAGATAAAGATGTCCCAGAGGAAGCAACACTGGCAGAAAAAACAAAAAAAAACAAAAAACTTTTACAGAGCTCAGATACTTTCACAACAGGGAAAACACAAAAGAGAAAATGTTGGAAGCTAATCCAAACTTAGAAAGGAATGACAATTCACCAAAGCATAGAAAGGATCCCACTCCGTATTTTAAAGTATACAAGGCAAGCTTGAAACTACTTGACAGGTTTTTCTACAAAGAAATAAAACACTAGTTCTGGTATTTTAAATTACACCATACTACATAAATATTATCACTGGGCATTTAAAGGAATATCTATAATGTACTGTAAATTATATAACACGATGCCAGAATTTGCATTCTAGGACTCTAAACATATATACAAATCCATGAAGTGTATGAATAACACAGACTAAATTATCTCTTTGGTTAACACTATTTCTCCTTTTCCTATTTTAAATGTAATAGAAATAAGTAGATAAATAAATAATGTAGTAGAGCTGAATATATTTCATGGATAAAGCCAGTTATGATTACCTTTAGGCCATAAACTTAGGTAGAGGCAATCTGACAGAAAGCTGCAGAAATAAGTCTAAAATGCCAATCAGAGTTGAGATGTAAATTCTCTTTTTTTTTAAATTTTATTTATTTATTTGACAGAGACAGCACAAGTAGGCAGAGGGAGAGGGAGAAGCAGGCTTCCCGCTGAGCAGAGAGCCCGACACAGGGCTCAATCCCAGGACCCTGAGATCATGACCCGAGCCGAAGGCAGATGCTTAACCGACTGAGCCACCCAGGTGCCCTGAGATGTAAATTCTAAGCACAGAATGACAGAACAACAAAAACTTCAACAGCAAAGTGAAAAAAGTAAATATGAATTTGACATGTCATTTTTAATTTTTCTGACAAATCTTTAATCTCTAAACTAATACGGTAAGAGAGGATAATTCATATCTTTCAGTGTGTATATAACTGGAAAACAATAAATCAGAATATGCATTGCACTGTTTACTATCAGTTTTTTGCCAATTAGACTTTTTTTTATTTTATGAAAAGTACCAACTTCTAAAAAATAAAGAAAATTTAATTTCTTCCTTGGAGTACTCTTAACTATAACTGCACTAAATTACAATAAATCAATAATGGCACTAATGTTTAACACAACATTAAAGTACTAATAATCAATTAAAGCCACTCAGTTAAATAAACAATGTTCAAATATGGGAAAAAAATTTCAGACTAACATAGCGTATCAGAGCCTCCAGTCTAGAATAAAAGTTTTTCCAATCTATGAAGTTACAAAAAGCCACTGCCAAAAGATAAAAACTTCTGGAAGAATTACTAGATAAATGACTGACAACCTCTATTAAAAATGCACAGAACATTGCTGTAATAAAATTTTGATATGCAAAGGACTACATCGAAGGGACTGCATAGCCAAAAAGATATCTTACAGCCAGTATTTATCACCCCCTTAAACTCACCTATTTATCTATATATGTCCATTAAGATATGTTAACTTTTAAGAACCTGCCCCCAGACAGTAAGCTGAAAAACATAGGCAGACCTTTCTTTAAAAGAGTGCCTACTAAAACAAAAAATTTTAAAACATATAAATGTCATTGCATCACTAAGTAGCAATCATATAGTCTCTACTCCAGTAGCATATGTAACACATAAGCCTTAGGCCTCCACAGTACTTCGGTTAACAAACGTTCAATTTTTAGAATTCAAAGAAGACACAGGCACGTCTCATTCTTAAGGAAGAGACTACCTGCTACTATTTGTGTATGTGTTTGCAGTAATAGAGGCCAACCTTTTTGATATTCCTCAAAGAACAGCCTGACTTTGCACCCTGGCTAAGATTTGATAATAAAGCTAGCTCTTCTCTGCTTTCATTACAGACAGCACTGCTTTTAAGAACTGTTTGCTTTTTATTTACCTAAGAGCTGTGTGGACTATTTGGAAAATTATTTCTAAAGCATTCTCTTTATTTGGGGAGGAGGGGGTCTTTGGGGTATAGGAAGTAGGGTTCTTTCTACCTTGGTTTTCTGCAACTATGAGGTCAATCTTTCAGAGTTTTGTGGGTTTTATCTCTGCACAGTCTAAAACATTAAGTTCAAAACTATCTGATACCATGAAAATTAAAAGCTTTTGAGCATGAAAAGACAGTATCAAGAACATGAAAAACACCCCACAGAAAGGGAGAAAATAACTGTAAATCACCTAACTGATAAGGTATCCAGAATACAAGCATAACCTCATTTTATTGCACCTAACTTTTCTGCACTTTGCAGATACTGTGTTTTTTATAAATTGAAGGTTTTTGGCAACTCTACTGGTATCATTTTTTCAACAGCATTTGCTCATTTCATGTCTGTGTGTCACACTTGGTAATTCTCAGAATATTTCAAACCCTTTCATTATTGTTATATTTTTACAGTGCTCAATGATCAGTGATCCTTGATGTTACTATTGTAATTATTTTGGGGCACCCGAACCATGGCCATATAATACAGCAAACTTAATTGATAAATGTTGTGTATGTTCTGACTGCTCCACCAGCTGGCCACTCCCTGGTCTTTCTCCCTCTCCTCCGGTCTCTCTATTCCCTGAGAAACAACAATATTGAAATCAGGCCAATTAATAACCCTACAATAGCCTCAAGCATTCAGGTGAAAGGGAGAGCCCCACATCTCTCACTTTAAGTCAAAAACTAGAAATGATTAAGCTTAGTGATTAATCTTCAAAGGCATGTCTAAAGCTAAGACAGGCCGAAAGCCAGGCCTCTTGCATCAGTTAGCCAAATGGTGAATGCAAATGAAAAGTTCTTGAAGGAAGTTAAAAGCACTATTCTAGGGAACACACAAATGACAAGAAGGTGAAACAGTCTTATTGCTGATACAGAGAAAGTTTTAATGGTCTGGAAAGATCAAACCAGCCACAACATTCCCTTAAACTAATCCAGAATAAGACTCTAATTCTCTTCAATTCTACGAAGACTGAGAGAGGTAAGGAAGCTCTAGAAGAAGAGACTGAAGCTAGCAGAGGTTGGTTCGTGAGGTTTAAGGAAAGAAGCCGTCTCCATAACATAAAAGTGCAATAGCTTAATTAATGAAGGTGGCTACACTAAACAAGATTTTCAATGTAGATGAAACATTATACTGGAAAAAGAGGTCATCTAGGACTTTCATAGCTAAAGAGAAGTCAATGCCTCACTTCAAAGCTTCAAAAGACAGGCTGCCTCTCTTGTAAGGGGCTAATGCAGGTGGGGACTTTAAGTTGAAGTCAACGCTATTTTACCATTCTGAAAGTCCCAGGGTCCTTAAGAATTAATGCTAAATCAAATCTACTGCCTGTGCTGTACAAATGGAACACAGCCTGGATTACAACACATCTGTTTACAACATGACTGTTTTCTCTTTTTTCTAAAGATTTTATTTATTTGACAGAGAGAGCACAAGCAGAGGTAGCAGCCGGCAGAGGCAGAGGGAGAAGCAGACTCCCCGCTGAGCAGGGAGCCCATGCAGGACTCGATCCGGGATCATGACCTGAGCCAAAGGCAGCTGCTTACCCGACTGAGTCACCCAGGCGTCCCTACAACATGATTTACTGAATATTTTAAGCCCACTGTTGACATCTATTGCTCAGATAAAAAGATTCCTTTCAAAATATGGATGCTCATTGTTAATGCACTTGGTCACCTAAGAGAACTGATGGAGATGGAAGAGATTAATGCTGTTTCGATGCCTGCTAATACAACATTTGTTCTGCAGCCACATATCAAAAAGTAATTTCAATTCAAATCTTTTTCTTTAAGAAACACATTTCATGGGGTGCCTGATCTTGGGGTCCTGAGTTTAAGCCCTACATTGGAGGCAGAGTTTACTTTAAAAATAAAAAATAGGGACGCCTAGGTGGCTCAGTTGGTTAAGCATCCGACTCTTGACTTTGACTCAGGTCATGATCTCAAGATCATGAGATCAAGCCCCATGTCAGGCTCTGCATGCTAGGCGTGGAGCCTGCTTAAGATTCTCTCTCTCTCTGCCCCTCCCCTCTCATGCGCTCATTCTCTCTAAAAAAAGAAATAAATTAAAGAAAAAATAAAAGAAAAAAAAGAAATACATTTTGTAAGACTATAGCTGCCATAGAAAGTGATTTCTCTGATGGATCTGGGCAAAATAAATTGAAAACCTTCTGGAAAGGATTCATCATTCTAGATGCCATTAAGAACATTTGTGATTCATGGGAATGGGTCAAAATATCAACATTAACAGGAGTTTGAAAAAAGTTGATTCCAACCTTCATGGACGACTTTGAGGGGTTCAAGAGTTCAGTGGAGAAACTGCAGATGTGGTGGAAACAGCAAGAGAACTAGAATCAGAAGTGGAGCCTGAAGATGTAACTGAATTGCTGCAATCTCATGATAAAAGTTTAATAGGTGAGGAGTTAATTTTTAATAATGAGCAAAGAAAGTGGTTTCTTGAGATGGAATCTATTCCTCGTAAAGATGCTATGAAGACTGTTGAGGGGTACCTGGCTGGCTCGGTCAGAAGAGCATGCAACTCTTGATTTCGGGGTCATGAGTTTGAGTCCCACACTGGCTGTAGAGATTATTAAAAAAATAATAATAAATTATAAAAAAAGATTGCTGAAATAACAAAGGACTTAGAATATAAACTTAGTTGATAAAGCAGCAGCAGGGTTTGAGAAGACTGACTTCCAATTTTGAAAGTTCTACTGCAAGTAAAATGCTATCAAACAGCATCACATGTTACAGAGAAATTGTTTGTGAAAGGAAGACTCAATCAATACAGCAAACTTCACTGTAGTCTTATTTTAAGAAATTGCCACACCCACCCCAACCTTTAGCAACCACCACCCTGAACAGTCTGCAGCAATCAACACCAAGGCAAGACCCTCCACCAGCAAAGATTCAGACTCACTGAAAGCTCAGATGATGGTTAGCACTTTTTTAAAATAAAGTGTTTTGGGGGACACCTGGATGACTCAGTCAGTTAAGTGTCTGACTCTTGGTTTCAACTCAGGTCATGATTTCATGGGTCATGGGATCGAGCCCCATGCCAGGCTCCACACTCAGCAGGGAGTCTGCTTAAAGATTGTCTCCTTCTGCCCCTCCCCCACTCACTCGCACACTCATACACACACACACACTCTCTCTCTCTCTAAAATAAAGAAATAGGGCGCCTGGGTGGCTCAGTTGGTTAAGTGACTGCCTTCAGCTCAGGTCATGATCCAGGAGTCCCTGGATCGAGTCCCACATCAGGCTCCCTGCTCAGCAGAGTCTGCTTCTCCCTCTGACCCTCCCCCCTCTCATGTGCTCTCTCTCTCTCTCTCTCTCTCGCTCTCTCATTCTGTCTCAAATAAATAAAATAAATAAAGAAATAAATCTTTAAAAAATAAAGTATTTTTTAAATTAAGGTACATATATTGCTTTTTTAGACATAATGCTATTTTACACTTAATAGACTACAGTATAGTGAAAACATAACTTTTATATAATCGAGCACAGGAAAACATGCTCAACATCACTAGCCATTAAGGAAACACAAATCAAAACTACAATGAGATACTATTTCACAACCACTAAGATGGCTTAAGAAAGATAACAACAACTATAGTCAAGGATGTGGAAAAATCATAACCCTCATACATGACTGAGAGTAGTGTAAAATAGTGCAGCCACTTTGCAAAACAGCTTGGTAGTTCCTCAAACTGTTAAACATCAAGTTACCATATGACCCAGCAAGTCTACTCCTAGGTATACATTCAAAAGAACTGAAAGCAGGGACTCAGATCTTTGTACATCAATATCCATAGCAGCATTATTCACAATAGCAAAAAGGTGAAAACAATCCAAATGTCCATTAACAGATGAATGGATAAACAAAATGTGGTATACACACATTATTCAGCCATAAAAAGGAATGAAATTCTACTACATGCTACAACATGGATGAACCTTGAAAATATTATGCTAAATGGAAAAAGACATGAAAGGATAAATATTGCATGATTCTACTTATAGGAGGTACGTAAAATAGGCACATTCAGAGACAAAAAGTAGAATGGAGATTACCAGGGACTGGGGGGAAGGGAAAATGGGGAGTTATTCAGGGACTACACAATTTCTATTTGGGATGATGAACAAGTTCTGGAAATGAATATTGGTGATGATTGTACAATGTTATGAATGTACTTAATGACACTGCATTATACAACTTAAAATGGTTCAGGGGCACCTGGCTGGCTCAGTCAGTACAGCATGAAACTCATGATCTCGGGGTTGTGAGCTCGAGCCCCACACTGGGTATAGAGATTACTTAAAAGTAAAATCTTAAGGAAACTAAAATAAATTAAAATGGTTCAAAGAATAAATTTCATCTTATGTATAATTTAACCACAATAATAAATTGCTAAAGCCAGAAAATAAAATTATATATGTACCTAAGCTTGTGAAGATCAGACAAAAATTCACATGAAATATTTCATAAGTCCCTTACAACAATCCTAACACATATGGTTGAAAATACAATACTGATCATAAGGCGATATTCCTATTACAATCAGAATTCATAATTTAGTGCAATTTTTGCTTTCTCTCTCATATATATGAGAAAAAGCAAATTTACTTATTTGTTAATATTAGAATCACAAGAGATATTGGTAAGTAGTCATCATCTTGGGTGCATTCTCAAATCTTCAAACTGACACAAATACATAAGATAAGCAAAAGTCTCCTAAATTCCTTTGCAACCTATAACTGTCTAATAAATTCTAGCATGTATAGAACTGCCATGCCGTGCAGTCCTCTTGGACCCATTATTTTAACTTTCAGTCACACTCCTATAAACTTGCGAATTGGGAGTCTGAGATATGAGCCACATGTTAAACACTCAGAAGAACACATGAAAATGAAAGTTAAAAGCTGTATCTTAAAACTAAATAAGACAACTTGATTTTAAAAAGCAACACATCACCATTATATAAAGGCACCAATGACTGCAACCATTTGGTTTCTCTCCACCATCAAGCATATACTGAACACCTGTTTGTACTTAAAACAATGCAAAGTGGTTAAAAAAAAAAGATTCTTCCTCAAGAAACTTAAAATCGAGTGGGGAGATTAAATTAATACACATAAAACAATACCAATACCATATGTATATAAAAATATTCAAATACCAAGGATACAAATTAAGAGTCATAGGAATTCAAAGGAGATAAGTGCTCTATAGTCCAGGAATGTTCCAGAGAAGATCTAGGCAAAATCTAGAAGTCCAGAAAGATGAGTAAAATCAAATGAAGATGAACCCTTCATAATCTAGCTTCATTTTGCCCACTCAACACTTTGTACAATATAAAATTATTAGAATAGATAAAGGTAGAGAAAAAGTCACTCCACATAAGTGAAATCACAGAAATACGAAATGAAGAGAGTAAACCACTTGGCCCACATTTAAGAGATTAAAAAATTTTAAGTAGAGGGGCACCTGGGTAGCTCAGTCAGTTAAGTGTCCGACTCTTGATTTTGGCTCAGGTCACGATCTCAGGGTTGTAAGATTGAGCCCCATGTCTGGCTCCATGCTGGGCATGGGCCTGCTTGGGATTCTCTCTCTCTTCCTCTCCCTCTGCCCCTTCCCCATTCCCCAAGCCCCCTCTTGTGCCCATGTGCACTCTGTCTCTGGGGAAAAAAAAAAATTTAGAAGTACATATTAAATTACATAAATTATTTGAAAGTAGTTTCAAAAATTGCATGGAATTTTGCCATGATTTTACCATGTTTTCCTATTCACACCAACAAGTATTTGCTACTTATGAAAAATTTGAGTGTCTCAAAACCAGTCAAATCAAGGCTCACCTGCAAAATGTCAGCACTAAATTTAATCAAAGCTGCTAATTATAACAAATTACAAATCTACAAGTCATTGCATGTAAGATTGTGTTTCCTTTTTCCTTCATATTTTCTACTGAGTGCTTCATGGATTCAGGTAATTTTAGTTTAGAGCCAGCAGGTATTCTTTTTAACCCAAATTTTAAATATTTATATTCCTGGAACATTTGGAATATTTGTATAAATGTCATGAAACAACTATAATTTATACTGTAAAAATACAATTTACCAGATTATTACTATAAGTTGTCCCATCCATTCAATCAACATTTTAACAAGCCCTGCCAATGACCTTCTAGGCCCCAGGGTTACTCTCAAGGATTTCAGAACTCACATAAAGTAGACAGGCAATTAAACTAGCAGCTATAATGCAGTGGGATAACCACTCCGATTAAAGTGTTACAGCAGAAAGGGGGAGGAAAAGTAGGAGCGATATCAGGGAAAACTAGTGAGAGGATGTGATGCCTGGGCTTAGTTTTGATGGATGAGGATCCAGTGAGGCAGACAGTTCAGGGATCAGGATGCCTGTCAATTCATCAATAAGCATGTACTTCATGCCAGTCACCACACTAGCTTCTGGAAGTAAAAATAATACACTTGCCCTAATTTCAAGACACTAGTAATCTTTTCAGGAATTTACTTCATAAAGAAAAGGCTTAAAATTTGGTCTTAAAAAAGAGTTCACATCTCATTAAAAAAAAAAAGAGTTCACCATGCACACACACACAAAGTAAATATTCTACGATTTTATTTATACAAGACTCAAAAATAGGTGAAACTAATCTATAGGGATAAAAGTCAGAACAGTGGTTACCTCTGAGGGGCAGTATCAACCTGGAGAGGGCAAGAGAGAGCCTACTGGAGTGCTGGAAATGTTCTCTATCTTGGTTTTGCATAGTGGTTGCTTGGGTACATAGCTAAAATTTCATCAAGCTATATAGCATCATTTGTGCACTTTAGTGAGCATAAGTAATAAAGGAAGGCATTCCATGATCTGGGAAGCAGCATTTCAAAGGCACAGAGTGTTCAGGCAGGGGCCAAATCACAGAAACCTACCAGCGCTTCCCAACACTAAAGACTGACTTCAAACCACAGGGTGTTGGGTACCTTCCACTGGTGAGCATCTGAATAAAATGAACAGATGTATATTTCAGAAAGGTTATTCTGGTGGAAATATAAAGAATGGACTGAAAAGGTAGGAGACCAATAATAGTCCAGAGGACAGATGAAGGCCTTTTCTAAGACAATGACTTTAAAGATGGAGAAGAAACAAAAGATAATAAGGTAGCACCAAAGGGACACTGTGATCGATCAAATGTGAACAGAGAAAAGAAAGAGCCTCAACTGATAACCAGGTTTCTACCTTGGGCCCATGAGTAAATCACACACATGCAATACATAAGCAGATCTGTGGAAAAATAAGTTGCATTTAGTTTGGGACTCTACTGAAATAATATAAAAAAATATGCTCTGCTCAAAATGAAACATTTTTCTATAAGATGTTATTTACTGCCAAGTATTCATTCAGTTGATATCCTATTTCTTTCATTATTGAAATATATTTGCTTGGCAATCTTCTGTCAACTTCAATTTATATCTATATGGTATCACTGATGTGACAATAAAAAATGCTTCCACCATCGATTATTCCTTACTATACCTCTAAGCCTATAAAGAATGAGCAATTTCTTGTCCTTCCATAATTAGCTATAAAGAGGTAGTCTTACCTCAGCATCTCTGACAAAGAGTAACTTCTGATCTATAAAACTACACACACTGAAAGATTTCATTTATGGATGCTTGCATAAACTAAAGAATCTCTAAACCAAATTTATTAATCAAACAATTGTTCTACTCCCACCACAGCTTCCTACCACAGCTGCTCACCAATAGATCCCAAAACCAACTTTAAAGCAGAGCCAAAAATGACACAATAACATTTTAATACAACTAACAATTTTTTAAAGGCAAAAGATGCATTTAAATATATGTACACAGATATAAAAATATGAGTTTTAAGCCTCAGGGCATACACCCATGAGCACACAAACATTTATCCTGAACCAAGTTTTCTCTAAAAGTTTAATCTGGTTGTATTGAGTAGCTAACATAAGGCAAAAAACATGGAGTTGCTAGAAATATAGCAGTGAACAAAACAGACATGCCCCCACCCTCATGGAGTTTTATAGCCTAGAGGTACATGATCAGGAAAACTGCATTCTAGGGCAATGTCTTCCTCCTACCCCAGTTTCTAACTGACCATGCAATGAAACTGCCCTAAAGCTTAAATTAAGACTCACATGACCAGAGATCAAGTATAAGAATTACTAAAAAGGAACTTCTGAATAATTACTTGGTAAAAAACAGAGAGAGCCTCTTGGAAACTGACGAGTAAAAGAACAGAGATATAAGAATTCATTTAAAGTAAGAAAGCAACAGCTTAAGAATAAAGGTCTTAAAGCTTTACCTCCCATGCACCCTTCCTCAGGAAGCTACCGGATGATGAATTCCATCAAAATAACACAGTAAGTCAAGAAAGAGGAAACAAGGGATACAGAAAACAGGGGATCCAACACAAAACAGTGAAGGAAATCTCCAGGAAAATGGTGAAAGAAGATCCCAGGATGGCAGCTATGCTTCAAGCACAAGGGCAAAAGGTACAGATCGGAGCAGGCCAAAAGGCTCCAAGAAAAATTTTCAATATAATGAACTGAGTGAACACCTGATGTATATTAACATATAGACAGACTTGGGGCACCTGAGTGCCTCAGTCGGTTAAGCATGTGCCTTCAGCTCAGGTCATGATCCCAGGGTCCTGCGATCGAGCCCCATGTCAGGGGAGCCTGCTTCTCCCTCTCCTCCCTGCTCATGCTCCCTCTCTCGCTATCTCTGTCTCTCTCTCTCTCTCTCTCTCTCTCTCACACACACACACACACACACACACACACACACACACACACACACACACACGGATAGATTTAACAACTGGGTGGGATCTTTGGGGGTTGAATTACAGTAAATAGAAACCTAAGCAAATAAAATAAAAGACAATTATTACAGGAAATATTTAGGAGGAAATCAAGTATATAAGAAAGGAAAAGTAATCCTACTACATTAAACTACTTAGCTGTGAAAAGCATTTTATAAGGACCTAATTATGTAAATACTGAACAATGATCTAACCAAAATTTTATTTTATTTTTTTTTAAAGATTTTATTTATTTATTTGACACAGAGAGAGATAGCGACAGCAGGAACACAAGCAGGGGGAGTGGGCGAGGGAGAAGCAGACTCCCCGCGGAGCAGGGAGCCCGATGTGGGGCTCGATCCCAGGACCCTGGGATCACGACCCGAGCCGAAGGCAGACGCTTAACGACTGAGCCACCCAGGCGCCTCTAACCAAAATTTTAAAATACATATACCAGGACGCCTGGGTGGCTCAGTTGGTTAAGTGTCTGCCTTCGGCTCAGGTCATGATCCCAGAGTCCTGGGATCGCGTCCTGCATCAGCCTCCCCGCTCAGCGGAGAGCTGCTTCTCCCTCTCCCTCTGTCTGTTGCTCTCCCCCACTTGTGTTCGTGCTCTCTGACAAATAAATAAATAAAATCTTAGGGGCACCTGAGTGGCTCAGATGGTTAAGCGTCTGCCTTCGGCTCAGGTCATGGTCCCGGAGTCCTGGGATCGAGCCCCGTGTTGGGCTCCCTGCTTGGTAGGGAGCCTGCTTCTCCCTCTGCCTCTCTCTCTCTCTCTCTCTGACTCTCATGAATATATAAACATTTTTTAAATAAATAAATAAAATCTTAAAAAAATACAACAAAAAAACATATACCAAGATGAGGAAATGGGACTATAGAAGGAGCACATGTATGTATCTGGAGGACGGGGAGCAGTGAAATAAAGAGCTAAATCCTGATCTTTAATAGTGGGATGCCAATAAATATTCCTTAAATGGAAAAAAAAGTATCACTACAAATGTATTATTTGGAGATATAATGTAAAGACCAAATTAATAAATTTAAAATATCAAAAGTATTGGACAGTTAGTAGAGGAAAACTGGAAAGGAAGAGAGGAAAACAGTACTACTGTTTTCATAACAAACCCTGTAGAACCATTTGATTCTAAATTATGCACATATATCACTGTGATAAAAATTAAAACTAAAAGAATAAGAAAAGAAGGTGGGAGGGAGGAGCATTAGCCATGGAATACAAGACAAAAAGAACTTTGGACCAAAAAAAAACATAATATTTATGTATTTTATTTATTTACTCTTTAGTGAGCTCTATGCCCAATGTGGGGCTTGAGCTCACGACCCTGAGTTCAACAGTCAAATGTTCTACCAACTGAACCAGCCAGGTGCCTCTAAAATTTATTTTTACATCACCTGGACCTATATTTAGAACCAATGAAAGCATTCTATGTTGATGTGAATTTTATTCTCAGCTTCCGAAGTAACACTGTACAACATTTTAAGCAAAAAAGTTTGCAACTCTAACCTTACATTTGGCAGTAGGATGCTACTTGTCATCATAGATGAAAAGTACATGAAAATCACTGTGTGAAAATAAATCATTTCATGGGCAAAATTATTAAATATTATATTTTACCAAAAGACATTCTCAAGTGTTCATGAACATAATACTTAATACCATACTAGTCTCTTAACGTCTACTCAGGAATTTAATTCGGTATCTAAATTTAAATATCTGAACAAACAAAATCACATACTATACTTAAGGCACATATATTTTTAACTATCATTCAAAACATTTAGTACATTTTTCTAAGTTGATTAAAGGAAAAGAAATCTTGAGATCAATATATCACTTAATTTACTCAATTCCTGTCAGTACTCGATCCTTTACCCTCCAACCTTACAAACATTATGCAAGTTCTCTAAATCTTCTATCATTTATACATTTATACACTCACCCAGCCATCCAATATTTACTCAGCACTTAAAATATAGCCGGCACTGCACTTATCCTGGCACTGGAGATTCATCATCATGTCTGACAATAAACATGTTAATTATATATTATGATAAAGGCTATGAATGAACCATACAGAATAGTGTAATACTGACAGACCACTTCGTATAAGACAGTAAAAGAAAGCCTCATGAGGCCATCAGAGCTCATACTTTAGGTATGAAAAATGAGCCAGACCTGTGAAAATTTGTAGGCAGCCTTTCTAGGCTGAGAGGAAAGGAATAACAGGATCTGATTTGAATTTTAGGATTATACTGGCTGGGGCTGTGTGAAACCAGAAAACCACTGCATAGTATCTTAGCAAGGGATGATGGCAGCTGGGACTAGAGCAGTAACAGTGAAGATGAACAGAAGTTAACAGACTGGATACCAAACTAACAGGACTAGATGACAGATTCAAACTGGGGATAAGAAGATAGGTCAGGGGCGCCTGGGTGGCTCAGTTGTTCAGCATCTGCTTTCGGGGCACCTGGGTGGCTCAGTTAAGCGTCTGCCTTCGGCTCAGGTCATGATCCCAGGGTCCTGGGATTGAGCCCGGCGTCGGGCTCCCTGCTCCACGCGGAGCCTGCTTCTCCCTCTCCCATGCCCCCTGCTTGTGTTCCCTCTCTCACTGTGTCTCTCTCTATCAAATAAATAAATAAAATCTTTAAAAAAAAAAAGCGTCTGCTTTCGGCTCAGGTCATGATCCCAGGGTCCTGGAATCGAGCCCCACATCGGGCTCTCTGCTCAGAAGGAAGCCTGCTTCTCCCTCTCCCACTCCCCCTGCTTGTGTTCCCTCTCTCGCTGAACCCGATGCAGGGCTCGATCCCAGGACCCCAGGATTATGACCTGAGCTGAAGGCAGACGCGTAATTGACTGAGTCACCCAGGCGCCCCTGTAAAACTTCATTTTAGCCCAGTTTTCTTTTAATGCAGTCCAGTATCAAGGATTCCAAGAACGACGTTATAGCAAGGTCTCGATACATCAAGTTTTCTGAACCTTGTTTACAAGATAGTGATAAACTTGAGATTTCCCTGAAATAAAAAGAGCCTTATGTTAATGAACACTAAATCTCTAATAAAGAAGGGTGTTAAAGGAAGGCCTTCATCTTTGAAGAGATAGGTCTTCTAATAGGTCTCTAACTTTAACAGTAAATCTAGAACTACTAGTTTGATCAGGCTTTTGTCAGTAATTAACTATCCACCTTTGACTTCCAAAAGATCTTTATTTTTAGTAAGAGGAACAAGAGAATTTATTAGCATACAGAAAGAGGTGGAGCGGCTCAATTTATTTATCTTTTTAAAAGCAGATTTTATTTATTTAGTTATTTATTTAAGTAATCTACATCCAGTGTGGGCTTCGAAGTCACAACCCCAAGATCAAGAGTCAATGCTCCTAGCTCTGAGCCAGCCAGGTACCCTTAGATTGGCTCAATTTAAACACATTTATCATGAAGCCCAAAGGGTAAAAGCAGAAGCATAAACAAGCCCTGAACAGAGAAGCCATGCTTTTTGGATATGGTATGAAAAGAACTCTGAGTTCCATTTCAAGTCTTCTCAATACCATTATCAGACCATCAACCAATTTTTTAATTGGTGACATACACTATTATATTTTTAGGTGATTTGACAATTACATACGTTACAAAATGCTCACCATGATTAGTATAATTAGCATCTGCCACCAAAGTTATTACGTATTATTGACTATATTCTCTGTGCTGTACTTTCCATCCCTGTGACTTACTTATTTTATAACTGGAGTTTGTACCTCTTAATCTCCTTCACCTAATTCACCCATTCCCCCACCCCCCTCCTCTCTGGCAACCTGTATCTATGCGCCTGTTGCTCTTTGTTGCTGTTGGTTTATTCGTTTTGTTTAAGGTTCCATATAAGTGAAATCATATGGTATTTGCCTTTGTCTGACTTCTTTCATTTAGCATAATACCCTCTAGTCTCCATGTTGTCCCAAATCAAACCACCAACTTTTAATTCATAAATAAAATCCCTCCACCTCTGCAGCTGTTTAACATCAAAGCTTCTAATCCCAGCTCTCAGCATTAATCTCTAGTTCTTCAAATCCAAAAACAGATTTCCTACAGTCACAGCAAGAATAATCATTTCTCTAATTTTTCCTGTGACCTACCATATAATCGAGTGCCAAAAATCTCTTTCTCCAGAGAAATCACCTCACGACTGGCTGGTCACCACATTCCCAACTCTAGGTACTTACACATCTTTCTGGAAGGCAATCCTGAATGCTGTTACTGTGAAGTCTCTCTAACCAAGCACAAAGACAAACAATGAACAAGAAAAAACAAACAACAGCTGTCCAGTTTGGTAAATGGGGAGGCCATTAACATCAAGTGATGTCACCTCATTCTGCTCATCCTCCCCAAATCCAGGGTTCATTGGCATATTTATCTCCTCTTTGTCATGGACACTCCAAATGGAGTGTCGAACTGAAGATTATGAAGAACAGCACCTGTGTAATTACTTAGGTGACTACATATAAGCAGACTAACTTAAAACTACCCCATTTTTCTCCTTCACATATAATAACAGCTGGTTAGGTATACTTGCAAATGGCTTAACCAAAACCTGTAATTCCATGCTAATGCAAGAGAGCTCACTGGTAAATTTAATAAATTCAGACAAAGGCAAGTAAGTGCTTTAATAAGAGAAAATAGTGCATCCCAGAAGGTAACAAGTGTGATATTAAATTTTCATTTATACAATGGTATATTATGCTAAACCAGCTAACATCACAGCATAGAATAATATCAGTGAAATTTTAATATTAATACTATGAAACTTGGTGAATAAAATCTTGGTTGGGGAGTCAATGTTTTGGAGCATATGAGGGCTGGTGGATAATAACCAAAATGCAAAGTACTGGAATCTTCAACTATTACACACTTAATTATTCCAGTAGCAAATACAACCACCTTTAAGAGATAAGGAAATTAAATTCTTTAGCACACAATTATTGAACACATACTATGAAATGAGTAGTGTTAGGTATTTTCAGGCCAATACACCAACACACACTCTACATCCCTATAGCACTTCCTTCTATAGCACTGTAGCATTTAACATACTACATGTTAATCATTTATAAATAATATACATATATACTACTTTTTGAAAATATCGTACATTATCAAACATACACAAAATAGAACTTTAAAAAGAAGTTTTACTATTTTATTCCCACCTCCCATGCATTGTCCTGCATACACCTTGAGGGTATACACACTTCAGTGGACTGACCAGCCTATATGCTCCTAGAGAGGGTCTTAGTCATCTTTGTTTCTACAGTGCCTAAGTCACAGGCAGCACTCAGTAAAAATGTGCTGAATGAATGAGCAAAGGAGCACTCAAAAACGTGGAACCACAGCATAATTTCTGACATGCTATATTTCATCACCCAACTACTTAGTCTAATATAAGTGCCAAATTCTTCTTAAAGGGATTAGAAGAAATTCACCCACTTTATTTTATTAACACAGTTTAAAAGCTAAAGACAATTTTAATTCAGCCAATTCTTGGGGGGCGGGGGGGGAGGAAGCCTTATAATTCTGTTTCCAGAATGATGAAAAGGAGAGAGGAGCAGGAAGAAAGAATAAAGAACTGGAGATTTTTAAGGTTTCTTGGAGTTCTGAACTACTCTAAACTGCAATTCATCTTTCATTCAATGTTTTTTCTAATGCTTTGTTCCAAGCATTTAGAATATATTTTTAGGAATACACAAGCCACAAACTTAGATGCCAGAGGAAGTGAAGAGATGAACATAGCTGCTAAATTCTCAGTACCCATGAAACACAGGAGATACACTTCAGAAAATACATGCAATCTAAACAAGTGTCAAGCCTTCAAGGAACAGCCTATTTGTGTTCTATTCAAGACTAGATAGATAGAAAGAGGCCCAAAATAAAAGCTACCACTAATACATCTACCTTAAAAAAAATCTTAAGGTATGCTTTCAGAAAACTATTAATGTTTACATAACTGACACACAGTCTAGCTGAAATAGCATGCAAAACCAATCTTCCTAATTTCTAGAGCTTCTGCAATGTAAATGAGAAGTCACTAGGCTGGCCTTCACCTAGGTCCAGTGAGCGTTATCTGTCACTGACATAACACTCCATTTCCAAGGCCCCATTTTAGAAGATAAACTGCCTGCAATTCCTTGTTTGCAGCAATATACAGATGGCTATTTTTTTTAATACTACCTAATTATGGTTAGGCATTATTTACTGCTCAATAATTTTAACTAAAGTCAAGTGGGTATTTCAGTAGTTTATCAAGCTTGCTTTTCACTTGTATAGTGATGCATATAACCTACAGTGTATTTGTCCAATCCTCTCCCTACCCACGCTCCAAATCACCTTACAAGGAAGACTCTATGGACAGAGGTTTCAGTATCTATTTAGATTCTTCACATGCCCCTCAAAAGTTCCCAAACCATTTTTTTGCTCTATCAAAAGCTTTATAAATTCTTTCTATAATCTTAGTAAAAGAAATTCTACAGTAGGAGCGCTTGGGTGGCTCAGCTGGTTAAGCCTCTGCCTTTGGCTCAGATCATGATCCCAGGGTCCAGGGATGGAGCCCTGAGTCAGACTCCCTGCTCAGCAGGAAGTCTGCTTCTCCCTCTCCCCCTGCCCCTTCCCCCCTCATGCTGTCTCACACTCTAAAAAATAAATAAAATCTTTAAAAAGAAAGAAAAAGAAAGAAAGAAAGAGAAAGAAAGAAAAAGAAAGAAAGAAAGAAAGAAAAAGAAAAAGAAAGAAAGAAAGAAAAATTCTATAGGTCTAACATTTTGGGGCACCTGGGTGGCTTAGCTGGTTAAGTCTGTCTTCAGCTTGGGTCGTGATCTCAGGGTCCTGCTCAACGGGGATTCTGCTTCTTCCTCTACCTCTGCCCCTAGCCCCCCACCCCCGCTCGTGTGCATGCTCTCTCAAATAAATAAATAAAAATCTTTAAAAATAAAGTCTAACATTTACTACAGTAAACAGTATGTTCAAAAGAATTACCCACTTTTTAAAAAAAGCTCCTGGTTTACATTTAGAAATACTATTTATCAACGTGCTTCTCTCTTTTGCTTCTATTTTCCTCTGAAGCAAAACTAATAAAACATAAACTTATTCAAAGAATAATTTTAAAAGGTTTTAACAAATATTTCTGCTACCTCTTCAAATATTCATTTTAAAATTCAACAGGCAAACACCGTAATAAACTGAACGAAGACCTTCAATCAAATCAGTTTAAAATGCACCAACTATTAATTTCATTTATATTTACAAAAGTACTAAAATCTTAGTTTGATATGAGAGTGAGCAAGGTAGAGTTTAATAAAAGTTAAATTTTAGAATTCCTTTAACGCCAGCTACATCACCCACAAACTTAAGAAACTGAACACTTCTGAACCATGAAGCTGTAAACCAATTTGAGTGATGTCCTCTTTCATGCCATGTAAGCCATTGCCTAATTGAGGCCAGACCTGTCAGGCTTGACAGCATCCCGGAAATGACTAGCCTACTAGAGCTGGAAACACATCAAGAATTTGGAATATTTCTCATATTGAGAAAAAAGTTCAAGCGAGATTGTCCATAAAAACAATCATTACACTGTTCGGTAGAAAAAAGATAGAAAAAGCTTATGTTTGTGTTTCTGGCCAGGCCACAATGAATACACCTAAATTCTGTTATCTATTTTCCGGTGATGTCCCTCTGAATTTATCTTTTTTTCCTACATACGAACAGAGTTCACTACTAAATCATTTTGAATGCCTGTCTTTTAATCCAATTTTTATTTTGTATCCTTAGCTACTGACACCATTACCTGGAGCATGGCTGGTTTCTTGACTTAGAAACCTGTTAACAATAATGCCAAGCATCCAACCTGCTTAAATGTTTCACTTCTTACCAAGAAAATCCATTAAATGTCGACAAGAAATACAAGCATACATACACACACACACACACACACACACACACACTCAAATCCTAGTCATGAAAAATTAAGTCACATTCTGGCCATAAACTATGCAACAGACACTTCCAGTTAGCGTGTGCTGTAGTGATCACGGACAGCGGTATCAGAGTAAGTGGTAGGGGGTTGGGGCTGTTAACAACACACTGTGCATCAGAGCCAATAAGCAGCAGGCTAGGACTGGCAGCAAGGCCGGTCTCTAAAGGGAGCTATAACACAATATCAGAATGCTGGATTTCCGAATGCCATTTTACAGGGAGGAGGGGGTGAGAACTGGGGATCAAGTGCAATGTAAGGCTCTGGCCAGTGTCTAAGGAGGTGAAACCTAAAACAAGGTCTTGTGGCAACACCAGCTGTCCAGTCTCATCTCACCTCAAATACAACTTAATTTCAGGGGTCGTTTTTATCAAAGTCAGTCGCTCAAAGGGTGAGGGGGTGGTAGAAGTGAATGATGGTAGCCCCTAGAGACTGGCAAAGGCCCTTCGAAAAGGCGGAGACTCCACAATTGGAAGGGGCTTCCAGCAGCAAAAAGAGAAGAGGGCTTTGCAGCCGCCTCCCCTCTCCCTCCCAACCAAGGCTGTTGGGTACGAGCTCAGGATGTTGTCAGGTTTTATGAAGGAGTGATATGAGAAAATGGCAGTAAAGGATGAGGGGGGCTGGAAGGGCTGGTGCCACCCAAGAAAGGGGGGAGAGGACTTCCCTGGACACAGCCAGGATAACAACGCCACCAAAGAGCACGGGCATTTCCCTACCAGCACCAGATACTCCTCTCTCTGGGAAAGCTTCTCCCCCTTCCATACGGTCCCCATTCCCAAACACTTCTCCCACCCGACCCTTCTCCCCAATAATATTCCCCATTCGCTAGCCTCCTTTCCCTTCCGCCTCTGGCGCCCCACGCCCTCAACCTCTCCTCCCCTTCCCGGGTCACCCACCCTCGGGGCAGCCCGTCGCTGGCCTCCCCGGCAGCTCGCCCAGACCCCTCCCCCCTCACCTCTCCTCAGCGCCTCCTCGTAGCTGAGGAATCCGATCCGTGACTCCTTGGCGCCCATGCTCCCCTCATCCCCTCGGCCGGGGGTCGGAGCCTGATCTCGCCCCCAACCCCCCTCCCGCCCACGACTCGGCGTCCCTGGGTGACGGTGTCGGCGTCCCCCAGCCCCCTCCTCCCCCCACACTAACAAGTGCGGCTTCTGCCCCGGC
Organism: Zalophus californianus; assembly: GCF_009762305.2. Lineage (NCBI taxonomy): Eukaryota > Metazoa > Chordata > Mammalia > Carnivora > Otariidae > Zalophus > Zalophus californianus. Next base: position 25,024,708 of record NC_045610.1, read on the forward strand.
AGCTCCTCCCGGCCGCCGCCACCGCCTCCATGCCGAATCACGTGACCCGCTCCCACCCCGCCCCCTTCCCCTCCCTCCTACTCCGCCCTTCTCCTCTCTCCTCCCTTCCCTTTCCTCCTCACGCCCTCTTCCCTCCCCCCTCTCCCCGCCCGCCGGCCCCGCCGAGGGTCACCTGACCCGAGGCCAGGGATTGTTCCGGGTAATGGCCGCCAAGGGCCACACGCTCCGCCCCGCCCCTACGCTCTCCGCGCTCGAGAGCGTAGGGGCGGGGCCGAATCTCGCGCGTAACGCATCATCCCGCAGCTTCCCGCCAATCCGAAGCCGCAAGGCCCGGGAGCCTCCGCCCACCTGAGTGGGCGACTTCCGGGGCGCTCGGAGCCGTGACTCCCGCCCACCCGTTCTGGCGTCTGGGGGGCGGGGCCGGAGCAACTGGCGTTTGGGGTGTCCTTGGACAGGCCCCATCTTGGGTGGGATCTTAGGGAACCGGGGTCTGAGGGGTGCAGTGAGAGAAAGGGGTTGGGCAGGGGAGAAACTCCTAACGTTGTGGAAATTTTTGGCTGGGAGGGAGTTGTGAAAGGAAAGAGACCCTCAAGGATTTCCTGTGACGAAAGCGTTCTTAATCCGGGTGGGGAGATCCCTAAGGAAAAAACCTTGTGAAAAGTTTAGAATATCTTCCTTTTCACGTTATCCCGTCTCCCCCTTCCACCCCAGTTGACTCTAGATTTTCTTTCACGTCCGCAAGCCCACCTCCCGCTCTGGACCTGCCTCTATAGAATCTCTAGAAGCTCCTCTGCAAAAGGCTTAGCTTCTCTCTAAGAGTTGCTCCCCACCAGAGATGTGAGACTTACAAGATTTGCAACGGAGCCCCTTACTTTTCAAAAAAGTTCTTTTTTATTGTGGTAAAATACTAACAATTAACCATGTTTATGTACCTTATGAGTGGAATCATACAATATTTCTCCTTTCCTGTCTGGCTAGACTTAGCATAATATCCTCAGGTTTTGTCCCTGTTGTAGCATGTGTCAGAATTTCCCAGATTTATTGTATGATCCGGGATTCCACTTGCCGAAAGAATGCAGGGACACATATTTATACACCCATATTTATAGAACATTATTCCCAATAGCCAAAATGTAGAAATAACCCAAGTGTCCATCAATGGACAGATGAATAGATGTGGTTTAGCTGACCTTTGAACACAGATTTGACTGCAGGGGTCCTCTTGTATGTGGATTTTTTTTCCCATAAACACAATAGAGTACTGTAAGTGTATTTTCCTTATGGTTTTCTTAACGTTTTCTTTTCTCTAGCTTATGTTATTATAAGAATACAGTATAGAAAACATATAGCATGTAATATATGTGTTAACTGTTTAAGTTACTGGCAAGGCTCTGGTTAATCAACAGTGGTAAAGTTTTGGAGGAGTTATTCAAGGATTTTTGCCTATACAGGAGGGTTGGTACCCCATCTTGTTCAAAAGTCAAATGTGTGTGTGTGTGTGTGTGTGTATGCACATACAGGTGTATATACAACAATGTATTTTGCATGTATATATATACACACACACAATATACAGATGTATTCTATATGCAGTTGTTTAATATTCAATTCCTCGCTTTTTTTTAAAGATTTTATTTATTTATTTGACAGAGAGAGACAGTGAGAAAAGGAACACAAGCAGCGGGGTGGGAGAGGGAGAAGCAGGCTCCCTGCGGAGCAGGGAGCCCGATGGGGGGCTCGATCCCAGGACCCTGAGATCACGACCTGAGCCGAAGGCAGCTGCTTAACTGACTGAGCCACCCAGGTGCCCCAATTCCTCGCTTTTTAAGTCTATTTAATTTGTTTCTGTTAGTCTTCACCCTCAAAGTTACAGGGTAAAGCTTTTGGATAAGGAAATAACTTTGAAAAATAACTATTTGGATTAGATTAGACGGGAGGTGCCAGTTAGGTAATTCAGAGCCAGCAAAAGGATTTTAGTTCCTAAAGCCAACAGATTATAATATGCCCTGCTAGAGAAAGAAGGCAATACTCTTGTTTCTCTACTCACATTTCCTGGCAAACCAGATCAGCAGCATGGCATTAGTCACTGTGCTGCCCTTTCCAGTTCACCATGAGGCAGTTAATTTTAAGACCTCAGATTAGTTTCATTACTAAAAGGCCATGAATAAGGGGGTTGGGAACATACTTCAAAGCCTTTAATTTCCAGATCATTAGTTTGGGTATAGACAGAAGTATCCAGACAAAACAACTCTGTCGTCTTCAGCCTGCAGTTAGATTATCATAATTAATGGGAAGTGAATCTTAAGGGCGCAGCTGTAGGGGAAAGACCCTCAAGAGTTCAACTGCAACATATCTAAGCATTATTACTGTCCCAAATAATCAATACCTAAAGGCAACCTTGGTGTACAAAAGATAGACCTGAGTGATTATCTACCCATTTGATGTACAGTGGAATTAGAAGCAAATTGTTTTAGCTCTTTGTAGTACTTGCCCCCTTTGAAAGGTGGGACTAGAGTTGGACTTAACCTATCATATGAAATAGTAAATTATTATAAAATACTGGGGAAAGAATAGAATATAAACTCTGTAGTGAAAGATTTAAAGCAGTACTAACATACAGGAACTTTTAAAATTTCCTCCTTGGTTTCAGGCCTGCATTCCCATAGGGCCATAAAAATTTTCATCTTAATCACATAGTTTACCATGGATTAAACACTTCCCAAAATTGTGAGTTGAAATAGCAAACTAAGAAATAGTATTTCTCCTTTGAGTTAAATTAAGCATATTATTGAAGGCAGTGAAGAAGATATGTCTGATGGGAATTTTAAATGTTAAGCTGGGATTAAAACCTGCCTTCTGGTTTGTATTACACAGTATCAGGCAGTCAAATGTTAAACATCCCTCTATAACTTAAAATTGACACAGTACTTAAGTTTGATGGTGTAGAAAATCTAAAGTCTACCTGCCATGATGAAAGGAATTCTATTAATCAATTATTTGTTCATTTTCATTATATTTCACTTAATCTGGTGAGGAGTTGGCCAGCCACCTGATTTTAAGCATTAGGTTGCACTTGGGGAACCATTGTTTTAACTGTAATTACATGCCTGTGAAAGAGTTGTTCATATGAAGATTTAAAGCATGGGAGATTGGCATGTAATTTCTACTTCCAGTTGAGCAACCTAAATGACAGTGTTCCTCAGTTTGTACTCCCAGAGAAATAACACAGGAATAGGGCAGAGTCATTTTAGAACTTGCCAAAGAGGCTTAGGTCATAGACAGGGAGGTCAGTACAATAAAGAAGGTATGCAACAGCACCTAATTTATGTATAACTTGATTGCCACAAAATGAGGCCACAGTGAATGAAGCATGACTACACAATAAGAGAACTGGGATTTTTCTTCTAGTATTATGCACTTGTTGCCTTATAATGACAAAATACGAGGATGTGGTCACTGTGTTATATTTTTTAAAATATAGGTATTTTAGAGTAAATGAAAATGTAACTTTCAAGACTTCAAGTTATTTTTAATGAAAATAATATACATTCTACGTAAAAAAATGTTTTTCCATCAGTGAAAAAAGTGTATATAAAGTAAAAGGTCATACTTCTACTTCACCCAGTCTTATTCCCTAGGAGTGTGTATCCTTCCAGTTTTTTGTAACTATACCCACTACACACCTTTTTCTTAGTCTACATACTAATCTGCAATTTCTTTTTCAATCAATAGTATAGCTCAAACTGCTTTTCATGCCAGCTTATAGATTTACTTTATTCTTTTTAACATACATAATGTGCCAATTTTGTGTATTTAATGTATAATTTACCAATCACCTGTTGATGAACATTAGTTTCAAGGGTTTTAATATCACAAACATTGTTGCAATTAACATCCTAGTACATATATCCTCTTTACAAATGTGAGTATATCTGTAGATGGAATTTCCAGAAGTTGAACTGCAGAATCTTTTTTTTAAAGTGTAATGTTTTTGTTGTTGTTTTTAAAGATTGTATTTATTTATTTGACAGAGAGAGACAGAGCGAGAGAGGGAACACAAGCAGGGGGAGTGGGAGAGGGAGAAGCAGGCTTTCCGCGGAGCAGGGAGCCAGATGCGGGGCTCAATCATGACCTGAGCTGAAGGCAGACGCTCAACGACTGAGCCACCCAGGTGCCCCTGAACTGCAGAATCTTAAGACTATGCACCTTTTAAGTTTTAATAGTAGATGTTGCCAAATTGCTAGAAAGATTTGGATCATTTTCATTCTAATCAAGAGTTTCTGAGAAAACCAATTTCCTCTCACCTTGCTAACATTAATATCAATTTAAACTAATTTTTGTCTTTACCCTCTACCTATCACAAATCTTACCAACACAGAACTGAATCCCTGCTTTTCTAGACATGAAATTCATTTTCATTTTAAACCTGGACAAAGGGGCGTCTTGGTGGCTTCCTTTGAGCATCTGCCTTCCGCTCGAGTCATGATCCCAGGGTCCTGGGATCAAGCCCCAAGTTGGGCTCCCTGCTCAGCAGGGAGTCTGCTTCTCCCTCTCCCTCTGCTGCTCCCCCTCTGCTCATGCTCTGTCTCTCACTTTCTCTCTCTCTCAAATAAATAAAATCTTTAAATAAATAAATAAATAAACCTGGACAAAATATTTTAAGAATGACTAAAGAGATGTCATTCTCAGGATGCCTGGGTGGCTCAGTCCGTTAAGCGTCTGCTCAGGTCATGATCCCAGAGTCCTGGGATCGAGTCCTACATCAGGCTTCCTGCTGAGCAGGGAGCCTGCTTCTCCCTCTGCCTGCCACTCCCCCAGCTTGTGCCCTCTCTCCCTTGAATAAATAAATGAAATCTTTAAGAAATATCATTCTCTCATCTGCATTTAAAGGTGTTTCTCCTTTCTTTTTATCATTCTTTAAGAGGTGCCTACATTTGGCAAAATTTCAACAGTGCCTATTCCCTAGGAGCTTCTGACTCACAAGCTACATAGGCTAAAACTAAGAATGGGAAAGAAGTAAAACATTCAAAGGGAGGGCCTTTAACTTAGACCTACTTTAGAAGGTGTCTTTTTCTGTCTTACCACAATCCATGCTTCGCAAACAATTTACCCACTGAACCTATGAGTAAATGTTTACTCTTGTATAATACTCCAAATTGCCCCCCGCCACCCGAACTGCAATGATGTTGTATTTATGTCTCTTTCAAATTAATAGTTTACAAGGTTAGGGAATGGGTACTGTGGACAGTTTCAACAGTAAATGTTGTTGTTCTTGCTGTTGTTAGCTCCTGAAAAATCAAGCAGCTTCTTTTTAGTCCTCATCTGATCTTATTCCTTCTATTTCTTCTAATGTGACAACTATATTTTACTCTTAGGCCAGTCTTTTCCAGCAAAATAGAAACTACAAACTAGGAGGCTAGAATTAATATTCACTGAGATGTAGAATAGATGACAAAGGGAAGGGCAGGTTTGTGGGACAAGTTCAGGAGCTCAGCTTTGGATCTGTTACTTTTGAAATGCCTATTGGACATCCAAGCAGAGATGTTGAATAGAGAGTTAAATATTTGTCTGAAGTGAGAAATGGTTCTGGCTGGAGATATAAATTGAGGAGTCATTAGAGATTCATGATACTTTAAGATACTTTAAGAATAAGTACATTAATTGAATTCTAATCAGAAGTTAAAACATAGAATAATACAGAATCCAGTTCCGAACAAATAAGATATGCCTTACTTCAGTTTCTCGGATCGAAGACTTGTCAAGTCATCTGAAGTCCAGCTTATCATGCTAATATGATTTGTTAGATATTTGAGAAATGCCAACTCCAGCTGTATACCTTAGACTTTGATTTCTTTGTCTAGTGGATGAAGGCTTTAAACTCAATCAGGCTTTTTCCAGTTCTTAAATTCTATTATCTTATTATCTCTTGTAATGTACATTCTCTTGCCAGCTCAAATCTTTTTATTTTTTGGTCATGCTGAGTTTTTTCTCACCTGGCTATTAATATAATGCTTCTATTCTGTTTTCCACCTTTTACTGAACTACCAGTTTGCTATTTGTCTAATTATCCTCCCTTTCTTCACTCCAAGCTTCCTTTCGATTAATAACTATTGTTTTGATGGGGAAGACTATGCATGCATGGGGAGAGGGGCTATATGGGAAATCTCTGTACTTTCTGCTCAGTTTTGCTGTGAACCTAAAACTGCTCTAAAAAATCAAGTGTGTTAATAAAAAATTCTGATAGAGCCGTACCTGCCTACATGTAGGTATTTAATAGCTAGTAATTGTGGTATAATTCAAAACCTCTGACATTCACAGTGGGAGTGAAGATGGAGTAAATCATTAGTCTTCAAAGGAGTTAGTAGGTGAAGCTAGATATGCAGTATGTGAGTTGCGATCTAGGTTTAGGTAAAACTTTTTGCTTGGCGGTCCTGATTCAACAAGTAAAAATTTTTAAAAATCCCAATGTTTTCTTCCAGAAGGATTTGAAAGCTATAAAATAGCATTTGGCCAAAATTTTTTTGGCAATTATATTTATTTACTGGCATTCTGGGGGTGGGGGTGGCATCAAATCTGGGTTTCTTTGAAAAAGGAAGGAAATTCATATAAAAACAGAAGAAGTTGAGAAGTGTCTAACTCATGTCTAACATCTTCTCACTGCCCCAACATTTGGTATGAATGTTGCAAATAGCTCATTTTTAAAATTTATTAAGCATTTTCTGTGTGCAAGGGACTGTGTTAAACCCTAGGGAATACAAAGATGAATTCTTTTTAAAGCCTCTAGGAAGTACTATAATCAAGACAAATATAGTATGTTATGGGAACTGAGACTAGGGAGAGTCCAAATTAAAGGAGTGGGGGAGGGAGGGAAGCCTTGGGGGATGGGAGTCTTGAAGGACCAAGTAAGAAATCAGCCATTCATTCACTCCTTCAGCAAGTTCAAAGTGCCTAGTATGTAGCAGGCATCATCCTAGGTCCTGAAGATATGGAATTGAACAAAGAAAAATTCCTGGTCTTATGAAATTTACTTTTTAAGGAAAACGAAAGACAATAAAATAAATAAAATAATGGAGTTCATTGGTAACAAGTTCTGTGGAGAAAAATTGCAGAGAAAGGAGACAGAAGTGCTGAGATGAAGGCTATAATTTAAAATAGAATAGTCAGAGAGGAGCAAAAAGGTGATCTTTAAGCCTAAATCTAAAGGAGATAATGGAGTAAACCTTGTGGATATCCTAGGCACCGAGGCAAGAGCATCCTGGCTGGTATAAGGATCAGCAAGGAGCAAGTGTGACTGAACACTGAGGGAAGTGGTTGGAGGTACATCCTCCCTGAAGACTTTGGCTCTTACTGTTTAGAAAATGGGATGCCATTGAGGGATTTTGCATAGAGAAGAGACCTGTCATACACTTGAAATGGATCTCTTTGATGTGTTGAAAATGAACTAGAGTGAGAGAAGAGATGAAAGGGTAAAAAGACAGAGGAGTGCCTTTCTGTCTCAGTTGGGAGAGCATATGACTCTTGATCTCTGGGTTGTGAGTTTGAGCCCCAGGTTGTGTGTGGAGTTTACTTGAAAAAGAAAGAAAAAGACAGAAAGGAAGGAAAGAAGAAAGAAAGAGAGAGAGAAAGGGTAAATATAGGGAGACCAGTCGGAAGGCTACTGCAGATACCCAGGCAGGGAGGGTTAAGGGGTGAATGGTGGGGTCCAAGATAATATTTTGAAGGAAGAGCCAACAGGATTTATCAATAGACTGAATTGGGATGTGTCAGAGAATAGCCACTTCAAACTTGGTGGCCAAAGGAACTAGGAGGCTAGAATTAATATTCACTGAGATGTAGAATAGACGACAAAGGGAAGGGCAGGTTTGTGGGACAAGTTCAGGAGCTCAGCTTTGGATCTGTTACTTTTGAAATGCCTATTGGACATCCAAGCAGAGATGTTGAATAGTGAGTTAAATATTTGTCTGAAGTGAGAAATGGTTCTGGCTGGAGATATAAATTGAGGAGTCAGTAGAGATTCATGATATTTAAAGTCATGGAACTGGATGAGATCTCCCAGGACATGATCCACTCCCAAGGTAACTGGGGCTTCCAACATTAAAAGTTCAGAGATGGGGAACTAGCAAGAAGAATGAGAAGGGGAAGCCAGTGAGGTAGGAAAGCAAAGAATGAGGAAAAGAGGGGAGTGCCTGGGTGGCTCAGTCGGTTGAGTGGCCAACTCTTATTTTGGCTGGGGTCATGATCTCAGGGTCCTGGGATCAAGCCCCAGTAGCCTCAGGGTCCTAGGGTGGAGCCTCGGCGCGCAGCAAGGAGTCTGCTTGAGGATTCTTTCTCCCTCTCCCTCTGCCCCTCCTCCCACGCACATGCTCTCTCCCTCTCAAGTAAACCAATCTCTAAAGGGTTGGGGGAGAGCATTCCAGGAAAGAAGAAAAGTGTGAATAAAGGCACAGAGGTATAAAGTAGAACTCAAAAGATAAGAAGCTCTGCCTCATCATAAATGCCCTTTATATGAACAAAAAAGCTAGCTACTAACACAACTGAAAAATCAAAATGCATTATTAACTAGCAAGGTAATAATTCTCACTTCTAACAGTTGGTAAGAATTATAAGTATTTCAGGTAGATTTTAAGAGCTTATTTGCTTTTCATCAGATTTCTATTTTGCTGTGATCTCTTTGATCTATCAATGGACAATACTTGAGAGAAGGTTCTGGGGACAGTATGTACTCTTAAAATTTGTTCTACAAGAATTGAGTTAGGCTAAAGTATGATAATTAATGGTAGAAGGTAGATTTCTACCTAGGCATGAACTTCAGCCTGGATGTCACTCAAGAGAGATTGTTTAGGCCCACATATTTTTGTGTACATTAGTAAATAATACTGACATCCTAATTAATTCATACCAAAGTCTGAGGGAGTACCCAATGGATACTAAGATTGTCCCCAGAAAGTCCACAGGGAAAGGGTTCGATTTCTCCCACTCAGAAAAGCTCTCTTCATTAGTAGCTCAGACCACATCCTAGACTCATGGGCAACCTTTCCCTAAAACAGTACTAAATTAACCCAAATCGCTAATTTCTATGGATATGGAACAAAAACAAAGGTGGGCAGACTGAAATTCTAGTTATAGATCACTGTGTGCATTTATTAACTACACCCAATCTTGCATTATGCAAACATTTCTCCATCCTCAATACTCCATCCCTCACTAATCTCAAACTTTTTCATTCCCCTGAAGTACTTGAGCACTAAATGGAATTACATGCCAGTACATATATATTTGTTTCTACATGTGAGCATACCCGTGCCATTGCATGTGATCGTGATTCTGATTATTATTGCTGCTCAAGAAATTACCCCCAAAACTTAGTGGCATAAAACAATGATAATATTTATTTTGCTTATGAATCTGTGATTTGGGCAAGGTTCTGCGGAGAGAGCTAACCATTCCTCCATTTAGTCAGCAGCAACAGCTTGAAAGCTAAAGAGTGGAATCCTCTGAAGGCTCGCTCACTCACATGCCTGACAGTTGGTGCCTGTCGTTGGCTGAGACCTTAGCTGGAACTGTGGGCACAAACAATGTGCTTCCTCTTTTCCTCACAACACTGTGGCTAGTTTCCAAAGGTGAGCAGTGGCGCTGTGCCTGTGGTGTGGAGGACAGGAGTAATCAGCTTACGTTGTATCACCTTTTATGACCTAGCCTTAGATGCAACACAATGTCACTTGGGCTGCATTCTAGCCATTGAAGTGGTCACAAAGTTCTGCCTGGGTTCAAGGAGAGGGGAAATGGGGTCCAGCAGTATTGCTGTAACACAGCCTGCCTTCTGGTGAAAACAATTTACATTTCTCCTGTCTACAATCTACATTCATCCCTTTCTCCAAAATCCGAGTTATTAATCCAGGTTCAAGCCTGGACTGTAGGATCTCATCATTGAGATCAGGTCCAGGTGTGAATGAGGCTACTTGGGTGTGTTTCTCTCTCTCTCTTTTGAGTCTCTCTCTCTCTTTTGAAGATTTTATTTTTAAGTAATTTCTACACCCAATGATGTGGGGCTCAAACTCACAACACCGAGACTGAGTCGCACACTCCACCAGCTGAGCCAGCCAGGCGCCCTCAAATAGAATATCTCTTGACTTGAATTCCTGTTCTTAGTAAATATACACTGGGGTTATTTAGGGGAAAGGGACCATGAGATATGAAACTTACTTTTAAAGGGTTCAGGAAAAAACAAAGTTTTTATGCACACAACACACACATTTCTGGAATATAGATATTGTATGTACGTGTGTGTGCACGCGCGCGCGTGTGTGTAGAGAAAGAATAGGAAAGAGGGAGAATGCTACAATAAAGCAAATTGATTAAAACGCTAACAAATGAATCTGAGTAAAGGGCATACAAGTATTCTTTGTCGTTTTTTTTTTACAACTTTTCTGTAAGCTTGAAATTATTTCCAAGTAAAAAGTTGTGTTTTTTTTTTTTAATGTGACACACATGGCATAGGTCTTAAGCATTGATCTTTTGATATTTTTAATTCCAGGGAAAAGTCCTAACGATGTTTGTATTCACTCTTGGTGGTTGAGAGAAGACCCTTTAGTTCTGCCTTTGCCTAGATGTCTATGAGAAGGCGCTATCACTTCCCACTTTGGCCTATCTTCCTCCACATCTCATTTCCTTAAAGAGCTAGTCTGGGAAAGATCCCTTTTTGAGAGGGGGTTTTGGCCGTGCTGAAACACAGCTTTTCAAAGGTCTTTGTGTTGCGTACCAGACCAAAGGCATCCTTAAGTGTGGCTTGGCTTATTTAGAGAAATTGTAGAAGGATGCACCTCAGTTTCCTTGTTACAAAAGAGACTGGGATTAGCCCCCTTCAAGCACCATCATTGTGCTCCCAGAGCACATACTCTAAAAATAGTGGCTGCCGAGAAACAGTCTTCTCAAGTTTCCAGTTTGAAAAGGACACTTAAATAGAAAGCTGGTCTTTTTAGCCACTGTCACAATCCCCAAACAAACAGAGAATAATCACTAGTAGGAGTTCCAGTTTAGAATGCACAAGCTGGTCATTTAACGAATTTATTCATGGCCCTCAAGAGCTTGTTGGCTGCCCAGAAAAAGCTTCCCAGGTTGGCAATAATCTTAGTGCAATCACCCCAGTTGTATCTGTTTGCCTTTCTTACACAAGTACTCAGGACAGAGTTCTGCACAGAGGTGCACTCAATCTCAATATATTACTGTTGCACAAATAAAGCAGCCGTGGGTAATTACCCCCGAGTGCAGGCCTGGAAAGGAAGCCAGGTTTGATCCTACCAAAACAAGTTAACGGAGAATGTCTTTCCCGGGACCAGGTTCCCGGATTGTGAATGTACCTCTTTTTTTGTGGGGTAGTAGAACCTAGAAAAAAGATGTTATTGTATCTTTGCCAATGGGAATAAATGAAGATTCCTTGAAATGTACTCTGTCAGGTGACACAAATAAACCATATAATTATATTCCCTGAAACAGAAAAGCTCAAAACATAAGAATATGTGGGTTTCCTGGGTCAGACCAAAGGCCATGTAATTCCATTTCTTTTTTAAATAAACTTTTTATTTGGAAATACTTTCAGAATTACAGAAAAGGGGCGCCTGGGTGGCTCAGTTGGTTAAGCGTCTGCCTTCAGCTCAGGTCATGATCCCAGGGTCCTGGGATCAAGTCCCGCGTCAGGCTCCCTGCTCAGTGGAAAGTCTGCTTCTCCCTCTGCCCCTCCCTCCCCCGCTCGTACTTGCTCACTCTCTCTCTCTTTCTCAAAAATAAATAAATAAAATCTTTAAATAAAGAATTACAGAAAAGACTGTATAGAAAGTTCCTTTATACTCCTTACCCAATTTCCACCATTGTTAACGTATTACCATGCTACTTTTGTCAAAGCTAAAAAATCGACATTGGTGTATTATTATCTAAATTCCAGGCTTACTTTGGATTTCATCAGTTTTTCCATTAAAGTTTATTTTTTTGTTCCAGGATCAAACACAGACTACCACATTACATTTAGTTGTCATGTCTCCCTAGTCTTCTCTAGTCTATGACAGTTTCTTAGTCTTTCCTTATTTTTCAAATGACCTTGTCAATCTTGAGGACTTCCTGCCAGATATCCATCCTGTAGAATGTCTCACAATCTGGGTTTGTCTGATTTTTTCTCATGATTAGATTGGGATAATGGGGTTTTTTGGAAAGAATACTGCAGAGATGGGGTTGCCCAGCTGGCTCAGTAGGTAGAGCATGTGAGTCTTGACCTCAGGGTTGTGAGTTCGAGCCTGATTTTGGGTGTAGAGATTACTTAAAATAAAAATCTTTAAAATAACAATACTGCAGAGATGAAGTGCTTGTCCCATATAACACATCATATCTGGAAGTACATGATACCCACATGACATCATTGGTAATGTTAACCTTCATCATTAGGTTAATGTAGTGTCTAGCAGGCTTCTCCACTGTAAAGTTACTACCAGTCCATTTTCTACTCTGTTCTTTAGATAGCTTAGATTTTGTTGGACATCAAAAAACATTTTGTAAGGGGCGCCTGGGTGGCTCAGTCGTTAAGCGTCTGCCTTCAGCTCAGGTCATGATCCCGGGGTCCTGGGATCCAGCCTCACATTGGGCTCCCTGCTCAGCAGGGAGTCTGCTTCTTCCTCTGCCTGCCACTCCCCCTGCTTGTGCTCTCTCTCTCTCTCCCTCCCTCTCTCAAATAAATAAAATTAAAAAAAAACATTTTGTAAGAAGTAGGGTAATTGGACATTCTAATGGCCTTAGGTTTTATGGATTTACCCAGAACATTCCTAATTCTAGCAGGAGTCCAAAAAAGACAAAGAATCCTCTCAAAATCTATAGGAACTATAGGAATACAGTCTTTGAGCTAGAGGAATAAGCTGGTGTATTATATTACTGTCCACTGATTGAGCAACGGAACATTACATAGCTATACAAATTCTAACATAATTGAATGTAATCCACTGGCAGCCAAGATTTCCCAGCTCTTTAAAATCTAGAGAAAACTGATTCAACTCTGCAACCTATAAACCGTGGAAGTCTAAAGTGCTTCTCCAGGTTTCTCCACAAATTCCCAGGAATTTATGTCATCATGGTGGTCCCTTCTGATCACATTTCTTGCCTCTGCCACCATTTTTGCTCTGTACCATATCTTGTTGCTGCTCCTTATCTCTCACTGGCAGCCTGGGTCCAAAATATGATAGCCCAGCTTCTTTTTGCTTCATCTCATTCTAAAACACACAAATCTAAAGGGGTCGAGTAGGGTAGACACAGAGGGTTTATTTTTTTTTTAAGACTTTATTTATTTGTCAGAGAAAGAGAGAGAGCACAAGCAGGGGGAGTTGCAGGCAGAGGGAGAAGCAGGCTCCCCACTGAGCAAGGAGCCTCAGGACCCTGAGATCATGACCTGAGCTGAAGGCAGACGCTTAACCAACTGAGCCACCCAGGCATCCTGACACGGAGAGTTCTAATGAAATGTTGCATCTCATACCTTATGGCAAACGAATATAGCCCATATTCATCCCATGGTTCTCCCTTCCCCAGGCATGCCTTACTGGAAGTGTCTCGCCCAGCCTACCCAGCCTCCACCTCATCCCATGGTGACCCAGCCTCACATCATCTGTTTTGCGGGTTTCTACCTCTATAATGCCTCCTCTCTCTTCCTCTCCCTTCTGACATCCTTTTCTAGATCAAAAACAAAACCAAAGGCCAAATTCTCATTTTCTCTTTCCAAAGCGGCTTAGTTAGCTCTCTCTTTTTGGTGATAAGGCTCCTGCCTTGGCCTCAGCTCTCACCTTGTGCCCCCAGCTACTCAAGTTGTTTCCTTTCCTAAATGTAATTCTGGTGCTCGCGGTTAAGGTAATAATATTTTCTCCATTTGTCTTGGGAACAGCCATCCATTCGTTCATGTATTCAATTCAATAAACATTTACTGAGCTCCTACAGTAGAGATTTGGAGGATAGAAAGCTAATTTGAATGGGATTCTGCCCTCGAGGAGCTCATGGTCTCCAGTGAAAGGTGAAAGCTAACCAAACACTTCCAATGTGGCAGGCACACTGATGGGCCTGTTCACCTGAAAAATCTTTAAAAAATTTTTTAGTTCTTGGGGCGCCTGGGTGGCTCAGTCATTGAGCGTCTGCCTTCCGCTCGGGTCGTGGTCCCAGGGTCCTGGGATCAAGCCCCACGTCGGGCTCCCTGCTCAGCAGGGAGTCTGCTTCTCCCTCTCCCACTCCCTCTCTCTGTCAAATAAATAAATAAAATCTTTAAAAAAATTTTTAATTCTTAATTGACATATAACATTGTATTCATTTAAGGTGTACAACATAATGATTTGACATATATATGTGTATATATAAATGATCACCACAATCAGTTTAGTTGACCTCCATCAGTGAACTATCTTCAATCCTTAGAGAAACTCTGTGCAATAAGTTTTGTTATTTCCTTTTTGCCATTGAGGAAATAATGGTTTGGAAAGAGTGGTGTGCTGGTAAATGCTTAATGAGCAGTTGGGCGGGGAGAAGAGGACCCTGATTTGTACTGGTTTTGATTTCTGTTGTGTAAATACTCCCTCTACAGCCCATATCCAGTGACCAATATAACATCGCTGCATGTGCACTTGGGAAGATGTGCTTGGCAGCGCACGTTTGTATAATGTTTCTACTTCACCAGGACGACAGACATAAATAACTGCCAGGGCAAAGATAACTGTTAAATGTAGAAAAATAACCAAGAAGGGCTGACTGTTGAATATTATTTTGTCTTCAATAGAATTTCTTTAATTGTAAGTTGATATTTAATTTTATTTTTACAGAATTAACTTTTTATTGTGGCAAATCATACATAACATTAAATTTACCATTTTAACCTTTTTTAAGCGTACACGTTAGTGGCATTCAGTATACTCACAATGTTGTATAGCCGCCACCACTATCTATTTCCAGAACTTTTTTTTATCATCCCAAACAGAAACTCCGTAATTATTCTTCCTTCCTCCCAGATGCTCATAACTTCTATTCTACTCCTATTTCTATGAATTTTTCTGTTCCAGATATTTAATATAAGTGGAATCATATAATATTTGTTCTTTGGCATCTGGCTTATTTCACTTAGCATAATGTTTGCAAGGATCATCCATATTGCAGCACATATAAAAATTTCATTCCTTTTTATGGCTGAATAAAATTCTATTGTATGCATAGACCACATTTTGTTTATCCATTCATCTGTTGATGGGCATTTGGGTTGTTTCTACCTTTTGGCTATTGTGAGTAATGTTGCTCTGAATACTAGTGCACAAGTATGTATTTGAGTCCCTGTTTTCTTTTTTTTTAATATTTTATTTATTTAGTTGACAGAGAGAGAGAGAGAGAGAGAGAGAGCACAAGCAGGGGGAACAGCAGAGGGAGAGGGAGAAGAAGGCTCTCCACTGAGCAGGGAGCCCGAAGCAGGGACGCTCAACCGACTGAGCCACCCAGGCGCCCCGAGTCCCTGCTTTCAATATCATTTAATAATGTCTGTGTTTAACAAACAGCTGGCAAAATTCCTAAAAATTTAATAATCTGCTCTCATGAGCCTGTTAGAGCCAGCTCTGACACAACACTGGAGAGTCCATAATTTACCCAATTCAGTTTAAACAAGGGCCAATTCAGGATTCACCTCACCACACAGCATCTTCCAAGTTTGCCTAATGATAAGTGCCTCGGATATATCAAAGTATTGATTCCCAGGCCCTCCTGGGAAATTCTGTTTCTGAAAGTCCAAGGTGAGGTGATTTTTCTCACCGGAATTTTTCTCAGCCTGAAAAACCTGAGATTAGGCCCCCAGTAGTACCAAATCTAGGCCAAAGGCAGGGGGTACAACTATGGTGCCCTGAAGGAGATACAGTGAGAGTAAGACCTTTGGGGACAACTTGCAGGACTCGTAGCAAATTTATTTTATTTTATTATGTTATGTTAATCACCATACATTACATCATTAGTTTTTGATGTAGTGTTCCATGATTCATTGTTTGCATATAACAACCAGTGCTCCACGCAGAACGTGCCCTCTTTAATACCCATCACCAGGCTAATCCGTCCCCCCACCCCCTCCCTTCTAGAACCCTCAGTTTGTTTCTCAGAGTCCATCGTCTCTCATGGTTTGTCTCCCCCTCCGATTCCCCCCCTTCATTTCTCCCTTCCTACTATCTTCGTCTTCTTTTTAACATATAATGTATTATTTGTTTCAGAAGTACAGATCTGTGATTCAACAGTCTTGCACAATTCACAGTGCTCACCATAGCACATACCCTCCCCAATGTCTATCACCCAGCCACCCCGTCCCTCCCATCCAACTTGTAGCAAATTTAGGGGTGGCATTTTTCCTCTCCAAAATCCTTCCCAGCTCCAATATTCATTGACCATACAATTTTCTCCTGCGCATCTCCCTGCCTCCCATCTTAGGAAAGAACACTTTCCAGAGAGAAGCAAGTGGAAATCATTAGGCCCAGTAATTTAACACCATCTCAGAAGCTTGCATATCATTAAATTGTTTAGAAACATGCTCTGAAGTTATAAGTTTTCCATTCTGTGGTGTTACTTTTGATATCCTGACAAGATATTTTTAGAGCCCATAAAGCCCAAATTAAAACATTGCTACAAAAAAAAAAAAAAAAAAAACGAAGTGAAATTAAACCAGGGCTCCATAAATGGAAAACTACAGTAAATAGCAGATAGGAGTGAAGGAAAAAGTACCAAATATTTTTGAGAACTATTTTGAGAGGAGAGGAGATGAACAGATGCTCCTGATCAGCATGCAGAGATGTGCCTATGTCCTGCCAGGGGGAGAGGGAAGGTGTCACGCCTGTAGACTCCGTCTCGACAGGCTCTCACCCTCGGATTAGTGCAGACGGAGCTTCCTTCCCGCTGGTGAGGGATGGGTGCAGGCTGCTCACAGGGGGTGCGGTATATCACCTTTACTGGACATGCTCAAGGATCTCAGTGGCCTTCTCCTTAGTCGCTGGTTTCTTGGGTCTGGTCTGGAATATGGTTAGTTAGACCGAAAACCCCCTTGCCTTCTTCCTTTTTCCTGTTTCTCTCCAGATTAACTGTGTTTCTGGCATTTCTCACACAACCTCCATTTGCGGGTTTCCCTGAGCTCAGATTTAAAGACCCATCTGAAAAACCACGGCTGAGAAGAAGGTCTACACCTTTAGGTTCTTAACTTCTTTAGGCTATAGACCTCTCTGACTACCTGATGAAGGCAATGAGTCCTTAACTTGCTAGTTAAGAGTTTCAGTGGGTTTGTTGATTCTCTCAGGCTTATTAGTCCACCCCATGTTAAGAGACTTTGCCTTAGGTAGTGATAGAATCCCTCGTGGCCTTGGATTAGGGATGCCTTGGCCCTCAGCTAGAAACTGTCACATTTCCTCCAGACCCAGCATTCCAGCTACGGTGGGAATTTAAATGGCCCTCCTTTTCTTGGAGACTTGATACAATTCTAATTGGATAATTTAGAACAAGATCAAGGGGTTTCTTTTGGCAATGCTAAGATACCCTTGGGTTTCTTAGTAAAGAAAGGGATAAAGAGGCACCGGGGTGGCTCTGGCATTAAGCATCTGCCTTCGGCTCAGGTCATGATCCCAGGGTCCTGGGATCGAGCCCAGCATCGGACATCCCGCTCGGGGAGGAGTCTGCTTCTCCTTTTCCCTCTGCCTGCTGCTTCCCCTGCTTATGCTCTGGCAAACAAATAAATAAAATCTTACAAAAAAAAAAAAAAAAGAGGGACGCCTGGGTGGCTCAGTCGGTTAAGCGTCTGCCTTCAGCTCAGGTCATGATCCCAGAGTCCAGGGATCAAGCCCCACATGGGGCTCCCTGCTCGGTGGGAAGCCTGCTTCTCCCTCTCCCTCTGCTGCTCTCTCTGTCAAATAAATAAATAAAATCTTTAAAAAAATTTTTTTAAATAAAAAAAAGAAAGGGATAGAGAGAGAGTTCTTTAAGGGAATTAAAAGTCTCTGAGTCACTGTTGAACCCAGGGAGAGAGATGAAAAGATCTTCAAGTCTATGAGAGGAAGTGTAGGCAGTAGATGCCAAGAGTCATTTTCCTTGTCCCCTGAATTTAGGACATACAACAAGATTTTTGTCACTAGTGGGTAGGGGTGAGACATAATGATTAATGAAACCAGCCCACACCATTAAGGAATATGCCAACCTGCATAGAGTGGAGGGTGAACAAATTAACACCCTCACCCTCACCTTCCCCACGCCACCTGCCTGAAGTACATGGCACACAGAGGTTTTTTTAAATTAAATATTGGAGGAATGACTCAGTTCAATGAGTTGACTTGCCCTATAGTGTCATTTTATGCTAACCAATTGGATTTTGAAGAATGTCTCCCAAAGGCAATGGATTTTTGTTTTTATGTTGAGTGTTGAGTCATTCCTAGTTGCTGGTAGACTCAATGTTCTTTTCAGGCTACTCCCTATGGCTGATAATAAAACCATTATGGGAACAGGGCAGGCATCCAGAGTCCAGGACTTGTTGGAGGCTCTGCGAGGGAAGAGGAGAAGTGGAGTGGGGTGAGGGAGCAGGCAGGGACAGATAAACTTTGAGGTTCTGACTTACTTCCCCCTTTTGAATTGTAAATATTATTTGGGGCAGGGGGGCGAATAGATATATAATATCTACATCTGTGTTCAATTCCTTGTTTCTTTTTTCTACTGTTTTCTTCCAGTCTTGGTCCATATTCATGTTGGCTTCTCAGAGCTATAGTGTAATACTCTTTTGGTTTGTGTTTTTAAACTTAGCATTATATAACATTTTTAATGATGTTGTTTATTCCTTATGAGTAACTTTTAAAAACAGACTCAGCTCTCCCTTTTTTTCCTGACTGTAAATGTAAAGCATATTCATTAGTTTTAGAAAGGCAGACAATATGCAAAAAAGGTGAAAAATCACCCTTTACATTTTGAAGTGTATCCTTCAAGACTTTTTTCTATGCATATATAAATCCATACTTTCAAAAATGGAATCAGGGCACCTGGGTGGCTCAGTCGTTAAGCGGCTGCCTTCTGCTCAGGTCATGATGCCAGGGTCCTGGGATGGAGCCCCACATCGGGCTCCCTGCTCCGCGGGAAGCCTGCTCGCCTTCTCCCACTCCCCCTGCTTGTGTTCCTGCTCTTGCTGTCTGTCTCTGTCAAATAAATGAATAAAATCTTTTAAAAAAATGGAATCATACCAGACATGTTGTTTTAGGCCTTGTTTTCCACGTCATTAAATATAAAGTACTAATTTAAAAAATTTTAATTAGTATTATGTAGATACAGAGTAATATTTTAATAATAGTATTTCAGTAGTAAAGTATTTTTAAAATTAATTTTATTTACTATTTAATAGAGTAGTATTTTTAAGTATTGGTGTTCCACAGCTGATTTACCCTTTCCTACTGATTACACTTCAATTGTTTCCAAATTGTCACCCTTGTAACAGTCCTTATGCACACATCATCTTTCCTTAGGACCAACTCCTAGAAGTAGAATTTGTGGGCCAAAGGGAATGTACATTTAACATTCTTCATTGTTCCCAGTAGAAGTGTGTAAGACAGCCCCCTTTCCCTTACTCTTGCCAATACAATTTCCTTCTTAATAGCCGCAAAGTAGTCCCGGATTAATGCTCAAACACACCAGGCTCTCCAGTTTGGCGGGGAGCCACATTCCCCTAGGCATGTCGTCAGCCACAGTGTCCCTGTCGTGTGCGGGTACCACCGCCAGATGGCGAGAGGGAGATCTGGCAGGACTTCGCGGGGCGGGGTGGGGATCCCAGCCCGGCTCCGTTGGCCACTGTGGTCCGACCCGGTGCCGGCGAGGGCAGGGGAGGAAGTGGGCAGTATGGACTGGGGGCTGCAGCGGTGGAGTGGGGGGGACCCCGGGCCTAGAGGACACGAGAGCAAGGGCCAGGACGTGGAGCTCAGCGTCCCCGGGAAGAAGATACAGGTTGAGTAAGCGGAGGCTGCAACGTTCCCATCAGCGCCGAACCCCGCCGTGCGCCGCTGGAGGTCGCGAGCGGGCGCTGGGCCGAGTCAGGGGCGAGGTCGCGGCTGGTTACCCGCACCTCCGAGCGCCTCCGGGCCGAGCCGGCCAGGCAGACGCCGGGACTCCGGCCGCAGCAATGCCTCTTGCGGCCTCGGATCCCCGGAGGGCGGCGCGGGTGGGAAAGGCTAGAGCGGTCCGGATCCGACCGAATGCCCCGCGCCCCACTTAGTGGCCGCGGACCTAAGGCAAGTCACCGGACCTCTCTGCGTCTCGGCTCCTCTTCTGTGAAATGGGGTCACTGCGGTACCCACCTCAGAGAAGACTGTTGCGAGGCTCAATTGAGATATTACATGGTAGCTTGTACTTTTTGCACCCTCCCGAAAAACGCTACCACCACTTAACCATCGCCCAACACAACTGGCTTATTGACTTCCCGGAGGCTACAGAGGAACAGAAGAGGAGATCCGTCTCAGAAGAGGCTTACTGTATTCCATTCTCTCCGAGCTCCCTCTAGACCTTTGTCCCCAAACCAGAAAGAAGCGTTATAAACCATGGCCCTCATCACGGGGAGCCCACGGCATAACCGAGGAGTCATCAGCGATACACATGCAGGAAAGTTACTTCGAAGCTCTTACCAGGGGTCACAATCACCGGCATCTGACGGTTCTCCTGGGAACAGGGGTTACAGCCCCACCTGGCCAGCGCTGAGCTCTGACAAAGTCCTGGGTCTACTCGGCACATCTTGCTCGCTTCCCGAGTTCTGTTCCCTGTTGAAGGGGGTGGCTGGTGGCCACCCCCAAGAACGAGGGCATGGGAGGGGGAGGGGAGCTAGGCTCTGTGTTGGCGGTTGCCATGGTATTGCTCCGAGTTCTGGAGCCAACCTGCCCACTCCCTGAGACACTCAGGTCACAGAAGCAGTAGGTCAGAAGCCTGAGGGGACATAACGAGGGCCACTTTGGAGGCCGCCAGTGCACCTGTTGAGATGGAGGCCTCCGATGGGCAAGGGGCTGAAGGGGACAAGCCACTAAACAAGGTGAAGTGGGGCTAGGGAGGTGAGGGAGGGAAGAAAGGAGGGTCCTTGAGGGGCTGGTCTTGGAAAGCAGAGAACATGAGATTCAGGGAAGAAAAGAAGAAGGAAAAATGGTGATGTACATGAGCTAGCAGGAGACCGAAAGAACAAGAGAAGGTTGATTCATTCAAAGACATACATTCCTGGCAAGATGATTGTTGGTTATGGAGACAAGTGCTCGTGTGTGTGTGTGTGCACGTGTGTGTGTGTGCGTGTGCACTTGAGTTATGGTCTGTGTGCTGGATTGGTGTGTTTATGGAGTCGATCCGCCAGAGTCCCCTCGCTCTGGGGCCTGGAGGAGCCTGGGTTCCATACTCTCTCCGTTTCCCTTCCACCCTCTCCCTGGTCTCCGCCTTCAGAGTGGTCTGGGCCTGAGTCTTCCTGAACACAGGCAGGAATTAATGCTCACTTTTCTGAGAGGCTTTTGCAAAGTCAGGTGCAAATCCTACTGTGTCAACCTAATCTTGTGCTCTGACTTCAAGTATTATTTCAAAGTCACTTTGTCTTCATTAATTTTCAGCTTTTTTTTTGGCCCCACGTTTGCTGTCAGAGAGCTTCTTCTCATTACCATCACTGTCACATGCTTTTCTGAGTGCTCATTATTGTGGCTTGATGCTAAGGGTTGGAGGCGGGCCTGGGACTTAGGCGCTCAATAAATGTTTGCTGAATGGATGAGTGAATGACTCCCTGCTCCCTCCCCCAAGGAGTCCCTTAAATCGCTTGGTGCCTCAAAGTGTTCTCATCCGTAATCAGGGATAATGATGTCTCACCTTAAAGAATTTGTGGGAGAATAAAATGAGTTCATGTTTATCAAGTGCTTTGCAAAATTAGCTACAATACTGTGCTCTAATGATTATAAAAGAAATGGGCAGGGCATTCTAGGTTTTCTAAGCAGGGATCTTCAGGGTTGGGTTTCTTTGCTGAGGGCTTACTTGCCTCAGGGCTGGGCCAAGGAAGAGGTCCTAGGGAAAACGGAGAAGGGCTTTGGTTGGAGTTTGGACCACTGGCTGCCTCGCACTGCCCCTCAGGAGCACGCACCTAAGCCCCCCAGCTGACCGCGGCGCCCTGCCTCCTCCCAGGTGACAGATGTACCCTGCTTGGAGAAGAGTTCCGGCACCACACCCACTGGAGACTCACTTGTACGCCATGCCAAGGGCCTGGGCCAGGACACCTTCAAAATTGTGAGTAAGGGACCTTGTCCCTCCTCCAGGCCAGGAGACCTGGGTCAGAAATTGGCAGGCCTCAGATCCATAGCTTACTGTCCCACTTGTCATGTCAAGTAAGACCTTGACGAGAGCCTCCTTACTTAACCGACTTAACACTTCGTGGCCCATAAGGGCTACTGGTTACTTGGGGCTACCCATCTGCCTCTTCTTTTCTCCTATGGTTGCTCATTTCACCTGTTGCCTCTTCAGTGTAAAGAATATCTAAGGCCACTGAAGAAGTTCCTGCGAAAGCTGCACCTGCCCAGGGATCTTCCCCAGAAGAAGAAGCTAAAGTACATGAAGCAGAGCCTGGTGGTCCTAGGCGACCACATCAACACCTTTTTGCAGCACTACTGCCGAACCTGGGAAATCAAGCACTGGAGGAAGTAGGGCAGCCTTCTTGCCCTTCCCACTATACCCACTCCTGGGCCCCACCCCACACCCCATTCAAGGACACACCTCAGTCAAGATCCCTGAGTCCTTCACCTTTATGTGAAAGAGTGAGGATCCTGGAGTGAGCATGGTGAAGGAGAGGTGGAGAGAACAGGGGCCTCTAGTTATTCAGGGCAGCACTGATTCATGGCAGCTTGCACACGCAGTGGACAAAGAACTCTCCTGACCCTGTGGAGAATGACCTCTGATCGAAAAACTGCTGTGTGGTGTGGGTGGCCAGCACCAGGATGGGGTACTCAAGGTATAGCAAATGTCCACCTCTCCACGTCCCTGACCAAATCCAAGGAGGCAGGATGTGGTCCATTTCTCCCTGAGTGGGTCATGGACACAAGACAGAGGCTGAAGGGAGAGGGACTGTGCTCTGCCTCCCTCAGCCTTGGTTTCCCCCCGCAGGATGCTCTGGCGATTTGTTTCTCTCTTCTCAGAATTAGAGGCGAAACAGCTTCGCAGGCTCTACAAGTACACCAAGAGCAACCAGACGGCCGAGTTCCTGGTGAGGCGCTCAGGAAAGCTCCTCCCGGGCCCAGCTGAGGGTTGGCTGGTGTGTTCTTAGATTGTGGGGGGAGGCCTGGGGCTGAGGGGGCCCTCTGATACCGCCAGCATCCCTTGACTTGTTTCCACACTCACTGCCTCAGGAAGACCCCACTGCCCCTACCTTTACCCCCGACAGGGGGCACAGTGGGGCTGAAGAGGGCAGAGGCTCAGCTTCAAGTTCTTGGTATTTCTTCACTCTCCACACCCACACCCTGATGTTGACAGGTGCAGGGACATTCCCGAGAAGATACGGGTGGGGATGGTGGAAGCCAGGCAGAGAGGCACAGCCAGCTTGGGGAAGGCTCTGAGGACTATCAGAGCCTGGCCTGACTTTGTTCAAAAACAGTGACTCTCAAACATTTTGGACTCAAGTCATGTTCACCCTCTTAAAGAGCTATTGAGAAGCCCCAAAAGCATTTGTTTATGTAGGTTACAGCTACTGATATTTGCCCTATTAGAAATTAAAACTAGGGGTGCCTGAGTGGCTCAGCTGTTAAGCGTCTGCCTTCGGCTCAGGTCCTAGGGTCCTGGGATCGAGCCCTGCATCGGGCTTCCTGCTCGGCGGGAAGCCTGCTTCTCCCTCTCCCACTCCCCCTGCTTGTGTTCTTTCTCTCACTATGTCTCTCTCTGTCAAATAAATAAATAAAATCTTAAAAAAAAAGAAATTGAAACTAAAGAAAAAATTCTAAATATGTACTCACTAATCCATTTAAAAATCAAAACAAGGAGCCCATTACATTTTAACATAAATAATTTTTACAAGGAATAGCTATATTTTTCAAAACAAAAAAATGTAGTGAGAAGAGTAGCATTGTTTGACATTTTCGCAAATCTCTTTAGTGTCTGGCTTAATAGAAAACAGCTGCTTCTGCAGTCTCTTATGGTATGTGACTTGGCTGAAGGACGTGAAGAAAACCCAGGCTGTACAGATGTGTAGTTGGAGAAAAGAGTATTTTACTAGCATTTTCAGAGAGTCATGGATATTTTTCTTTGATACCACACCAAAACCCAACAAGTGGCAGCTACTTATTAGCAATGTGGAATCTGAAACCATATCAATGAATGTTTATATATGTATATATAATTTTAGGTTTACAGAAAATTTGGGTGGAAAGTACAGAGATTTCCCGTATACTAACCCCTCCTGTTGCCCTCATTATTAGCATTTTGCATTAGAGAGGTACATTTATTACCATCACTAAGCCATTATTGACACATTATTTATGACACATTATTAACTAAATAATGTCCATAGTTTATATTAGGGCCCAATCTTTGTGTTGTACATGCTAGGTTTTTTTTTTTTAAGATTTTATTTATTTATTTGAGAGAGAGAGACAGAGATAGTGAGAGAGAGCACGAGCAGGGAAGAGAGGGAGAAGCCCTCTGCCAAGCAGGGAGCCCGATGCGGGGCTCCATCTCAGGACCCTGGGATCATGACCTGAGCCGAAGGCAGATGCTTAACCAACTGAGCCACCCTATAGGTTTTGACAAATGCATACTGACATGTATCCACCGTTCCAGTATTGTACAGAATACTTTCACTGCCGTAAAAATCCTGTGCTCCACATATTCATCCCTCCATCCTTTCCCTCCAAACTCCTGGCAACCATTGATCTTTTTACCATCTCAATATTTCCAGAATGTCATACAGTTGGAATCATACAGTGTGTAGCTTTCTCAGATTTGTATCAATGACCTTTTCACACTAGGTTCATTAGAATCCATTGGTTTCTCTCTTGCACTTTGAGGAGACCCCACTTTGCAGGGGGTCAGCGGGATCAAAATATTTCAGGGGTCCCCAGGGTTTCACAGAGCACCCTTTGGGAATCACTGGTTCAAAATAAGAATCATAGGTAACAGTTTCTATGTGCCAGGCCCTTTATGTTCCCTCCTAGAATCTTCAAAAGTAACCCTACATGGTAATTACAATTAGTGTCCACAGTGTGTAAATGAAGATGCCAGATGCAGAGAGGTAAAGTAACATGACCCAGACCACATAGCCAGTGGGGGCAAGAGCCGGGTTCAAACGTAATCTGGCTCAGGGGAAAGCCTTGCTCTAACTACGGCACCCCACCCCACTCTAGCTACGCATCTTTAACCCAATCCTTTCCCCCTTTGGGTCTCTGTTTCTTCCTCTGAACATGAATGGGTGGATCATTTCAGGGAATCCTCCTCTGAATATGAGGTGTTGTCATTTTAGTGATTCCCGGATTTCACTGGCCAGGAAAATTTCAAAAGATATTTTTAGGCTCTCAATTTTAATCTTGCCAAAGACTTTAAAACAAATACCATTGTTTCATTACAAACAAATGCATAAGGCACTATAACTCTAGGCCAACAGACACATGAGAAGATGCTCAACATCACTTATCATCAGGGAAATAGGAATCAAAACTACAATGAGATGCCACCTCACACCTGTCAGAATGGCTAGAATTAACAACACAGGAAACAACAGGTGTTGGTGAGGATGCGGAGAAAAAGGAACCCTCCTAACACTTTCCGCAGCCGCTGTGGAAAACAGTATGGGGGTTCCTCCAAAAGTTAAACATAGAACTACCTTATGATTCAGCAATTGCACGACTAGGTATTTACCCAAAGTATACAAAAATACTGATTTGAAGGGGCACATGCATCCCGATGTTTATAGCAGCATTATCAGCAATAGCCAAATTATGGAAAGAGCCCAAACATCCATTGACTGATGAACGGATAAAGAAGATATGAGATATATATATATATATATATATATATATATATATATATATATATATATATCAGCCATCAAAAGAATGAAATCTTGCCATTTGCAATGACGTGGATGGAGTTAGAGTGTATTATGCTGAGTGAAATAAGTCAGTCAGAGAAAGACAAATACCACATGATTTCACTTATGTGGAATTTAAGAAAACGGATGAACATAGGGGAAGGGGAAAAAAGAGAAAGGGAAGTAAATCATAAGAGACTCTTAACTATGGAGAACTCTTAACTATAGAGCCATAGAGAAC
Organism: Zalophus californianus; assembly: GCF_009762305.2. NCBI lineage: Eukaryota > Metazoa > Chordata > Mammalia > Carnivora > Otariidae > Zalophus > Zalophus californianus. The sequence continues at coordinate 25,051,008 of NC_045610.1, forward strand.
TATAGCAACTGAAGGTCGCTGGAGGGAGGTAGGCGGGGCATGGGCCAGCTGGGTGATGGGGAGTAAGGAGGGCACTTGTGAGGAGCACTGGGTGTTGTATGGAAGTGATGAATCACTAAATTCTACTCTGGAAACCAATATTACACGATGTTAACTAGAATTTAAATAAAACCTCGAAGCAAATTAAAAAAGACACTATATATAACTCTAAAAAGAGATGGAGGGCATATATCCAAGTAAAGAAGCACCCAAGAAGAGACGGTTGGCAGCCCAGCCTCAGTGCCCCCACGGTCCTTCCTCTCCCCCGTCTGTGACTCGTGCCTCCTGCTGGCTAGGCAGGGGGGGTGAGGTGCAGGCAGACCACGGTCATTTCCTCACGGGGGCAGGGCTGGGGCTCTGGAACGTGGGGCCCTCTCTTCTCCACGCTCTCCTCAACATTATGGGCGCATTGCAGGTGACGTTCTGCCCCTTGGACACCCTGGAGAGCTCCCTGCTGGCCGACCGGGAAGACAGTCTGCCCAAGCTGTGCAGTGCGTGGGGGCTGCACAACAACATCAGCTGCATGAAGGAGAGGCTGTCCAAGATGCAGGTGCCCGGCCGAGAGGCCTCCCTGCTGGGGGAGCCACCACCCCGGGGCCTGGGCAGGAAAGGTAATGCCCTTAGGTGTGGGGGCATCGACAGCCCTCCCTTCCCATCTTCCCTTTAACCCCACACTTCTCTCTCGGTCCATCTTTCCTTCCCCTTCTGCACTTTCTTCTTTTCTCTTTTTTGTCCCCCTCCCTGCGGGGCTGCTTATCATAGAAAGTTTGAAATGTATAGATAAGTGCAAAACAGGAGAGAGGAAAATCACCCATCCCCCAAGGCCATGACCGGTAAAAGTTTTCGCGTGTCTCCCCTCAGCATTCTGCATGATTTCCCTCTGGAGGTCTCATGATGCATACAGTTTGGGATCCTGCGTTTTTCAATGAACAGTTTAAACGAAGCCACTTGCCCATAGGAGTAGAGGCAGAGATCATCGCTGGCAGTCAGGAGTGGGGACTCCCAGGAGGTGTCTAAGCAGAGGCGGGAAGCCTGCTCTGGGTGTTGGGTGGGCTGTGGACTAAGGAAGTGGTTCATTCCCACAGCAGGGGGAAAGTCGAGTCAGATGGCCTGGGACTGGCCTTCCCGGCAGCCTTGGTCTCTGCCACGACTGCACTGCTTGGCCCTCTGGACAGAGGCTGTGGGGTGAGGGGACAGAGACTCTTCAGTGAGGGGTCCCAGCCAAGGTTGGAAGCTATGAAGGCCCCTCCTGTGCACTGAGGTACAAAGAGATGTAGGAGCCACTTACCCTTCTCCCTTCTGGATCCGGCTTCGGGGACCACAGTTTAGCTGTTCTTGCTTTACTACTGGGGGAGCAAGTGAAGGTGAACAGAGTGGCCTAGGATCTCCGAGTGTGGTCCTAAATTGGCCCCAGGTGTTCCTCTGAGGGTCGGGCTGGCTGGGTCTGATGCAGGCCCCCGGCGCTCGGGGCCTCGCCCACCAGTCACAGCTGCCCCGAGGGGAGAGCAGGAGGGAGAATGGGGCAGGGGCAGTGGGCGCGTGTCAGGCAATTACTGAGGCCCAGAGCTCTGTCTGGGCTCTGTGAGGGCCCTTGGCCCTGGTGCCTATAGTTTAAATTGAGGAAGCAAAATATCCAATGGAATGAAGGCCAGTCCATGATGAAGATGATGTAGGCCACGCAGTTCATGAATCAGATAGGGAAAGTGAGCTCTGGGCTTTGGGGCCAGCCTCCTCCATACCAGGGGACTGGTATCTTTATTTCACCTAACCCTCACCCCTCCGGCATCCTCAGATGGGTGTTATCACCCCCCTTTTATGAATGAGCCATCCGAGGCCACAAGGCAAAGGGTAGGACAGGCTGGCTGGAGGAGGTAATTCTGGGACGGGCTTTAAAGAAGGGGCAGAGGAGAAGGAGGGGAGGAGGGGTAAGGGAGGGAAGGAGAGGAAGGAAAGGTGTGTGCAGAGATGAGGGGCAATGAGCAGACAGTCTGGGCCTGGAGGTGAATGGAAGAGCAGGTTGAAGAAGTGCAGGACGAGGGGTAATAGGAAAAAGCCTTGGATGGTGGGTTAAGAACGTTGGCTTTTATGTAATTCTTAAAATAACATTTTATTCCTACAAACAGAAGCGTAGCATAGAAAATAAGGTGATACCGACAAGCAAAAATAAGAAAATATAAACATCACATTGTCCTCCCTACTGCTAGCACTTTCCAGATGTTTTTTATACATATCAATACATGTATTTTAGCCAAATGAGATCTCACTGCGTATAGGATTTTGATTGGAACTTGCTTTTTTCAGTTAATTAGATCAGCATTCCATGTCAATATTTTCCTTTCATCCAATTGTTGGATTAAGTACTCCTTCTTCAAATTTTCCCGGGAGTCCAGGACCTTTCTTGCACCGATTTCCCACTCATGCATCATTGCACCTGGTCATGTCTCTTCCATCCCTTTGAACCCAACAAAATCCCCTTTTTCACATCCTGACTTGTTGAAGAGATCAGGCCACTGTTCTGCAGAATGTTCCACTTTTGACACTTGTTGCTTCCTTTTGGCATTTTTTTTTAAGCTTGTTCCTCTGTGCATAAACAGGACTTCAGATCAAAAGTCCTGATGAAGTCCTGTTAAATATTTGTTTGCCTGGGATACAGACAAGGTTGTGTTCTTCACCTTGTGTTATATGACAAAGCACGTGCTGTCTGCTGGACCCACCATGAACGGGCTCTGGTCAATCACTGAGTCCATCTGTGATATTAAAGGTAACCCATCTGGTGTTTCTTTGGCACCATGTTCATAAGTCAGTTTTTAAGTAAAAAGATGGCAGGGGTTGGCAAACCGTCTGGCAGCCAAGTCCTGGGAACCAGGGCCTGGAATCTGAGACGGGTGTGGGGAGGTCTCAGCGTCAAGAAATGTGGTCTGGTCCTGACTCTGCCCCTCTCTTGCCTAAGGCTTTGGGCAGGGTGGGCTCTGCGCTTGGGTGAGATCCCTCATCTGTAAATCGGGGTGATACAGTCTTCCTCCGCCACAGGGTTTCTGTGAGAAAAGAGGAAGGGACAGAGGTTGCAAGTGAAGATAAGATTTTGTCATTCTTCCTTTCTGTCCCTACCACCCCCCCTGACATGTTACAGGCTGAGATTCTCTTACTGCTTATGTTATCAGGACTGTGTCACTTTCCCTTTTCAGGTTCTCTAAGGAAACTTCCTCACAAAACAAAACTCAAGAGAAAGAGGATTAAGGAAGCTCCAGAGACTCCAGGGACCCGCCCGTAAGAACAGCCAGGCAGGAGGGGCAGGGGCAGCTGGCCCTGGCTCCCAGAGCACTTGTCTTCAACACCTCTGCACCCTGGAGGCTGGGGGCCAATGAGGGGAAAGAAGAGAACTGTCTTTGTCAGAAGGATGATCAGGTCTTAGTTATGTATAAACGGGGTGGGGAAATAAACATCCTTAAGACAGTTCTACCTTACTTGGCTAACAGTCATCATTCATTCATTTTGTAATTTATTAAAAAAAATATTTGCCAGCTACCTTCTGAGCGGCAGGTGCCCCACACGAGCACAGACAAATAAGGGGTGGTCACTTGCATCCATGGCCGTCCATCGCCACCTAGAGCAGGAGACACACGTGGAGAGATGTTACAACAGTTGAATAGAGGTGCGCGGGAGGCCTTGGCCGGTAACAAAGGAGTGATGTATGCCCAGGGAGGGCGCAGTGTCGGGGGGCACGGTGGGGAGCGGGCCTGGAGTCAGAGAGGGAGAGCAGCCTGCCTCAGTTGTCTGCACTCGGTCTCCTGAGTAACCTGGGGGGGGACCATGGCAAGGGAGCCGTCAAGCAGTGGGAACGAGCTGGTGTGACCTGGCGCCTGGGGAGATGCTCTGCAGGCCGCAAGCAAAGTGCACGGAAGTGAGAGATGGGAGAGGCCGGAGGCGGTAGAGGAAGCCACATCAATAGTCGTAGCTAGGATGGTGGTTAAAACCGGTGGTCAAAAATCAGCCGCTGCCTGCGAAACTCGGACCACTGGTGTGTTGTTTGCCCCTTGTGTTCTACTTAGTGTTTAAAACATTTAAAAAAAAAAATCAGTTGCCAAAATTAACTTGGTACATTTCACATTAAAAACAACGAACAGCAACAGATTTCTGGCTTTTAACAACTTGCCACATGTGGATGTGCCTCCCCGCAGAAGGGCACGTGGCTCAGGTTTCACGGATACTCTTTCGGCTTCACGGCAGTCCCCACCCTTCCCTCTTGCCTCACACTCTGGCCTTCTTCCCTTTCACTCGTTTCGCTTTTCATATTTGCTACCCTGGGGATATACAAATGCAGTGAAGATGCGCAAAAAGGGGGGTGGGGTGAATTTGTGACATTACTTAGGATAAAACGGACAGTTTTGGTGACAGATGTGAGAGATAAAAGAGGGAGGAGAAAGGTAGTGAAGATGGTACTTTGTTTCTAGCTAGAAAGACCATGTAGCTGGTGGTCAGCTCCAGGAGGGGACACAGGTGCAATCATTTTCCAAAAGCACAGGAGGCAGCAACATACGAGGTGCCCCATATGTGTGTGACCCTTTCTCCTCCCCTCCCTCAATTCATATTCCGGAGTGAGCATCATCACAATGTTTAAGTGTCAAAATGAATATCAATCTAGACTTGAAGAACAAGTACACGGAAGTATAAAGAGGGAAAAAACACCCTGGCTCTCTCTTTGTTGTTTACACTCTTTGCTTCCCAGAAGTGGCGAGATGAGAGTACGGGCTTGGGGGTTGGCCTCGCTCCAGGGGCCCCTGGCAGTCCTGACAACGCGAGGAGGATTTACCAGAGAAGGGTGAGCTGGCTGGAGGATGTCCCTGATGATGGAGGGCCTCTCCAATTTTCTCCACTCCTGAGCGATTTCACTGACAAGGTCCCAGGGAAAGGGCTGGCCATTCTGGGAACACAACAGAAAAGGGAGGTGTCCCTGTGTGTGATGCAGCACCACCACCCAGAGGAACGACAGGGTTCTACAGCCTCATTCTTCCAACTGAGGCAGGGCATGAGCAGAGGCGGAGACCAGGGGGAGGGCTGGGAACTTTATATCCGCCCTCGGACCGCAGGAGGCTGGAAGGCAAAATAGGCAACAGTCTTGGTTCTGAGGCCCTCTTAACTCTTTCCTCAAATTTAGTAGGATCTCAGAATTCCAAAAAAGATCACAGGACATTGCTTCACTCAAAACCCTCCAACAGCACAAAGGATTTTTAGGGCAGTGAAAATACTCAGTGTGATACTAGAATGGTGGATATGTGTCATTATACGCGTGTCCAAATCCATAAAATGTGCAACATCAAGAGTGAGCCCTACTGGAAACTATGGATCCTGGGTGATGATGTGTCCTTGTAACAGGTGTATCACTCCGGTGGGGGCGGGGGGTGAATAATGAGGAGGCTGTGCATGTGTGGGGATGGTGGTGTACGGGAAATCTCTGAATCTTCTGCTCAAATTTGCCATGAACCTAAAACTGCTCTAAAAAAATAAAATATTAAGGGGTGCCTGGGTGGCTCAGTTGGCTAAGCGTCCGACTTTTGGTTTGGGCTCAGGTCATGATCTCCAGGTCCTGGGATGGAGCCCCACATCTGGCTCCCTGCTCAGCGAGGAGTCTGCTTCTCCCTCCCCCTCTGTGCCTCCCCCTCACTCGTGCTCTCTCTCTCTCTCTCAAATAAATAAATAAAATCTTTTTTTTTAAGTCACCTTCTTGGTGTAGCGTAGCATGTACCCTCGTTTTATTTTTTATTTTTTACTTTTTTAAAAGATTTTATTTATTTGACACAGAGAGAGACAGCGAGAGCAGGAACACAAGCAGGGGGAGTGGGAGAGGGAGATGCAGGCTTCCTGACGAGGAGGGATCCCGATGTGGGGCTCGATCCCAGGACCCTGGGATCATGACCTGAGCTGAAGGCAGACGCTTAACGACTGAACCACCCAGGCGCCCCTGTACCCTCATTTTAAATCCCAACATCCACACACACCCTGAATATCCCTTACTCTGCTTTTGTTTTCCTAAGGCACTTATGCCTCTCAAATATTATATAATTTAATGATTATATTTCTCGTTTGTTGATGGTATCCTCCCACTAACATGTAAGTTCCACAACGGCAGAGCCTTTTGTCTGTTTTGTTCATTGCTGTATCTCAAGCAATTACAGCAGTACCCCCAGCATGTGGCAGGTACGTAACAAACATTTGTAGAATGAATGAACGAATGAGCGAACCCAACTTGAGCATTTAGTCCCACCACTTCCTGGTTCAGAGGGGGGGAAAAAGAGGCCCAAGAAGAAAGGTTGACTTCTCCGAGGTTGGGCAGGAAGTCAACGCTGGAACTGGGACTTACTCAAACTTGATGCCCCTGGGCCAGCACACTTCCCATACACCCATGACACATGGTCCACCTGCCCTTGGCCGAAATGCTCATGCCCCACAAACAACCCACCAGACTCAATGCATTAGTTCTCTGATACTTTGTATTTTCTTAGCTAAGGTATCTCTACCCAAAGTATGACTCTCCAAGCTGGACTTGGGGACACCAGAAGCAGGTGGTTGGGGAAGGCTATTTGGAGATGAAGTGCCCAGGTGGGGACCCCCCAATTACACTTTGGCCTATCGTGACTTAGGGGGTAGTCTCACTGTAGGGAAAAGGCCTCACCAAGAGCCAGACCAGGGAGCCCTCTAGGAGGGCCCCTCCAGTAGAGAACAGTGGATATTTTCCCCCAAGTCTTACATGGAAGCAACTTAGAGCTGGGCCAGCTGAATTGAAATACTGACTTTCCAGGTCTCCTGGCTCCACACCCAGTGCTTCTATGTTTTAACTTTATGATTTTTCCTTTGTGCATGCAGACGTTTTCTATTTTTATGTAGTTTAGTGTCCTTCCTTTAATGGCTTATGACTTGGAAAGGTTTTCCCCACTCAGAGAATATTTAAAATTGTGTCTCTCCTTCTAGCACTAGGGTTTCAATTTTTACATTTAAATCTCTGGTCTATCTGAAATTTATTTTGGTATAAGTTGTATAATAGGAATGCAACATATTTTTTTTTCAGATGGCTAACCAGTTGTCCTTGCACATGTGGGAGTATATTTATAGGATAGGGGGAAAAATCCATCTTTCCCACACTGATTTGAAGTGTCACTTATACATTAGATGCCCGATTTATTTGGGTCTATTTCTGAACGTTCTGTTCTGGTCCATTCATCTGTGTCCATGTAGAATTTTAATGAAAAAGCAGAAAAATATACTAACATAGCAAGAGTACATAAGGGACACCTGGCTGGCTCAGTTGGTAGAGCATGTGACTCTTGATTCTTTTAAAAAAATTATTTTTTTAAAGATTTTATTTATTTATTTGAGAGAGAGAGAGCGCACATGAGGGGGGAGGGTCAGAGGGAGAAGCAGACTTCCTGCTGAGCAAGGAGCCCGATATGGGACTCGATTCCGGGACTCCAGGATCATGACCCGAGCCGAAGGCAGTCGCCCAACCAACTGAGCCACCCAGGTGCCCAAAAATTATTTTATTTATTTATTTATTTAGAGATCAATTTATTTAGAGATCACCCAACGTGTGGCTCAAGCTTACAACCCCAAGATCAAGAGTCGCACACTCTACAGACTGAGCCAGCCAGATGCCTCTAATCCATTTTGAATTTATTTTTGTGTATGGTGAAAGAAAGTGGTCCAGTTTCACTCTTTTGCATGTGGCTGTCCAGTTTTCCCAACACCCTTTGTTGAAGAGATGTATTTTTTCCATTGTATATTCATTTCTCCTTTGTCGAAGATTAACTGACCATATAATTGTGGGTTTACTTCTGGATTTTCTATTCTATTCCATTGATCTATGTGTTTATTTTTATGCCAGTACCATATTATTTACTACCACTTTGTCATATAACTTGAAATCTGGAATTGTGATGTCTCCAGTTTTGTTTTTTTCTTTTCAAAATTGCTTTGACTATTCGAGGTCTTTGTGCTTCCATACAAATTTTAGGATTGTTTGTTCTAGCTCTGTGAAAAATGTTATTGTATTTTGATAGAGAATGCATTAAATCTGTAGATTGCTTTGGGTAGTACAGATATTTTAATGATATTTCTTCTTCCAATCCATGAGTATGGAATGTTTTTCCATTTTTAATTAATTAATTAATTTCTATGTTTTTCCATGTCTTTGTGTCATCTTCAATTCCTTTCATTAGTATCTTATAGTTTTCACAATACAAGTCTTTCAACTCTTTGGTTAAGTTTATTCCTAGATATCTTATTGGTTTTGGTGCAATTGTAAATGGGATTGTTTTCTTAATTTCTCTTTCTGCTGCTTCATTATTAGTGTATAGGAATGCAACAGATTTTCTATGTTGATTTTGTATCCCACGACTTTATTGAATTCATTTTTCAGTTCTAGTAATTTTTTGTTGGAGTCTTTAGGGTTTTCTATATATAGCATCATGTCATCTGCAAATAGTGAGTTTTACTTCTTCCTTACCAATTTGGGTGACTTTTCTTTTTTTTTTTTTTAAGTGACTTTTCTTTTTGTTGTCTGATTGCTGTGCTAGAACTTCCAGTACTATGTTGAATAAAAGTGGTGAGAGTGGACATCCTTGTCTTGTTCCTTGCCTTAAAGGAAAAGCTCTCAGTTTTTCATCATTGAGTATGATGTTGGCTATGGGTGTTTCATAAGTGGCCTTTATTATGTTTAGATATGTTCCCTCTAGACCTACTTCGCAGAGGGTTTTCTTTAATCATGAATGGATGCTGTACTTTGTCAAATGTTTTTCTGCATCTACTGAAATAATCATATGGTTTTTATCCTTTCTCTTATTGATATGAAGTATGTTTATTGTTTTGCAAATATTAAGCCCTTGCATCCTGGGAATAAATCCCACTTGATCGTGGTGACTGATTTTTTAAATATATTGTTGGATTCAGTTTGCTAATATTTTGTTGAGGATTTTTTTTAAAGATTTTATTTATTTATTAATGAGAGACAGAGAGAGAGAGGCAGAGGAAGAAGCAGACTCCCAAGGAGCAGGGAGCCTGATGCGGGACTCGATCCCAGGACCCTGGGATCATGACCTGAGCCGAAGGCAGATGCTCAACCGACTGAGCCACCCAGGCGCCCTTGCTGAGGATTTTTGCACCTACATATATGAGAGATATTGGCTTGTAGTTCTCTTTTTGTGTGTGTGTCTTTATCTGGTTAGTATCAGGGCGATCCTGGCCTCATAGAATGAATTTGGAAGTTTTCCTTCCTCTTGTATTTTTTGGAGTAGTTTGAGAAGAAGGGGTATTAGCTATTCTTTTAATGTTTGGTAGAATTCGCCTGTGAAGCCATCTGGTCCTGGACTTTTGTTTTTCGGGAGTTTTTTGATTAATGATTCAATTTTATTGCTGGTGATTGGTCTGTTCAAGTTTTCTATTTCTTCCTGCTTTAGTTTTGGTGGGTTATAAATTTTTAGGAATTTATCCATTTCTTCTAAGTTGTCTAATCTGTTGGCATATGGGTTTTCATAATATTCTGTTACAATTGTTTGTATTTCTGTGGTGTTGGTTGTTATCTCTTCTCTTCCATTAGTAGTTTTATTTGGGTCCTCTCTCTTTTTTTTTAATGAGTGTGGCTAGAGTTTCATCCATTTTGTTGATCTTTCCAAAGAATCAGCTTCCAGTGTCACCGATCTGTTCTATTGTGGGTTTTTTTTTTAAGTTTTTATGTCATTTATTTCTGCTCTAGTCTTTATTATTTTCTTCCTTTTGCAGGGCTTGAGTTTTGTTTGCTGCTCTTTTTCTAGCTCCTTTAGGTATAAGTTTAGGTTGTTTGAGATTTTTCTTCCTTCTTGAGGTAGCTCTGTATTGCTATAAACTTCCCTTTTAGGGGGCGCCTGGGTGGCTCAGTTGGTTAAGCGACTGCCTTCAGCTCAGGTCATGATCCTGGAGTCCCGGGATTGAGTCCCGCATCGGGCTCCCTGCTCAGCAGGGAGTCTGCTTCTCCCTCTAACCCTCCCTCCTCTCATGTACTCTCTCTCTCTCATTCTCGTTCTCTCAAATAAATAAATAAATAAATCTTAAAAAAAAAAAACTTCCCTTTTAGGACCACTTTTGTTGCATCCCAAAGATTTTTGACTGTTGTGTTTTCATTTTCATTTGTTTTCATGTAATTTTTGATTTCTTAAGATTACAAGTATTTAAAAAAAGACTTTTTGGTATTTTCCATATATAGTTAATATACATCACCTGTATGAGATAGAAAAAAAGTATTTGGTTTTTTGATGTCAGTTTATCAATCCCATTCCACCTCATGGGGCTCCCTCCCCTCCCCTCACTTTTGCTCAGTGGGAGGGTTAGTATGGCTAGAAAAAGGGTCTCATAGTCTCCTCTTTGGATTTTCCCTAAAGTTTGTGTGAACTCATTTAACATTCTCCCCACAACCCCCCACCCCTTGTGGTATAGCTTCTCCTGGTGTGGGAGAGTAGTGTCCTAAATTCTCAGGTTGGCCCTGGGAGTCTGCAGCCAAAGAGCCTGGTGATATCTATGGCTTTGAGATGACCAGAGGCAAGGGCACAGCTGTACGGGTCATGTTGCATTTTTTGCTAGATGTAGGATTCTGGTCCAGCTCCAAAGTCTGCATTCTAAACCATACTAGAGATGTCTCTAGGATATGATAAACCCTCCATCAGGGAGATGTTAAGAAACAGATATCGGATGTCCTTAGGGGCAGAGAGATCTTTGAGGACCCAGAGCAATCTTGGGCTTGAGTGAGTCTGTCCACACTACCATTCTGGCCTGGGTTGTGCTAGTGAACTGTGAGCTTCCTGGAAATGTTGGTAGGCTTTGATAGACTCCCTCCTCCAACTTCTCTCTTCTCAGACTCCTCCCTTTCTCACCTGTAGTGACTTCTCTGTCATTGGAACCAACCTTCAGAAGGACGCAATCTTCCTAACACTCTTCCTCCACAAACCTGACCTGAAGCCAAGAGCTTAGCTCAACCCTACTTACTATCCAAATCCTGAGTAACTGCTATGGTGCTGGGTACCAGCTGAGTCTTACAGGTGCATCCTGGCAGATGGAGTCACCTGGCTAGGCATGCTGCATCATCACGTATTTAGTAAAAGGGAGGTTTTCAGGCTCCTCTTTCTTCTCCTCCATAATCCTCTAGCAAGGGAGAAAGGAACTAACATTTCCACAATGTCTATAATGGGCGTGGTACTGACTCAGGCATTGCATTCATTTTATTTAATCTTCATTATAATCCAAGAGCCAGGTAGTGTCCTTTTCACTTGAAAGATGAGGAGCCAAGGTCAGAAATTTGCCTAAGTCCTCCAAGCTAGTAAAAAGCAGCTCCTCTGGACTCTTAAGTCCTTGTTCTCATTGTAAGCACCCTGCCTCCCTAGAATTCTCACCTTCAGATGAACCTTGACTTTATTTATAAAATATTTATTTATTTGAGAGAGAGCGAGCGAGCTCTCGCACAAGCAGGGGGTGGGGGGGGAGGGAGGAGCAGGCTCCCCGCTGAGCAGGGAGCCCAATGTGGGGCTCCATCCCAGGACCCCAGGACCATGACCTGAGCCGAAGGCAGACGCTTAACTGAACCACCCAGGTGCCCCAAAACTTGACTCTCGGTAATCATGTTTCTAAAAACTAAAAGATTTGAATGATCAAATATATACTAGGTAAACTTCATCCCAGTCAAAAAGCACCAAAGGTTCTTTATTTTTTTAAAGATTTTATTTATTTATTTGAGAGAGTGAGCACAAGCGGGGTGAAGGGGCAGAGGGTGAAGGAGAGGGAGAAGCAGACACCCCGCAGAGCAGGGAGCCCGTTGCAGGGCTTGATCCCAGGACCCTGGGATCATGACCTGAGCTAAAGGCAGACGCTTAATGGACTGAGCCACCCAGGCGCCAGTTTGTTTTTAAGTAATCTCTTACCCAATGTGGAGCTCGAACTCATGACTCCGAGATCAGGGGTCGCATGCTCTACTGTGAGTCAGCCAGGCGCCCCTAAGGGTGGTTTTTAAATAATGACTCTTTGTTTGGTCTTGTGTAATTTAGTTACTCTGACACCAACATACCAGATGCAGAACATGTGCTGTGATGAGAGCCAATAACAGAAGAGAAAAATACTCAAACGACTTTAGGAGCAGCAAGAGTCAAGGACAAAGCCTGATTCTGTGCTGAGCAGGAATTTAAATGCAAATCAAGTTTGACATGTTCTATCAACGTTCTAATTCAGAAAATAAATTGTACTCAAGCTTTATCAAGGCACTGAGTGGAAGTGATCAGATTTTTTCAAACTTTATCATACTTTATCATGTCTTATATAACTGCTAATGCAATTGGAAAGTTTGTCCTAAAAATTTTAACTGTGGTAACTCATAAAATGTATCATCTTAAGTGTACAGTTCAGTAGTAGTATGTCCATTGTTGTGTAATGAATCTCCAGAACCATTTCATCTTGCAAAACTGAAACTGTACCCATTAAGCGACCACTCCCCATTTTCAGCTCCTCCGGGCTCTGACAACTACCATTCTACTGTCTCTGTGTTTGACCACATACCTCATGTAAGTAGATTCATACTTAACAGTTACAGTATACTCTCCCCTCCCTTTTGTGCCTGGCTTATATCACTTTAGCATTATGCCCTCAAGGTTCAATGTTGTAGCATGTGTTAGAAATTCCTTCCTTTTGGGGGCGCCTGGGTGGCTCAGTTGGTTAAGTGACTGCCTTCAGCTCAGGTCATGATCCTGGAGTCCCGGGATCGAGTCCCACATCGGGCTTCCTGCTCAGCAGGGAGTCAGCTTCTCCCTCTGACCCTCTTCCCTCTCGTGCTTTCTATCTCTCATTCTCTCAAATAATCTTAAAAAAAAAATCTTAAAAAAAAAAAGAAATTCCTTCCTTTTGGGGCGCCTGGATGGCTCAGTTGGTTAAGTGTCTGCCTTTGGCTCGGGTCGTGATCCTGGGGTCCTGGCATCGAGCCCCATATCTGGCTCCCTGCTCTGTGGGGGGCCTGCTTCTCCCTCCCCGTCTCTCATGAATAAATAAAATTTTTTAAAAGTTTAAAAAAAGAAATTTTTTCCTTTTTAAGAAATAATTCTTATTTTGAATATTATTATTTTTTAAGATTTTATTTGTTTCACAGAGAGAGACACAGCAAGAGAGGGAACACAAGCAGGGAGAGTGGGAGAGGGAGAGGGAGAAGCAGGCTTCCCGCCGAGCAGGGAACCCCATGCGGGGCTCGATCCCAGGACCCTGGGTTATTATCATTCAGGATAATATTGCATTGTATGGATATATCACATTTTGTTTATCCATTCATCCACTGATGGACATTTGGGTTGCTTCTATATTTTGGTTATTATGAATAATGATGCTATGAACATGGTGTACAAATGAAAGACCCTGCTTTCAATTCTTTTGAACATATACCCCTAAGAAGGATTGCTGGATCACATGGTAATTCTATTTTTAATTTTTTGAGGAACCACCTTACTGTTTACCATAGCAGATGCACCTTTTTACATCCCCATCAATAATGCATGAGGTCGGGGCACCTGGGTGGCTCAGATGGTTAAGCCTGCCTTCGGCTCAGGTCATGATCCCAGGGTCCTGGGATCGAGCCCGTCTGGCTTCTGGCTCAGTGGGGAGCCTGCTTTTCCCTCTCCCTCTCCCCCTGCTCGTGCTCTGTTATCTCTGTCTCAAATGAATAAATAAAATCTTTAAAAAAAAATGCATGAGGTCTCCAACTTCTCTACATCCTTGCCAACACTTTTGTTTTTGATAACAACCATCCTGATGAGTTTGAGTTTGCCTTGAATTTTTGAACTGTAGAAATAGATGTGTATAAAGTAAGTGGGTGTGGTTTGCTAACATATTTAGAATAGTATCTGCTACAGAGTAAATTCTATGTAAAATTTGTTAAATGCACAATCAGCAACGTTTGTAAGCTGTAAAGTTTTAATTATGTTAGTTGTATGTTCATAGGGTAATGTCTTTTTAACTAAGTTTTAAATAAAATGGGGCTTAAGTACCAAGAAGAGGCAATTCAAACTTTCAGGAACAGCATGTTCAAAGTCATGGGAATGTAAAAAGAAAAATTTAAGCAGTCTCATTGCAGGTGGCATGTGAGATCAACCCAGTGCTGACTATTGCAAGTGAAGGTGGGATTTTGTTGAAATGTTAATTTTCTTTATATTAACTTAAAATTTGGCTTCACTTCCAGCACCAGCTGTTCTGCGTGCTTACGATTCACTGTTTCATGGCAGATTTTCTTAAAGACCTAATTTGAGGGCGCCCGGGTGGCTCAGTCGTTAAGCGTCTGCCTTCAGCTCAGGTCATGATCCCGGGGATCCTGGGATCGAGCCCCACATCAGGCTCCCTGCTCGGCAGGAAGCCTTCTCCCTCTCCCACTCCCCCTGCTTGTGTTCCCTCTCTCGCTGTGTCTCTGTCAAATAAATAAATAAAATCTTAAAAAAAAACAAAAAAACCCAGGTTGCAATAATAATCCCAAGTCCCGACCAAAAGTGATCACAACTGAATTGGAAACAGATACACTATGAATGCAGGAACACTATATTTATTAGGTCAATAATTCATTTTTAGCAATACAAGTACAGAATATATCACAATGCTGGTTACAAACATACTTAGTATGGTTCAATGGTTACAAATAATGGTGGGCACTACAAGTTTGTGTTAAAAGGATGATATGAAAGGTCATTCTGACACAATGAACAATTGTCTTAAAAAAATCTCAATGACCCTAGATATTTCTATAGAAATTACTGTGGCACTATTAGTGGGGATTTTCATGTAAAGAATTGTTAGTAATTTGTTTCATTAAGAGCTCTTGAGCCTATTAAACTAAAATCCCCTGTTGCTTAATAAAGTATAAAAATAGTACTGACTTGGTAATATTTAATAAAAGGTAGCATTCATTCACATCATAAAAGTAGAACTAAACTGAAAAGTTTTAGTTACCATGGCAACATCTTTCCATAAAAGGAATATACAGAAATGAGTAATGTTACACAAACGGTACCTGCAACAATTATCTAGTGATCCAACACTTAACTTGTGCACCACAAACCAGGTTTTCTAGATATCTATATAGAGCATATATTTTTAATCTTAAATTTTACTTTTGAAAAAAAATGTGTACTTCAACAAACTCACTAAGGCCACTCATGCTATAGATACCTAGGACTGCAATTAAAGAATAGTATTATTTAAGAAATCCTAAAGCACACTCCTTCAGATCACCGACAGGGTAAAACCAGTTTTCTGCCTAACACATTCCTGAGATTTGTGGGCAATACAACTACTAGTGTTCAAGCTGGAGATTAATCCAAATGTCAGATTAAAAAAAAATTTTTTTTTCCTAGCAAGAACTGAGGTCCTCCAAAGCCAAGAGGTGAAATATATACATTAATTTTTAAAGCAAAAATAAAACTCTTAAAAAAGTTCGTACTTATATAAATAAGTGTTTTTCCAGTAGTAACTTTGTCGTCCAGAAAAGGAACAGTTTGCAAGCAGCAAGGCTACAAATTCTGGGGAAAAAATAAAGACCAAGTGGCAGTTAAGAGTACCTGCTAACTAAGCAAACCATTGTTTCAATTTGTAAAGTATGGCCAAAAGCTTCCGCTGTGTTTTAGGTGCTGACTGTTGAGCACTGTGTGTGCATGTAAGGAGTTGCCAAATGGCACTCTACATTTATTTATAAGGTAGCAGCCTCTGTACTTAATTTTCACAACATTATGAACTCTTCCCAAACAGGCTAGGAACAAAGGCCTTTGTCAAATCTTTAATTTCACAAATTAATTAACCACGTACCTGCACACGGATTACTACAGAGCAACAGTGAGTTTGTTTTTTAACCAAGGAGAGACAGAGCATCAATGACAAGAAGGGTCCTAAAGCTTTGGGGACCCATAAAACCTGTGGTCTAAAAAACCCAATTGGTTCTATTACACTGGATGCAGGAGTGACTGACCATCTGTGTGGCACAGGAGAGCCCCCAGATGCACCCAATCTGAGTAGCACCAACGTTGGGAAAAAGACTGGGTAATAGAGAAGAAATGAAAGTCAGGGAAGGATGAGACCAAAGGCCCCTTATTTAACATTACTTTGCTGAACTTCCAGAAAAATCTTTAAGTTGGTCTAGGCTTCCTTACACATAACCCCCACCATATGTGAAAAGTCTGTGCAAGCTATTGGTTACTGTGAGGTAAATTTTATTCTTTTGAGATTCTTTTTAACCCCATAAAGTACTAATATTCACCTCTCTAAGCTACCCTAAACATCCCTAGGAATAAAGGATAAACCCCACACTTAGAATCATTAGGGTATTATTCTTCATTACAACCAGAATTAATAGCATACTCTTTGTTATATCATTAACAAGCTGTCAATCTCTTTTCTCAGCCTACAGTTTTTGCATTAAATCAAAGTGTACGGACTTATAGAAAACTACATTAAAGCAGTGGTAATAAAGGGAAACTACCAATGCTTTTTAGAAAAACTGGCTGCCACGTAACATTATCACCCTGTGATCTTAGGCTCCTAAATACCATGTTGTTTTATCACTGAGTGTGAGCTAAGTTGAGCTCAAATTGAATTAAGAGAGGATGAGGCCTTAAGTCATTTGCTTGATTTTATCGTAGGAAATGCTGTATGTGCACAAAACCAAAAGATACAGATTGATTTAAAAAAAAAAACTTCATATGGAAACGTTAAGTTTCAAAATATTTATTGAAAAACAATTTACCATGACATTCCTATACCACAAACATACCACATGACTCTAAATAACCAACAAAAGTATACAAAGCCTATCCTGGAAATATCTTTGGAGGTATTAAATATATAGGCCTGTAAGGATAGAGCTGAGTAACTTAATAAATGTTAGTCCTTGGTCACACAGACTATTTGGTAATTAATAAAGAGGTGCCTCTTGGCATTAGACTGCAATTAACTGGGAGGGGAGGTGCAGGTGTGCCAATGTACTCTTTTTAAGATGAAAAAGAAAATAATTCAATTTGAGGAATAAACCCAGGTTTTGAAATCATGGTTACAATATTAGGGTCTGGGCTTGCTTCATCTCTTTCTGTACCTCCCCCAGTCAATCCCCTCCTGGGGACTTAAAAACACTGGCTCATAACTAACAAGACTGAAAGTAACAGTTTTAAACAAGATTAGGTTTGGGAAGTTCAAAAAAGTGTTGAAAATCAAATTTACCTGAAATCTCCAATTAATTTTTCTGTACTCAATGTGGCAGTTTAGATTTCTTCCCCCCTCCAACCCCAGCGTGCATGTTAAAAGAAAACCAAAATTCAACACACATCCACTCACCCACAGACTACTCCAAGCATTAGCTAAGAGCAACATCTCTGACAGCCAAGTCATGAACCCCTGAAAATAGGGGGGAAAACCCTGATTCTTAACTATAGAGGCACCACATAGGCCACTATAGTAAGAACTGAGGTAACAGCAAAAGACCTTTTTGTTTCTTAATTGCTACATGTCACTTTCCAAATCTGAGTATTAATTACCTCAATATTAAATAACCTGACTGGCTTAAGATTACAAAAATCAAAACCCAATAAACAGGAAGACAAGTTAGTGAAACAGATATATAACTAGGGGATCTCTGCATTTGACTCTTGAATTTCAAATAAAATGACACAGCTGTACTATTATTTACCATAAAAATGAAGGATCTCTAAGAATTGCTTCTTTTGGGCATTCATTTTTCCATTAATCCCCACAAACCATATAGTAACCTAAAATTCCCACCCATGAGCTATTTCACGACTCTTAGCCAATATACTTGTTAATTGCATTGATTATTAGGGTAACATTTAAAATGAGGGGGATGGTTGCAGCAGATATTTATACACTTGCTTATGGCATTGCCATCTGTGCACACTGACTAAAGATACACCATCGAAACTGCCAAATCTCCCTAGTTTGGTGTCTAATTACATGAATATAATTTTTGCATTATCACTTTTCATTATACCTCTAAATGAAACATTCTACTGATAAAAGTATATGCAGGGGCTAAAATAATTACCTAAAGCCTCTGGTCCAAATAACCCCTTTCTACATTAGGCTGGTCCTTTTTAAGTCCTCCTGGTCCTGTTCACAAATGCTTTCAGAGCATCTTGCATTGTTATACCAAAAAACCCTGAAACAACCAAAGGGTTAATAAAACTGCTGGTCTGTCAGCTTTTCTATTACTTACAGATCAACACTGGTCCAGTTCAGACGAATCTGACAATCCTTCCCTGTAATAGAGCTCTGGAGTGGTTGTATCCACTTCTCTGGGTAAGGTAGCCAAACCTAAGTCAGGATGTCCCTCTTCTACTAGTACTGTGTTAACTTTTCTATACTGCATATAAAGATTTTCCCCATAAAATTTCTTTACAATACAGTATTGAATACCTCCACAAGGAAGAATATGTTAAAAAGTTGTTAAAATCATCCTTACATAATAAGAATGCAACTCTTTTAAACTCTTAAATAGTTTTATTTAGGGGTTCTTTTCAGGCTTTCTGCAAAATGAATTATTCTTTAAAATGGAAAAAAAAAAAGATTTCCTGTTGTTTGTTCTACTAGGTTGAAAATATGGGCCAGACTACTTATACATGCGGTACATGCTGAATATAACTGAATATATGCTTATTCCTACGGACACTCTGCAAGGTAGGGATCACCCAAATAGGGTCAATGGACTGGACCAGTGTTTCAATGCAAATTCCAGCCCCAAAAAACAACATGGTTTTGATTTCACAGTATGAATTCCCTGGAATCTGGGAAAAGGTAAATTAATTAACTGAGGTCCTCCCTCAGCAGCTCGGTCCCTCAACATTCTGAGAAATCAAGAAGGACTGCACCACTTCTTCAGTGGATTGGGGGCTGGTGTTGACATCTTCAAGAGCATCGGTCACCGAATACTGACGATCTCGCAACCGGTTCCAGTTAGACAGAACATTGTGATATTCAAACACTTTCTCATAATTTCCAATGGAGTTGTAAAGTTTAATGAGACCTCGGTAATCATATTCTAGTCCACTGTAGCCTTCACCAAACAGTTTCTTCCCTGAAAGTAAAACACACATACACACATGCACAAGGGAAAAAAAAAAAAAGAAAGCTCAAATAATGAAACAAGAGGTTCTTAAAAAAATAACACAAGTTCAATTCTTTAAATAAGGTGGCTTTATTTTATTTCCTAGGCTAAATGAGAAACTAATGAGATTGGGTACCCACAGACAAGATAAATATTAGAATTAAGAACTTCTGTTCTTTGAAAGGCACCATTTAGAAACAAGGAGCAGAGTGAGTTATCTCTCTTTCAACATATATAACCAACAAAGGGCTTGCTGCATCCATAGTATATGAAGACCTTATATAAATCAATAAGGAATGACAGACAATTCAATATAAAAATAGGGAGGAATTTTTTTTTTTTAAGTAAACTCTACCCTTAACATGGGGCTCAAACCCATGACCCTGAGATCAAGAGTCACATGCTCTACTGACAGAGCCAGCCAGGTGCCCCCAAAACAGGGAAAAATTTTAATAGGCACATTAGATGATGACTACAGTACGTTATTCTGTAATCTTATTTCCTGAAATGGAAACAATCCAAATGTTCTGAATGTCCATTAACATAGAATGGATAAATGATATACTAATCCAATAAAATATTATACAGCACTGGAAATTAATAAGCGATAGTGTTATGGAACAACACAGATGTATTTCACAATTCATGTTCACCAAAAGAAACCAGACATGTAAAAATATGCACTGCATGATTCCACTGGTAACATGTTCAAAAAGGGAGGTGGAAGGAGTAGTAACTACACAACTAGTTTAGAATAACTCCTTTTGCCTATACTTGACACTCTGCCTCAACAGTCACTTACTACTGGCTTCAACATCAATAAATCATCTTTAGCAAAATGTTTCAGATGGTTTTTGGGTGGCTTCTGGATATCCTTAGCAGCTCCAAACTCATTTAACTCTTTGTAATTACACTTCCCTTACACAACATATAAGACATGTTGACATGTTGATACTATCAATTCACTAAATTTTAAAATAACATACCAATCGCTATGGATCGCAAATAAAGTTTCTCAGCATTTTCGTACTGATTCATGTCATAATTGTATAGAGAAGCCAGATGTCCCACTGAAAGGGCTACTTCATAATCTTCTTGACCAAGAAGTTGCTCTTTTATCTGAATTGCTTTGATATGCATTTCTTCAGCTTCCTGAAAAATAATTAAGCTGTTTTAGCCATTAGATTATACTCTCATATTAACAATTCTCAGCCAACGAGTAAGACTCTTCTAAATGCCAAGACATGGATGGCATAAGATAATCAGATCAGAGGACATACTACGTTAATCCAAAAGCTGCCTAGGGGAAGATTACTAGTTTGGGAAGCCATGCACACAAGCTGATGACAGTGAGTGTCCTATGCCAAAAATGATGACAAAATCTGTCCTGGTAATAAAAAATTGTTAGAAGAAATTAACATCAAAACTTTCTAAAATGACAATTATTTCTTTGTTAACATGCTCCAAAATTTAAACCTTGTTAAGAAACTTCATACTATCGTATGTTCAGTTATATAGGTATACGCTTTATTTTTTGGAATTTTGACAATAAAACTCAGGTTAATTGAGGGATATGTAATGGATTTTCAGGTAAAAAAAGAATGTCTTAGGCAGTGACTCTCATCCTTTCCTTACTGTGACCCTAAAATGAACAACATTAAGAATTTATAACCCAGGGCGCCTGGGTGGCTCAGTTGGTTAAGTGACTGCCCTCGGCTCAGGTCATGATCCTGGAGTCCATGGATTTAGTCCCGCATCGGACTCCCTGCTCGGCAGGGAGTCTGCTTCTCTCTCTGACCCTCCCCCCTCTCGTGTGCTTTCTCTCTCTCTCAAATAAATAAAATCTTAAAAAAAAAAAAAAAGAATTTATAACCCAAAATTTTAAAAGAGAATTCAGTAAATTTTTATCACCACAATTAATAATACTTGCAATATCTGACATTTCTTGCATACCTACCATGTGCCAGACATTATGCTAAGGGCTACACTTTTTTTTTTTTTTAAAGATTTTATTTCTTTATTTGAGAGAGAGAGAGAGAAAGAGAGTGACCATGAGCTGGGGGAGGGGCAGAGGGAGAAGCAGACTCCCCGCTCAGCAGGGAGCCCAAAGATCCCAGGACCCCAGATCCCAGGACCCCGGGATCAAGGTCTGAGCTGAAGGCAGATGCTTAACCGACTACACCACCCAGGCGCCCCTGCTAAGGGCTACACTTAACATAACTATGTTGTTGTTGTTGTTGTTTAAAGATTTATTTATTTTTAGAGAGACTGAGTGGGAGAGAGAGACTGTGTGTGCGCACATGTTGGGGGAGGGACAGAGGGAGATAACCTTTGAGCAGACTCCCCACTGAGCGGGGAGCCCAACTGGGGTTCGATCTCACAACCCATGAGATCATGACCTGACCTGAAACCAAGAGTTGGATGCTCAACTGACTGAGCCACCCAGGCGTCCCCCTTTCTTTTTTTTAAACTTTTTATTTATTTAAGTAATTTCTGCACCCAACGTGGGGCTTAACTCACAACCCTGAGATCAAGAGTCACATGCTCTTCTGACTGAGCCAGACAGGTGCCCGCTAGTAGCTATGTTTTAAGTCTAACTATAATAACCGTATCAGCCTTTGTGGTTTGATCTTATGTCTTATTTTTCCATGGTTTGGATTTTGAATTTTATTTATATTTTGACTCTGTTGTTTTATACTAGCTATTTTCTCAATTCTTTCATGGAATAAGGTAGGAGTATAATAAACGTACACTTTATTACTGAAGGTTACTGAAGATGTATTATTTTTTTTTTAAGATTTTATTTATTTGACAGAGAGAGACACAGCAAGAGAGGGAACACAAGCAGGGAGAGTGGGAGGGGGAGGGGGAGAAGCAGGCTTCCCGCAGAGCAGGGAGCCCAATTGGGGCTCGATCCCAGGACTGTGGGATCATTACCTGAGCCGAAGGCAGACACTTAACGACTGAGCCACCCAGGCGCCCCATGAAGATGTATTATTTAAGATTATACTTTACTACCTAAAATTATTTAGTGAGAGAAAAAGATAGTAAAACATGCTTGTACCTTAAATTTTCTCATTGACTGGTAAAGTCTTCCAAGGTTTCCATAGTGTTTTGCAGTCTGTACATTAAATTCCCCAAAAGCTTTTTTAGCTAGTTGAAGTGAAGACAGGTGCAAATCATGAGCTTCTTGAAGCAGCCTCTGTTCAGTTTCTTTATTATGACAGTCGATTGCAATCTCCTCTAAAATAAGGGCTGATTAAGAAAGCAATAAAATTAGCATACTTCCAAACCATCTATCAAAGCTAATCAGAGCATATAATTTAAAATTAAATTCTATAAATGTTTGTGGTTATGGATTAGAACTGGTAAAGATGAATTCCACGATAATGAAAAAAATATACTTCTGGGGGTCATTCTAGTTTGCATAGTATAATGAACTTCAAATTTAAGAAAAACAATGGTATACATCAAATATTGTGCAGAATTTCTACTTTACTAGACTATTATATTTTGCTGATGTGAATTTCTTATTGAAAGCAATGTAAGACAAGGCAAAGGCAAAATTTTAAAGTTATGAAACTGTGTCAAGGAGTACCTAAGCACTGTTGAACATTTTGAAACCACACTGTAAAATACAACCTTTAACCAAATACAACTAAAAGAACTGGTTTCCTCCTACTAACTTGACCAACCAAATCAGGCAAGAAGACAGCGCAATTTCAAAGTCACATAAAAGACTTTCAAATTCCATTTAAAGTCTTAAAAATACATATTCTTTTACGAAGTAATTTTATTTCTAGGAAAATTGTCCATATGCACAAGAGTAAAAGAGGTTTAGTTTAGCGTTTTTAAAGAATAAAAGGATATATATATCCATATGTACTGCAATGAAAAAATGTCTGTAAAGTATTAAGTGAAAAAGGCAGAATATAAAACTAAAAAAATTCATTCATTCCATTATTGGGAGAAAAAAAGCCAAAATGCTGAATCTGGATTGGTGGGATTTCAGGTGACTTAATTCATTATTTTCTCTTTTCTCTCTAACTTTTAATTTTTACAACAATTATGTATTACTTGTTTAACTTAAAATCCAAACCCAGAGGGGGGAAAAGAACCAGTTCAAGAATTAAGGTAAAATTTCTCCAGCATGCATGGAATTACCACATGGGTGACCCAGTGATGTTGGCAAATAAATGCTTTTTAAATTAAAGGGCTTTGGTAGTGATTAGAAGAAAAGAAGAAAGTGGTATTTGGTAAGAGCCTTGCAACATTAAGGGTAACCTGATACAAAACTGAGTTTCAAAATCCTGCACTATAAAGCTGAAGGTACGTGAAAAACCTGTTACTGTGCAACAATCATGTTATTCTTTCTTTCATCCTCCCCTCAAAAGAAATGAATGAATGAAGGCATTACAGAGAGGAAAAGGGGGTGAGGGGAGGAAGGAAGAAGAAAAAAAAGCGACAAAAGATATTCTGGCTTATTAACAATGCTATATGAGAGAAGCGAACCTTTTATTATGAACCACTGGAAATTCTTAAGTAGAGTTATAGGCAGATACTTTAAATCAGTGACTTGGCTATCTTAGTAATATGCAGATATAGTCTAATCCTATGCTACTACCCAAAGAAATAAACAAACAACTCTATTTTAAACTATGTATCATTAAAATATATGAGACTAGACATCTAGTACAACTGACAGCAAAAGAAATCTAAAAAACATATATATACAGGTATACTGGAGACTAATTGCAAAGGGTACCTTTCACCCTCTTTGAAGAAGCCAAAAGAAGATGATCTTCAGGTAGGATGTGGGTAATGATACCAATAGCTCTTTCGGCATGAAATCTGTAATATAGACAAATATATTCTGGCATTTCTTTTTAGTTATAAATAATTACAGCATTTTAAAAAAACCCTTACAACTTATAATACTGATGGAATTTCTAAACCAATCTGTGGTAAAGGTATTGTTTTTTGTTTTTTAAATTTCTAATCTGTTGTGGACTGAACTTTTAAAATATCCACTGGATTTCTATCTCCTACAGAATAAACTGTGAATTTGTTATCACAGCCTACAAGTCTCACCATGTTCTTTCCCCCGCCACCTGTATGACCTCATCTACCATTCTCAGAAACAGCCCTCTCGGGGCGCCTGGGTGGCTCAGTCGTTAAGCATCTGCCTTCGGCTCAGGTCATGATCTGGGGGTCCTGGGATTGAGCCCCGCATCGGGCTCCCTGCTCCGCGGGAAGCCTGCTTCTCCCTCTCCCACTCCCCCTGCTTGTGTTCCCTCTCTTGCTGTCTTTCTGTCAAATAAATAAATAAAATCTTTAAAAAAAAAGAAAAGAAAAAGCCCTCTCCTTCTCCTCCAGCCACAGGCCTCGCAGTTTTCTGAACATGCAAAGCATACTCTCACCTAGGACTCTTGCACTTACTTTACCGTCTCTATGGGATACTATCCCCCTGAATATCCACCCACATGGCTCACTCTTCAATGAGAAGCCTTTCCAGACCAGCTTATACAAAAGTCCCTAAAGGGGGAGCCTGGGTGGCTCCGCTGGTTCAGCGACTGCCTTCGGCTCAGGTCATGATCCTGCAATCCCAGGATCGAGTACTGCATCAGGCTCCCTGCTCAGCGGGGAGTCTGCTTCTCCCTCTGACCCTCCCCACTCTCATGCTCTCTTTCATTCTCTCTCAAATAAATAAAATCTTAAAAAAAAAAAGTCCCTAAAAAATTTACCACAGCTCTTTACTCTTAGTTTACCTTAATCTTCTTCACATATATGTGTTCTCAGCTGCTATGTCTAGTTACTTGTTTATGGCCCATCTCACCAAACAGAAGGCAAGCTGCCTATTTTATCTACCAGTTTCTTTCAAGTAACTCCAAGTCTTCTATCTCCATCTGCCAGGTAATTATTAATTTCCTCAGATCTGTTTTCCAGTTCACTGTTTCTTTAGTTGTGTCCAATGTGCTGTTTAACTTGTCTACTGAGTTTTAATGTAAATGACTATTTTCTAATTCTAGCTACGTTTTATTTTTTATAACAGCTCTTACTGAGATATAATTCATACCACACAAGTCGCCCACTAAAATGTACAATTCAGTGGTTTTTAGTATATTCACAGAGTTGTGCACCCATCATCACAAGCAATTTCAGTGTATTTTCATGACCCTAGAAAGAAACACTGGCCCATTAGTAGTCTCTCACCATTTTCCTCCAACCCTATGAGCCCATGGCAACCACAAATTTATTTTCTGTCTCTCATACATTTGCCTATTCTGGACATCTCAAAAAAAAGGAATCATACAATATGGGGTCCTTTGTGACTAGCTTCTTTCAATTAGCAGAATGTTTTCAAGGTTCATCCAGGTTGTAGCATGTATCAGTTAT
Source organism: Zalophus californianus (assembly GCF_009762305.2). Classification (NCBI taxonomy): domain Eukaryota; kingdom Metazoa; phylum Chordata; class Mammalia; order Carnivora; family Otariidae; genus Zalophus; species Zalophus californianus. The sequence continues at coordinate 25,076,578 of NC_045610.1, forward strand.
TTTATTTTTAAATCTGCTCTTTACCCCCCTTTATTTTCCCTCCAAAATATTACTGATTCATTCTTTTACATCAGTGTCAGCAAATTTTTTCTGTAAAGGGCCAGATAGCAAATATTTTAGGTTGTGTGGGCCACACACTGTCTCAACTACTCAACTCTCCTGATGTAGCATGAAAGCAGCCATAAACAATACATGAGTGAATGAGTATTGCTATGTTCCAATAAAATTTTACTTTCCCTAGAGGCCACAGTTTGCTAACCCATTTTATATGCTTAATCATTTAAAGATACTTACTTTATAGTATCAACCAAGAAGTTCTGTTAGCCAATATTCTTTGGGTTCTAATCCTGTTTGTTATTTCTGCTGATTCTCATTAATAGAGGAAATGTTTCCTTACTTTATTTTGAAATTTTTTAATGGTGAGTTCATCTTAGGTAGAGTTAGATCTATGGGAAGTCTGTTTGGTTTGGGTTGAGAATTTCCAAGAGTTTTGCATTTTCTCCCAAAAGGCTTCTCAGGAGAAATAGCAGTCCCAAAGAGCTTTTTAATGTTTTCCTCAGTTTGGGGATTCTTTTTTTTTTTAAAGATTTTATTTATTTGGCAGAGAGAGACACAGCGAGAGAGGGAACACAAGCAGGGGTAGGGAGAGTGGGAGAAGCAGGCTTCCCACTGAGCAGGGAGCCCGATGCGGGGCTCGAACCCAGGATCCTGGGACCATGACCTGAGCCAAAGGCAGACGCTTAATGGCTGAGCCACCCAGGTGCCCCTGGGGATTCTTGAATACATGATGCAATTATAAATTCCACTGTGAGGCTGTTTTTGGTTAACTGAGAGCCCAACCTGAGATGAATGAGTTTCCTTGTCCTCTTTCTTGCCAGTGGGAAATTTTTTGTTTTCCTCCTAGTCTTCCCTTTCCCTGATGGTGCAGGCTTGATCTTGACTTCAGGTGAGGGTTTCAGTTCTAACTCATAGTTTCCTGTGGACTAAATGCCTTATCTCCTAAACCCAGGATTATTGTCCAACCAAGGTTTACACAAACTACTAAGCTTTCCCATCACCCTAGGGCAGTTATACCATACAGTTCATGCCTACCCTATTGGATTTTAGTCCATGAGTGGCCCTTGGGGTCTTTCTCTCCTGCGAGCTCATTTATGCACTTACAAAGACAACTGTTATATTTTACTCAGTATTTCTGCATATTTTGAGCAAAATGTTTTTAGGTTAAGTTTGTCATTTAGCCAGAGGCTACTATACTACCCAAAGAAAAATTACTGAAGTATTCAGAAGATAAGCCATATTCCTTACGAAGATATATAACTCTCAATATTAAACCACATAACATCTAAATAAATGGCTTATAAACTGGTATGATTTTAAATGACTTCAAGAACAGTTAAGGCATCTTGTTAAAGCTCCTGAAGACAGGGCGCCTGGGTGGCTCAGTCGTTGGGCGTCTGCCTTCGGCTCAGGTCATGATCCCAGGTTCCTGGGATCGAGTCCCACATCGGGCTCCCTGCTCCGCTGGAAGCCTGCTTCTCCCTCTCCCACTCCCCCTGCTTGTGTTCCTGCTCTCGCTATCTCTCTCTGTCAAATAAATAAAATCTTAAAAAAAAAAAAAAAATTAAAAAAAAAAAAAAAGCTCCTGAAGACAAATTTAATCTATAAATACATTAAATACTATTGCATTAGGAAAAACAATAGCAACACCATTTAATCGCTCACTGAAAAGGAACATGGAACTTACAGTGCATTGTCAAATTTCCCAGAGCTATACTGGTGAACATAAGAAGAATAAGCCAAGTCTTCATGAGCTGTTGCTACATGAATATTTTTGCCACCGAACACTGACTGCCGAATGTCAAGGGCTGCCTGAAAGAGTCATGAAAATTATTATGACTATAAATCCTTAGATAACACTACCAGTAATACTAAGCATCCTAGTAATTTAAATATATGTTCTATATATCAATACCATCAGTTTTGAAGCAAAAGTCCTGCTGTATTTAAATCACACAAGAACATAAAAGTCACCAAAAGGCCTGGTTTTCTGAAGACTGAATCTAACTTAAAAGACAATGGTTTCGTAATAAAAATTATTCATATGTCTGAGAATCACAGCAGTGTTTTTCTATGTCCTTCTTTGTAAGTGAACCATAAAATCAAGGATACCTTGTCCAGAGTGATGGTGTAACACATTTACCTAAGAATGACTAATGGGAGGCCTAAAATAATTGTTATCAACCCTCCTTGCTATTACAAAGAACAGCTATAATGACTCATGCTAAATCAACAATGAAGATAGGTCATCCTCTGGGCAAATGAAAAATGGAAAATTACTCTTATATATGAGCCCACAAGCCAAAAATTCTTTTCCTCAATGGTTTTCTGTAATTCCTACAACATTTACTTCTAACCCTTCTACATGTTATTTAGTAAAAGAATGTTGTCCCATATACAAGGAGGGGCTCAGAAAGAGTTGTTCTTAGACAGTGGGTTATACACCGCAAACAAATGCAGGTAAGCAAGTCAATTCAGGTTGAAAGAAAAAAAGTGTTAACTGTTAACATACCTGATAAATTGCAACAGACTGACAGATATTATCTACATTGAGTAAGTAGAACCCATAATCTAGCAGTGTATCAGAATATTTTGGGTGTTTGGATCCAAAATGATCCCTATAAAAAGATATAAAACTATTAGGATATAAAGTAGAGAGAGACAATTTGAAATGGTATTTTTAGTAACAATCACCTACCGTGCCAAATACACTGCATGTTTAATTAACTGTTCTGCTTTCTTAAATTCACGTTTTACAACACAAGCCTAAGGATAAAGTGAAAAATTATTAAGTAACTCTCAGTTAATTAGTGTGCTAAACTAAGTACAGATTATATAGTCAGACTATGATTATCAAAAAAAAAAAATCCTCAAACATAAATATAAGGGTTCTATTTGTAATTTCTTCCCTTCCAAGTATTCGAAAATTCTATTATAAACAGATCTGTACATATCCTGGGAAATTATAAAGTTTAAAATCTTGACATTCATGCCCAATACAAACCTGTTATAACAAAGTTACCTTACAAAGCTGGTATATACATTCCAGATTATATAATAAGTAAATGGGGGGAGGGTTCAACATAGCATTTTCTAAGCCACTTATTTATATCCTAGTTCTAGAGTGGCTTAAGTATCTTGTAATCTTCATCTGTTAGTTTTAAAATGCACAGAATTTCAAGTTTTCCTATTCTTAAAATATTTTGATTCATGAAAATAGCCAGTAGTTTTCAAACTCTTAAATATTATCTGCATATAAATATACAAATCTTGCACATAACTGTCTTTATATTAATGGTATATCGAACGTCTTAAATTAATTAAAACATATTAATATCTCTCTTCTAGCTCTGATAATCTGAACAGTTATGCTATGTACTTGTCTAAAATAACTTACCTAGGAAGTTTCACAGAAATCTTAGACTCTTATAAACCTATAATTTTAGAATCTTTCTTCTAATTAAAATTTCCATGATTAAAACCAACCAAAATGAAATATTCAAAATCAAAAAAACTCTGGGTAGAAAGAATATATTTGAAAAGCACATCAATATTTTAAAGCCTCAGTACACCAAACCAGCAATTTAAAAATAAATGGCTTCAGAGAGTGAATGCATTTATCTATAGAATAAGAAGAAACTAAAGGGAAAATCAAGTGTCACCCAGCAGCTCAAGAACAGGAATCTGTGACACCGTGAGGCTGCAATGCTATCACTCAAAGATTAAATACTAGGCTAGCCTTCAGGAGGAAAATGGCCAAAATCCATACAATTGTGGCATGAGGAATTCAGGTTGCTGGAAAGGTTAAGAAAAACAAAAGCAAACTCAAGCTAGAATAGCACCAAAATACTGCCTCAATCTGTAGTTCAGTAAGCTGAGTTCTCAAAATGATATTTTTCATGGGTTTTCTGGGTATAGAAAAATTAGCTCAATTCTATATGTAGATTTCTAAATCTGATTTCTACAACTGAGCCAGAGAAACTCAGAAAATAAACCTTGTGAGTCCATGGAGTACACAATATCTAACTTGTTAAATAACAGGTTAATTAAGACAAATTTAAAGCTTGCTAAATCCTATAATACATTAATAATTTTATTATATTCACCTTAGAAGCTTGTCTTAAAACATCCACCACAACTTTGACTGGTAAGCCCACTGTGATTTCTTTCATTGCCTCGATGCACCATTTGTAAGCCTAAGAAAATATTTAAAGAGCAAAAACTGATAAATCAAATTGACAGTATTTAATGAAATGACTGTGTATCTTTCTCCCAAACTTTCAAGTACCTGAATAAGAATACACACGAAGTATTTACACTTAAAATTTTCTGAGACTAAGTTTTCTTGAAAGTGTAAGTTTGTTATACTTTCTTTGAATAAGTGACACACAGGAAATCAGGGGCATGTTCTCTCTTGCCCACAGCCTTTGCATATACTGTTCCCTCTGCCTTATATACATTCCTCTTCCCTGAACTAAATCCATATAACTTATTTTCCAGGTTTCAGCCCTAGATTAGGCTTCCTGTACTTTCTTCCCCTACTGTAATGCTTATTATTTTGTATCTTAATTGCCTGTTTGAGTGCTTACTTTGTGAGAGTTATTGTTCTAAGCACTTTATGTGCATTAACACATTTAATTGACACACCAGTCCTATGAGATGCATACTATTATGGAAAACAGAGGTGCAGAGAGGTTAGATACCAGGTAATGTGCTAGCACTTAGGTTATCTACTGGGAAATAAAACATAGTATGTGTCAAAGAAAAAAAAAAAAGGAAAACAAATTACTTTGGATACTAAGAACTATTTCAAAGAAATAAAACATAGGGGCACCTGGGTGGCTCAGTCAGTTAAGCATCTGCCTTTGGTTTGGGTCATGATCCCAGGGTTCTGGGATCAAGCCCCGCATGGGGCTCCCTGCTCAGTGGGGAGCCTGCTTCTCCCTCTCCCACTGCTCTCTCTCTCTCTCTGTGTCAAATAAATAAATAAATAAATCTTTAAAAAATACCATAAAAGAGTCATAAAGAATGGGGGAGGGGAAAGGAAAAATTAGAAAATAAAAAACAAACATCTGTTTTCCTCTGCAAGCTTCCTTCTCTTCCATTCCACCTAAAATATTCAGAAGAAATTTTGATGTAAAAATGAAATGTATGTGATTTAGGCCAAAAAACCTGGTTTGTTTTTGATGTTAAATAAGCAGATTTTGTTCCAGAGTAGTAAGTTAAAATCTTTAGAACTGTAGTAGACTGTAATACTTCTTTAAAATACTTACTTCCTTGGGGAAGGATATACTTCCCTTCCACATCAAAGATGACAGTGGTCAAGTGATGTCCTTTGGTCAATTAAAAAATTAATTGAAATATAAAAGTGAAATGAGCAATTTCTGGGAAAAATCTCTAAGAGCAAGCAGTACTTCCTCATGATGTTTTTGCCTCTACTCTAAGGTTGGTAATGTTTTAGATGGAGGATGCTGCATCACATGGTGTTTTGATCAAAGTGTAAACAGAATGTTAAGCAGAGCCACAGGCATCCCAAGAAAGGATGTAGCATGAGTAAGAAATAAACTTATTTTTCCATGTCACTACTATTTTGTCAGCATAGCCTCGGCCATGTTAATATCAAAATATGGTGATAATTCATCAAACTATATCCTCAATATTTGTGTACTTTTCTGTAGCTATCAACGACAAACTTATTTATATATATTTTTATTTATTTATTTTTTTTAAGATTTTATTTATTTGACAGAGAGACACAGCGAGAGAGGGAACACAAGCAGGGGGAGTGGGAGAGGGAGAAGCAGGCTTCCCGCTGAGCAGGGAGCCCGAAATGGGGCCTGAACCCAGGCCCCTGGGATCATGACCTGAGCCAAAGGCAGATGCTTAACAACTGAGCCACCCAGGCGCCCCAATCTATATATATTTTTAAAAGATTTTACTTGTCAGAGAGAGAGAGAGCACAAGCAGAGGGAGCAGCAGGCAGAGGGAGAAACAGGCTTCCTGCTCAGCAGCGAGCCTGATGTGGGGCTCAATCCCAGGACCCTGGGATCATGACCTGAGCTGAAGGTAGATGCTTAACCAACTGAGCCACCGAGGCATCCCGAATCTTATCTATATTTAAAATAAACTATCTGGGGCGCCCAGCTGGCTCAGTCGCTAGAGCATGTGACTCTTGATCTTGGGGTCATGAATTCAAGCCCCACACTGGGCACAGAGTTTACTTTAAAAAAAAAAAAGGTGAGTTCTATGCATAGATATATAAAGATGGTGGGGTACCTGAGTAACTTTTAAGGTTGGCATTTCTAATAAACTGTTGTATATCGTACTTTCATTTCCAGTAAAGTCAGCTATCCACACAAAGGCCTTCTGTGAATGGGGTTCTTTGTTCTTGGTGTGTGAAAATAAGAGGTTGAGTTCTATATTTGGGTTGATAAGCTATGGAACAACCGCTGCACAGAAGGGGCAGCAAAACAATCCATCAACAGAGCTAATTCAGCAGACATAGGAATTCATCCTCAAAAATAACCAGAAGAACATACCTAACACCCCCCTAAGAAACTGTAGGCATGCTCATAAGGATTTTAGATTTTTATATATAGATTTGATGCCTTCTTATATGGATATTAAGGATGATCCTAGCATCAGGGTTGCACAACATCACTTTTATAATCATTCTAGGATTTTCTAGTTTTACCTCTAATTATAATTTTCCTTTAAATAAGGAATATTAATGAGGCAAAAATCAAGACAGGGATAATTATAAAATATGAAAGCTAAATAACATCTATGTGGCAATATAAAATAATTATAATATTCTTCCATAAAGAAAACCACCAAGTAAAAGAGTTAAACAGACATAGTTCACTTCTCAACTATATATTCATTAGCACTGAAGCATGAAATTAATAGCATAAAGACAGGAGTGAAGCTATCTTTCTTGTAAGGGAGAAGCAGGAGCAAAACAACGCAAAAAAGTATAAACAAAATCTAGCTTCCCATTAAAAGGAATGCCTTCAGGTCTGAGAGTTCACCCAGAGCTACACATCCAATAAAAAAGCATCTATTAAGGTTTCATTTGACAGAACATACCCATGAAAATAATTCAGATATATATTTGGTCAAATTAAAAGAAAAAAAAAACAGGCCATAAACCATACATGTGTATGTTTGAAATACATCTCATGGTATACTCTTTTTGCCTCATTTTAAATATTCCATTACAAATGTGTAGTGCTTTAAAGTAAACCTGACATGTGAGAATAAGATCTATTAAGACAAATAGAAGATGTATGATTTCTTTTTTTATATTTTTTATTTATTTTTTAAAAGATTTTATTTATTTATTTGACGGAGAGGGAACACAAGCAGGGGGAGTGGGAGAGGGAGAAGCAGGTTTCCCGGCGAGCAGGGAGCCCGATGTGGGGCTCGATCCCAGCACCCCAGGATCATGATCTGACGCATAAGGCAGATGCTTAACAACTGAGCCACCCAAGTGCCCCCCCCTTTTTAAATTGAGGTACAGTTGACACACAATGTTATAGTAGTTTCAGGTGTAGAACAGAGTGATTGGACAATTTTATACATTATGCTATGCTCACCACAGTAAGTGTAGTTACCATCTGTCACCATACATTATTACAATATTATTGACTATATTCCCTATGTTGTACTTTTCATCACTATGACTTATTCTGTAACTGGACGCTTTGTACCTCTTAATAGCCTTTACCTACTTGATCCATCACTTCCTGCTCAGGTTGCTCTGTTTTTTTTGTTTATGTTTGTTTTGATTTTACCCTCTGTTTATAGCTACTTGCTGATTACAATAAAATGCACTTCAAAATACTCACCTCATCATAGTGACTTTTTGCAAAGAGTAGTGCACACAGTTCTCCATATAGTGCAGCTTTGTTTGCTTGCTGGCCATGTTTTGAAAGTTTATCCATATATGTCTGAGCTAACTTAAATGTTTCTTCACCCAAGTGATATTTGCAGTTTCCATTTCGCACATGAAGCAACCTGCAAAAGCAGAAATAACATTCCTCTATTTCTGATATTTCCACCATGGTCCTCTTACAGATCACTACTTAGTACCCAAATGAGTTAAGGAAATTAGATGCAAAAAGGAAGGTAGCACTGGAAAATAATGGTCTGGCCCAAACCGAGATTGACTAAAACACATAAAGAGTATATGCTCTTTCCAGAAAACTACCCATGATTAATCTCACCCAACTATGATTCTTTTTCTTCTTTATTTTGTATACTTTGTGCACTCAGTATGTGCTACATTTAATACTTAACTTTTTGTTCCAAATCGAAAAGATTGCAGTCTCGTTATAAAAAAATTTAGAAAACGATGAAAAAGGGCGCCTGGGTGGCTCAGTCATTAAGCATCTGCCTTCAGCTCAGGTCATGATCCCAGGGTCCTGGGATCAAGTCCCACATCGGGCTCCCCACTCAGCGGGAAGCCTGCTTCTCCCCCTCCCACTCCCCCTGCTTGTGTTCTCTCTCTTGCTATGTCTCTGTCAAATAAATAAAATCTTAAAAAAAATAAAATCAACACCAAATACTATTACCTACCATTACTTTCCATTCTTTTTTCTAGTATATTTGTGCAACACCTGATCAGGAACCTCATCTCATGTTGCTTCATAAATGCTAATTTTTTGTTATCTTTCCAGTAAGGTAAGTTCACTGAAAATAGTGGTATTGTCACCTATTTCTTTTAAAACCTTTATCTTCTATGGTGGAAAAATAAAGAGTTTTTCATGCAGAGTAACTGTAAAACCATGTTAAGACTATATAATGATATGCAAGAGTAGTAAAGTAAAACCACGTTAGACTAATGATATGCAAGAGTAGCAGGTCAGACTGTGATACCAACAGACTATATACATCTGCAGAGGCTATGTAAAACAGAACAGTGAGGACCAGACATGTATTTATGTATCTATTATAATGCTGGCTAGAACATTATGTGCATGTCATGTCAATACAATTTTCTGAAAATGCTCAGCCCTGAGGGGGAAAAGGGTATAAAAATCATTTAAAAGAAACTGATTATGGAGAATCTGGGAAGCACTCTTTAGGAATATAAAAACAGATATTTTTTTTCTATCTACACCAAAAACATTAACAGATCAATGACCCAGGATGAGAAACATCTAACAATCTTCAAATCACTATCATTTCTTTGTACAGTCAGGGAAAACAGATGGAATAACTTCAAATGAACTGAGACTATTCAATAAGTGGCAGATACAATGCCAGCGTGCCTCCTTCCAACACTCACAGTTATCTGCTTTTAGAAAAGACTAAAACACCCTCAAGCAAAATATACTAAGGCTAACCAAAAATTCTGAATGGAGTATCTTTTACATTACCAAATTCCAAATTAAAGCAGAAATACATATAGTAATTTTCAGGCTACTCTAGAATGGTGAGTTGATTGGATTCCTATTTTTATGCAGAAATATAATAGAAAAAATGTTTTGGTATACAGAAAATTTTTCCTGCTAAAATAAGTGTACTGGTATAGAATAAAGAAAAAATGTCACTTGATGGCCGAATTGCTGATTTAATAACCAAGAAGTCTGCAATGATCTGTCACAATGGGAACCACGTGTAGGAAAATAGAACTGAAATCTAGGAAAAGATTACCTGAAAAAGAAATATGTAATTCATATGACAAAGTTTTGAAAGACTCTTACAGTCAATTATTGACTGAACACCTATAATATACCAGTCATTTTTCTAGGTGAAAGGGATGTAGTGGTAAATAAGACCGTAAGAAGCTTCACTCTAGGGGGAAGGAGTATGAGGGTAGGCAGACAAACACACCAATAAGTAAGACTTTCATTTAAAAGTAAATGCTATGGGGGCACCTGGGTGGCTCAGTAGGTTAAGCAGCTGCCTTCAGCTCAGGTCATGATCCCAGGGTCCTGGGATCGAGTCCCACATCGGGCTCCCTGCTCAGCAGGGGAGTCTGCTTCTCCCTCTGCCTCTGCCCCTACTCATGTTCTCTCTCTCGCTCTCAAATAAATAAATCTTTAAAAATAAATAAATAAAAATCAATACTATGTATATCATAAAAATAAGGTAAGATGATCAGGAGCTGCTTCTTTTTTTTTTTTTTAAAGATTTTATTTCTTAAATAAATTCAAACTCACAACCCTGAGATCAAGTGTTGCATGCTCTACTGACTGAGCCAGCCAGGAGCCCCATGATCAGGAACTCCTTTTTTTTTTTTAAAGATTTTATTTATTTATTTGAGAGAATGAGACAGAGAGAGAGAGAGAGAGTTCGAGAAGGGGGAGGGTCAGAGGGAGCAGCAGATTCCCTGCTGAGCAGGGAGCCCAGTGTGGGACTCGATCCTGGGACTCTGGGACCATGACCTGAGCTGAACCTGAGTCACTTACCCAACTGAGCCACCCACGTGCCCCAGGAACAACTTCTTCTTTTTTTTAAGATTGTATTTATTTATTTGACAGAGAGAGACACAGCGAGAGAGAGAACACAAGCAGGGGAAGCGGGAGGGAGAAGCAGGAGCCTGACATGGGGCCTGATCCCAGGACTCCAGGATCATGACCTGAGCCAAAGGCAGACGCTTAACTGAGCCACCCAGGAGTCCCGGACTTCTTTTTAAAGATTTATCCATTTATTTGAGAGAGACAGAGAGAGAGACCGTGAGCATGTGTGCTCACGAGCAGCAAGAAGGAGCAGAGGGAAAGAAACTCAAGCAGACTCCATGCTCAGCATGGAGCCCAACGTGGGGCTTGATCCCACCACCCGAGATAGCAAGCTGAGCTGAAATCAAGAGTTGGATGTCCAACCAACTAAGCCACCCAGGTGCCCCAATGATCAGGAACTTCTTAAAAAAAAAAAAAAAAAAAAAGATTTATTTGAGAGAGAGTGCAAACTAGCCAGGTACCCCTAGAAGGAACGTCTTAAAGGAGGTTCTCAGGGTAGACAGGAAAGAATTCTCTTGACAAGTTAACATTTTAGTTGACACCTAAATGATGAAGAAGCAATCACGTAAGGTATGGGAGGAAGCATGTTTCAAACAGAGGGAATAACTGGGGTGCCTGGGTGGCTCAGTCAGTTGAGTGTCGGACTCTTGATTTCAGCTCAGGTCATGAGATCAAGCCCCCTGTGGGGCTCCAAGCTCAGAGGGGAGTCTGCTTGGGGTTCTCTCTCTCCCTCTCTGTCTGTCCCCCTTTCTCTAAAATAAATAAACCTTAAAAAAAATTTCCTTCAAACAGAAGGAATAACAAGTGCAAAGCCCTAAGGAAAAAAAAATTCTGGCATAATCAAAGAAGAGACAAAAGACCAACCTGTCTGAGGTATTATGAATAAAGGATTATATAAAAAGAGATGAAAAAGCAGAGATTGGGGGCACCTGGGTGGTTCAGTCAGTTAAGCGTCTGCCTTCAGCTCAGGTCATGATCTCTGGGTCTTGGGACAGAGCCACATGTCGGGCTTCCTGCTCAACGAGGAGCCTGCTTCTCCCTCTCCCTCTGCCGCTCCCCCTGCTTGTGCTCTCTAATAAATAAATAAAATCTTAAAAAAAAAAAAAAACAGAGATTAGGAAGATTTTATAGGGCCTTGCCAGTCTGGGCAAGAAATTTTAGTTGTAATAGTGATGTATGATTTATCCCCTACAACAACACTAACAGAATTTTCTAAAATGTTCTGAATCTGCTCTGCTCAATCTGGTAGCCACTAGTCACAACTGGCTACTGAGTATCTCAGATGTGCCTAGTGTGACTGAGGACTGTTTTAATTTTTAACTTTATAGTCATATATGGTTGATGGCTACCATACTGGACAGTGCAACTCTAGAAGGACTGCTCTGGCTACACTGTGGAAAATGGATTATAGGGGCACCTGGGTGGCTCAGTTGGTTAAGCAGCTGCCTTCAGCTCAGGTCATGATCCCAGGGTCCAAGGATCAAGTCCCACATCAGGCTCCCTGCTCAGCGAGAAGCTTGCTTCTCCCTCTGCCCCTCCCCCTCCTCGTGCTCTCTCTCTCGCTAGCTCTCTCTCAAATAAAAATCTTAAAAAAAAAAAAAAAGAAAGAAAATGGATTACAATAAAGCCAAGAGTGGAAGCAAGGCAATCTGGACAGAGGTATTACAATAATCCAGAAGAAAAAAAGACCTTGAGAAAAAAGGATAGGTATTAGAGATAGAGTTGATAGTTACCCAACTGGTTCAATAGGAAAAGGTTAAACTCAAGCATAGGTTGTAAATTCACAGAATGAAAAGAACAGTAGTCACCTCTCATGTCTACAATACTAAGAATTGCATTTCCAACAACATTCACTGTAGATATTCCTCCTAAAAATAGATTTCTAGAAATTATTTAATAATTGGCATATAATGGGATAGCAAACTAAGTATTTTAAGCCAGAAAAGCACAGCTTGTTCTTTTCTCCAGTCCGTGATGGCTGTCTATTGAAACAAAAGGGCAAATTAAACATATGGAGACTCTTCAGGGTCTGTATATCCATCTGGGCTGACACGGAGCAGGATGAAGGATCCAAGGAACTTTTGGTCCAACTGAGGATCTAACTTTGTGTTAATACTCAGCCTAATGAAAAGGCAAGTTCTCAAGGTTCTCCAAATGTGGTTCTCCAATGTAAGCACAGTATTTTCTTATTTTTAAAGAAGATTAAAAAATTTTTTTTAAAGATTTTATCTATTTATTTGAGAGAGACTGAGAGTGAGCATGAGAGAGGAGAGGGTCAGAGGGCAAAGCAGACTCCCTGCCAAGCAGGGAGCCCAATGTGGGACCTGATCCCGGGACTTGAGGATCATGACCTGAGCCGAAGGCAGTTGTTTAACCACTGAGCCACCCAGGCGCCCCCCAAAAAGATTTTATTTTTAAGAGCAGTTTTAGGGGCGCCTGGGTGCTCAGTCAGTTAAGTATCTGACTTTGGCTCAGGTCATGATCCCGGGATCCTGGGATCGAGCCCTGTCTGGGGCTCCCCACTCAGCAGGGAGTCTGCCTGTTCCTCTACCCCCACACCCCCTGGCTCGTGCTTTCTTTCTCTCTCAAATAAATAAAATCTTTAAAAAAAAAAAAAAAGCAATTTTAGGTTCACAGTAAAACTGCGCAGAAGATACAAAGATTTCTCATATACCCTTTCCCATAGTATGTTATTTTTAAAATACAATCACATCTACTTGATCGAGAGCTACTGTCAAAAATAATTATTTAATTCGTTAAACGATTCATTGTTTGAATGGCAAATACACATTTTTAAGATTTTATTTTTTATCTTTAAAGATTTTATTTATTTGAGAGAGAGAATGAGAGAGAGAGAGCACATGAGAGGAGGGAGGGTCAGAGGGAGAAGCAGACTCCCTGCTGAGCAGGGAGCCCGATGCGGGACTTGATCCCGGGACTCCAGGATCGTGACCTGAGCCGAAGGCAGACGCTTAACCGACTGAGCCAAAGATTTTATTTTTAAGTAATCCCTACACCCAATGTGGGGCTCAAACTCACAACCCTGAGATCAAGAGTTGCATGCTCTACTGACTGAGCCAGGCAGGCACCCCTACAAGTTTAAAAGTCATTAGTTTATGAATATATTCACTGTAAGACTAAGCAAGATGACTAGTTAGATCCTCATCCCACAACAAAAATAAATACATTAAAAGTAAATGTGAAGGAGGCGCCTGGGTGGCTCAGTCATTAAGCATCTGTCTTCGGCTCAGGTCATGATCCCAGGGTCCTGGGATAGAGTCCCACGTGGGGCTGGCTCCCTGCTCAGCAGGAAGCCTCCTTCTCCCTCTCCCACCCCGCCACTTGTGTTCCCTCTCTTGCTGTGTCTCTGTCAAATAAATAAATAAAAATCTTAAAAAAAAAAAAAAAGTAAATGTGAAGGAAAAGAATCTCTCTCCTGCTTATAAGAGCATGTCTCCAGGAACTATTTAAGAATTTTGCAAATAGGGACACCTGGGTGGCTCAGTTGGTTAAAGCGACTGCCTTCGGCTCAGGTCATGATCCCAGGGTCCTGGGATCGAGCCCCGCGTCGGGCTCCCTGCTCAGCGGTAAGCCTGCTTCTCCCTCTCCCACTCCCCCTGCTTGGGTTCCCTCTCTCGCTGTGTCTCTCTCTCTCTGTTAAAAAAAAAAAAAAAAAAAAAGTCTCTTATAAAAAAAAGAATTTTGGAAATAAATGACAGACTATAAAGGGAGGACTGGATAATAAAGACTTATATATTCTTTTTTATTGTGGTGAAATATGTAACAGAAAATTTGCCATATTAACTACTTTAAGCATACAATTCAGTACCATTATATCCACCACGTTGTGCAACCATCACCACCGTCTATTTCCAAAACGTTTTCATCACTCCAAAAAATAAACACTCTGTAACAAGCAATCGCTTCCCATTCTCCTTTTATCCCAGCTGCACCATTTTACACTCCCATTAGCAAGGATCCCAATTTCTCCACATTCTTGATAACACTTTTTTTTTAATTTCAGCCATCCTGGGTATGTGTAAAGTGGTATCTGTTTGATTTTCATTTCCCTAATGAAAAATGATGCTGAACATCTTTTCATGTGCTTATTAGCTGTTTTATCCTCTTTTTAGACAAATGTGTACTCAAGTCTTTACCCATTTTTTAATCAGGTTTGTTGTTGTTGAGTTGGTAGTGCTTCATACATTCCGGATACGAGACCCTTATCTGATATATGACCTGCAAATGTTTTCTCCAATTCTCCAATTCCACTTTCTTGATAACATCCTTTGATGCACGCAGCTTTTTATTTTGATGAAATCCAACTGACCTGTGAACAGAGATGGTTTTACTTCTTTCTTTCCAATATGGATGCCTTTTTTCTTTTTCTTGTCTAATTTCTTTAGTTAGAACTTTCAGGACAATGTTGGGTAAGAGTAGTAGTAAAAGCAGGCATCCTTGGTCTTGTTCTTGATCCTAGGGACAAAGCTTTCAGTCTTTCACCATGGAGTATGATGTCAGCTGTGGGTTCTTCACAAATGCTATCATACTGAGGGACTCTTCTGTTCCCAGTTTTCTGAATGTTCGATTATGAAAGGCGTTGCATTTTGTCAAATGTCTTTTGTATCTATTGAGAAGATTGTTTTTTTCCTTTTTAAAATTTTTATTTTTTAAATATTTAATTCGTTTATTTGTGAGACAGAGAAGTGTGCACAAAAGCAGTGAGAGTGGCAGGCAGAGGGAGAAGCAGGCTCCCCAATGCGCAAGGGGTCCTCTGAGGGACTCAATCCCAGGACTCTGGGATCATGACCTGAGCCAAAGGCAGATGCTTAACTGACTGAGCCACCCGGGCATCCCTCCTTTCTTTCAATGTGGCTTATTGGCTTCATTGACTTCATGTTAATCATTGCTGCATTCCTCGAATAAATCCCAATTAGTCATAGTGTATAATCCTTTTATATGCTATTAGTCTGATTTGCTCGTATTTTGTTGAGAATTTTTACATCTGTATTCACAGAGGATATTAGCCTGTAATTTTCTTTTCTTTTTTCTGACTTTGGTATCAGGGCAATGCTGACCTCAAAGAATGAGTTAGGAAGAGTTCCTTCCTCCTTAATTTTCTGGAAGACTTTGAGAAGGTCTCGTGTTAATTCTTTAAATGTTTGGTAGCATTCATTTAATGAGGTCTTCTGGTCCTGGAGTTTTCTTTGTTGGAAGGTTTTTTTGTTTTGTTTTTAAAGTAGGCTCCATGAACACTGTGGAGCCCAATGTGGGGCTCAAATCCTGAGATCAAGACCCTGTGCCAAAATCAAGAGTTGTACACTTAACCAGCTGAGCCACCCAGGTGTCCCATGTTGGAAAGTTTTTGATTACTGATTCAATCTCTATTTGTTACAGGTTTGTTGAGATTTTCTTGGGCCAATTTAAACAATTTGTTCATTTCTAGGAATTTGTCTATTTCAGCGACATTATCTAATCTGTTGGCATACAGCTGTAGATAGGGTTCTCTTATGATTCTATTTCTGGAAGGTTGGTAGTGATACCTTGACTTGTATTTCTGATTTTAGTCATTTGCATCTTTTTCCCCCCCAGTCTAGTGTGGTTTTAATTTTAAGTGTGGGAGCAAAGCATTGTGAGATGCTGCAGACACCACTGGCTCTGTAACAGCTGTTTTCCCCACCTCATGCTTTGGTGCAGAACCCTGGTTTTGTTTAGGCACTGACCCCTTTCTCATAGGACTCAAGAATAAATCATGAGTAGTTTAAGCCAATCACAGTGTAGTGGTCCTACTCTGCTTGCCAGTCATTGATTCAGAAGTCACCAAATGACCTAGCTCTGGCCAATGAGACTCCGAGATAGCAGGCTGGGTGGGTCCTGAGAAAGGTTCCCTGTCATTAAAGATAAAATATGGAGCTTGGAAAGGAAGTCTTTCTTCTGCTGGACAATATGAAATCTGCATGTGATATTTCAAACCATGGCAGCATTCTTACAACCACCTGGGAGCTGGTCAAAGTCAAAACCAGCATCGAGGACAGAGAAGCAGATATACGGAAAAAATTTAGTTCCTTTTTTTTTTTAAAGATTTTATTTATTTATTCATGAGACACAGGGAGAGAGAGAGAGAGAAGCAGAGGGAGAAGCAGGCTCCCAAGGAGCAGGGAGCCCGATGCGGGACTCAATCCCAGGACCCTGGGATCATGACCTGAGTCGAAGGCAGTCGCTTAACCAACTGAGCCACCCAGGCGCCCCTGTTTAGGGGTATTTTAACAATATATAGCTGGATTTCATTTTTTAACCCTCTTGGTAGATACCACCTTTACATAGAGGAACTGAACCCATTCACATGTATTGTGATGTTATATTTTGTTTTAAGCTTTTCATACTATTTTTCATTTGTCATTAGTTAGCTTTTTTTCATTTATCATACGCAGTTATTTCTTCTCTTCTCTTTGTTTTTACCTAGTTAGGACAATTTTCCAATCATTCTTACCCCTACTCCCACTACCCTAATTTAAAATGTCTATCATATTTCCCATTATATAAGTCATTATGTATCTATCCCTAGCACTGATAATGTTTGAACATTAAATAATGATAGACATTCCTACTCCACTCACCAAGATGCGACCTTTATAATACCCTCTTGTACCACTACATTTTCTCAAATGTTTATTTTTTAAAAGGCTATCATATATGCCCAATATAACGCAACCTGAATATAGTAACAAGAGCCTCCACTTTCTACCCAAAAAGGTTTTTTTTTGGCTAACTTGAAAATATCAAGTATTAGGGATATATAGGATAACATTTTTAAACTTACAATATTTAAATCATCTTTATGTTATGTTATATATACCTATCTAAAATCTAAAATTTTTAAAAATTTAAAAAATTTTTAAGTTTTTTCTCCTTGCAATTTATGAAATATTATCCAAACTATCCACATACATCTAAAAACATTTACCTTCATCATCACCATAACTAGTTTTTGAGTCATCTAACAGTTTTTCAGGGTAAAATGTTTTTACTTGTTTGAAAATCAGCACTTTTTGAGTCTGGTATGATGTTGCCAGAAATTTTATCCAAAATACCATAACCATTTGCAAAGCATTAAAATTGCTGGACTTTTCTGACTCACCTAAGGCAAGTAGATATCCCCAATCTCCACAACCAAACCCCTAAGGCAAGTAGATATCCATAATCTCTACAACCAAACCACTTACTGCATCCCGTTTTAAAGGAGCATTTAAAAAAAGGCAGTTAAGGGGTGCCTGGCTGGCTCAGTTGGAAGAGCATGCAACTTGATCTCTGCTGATCTTGGGGTCATGAGTTCAAACCCCGTGTTGGGTATAGAGATTATGAAAATACCCATAAACTTTAAAAAGGGAGTTAATAGAAATATCTAACATAACTGTAAGATTATGACCTCCAGAATAATTCTGAATGTGTTAAATCCCATTATTTCCTCAAAATGAAAATTGTGCCAGGTGGTCTCTATGAGCTTCCTGACACTGACACTGGCTGAGTTTTCAGGCTAACATTTCTTTCTCAAACAGTACTGTGTTGCTCATAAGAGAACCCTATGTAATGTAATAACATCACATTACATGAGGGGCTTCATAAGGCAACTCTCTTTACTAAAGGTTCATTTTCAGGGAAAAAAATTTTACCTGACATTTTATAGTATGTGGTAATTGAGAATTTCTGTTTTGTGTTATTTCTAAAATCTCCCTTTCATTTCCAGTTTGAAAAAAAATCCTTACTTAAGACATACTACAAATTCCCAATTTGTTCTTCATTCTCTTTCTACTTCATTTACATGTAACTATATATTACAATATTCACTGCTTACCACCATTTCTGTATCTTCTCCTATCTTGAGAAGTGTTATTACTGAGCTTTTATTTGGTTAGAGAAATTCCTTGAGTATTTTCCTCAGCTCAAAAACATGGAAGTATACTGCATCCTTATATATTTGAAAATTCTTTATTTTACCCAGAAGTTGGTGAAGTATAGTGTTTTCTCTCAGTAACGGAGACACTTCTACTTTCTATGTATTCTTTGATTTTAGGACATTCAATTGTGTAGGGCTCAGAGTTTTTTTTAAATCTAGAATCAAGTCTTTCCCTCACCAGTTCAGGAAGTTCGCTGTCACACTTAAAATTCCAAAAATACACCAATACCATAATTGTGGCTATTTCTGGGTAATAGGATTATAGATAATATTGATTCTCTTCATAATTTTCTGTTACATGCATAGAAAAAATAAAGACAGTAAAAACAAGAGTTACTTCTAGACTTGCTTGCCTTTCCTTTAAGTACATCTGTTAAAAAAAAGAAAAGTTATTTATAAGTAAAATCCTAATCTTCTTATACACAATTCTAGAAGTGTCAACAGCAAGGGTAAAAAAATGACACCCAAGGAAAACATATATTTATTTTACCAGCATCCGGTGCCTAGCACAGTTCTGAGTACACTGAGGCATTCGATAAACAGTTGGTGAGTGAACACAACACACAAGCTCTATGACAAAGCAAAAAATATTACACTAAGATGACTATAGCAAGTTAACTATATTTTGGAGATGAGAGAGAGGAGTCCAGACTAATGAAACTGTGACATATAAATATCACCGCAGAGGTTTATTCAAGTAGGCGTGTAAGAGCTAAAACTATAAAAGCCACTAAGGACCATTACAGTAGGATCTGTTCCGACTTACCTCACACAACATTCTACTGCACGAAACCAATGAAGCATCTCATCATGTAGAGTACACAACTGAAGACAGGACAGAAAAACTTTCTCAGCATCACTGTACCAGCCTGCATCTGAAAGAAAGCCACCTAAAGGACAAGAAAACCAGGTACTTTAAATAATTTAATAAATCACTTAAAAGCTAAAGTGACATGCTTAAAATGAGTATCATCTAAAATGAAAACACTCATAATATTAAAGTTCTGTGTTTGGCCCAAAATAAAGATACTGTGAAATAAAAAACAAAACAAAACAAAACCTTTTAAACTGGGGGAATTAGATCAAAGTTGAGGCCTTGAATAAGGAGTCAAGAGTTTTAACCCTCTAAAAATACTCCATAGCCTAAGAAATGACATTTTCCAGTTAATTAGCCATATATCCTAATGATCCAAACATTTTCAAGTTGCAGGGTAAACGTAACTTTTCAACTCTCCATACCCAATTTCAAAGAATATCTCAATAAAGCTATCTTTAAAAAAATTATCTCTATCACCGTATACTTTTGGTATGAAGTTTTTTTCACTGTTTTGGTAATTTTAGGATCCAGACCAAAAATGTAATTATGAGTTTGTTAGAACTTGGTTCTATCGCCAAGATATTTCTTCAATCTGGCTCGTTACAATGGCCAGATACTGATATAATAAATGTTTGTGGAGATGACAGAGGACCTCAATGAACACCAACCTTCCTGCCTTTCACTTTTATTGATTCTAAAGTTGTTCTCCCACAGATTTTTACACGACCGTCTAGGACTAAAGGGATGCCAACCTTAACATTCATCAAGATCACACTCCCTTGTTAGAGACATTCTCTGGTCACAATTTTTGGTTGCAGTTTATATTCCATGGGACTACCAAAGGATAAATGCTGAGTGGCTTTTTTTTGTAGAAAAAAAAGTTCTGAAGTTCCTCCAGCAACTATGAATACAAAGAATTATTCTAAGACTAAAGGAAATGATCGTGAAAATGTGTTGGGCAAAGAAAATATATGTGCACGTGTAAAACAGCTAAAACATGCACATGCAAGTGAGAAGTTAAACATGAGAGTCTGGGGGCGCCTGGGTGGCTCAGTCGCCAGGCATCTGCCCTCGGCTCAGGTCATGATCCCAGGGTCCTGGGATCGAACCCTGCATCGGGCTCCCTGCTTGACAGGGGGCCTGTTTCTCCCTCTCCCTCTGCCGCTCCCACTGCTTGTGCTCTCCTGCTCTCTCTCTACCAAATAAATAAACTAAATCTTTAAAAAAAATTTTTTTTAAAAGAAAACAAGAAGGGTAGCAACAACTTTAATAAGTAGTTGCCTGAAACGTACTTATCTATGTAGATTTGTAAACAGCATATAAAATATTATATAAACCATAAACATTTTTCTCTATGTAACATATAAAGACTTCGCAGATTCCTTTCCCATGTATGTTTTCAGTATTTTCCTAACATCCCCCTGTGAGGAAGTACAAGTTTACCCTTATTTTAGAGCCTGAAAACTGAGGCCGCAAAAGGATGAAGTCCCATGTCACAGCATATGGTAAGCTGGTGAAAGAGGCTGCGGCAGCATGACACATAGCAAAATTTATATGGTAGGGATGGAAAGACACAGGAGTCTAAACTTACAGTACACTACCAGCTCTGTGCCTAGAGCAAGTTACTTAATTTTTCTGAATCCTTCCTCATTTGTAAAGTGCTATTAATGCCATCACAATACTGAAATGTTGTGAGGATTTAGAAAGATAACATTTACGGGCACCTGGGTGGCTCAGTTGGTTAAGTGTCCCACTCTTAATTTCAGCTCAGGTCATGATCTCAAGGTTGTGAGACTGAGTCCCTTGTCAGGGGCACAGAGATTCTCTCTCTCCCACTCCCTCTGCCCGGCCCCCTCCCCCAAGATAACATTTAAATGCCTACTGTAGGGGTACCTGGGTGGCTCAGTCGGTTAAGCGTCTGTCTTCAGCTCAGGTCATGATCCCAGGTCCCTGGGATAGAGCCCCACATTGGACTCCCTGCTCAGTAGGGAGCCTGCTTCTCATTCTCCCTCTGCCGCTCCCCCTGCTTGTGCTCTCTTGCTCCTCTCTCAAATAAACAAATAAAATCTTCAAAAATAAATAAATAAATGCCTACTGTAGCGTTTGGCCCAAAGTTAACATCCAATAAATCACACCTAATTTTTCTGATGTTTTTCTCATAACCTCCTTATGTAGACTTTGGGAATGCCCTGGTTGAATCCTTTACTGTTAGTAGGTTTAATACGAGTCATACTATAGGACAAAATACTCCTCTATTTTACGATTACCTACCTAAAACAAAGCCAACCTGAATGGCTTTCTCTTTTACCGCAGCATCCGATTCTGCTATGTAAGAGCACCGTCTACTGAATGAGTAGGCCAAGACTGAAGCAACTTTCACACCGTGATCCATCAAAGCCTGGAAACAATGGTGAAGCAAATGTCTGCAAGATAAGAAAAGGCTATTTCATAAAGGTAACATATTTTATAGTTTTATGAAGTGCTAGCTTGCTTTTTAAAACATAACAGTACCATTACTTTCCAAGACGGAACAAGATAAAAAACCTTTTGCCTTATGAATTATGAGGCTACAATAATCCACAATTTAGCCTAATATCTTTATTCAGTAGATTACTGAGTGATTCTTTATGTGTAAACTAATGGCAGTAAAGAAACTAATTTTAAAAACCAAATCATCTTATAATTCAACAATAACCCAATTTAAAAATGGGCAATGGATTTGAATAGAGATTTCTCCAAAGAAAATATACAAATGACCAATAAGCACATGAAAAGATGATCAACATCATTAATCATTAGGGATATGCAATCCAGAATCACAACGAGATATCACTTCACACCCTGTAGGATGTGATTACTATTCTAAGTGATGGCAAAATATGTGAACATTGGAACTCTCATACATTGATGGTAGGAATGTAAAATGGTACTGCCACTATGGAAAATAGTTTTGAGGTTACTAAAAAAGTTAAACATAGGGTGATCATATGTATATACCCTAGTTACATATACAAGAGAACTAAAAACATCTGTCCACACATAATCTTGTCCATAAATGTTCATGGCAGCATTAGCAGAAGAGCCAAACAGCCAAAATGTTCATCCACAAATGACTAGAAAAGCAAAACAGTATATTCATACAATGGAAATTATTCAGCCATAAAAGGAAAGAAGTACTGATACAAGCAACATGAATAAACCTTCAAAACATTGTAAGTAAAAGAAGCCAGTCACAAAAGACCATATATTGTATGATTCCCTTTATATGAAGTGTCTAGAACAGGTAAATTCAGAGACAGAAAGTCGATTAATAGTAGTCCAGGGTAAGAGGAAATAGGAAGTGATTGTTAATGGGTACAGGATTTCTTTTTGGAATGATGAAAATGTTCTAGAATTAGACAGTGGTGATGGTTGCAAAACCTTGTGAATACACTAAAAGCCACTGAACTGTACAATTTAAAATGGTGAATGTGGTGGTATGTGAATTATATCCCAATAAAAAATTTTTAAATAAAAAGATTGTAAATAACGGAATCACTGCTTTGGATAATGGGGGAAAAAGTCAAACTACATGCTTTTAGTTTCACAAATATATTTAACACTTAGCAAGGGATTTGGACTTGGTGAAAGATAACCTGAGAGATGAGAGAGAGGTATTCCACTAAAATAAATCTTTATAATGGCCATGTTTAGAATTGTATAGAGAAATTCAAATCCCAGAAAGCTGATCTTTTCTTAAAGAATGTTTTTAAAAAGTTTTTCTGTAGCCTTCTTTTACCAAAATGAAGTTCTCATTTATGTGTTTTTTTTTTTTTACGGATTAATTTTAATTATTCAACTAAAAGTTTCTCTATAGTACAAAGGCCACATTTCAAAGTTACCCCTGAACAGTGAAATTATGTTATTTTCTTGTTTACTATTTTATCATTCTTCTCTAAAATAAAAAATCTACAGGAAGAGATGTTGTAGATCTTATTCACTGCCGTAATCCCAGCATCTTGAACAGTACCTAAACCTAACACATACTAGGCATTCAACAAGTATATACTTAATTTGTTGAACAAATGGAACAATTTGGCAATATTCATATTAGAAATCAGCAATATTTTATAAAAACTACATTCTTATTTTCCTAGGGTTAGGAAAAACGAATGGCTTTTAAAGCAAATTTTGGGAAGACTGCTAAAGAGAATAGCAAGTATAATCAAAGGTTGTGTCACTATACCTGTATGTGGAGGCTCTTACTATATGGTAACAGCTACAATGGGAAAGATGAATTCAATCTCCTTCTCTTGAACACAAAAAACAAGGAGGTACTGATGGTTTCACAACAATGGGAATGCACTTAATGCCACTGAAGTAAACTTAAGAAGTTACAATGGTACAATTCAGGTATGTATAGTTTACCATAATTTTTAAGAAAAAGTAATTTTACCTTTTATCCAAAGCTCTCAATACTTTAGCAAAAACTTCCAATTCACAAAATTCACTGCCCAGTTGACATAAGCGTCCCTGTTGGTAAAGCTGAAATGAAAATGAAAAAGGGAATTTAAAAATGTTAATTTAAATTTCTACTTTAGTTATACTTATGGATATAATTTGATGGGCCTAATATTTGATTATTTAATGGATACTACCCAAAGTCAGTATTATCACACAGCAGGATCAGGAAGCATACTTCTGCTGTCTAAGAGAAATATAACACTAAATTAACAATTTTTTTTAGAGGCGGGAAGGGGCAGAGGGAGAGAGACAATCCTAAGCAGGCTCCACGCCCAGTGTGGAGCCTGACACAGGGCGCAATCTCACAAACCTAAGATCATGACCTGAGCCCAAACCAAGAGTCACATGCTTAACTGACTGAGCCACCTAGGCACCCCTAAATTAACAAATTTCTACAATTCATATAAAACATTTTAATAGTTGTATATAAAGTTAAAATTAATATTTATAAAATAGTATCTGGTTCATGTTAAATACTACAAAGTGCTATATAATTATTTATTAAATAAACTTTATAAGTTATGGGGCACCTGGGTGGCTTAGTTGGTTAAGTATCTGCTTTTGGCTCAGGTCATGATCTCAGGGTCCTGGGATCAAGCCCCATGTCAGGCTCACTGCTCAGTTATGCTTCTCCCTCTCTCTCTGCTCTTCCCCCTGCTCATGCTTTCTCTCTTTCTCTCTCTCTCAAATAAATAAAATCTTTAAATAAACATAGAAAGTTATATTCAAGAAACTTATAAAATTAACTTTTTTCCTTAAACAAAACTGGATAGGGGCACCTGGATGGCTCAGATGGTTAAGCGTCTGCCTTCGGCTCAGGTCATGATCCCAGGGTCCTGGGATCGAGCCCCGCATCGGACTCCCTGCTCCCCAGGGTGTCTGCTTCTCCCCCTCCTTCCTGCTCAAGCTCTCTCTCACTCTCTCTGTCTCTCTCAAATACATAAATAAAATATTTAAACAAAACTGGATACTTAATGTAAAATTATCCAAATAATAGCACAGATAATGTCCAGAAGCCAGAATGGTCAATAGGCCCACTAAAAGGCTCCTCAGATCACCACAAGTATCTCAGTTCAGTTCTAACAGACATCTAAAGTAATCCAGGAAGGGGTGCCTGGGTGGCTCAGATGGTTAAGCGTCTGCCTTCGGATCGAGTCCCGCATCGGGCTCCCTGCTCCTTGGGAGCCTGCTTCTCTCTGTCTCTCTCTCTCTGTCTCTCATGAATAAATGGTGGCTCAGTCGGTTGGGTGTCTGCCTTTGGCTCGGGTTGTGGTCTCAGGGTCCTGGGATCGAGCCCCGCATCGGGCTCTTTGCTCGGAGGGGAGTCTGCTTCTCCCTCTCACTCTCCCTCTGTTCTCTCTCTCAAATAAATAAATAAAATCTTTATAAAAAAATAAAATAAAATAAAATAAAATAAATAAAAATAAAGTAATCCATGAGGGCACGTGGGTGGCTCAGTCGGTTAACCATCTGCCTTCAGCTCAGGACATGATCTCATGGGTCCTGGGATCAAACCCCAGATTGGGCTCCCTGCTCAGTGGGGAGTCTGCTTCTCCCTCTCCTTCTGCCCCTCCCCCTTTGTGCTCTCTTGCACTCCCTTAAATAAAATCTTTAAAAAAAATAAAGTGAATAAAGTAATCCAGGATGAAAAAATAAAAACAAAAATAATCCAAGGTGGCAGGATTTCTAATCATGTCACAATCATTTATTTTGCCTGACTTTTTAGAACTTTTGTTCTAAAAATTTATTTATTTGAGGGAGAGAGCGCGCGTGCACAAGAGTGAGTGGGGGGGGCAGAGGGAGAGGGAGAGGATCTCAATCCAACTCCACACTGAGTGAGGGAGGAGCCCGATCTCATGACCTGGAGGTCATGACCTGATCTTAAAGCAAGAGTCAGGCACTCAACTGACTGAGCCACCCAGGCACCCCTAGAACTTCTTTTAAAAAATAACATTTTAGGGGTACCTGGGTGGCTCTGTAGAACATGCAACTCGATCTTGGGGTTGTGAGTTCAAGCCCCACATTGAATGTAGGAATTACTTAAAAATAAAATCTTAAATAAAAAAGAAAGAAAAGAGAAAAATAACATTTTAACAAATGTGTTAAATGTTTATCACCATTAATACATGCACCCAGTTAAAAAGAGACAAATACTACTACCCCATTCCAGCTTCACCAAATGCTTTTGAATTTATATGTTTTATAAATACAGTGCCTTAGAAGGCTGGAATTTTGTTTTATTAACTCACTTTATAGGCATTTAAGTCTTAGCTCAGTTGACAGAACATGGGTTTCAGAAAGAAGACAACATAAATTTAGAATTCATTTGCCAAACTGGCCAGTTAACTTTGTGCTGGGAAAATATACCACAAACTCGTCAGCTAGTTCTTGGGTATAAATCACTAGTCACAATGGAAGCCAGGTCAAATTAGGTAAATACTTTAATGCAAATCAATAATGACAGCTGTGAAAAATCTCTAACTGCTGAAGGGGGGAAGAGACAAGGGACCACCACATGCCCTGGAAGGGAAGGGAGAAATGTTATTTTTACATTAAAATGGTTAGACAGTCATATTATCAGTAAATCTTTATAAGGAAAGATTTGCTAATTTTGGAGATGATTATGTTTTCTGCTATAGAAAGAGTTTCCAGGAATGTACACAGTAAAATTCAGTATTATTAATCATTGTCATACTTACTTTGACTATTAACCAATAGAGACTAACTCAGGGAAAATAAATCTAAGTATTTATAACCTAATTCCTACTTGGGGGCTTAACAATGTGATAAGTTTAAAAAAAAAAAAACAATGTGATAAGTTTTTGATCTGGGCAGAAAAACAAATGCAGTTAACAAAATAAATATATACACATACTCCAAAAAAGGAATAGAACAAAAAAATTTTCACTTACCAAAATAACTCATCATTAGCAAACTTAAGGCTTAGAATTTCTTTTAAGATAGGAGAAATGAAAACAAGTTGTACAACTTTTTTTTTTTTTTAAAGATTTTATTTATTTATTCATGGGGGGGGGGGCACAGGGAGAAGCAGGCTCTCAAGGAGCAGGGAGCCCGATGAGGGACTCGATCCCAGGACCCTGGGATCATGCATGACCTGAGCCGAAGGCAGATGCTTAACCATCTGAGCCACCCAGGCGCCCCAAGTTGTACAACTTTTTTGCCTATACTCACTAGTCAAATAAAGACAAATAACCTTCTATGTTCTACAACTCACAATATCCCTTTAATGACTAAAAATTGATATATCCTACTAAATGGGATTTTTTAAAATAATTTTTATTGTTATGTTAATCACCATACATTACATCATTAGTTTTTGATACTAAATGGGATTTGAAACTAAAATTTAGAGAAGTTGCTTCCTTAGTTACAATTATAAATATATCGTAAATATGCCCTTATCAACAAAACCCCCCCTTTACTCAGCTGTTCAATTTTTCTAGCTAAAAATGGGTTCACATTTAAATTCTGGGAAGAGGGTAATGACTTAATTGTTTCAAATTATCCTTATCAGGCTTATGCAAAAAATGCAAATTTACACATTCTATGAACAGGATTTCTGGATATTGATTCAGAATAAAAACAGCATTTAATGCTTACAAAGATCTAACATTTGCCAGGCACTGTTCTAAGTGGAACTCATTCTATCCTTTCACAGTTAAGGAAATTGAGGCATATAAAGTTAAATAACCTGCTCAAAACCGCACAATTAAAAAGTGGTAAAGTACAAATCTGGCCCCAGGCAGCCTGTCTTTACATCCATGTTCTTAATAACTTACACTAGACTGCCTCTTGAAGATAATCTATCAAGAAGAGTACATATAAAAGGGTAATGTTTAACACTTTATAGAATAGAAGATTTAAAGAATAATTCCTTCATAGATTCATTCAGCTTATGGAGCAGAGTTTGGAGAAAAGGAAACTGAGGCTCCAGATTCCTTGGCAATGATTCTGTTTAGATTTCTAAAATTTTGACTTATTTCAGTTCATTATTACAGTGCTTCATATTCTTTTTTTAAAGATTTTATTTATTTGGGCACCTGGGTGGCTCAGCAGGCTCCTTGGGAGCCTGCTTCTCCCTCTGCTTCTCTCTCTCTCCGTCTCTCATGAATAAATAAAATCTTTAAAAAAAAAAAAAGATTTTATTTATTTGCCAGAGAGAGAGAACGAAAGTGAGCGCAAGCGCACACAAGCAGGGGGTAGTGGCTGGCAGAGGGAGAAGCAGGCTCCCTGCTGAACAAGGAGCCCCATGCGAAACTTGATCCCAGGACCCTGGGATCATGACCTGAGCCCAAGGCAGCCCATGAATAATGAGACTATTAAAGGACTCTTATCAATTACTTTTAGCTATTTATTGGTTCTTTAAGGAAAATAAGGAAAAGTAATTTATTTTTAGAAGTAGGTAAATTACCTCCCAACAGATATGAAAACAGACAATAAAATACAACTAGAACAGGGGTGCCTGGATGGCTCAGTCGGTTAAGGGTCTGACTCTTGATTTCGGCTCAGGTCACGATCTAAGGGTTGTGAGATCAAGCCCCACATCGGGCTCATGCTGGGCGTGGAGTCTGCTTAAGATTCTCTCTCTCTCTCTACCCCTCTCCCCCGCTTAAAAAATAAAAAAACAAAAAAAACCCGACCTAGAACAATACTGTACAGGCATGAACATAGACTAACCAATGTAACAAAATGTAAAGTTCAAAAGCAGGGGCGCCTGGGTGGCTCAGTCGTTAAGCATCTGCCTTCGGCTCGGGTCATGATCCCAGGGTCCTGGGATCGAGCCCCACATTGGGCTCCCTGCTCAGAGGGAAGCCTGCTTCTCCCTCTCCTTCTCCCCCTGCTTGTGTTCCCTCTCTTGCTGTGTCTCTCTCTGTCAAATAAATAAAATCTTTAAAAAAACAAAAAAAAAAAACAAAAGCAGACCTCAGTATGTGTAAAAAAAATTAACATATTATGAAAGAAAAAAATTTTAAATCACTGAAGTAGCTAATAAAGACTACATACAAATGGGGAAACAAAGTAAGATGCCTCCTGACAAAATATAGCAAAAATAAATTTCAGACTTAAATCACAGTAGTGTTAAAAGTCACCTGATAAACACTGCCTTTTGAAACATTGTATCACAGGCAATATTCATAAAATAAGAGATTACATAAAACCCTAAAATACCCATAAATATTATAAACAATTATAAATACAATAAAACTGAGTAAAATATTAGTAACACACACATATAAGATTTAGTATCTTTAAGACACAAAAGGATGAAACTCCTGGTGATGTTTTAGAAGCAAAGGCTTCCACAGACTAGAGTAAAAGTCTTATGACATACCAAAGCAAAAACTATTGCAAGGGCAATGCAAAACAGCCCCAAACCCAGAAACTCTTTGGGAGATAAAGATGGGGATGAGAGCCTTCCTTGACCCAAGGGATTTTTAACTGGCATGGCTGCTTTCCCAGCCAATTCAAAATCACCACAGGCTAAGAGTGAACAGCTTAGTTTTGACATCAGATTAGCATATAAAATAATCTAGGCTAATTCCCAACAACAAAAACTTGGAAAGGTTTAGAAAAAAATAATAAAAGAAACTGCGTTCAAACTACCGTCTAAGAGTAACTATGAAAAGTCACACACAGGGCGCCTGGGTGGCTCATTTGTTAAGCGTCTGCCTTCAGCTCAGGTCATGGTCCCAGGGTCCTGGGATCGAGCCCCGCATCGGGCTCCCTGCTCACCAGGAGGCCTGCTTCTCCCTCTCCCACTCCCCCCTGCTTGTGTTCCCTCTCTCACTGTGTCTCTGTCAAATAAATAAAATCTTAAAAAAAAAGAAAGAAAAGTCACACACAGACACAATCTATGAAACTCGTGTACCTCACTCATGTTTGAACTATCACCCCCTCTTTAAGAGTCATTAAAGAGCAAAAATCTTCAGAAATGAAAAGGAGTTATGAAGGAAAAATTACCATGACACATAAAATGAACAAATTTCAGAATAGTTTTGAGTACTCTAACTGCACTTTTGTTTTTAAACTGTATATCTACCATTATATATATGTATGCTTTTTAAAAATCTGGACGATATTCAATAAACTGTACACCCATGAGATAAGGTTTGTTTCTTTCTTTCTTTCTTTTTAAATCTAGACTGCAGGAAACTCTGTAGTGTCTACAGGACAAAGGATCCTGTTTCTTCAACAAATAAATTGCAAACACAAGAAGCAGGGGAAGTAGCAGGCAGAGGGAGAGGGAGAAGTAGGCTTCCCGCTCAGCAGGGAGCCCAATGTGGGGCTCGATCCCAGGACCCTGGGATCATGACCCGAGCCGAAGGCAGACGCCCAACCGTCTGAGCCTCCCAGGCGCCCCCAAGATAGGGTTTCTATTTCAAATCTTTCACCTGGATTAATACAAAGGTTTCATAGAACTGGCTTCTCCATTACCACTCTTGTCCAATTCTAATCAATTGTCCAAACAGTAGCCAGAATCATCTTTTTAAAATGTAAATTATTTCATGCCATTCCTTGTTTAAAACTTTTCAATGACAATGTCAATGTGAACATAATTTAAAATCTTTAATGTGGTCCGTGAGTCTCTGAAAGTCCTGACTCCTATTTTTCAAACCTCATCTTTTCCCATTCTTTCCCCCGTCCCCTGCATTCCTGCCCCATTAGCTTTCTTTCAGCGCTATCTTACCTCATGACTTTTGCACACATACGCTACAGCCTCCACATGAAGCACTAGTACCTAGATTCTAGATTCTTTGAAGAAGCACTAGATTCTTTGCCTGGTTAATCTGTAACTCTCCCTAATGGTCTCAACTAATATGTCGCTTCCTCAGAGACCTTCCCTTGACTCCCAATCTAAATTCTATTCCCTGTTATACTTTCTCATGACATATTGTATTTTTTCCTCTGTAGTAGCATCAAGACATGCAAGTACACATTCACTCAACTTGTTAAACATGTCAGTCCATTACACTCTACACTTTATGAAGTGACCACTGTTACCACTATATCCCCAATACCTAGCACAAGCACCAAGCATTAGATATATGTTCAGTGCTTTCTGAATCCATAATCTAAATTGGTAGTGATCTACTTTGGACGGAACTGAACCTCAAAGCACCCAAATTCATCTAAAGAAGCTGACACTTAGGGAAAAGCCCCAACTTCATACATAGTTACTTACTGTCCCCCAACCACATTGTAAGCACCTTATTAGGCATAATCTTATGTCCTGTCTCTATAGGACTCTGTACAGAACAGTGCTCATGCAATAAACTCTGAGAACAAATGTGAATGCAAACTTAATATGCCAGTGATGAAGAACAAACTGCCAGTACCTAAATGGAAAAATCAAGAACAAAATCTAAATAACAGCTGCTTAAATTTATAGATAAAAAAGGTGTTTCCTATTTTAACATTTGATCTTTTACCAAGATACTTTAACATTTGCTCTTTTACCAAGATCTTTTACTGGCATATTCAGTACATGAAACTCTTAGCTTACTGAACCTGTTTTATCTTTGTGATTTTTCACATCAAAGGCAAGAAAACTACAGCTAGGAATATTCTACTTACTGTTTTTATCAAGATAGTAAATACCAGGAACATTTGTGTAAGACACTGTGCTAGGTATTAGAGATATACAGTGGTGACTATCACTACAGGAATACAAAGTCAGTAATAACTGTCCTGTGATCGCAAAAAAAAATTTAGAATCTGTCAGAGCGGAAAAATAATATTCACAGATTATACAATGGAGGTAAGCAGAGTGTTTTAGTAGCACAAATAAAATATCTATATCTACTCTAAGAAAAATTTTAACTGAGTTTTGAAGAGGAACAGGAGTAAAGCTTCTGGCCATAGGGCAGATAGCAGTGACACATTATGAAAACCTTCCAGCTCCCTTTCAAACAAAGGGAAATGCTAAATAGAGTATCCGAAAATAACTTTTGGATAAAGAGCTGAGTGTGAAACCAAGAGCAAAAACTTCACAGCTGTCAAAAATTAAGAAGACACAAACTCAAAAACAGCTGGGAAGGAAGAAAAACAGAATAGGTTATACCTCTGAATGGTGTGGGTAGAGTGCAAACACCAGATAGGAAGGAGTCCAGGCAGCAGATCCTGTTAAGCAAAGGGACCTGGAGCTGAACTACCTACCTAAGCCAGGAATAAAAAAGTCAAGAACATCCACAGCCTTAAAAGTCTGTTATGAAAAACTGAAACCTCCAATCTAAGACATATGAATAACCAGTCCAAAGTCATACTTCCTAAATAATTTACAGACCCCAAACCCAGAACTGGTATTAAAAACTGGTCTGAAACCAGTGAAACCCATGAAGTTCCCACAGAGACAAAAGCTAAAACACCTACAAGGGATAATGAAAATGTTTTATATCGTGATCACTGAAATCTAGACTGCAAGAAACTCTGTAGTGTCTATAGGACAAAGGATCCTGTTTCTTCAACAAATAAATTGCAAACAACAGATGGAAAGAGAACCTACAGATCAAGAGAGACTTAAGAGAGAGATCAACCAACAGCAAGGTATAGAACTCATCTGGATCCTGATCCAAACAAGCAAACTGTAAAAATGCATAAAATATTTGACATGTGAAAGTGAAAACTGGAACAATGACTAGATATTTAATAATAAGCTGAATTACTATTAATTTTTTTAGGTGTTATAATAGTATGGTAGCTACTAAACATTTACAGATGAAATTATATGATTGCTAGATTTGCTTCCAAATAGTATAGGAAAGGGGGATGTGGGTAGGGGAACAGATTTACCAACAGGACTGGCCAAAAATTAACTGTTAAAGCTGGGTGATGGACACATGGAGGTCCATTATTCTATCTACCTTTTTTATTTTATTTATTTTTTTTTAAGATTTTATTTATTTATTTGAGAGAGAGAGAGAATGAGAGACAGCACGAGAGGGAAGAGGGTCAGAGGGAGAAGCAGACTTCCTGCTGAGCAGGTAGCCCGATGTGGGACTCGATCCTGGGACTCCAGGATCATGACCTGAGCCGAAGGCAGTTGCTTAACCAACTGAGCCACCCAGGCGCCCCCTATCTACCTTTTTTAAAAAAAGATTTTATTTATTTATTTGAGAGAGAGAGAGCGCACAAACAAGGGGAGGGGCAGAGGGAGAAGCAGACTCCATGCCCAGCAGGGAGCCTGACATGGGGCTCTATCCCAGAACCCTGGGATCATGATCGGAGCTGAAGGCAGATGCTTGACTGAGTCACCCAGATGCCCCTACTCTATCTACTTTTGTGTTTCATTTTTTCACTCAAGTGTTTTTTTTTTTTAAGATTTTATTTATTTGAGAGAGAGGTAGAGCACAGAGGGAGAGTAAAAGAGAGCAGACTTGGGCGCCTGGGTGGCTCAGTTGTTAAGCGTCTGCTTTCGGCTCAGGTCATGATCCCAGGGTCCTGGGATTGAGCCCCGCATCGGGCTCCCTGCTCAGCGGGAAGCCTGCTTCTCCCTCTGCCTCTCCCCCTGCTTGTGTTCCTCTCTCGCTGTGTCTCTCTCTGTCAAATAAATAAATAAAATCTTAAAAAAAAAAAGAGAGAGAGAGCAGACTCTGCTGAGCAGAGCCCGATGTGGGACTCGATTCCAGGACCCTGAGATCATGACCTGAGCTGAAGGCAGACAGACACTTAACCGACTGGGCCACCCAGGTGCCCCTGTGTTTAATTTTTTCAATAAAAGGTTTTTAAAAAGAATGTATCCTTTATCTGCAAACAAATATATCCTTTATCTCTAAAATAAGTAAAATTAGCAAGTTTGTTTTATTAAATACACATGTACTATCTTCACTTATAAGATACATTTATTCTTGTTCTCTAATCTCAAAATTCATCTGAAATGTAGCTGTGAAAAAATTCACATTGGAATATAACTTAATATTCATTTCCTTTGGTCCTTTTTTTAAAAGATTTTATTTAAATTCAAGTTAGTTAACATATAGTGTAGAATTAGTTTCAGGGACAGAATTTACTGATTCATCAGTTGCATATGACACCCAGTGCTCATTACATCAAGTGCTCTCCTTAATGCCTATCACCCAATTACCCCATTCCCCCCACCCACCTCCCCTTGAGCAACCCTTAGTTTGCTTCCTATAGTTAAGGGTCTCTTATGGTTTGCCTCCCTCTCTTTTTTTTTATTTTAGTTTTCCTTTCCTTCCTCTATGTTCCTCTGTTTTGTTTCTTAAATCCCACATATGAGTGAAATCATATGGTATTTGTCTTTCTCCGACTTATTTTGCTTAGCATAATATACTCTAGTTCCTCCTTTGGTCTTATGTTGTATATTATATGTAAAATTCTGTAACTGATTACATTGTAATCTCAGACTATAAATTCCTGGATTAAAGCAAGTACCATGGAAGTATTTCAACATATCACACATGTAATTAAAAGGTAAATGCTTTCTTCTGAAGGTAAGCCAACACTTAAATGTCTTGCTTCTTATTAACATTTTAATTTCTTATGCTCTACACTCATTGGTTCTATGGCATACTTTTTTTTTTTTAAAGATTTTATTTGTTTGACAGAGAGAGAGACACAGCGAGAGAGGGAACACAAGCAGGGGGAGTGGGAGAGGGAGAAGCAGGCTTCCCGCCAAGCAGAGAGCCCGATGTGGGGCTCGATCCCAGGACCCTGGGATCATGACTTGAGCCCGAAGGCAGACGCTTAATGACTGAGCCACCCAGGCGCCCCTATGGCATACTTTTTTTTAATACAACTGACCAACATATGATTATTTGTATCATGCAGGGCAAATGCTTTGCTTATTGCTAAGTAAGCCAAAAGGTTAAGTGAACATGTTCATATTACTAAAAAGCACAAGGAGCAGTTGACACTCAAGTAAGAGGGCAAACCTTAACTAAAGTTTAAAAATGCTGTCCAGGGGCGCCTGGGCGGCTCAGTTGTTTGAGCGGCTGCCTTCGGCTCAGGTCATGATCCATGGGTCCTGGGATCGAGTCCCGCACCGGGCTCCCTGCTCAGCGGGAGGCCTGCTTCTCCCTCTCCCACTCCCTCCGCTTGTGTTCCCTCTCTCACTGTGTCTCTCATTGTCAAATAAATAAAAATAAAATCTTAAAAAATAAATAAAATAAAAATGCTGTCCACATAAGAAGATATTAGATCCACACCCATTAAACAAGAAATTAAGAGTTTTCCCCCAATCATTATGAGGATGAACTTAAGTCTAATATCCAGAATCTTGTAACTCTATCCCTCATTTGATGGGTCAATCACATAATTTGCATGATTATGTTAACATTGGAAGAGGCTACCATGATACAAATGGAAGACCAAAAAATCTAGTTAATAGTAATAGCTAACAATGGTAACAACGATAACCACCAGCCATATATAACTCAGTATGTGTCCGTGATCTCCGTATTTGGGTAAGAAGTTTCTTAGCTTCTTTTCTTAGAATTTCATTACCAATCTGTGGTGAAAATTAGGTGTACCCATGAGGCAACAGATAAACAGTAGCAGAGTTCTAAGAAATACCTTCTGTCTTTATAAGAAAACTCATTCTGAGGGGAACCCTCCTACACTGTTTGTGGGAACGCAAGCTGGTGCAGCTACTCTGGAAAATAGTATGGAGGTTCCTCAAAAAGCTGAAAATAGAGCTACCTGATGACCCAGCAATTGCACTACTGGGTATTTACCCCAAAGATACAAATATAGTGATCTGAAGGGGCACATGCACCCCAATGTTTATAGCAGCAATGTCTAAAATAGCCAAACTATGGAAAGAGCCTAGATGTGCATCAACAGATGAATGGATAAAGATGTGGTGTGTACACACACACAATGGATTATGCAGCCATCAAAAAATGAAATCTTGCCATCTGCAATGACATGGATGGAACTAGAGGGTATTATGCTAAGCAAAATAAGTCAATCAGAGAAAGACAAGTATCATACGATCTCACTGATATGAGGAATTCAAGAAATAAGACAGAGGATCATAGGGGAAGGGAGGAAAAAATGAAACAAGATGAAACCAGAGAGGGAGACAAACCATAAGAGACTCTTAACCTCAGTAAACAAACTGAGGGTTGCTGGGGTGGTGGGGAGTGGGATGGATGGGGTGGCTGGGTGATGGACACTGGGGAGAGTATGTGCTATGGTAAGCACTGTGAATTGTGTAAGACTGATGAATCATAGACCTGTACCTCTGAAACAAATAATACATTATATGTTAAAAAAAAAAAAGATAGTAGGAGGGAAAAAATGAAGGGGTAGAATCGGATGGGAGGACGAACCATGAGAGACTAGGGACTCTGAGAAACTGAGGGTTCTAGAAGGGAGGGGGTTGGGAGGATGGGTTAGCCTGGTGATGGGTATTAAGGAGGGGACGTACTGCATGGAGCACTGGGTATTATATGCAAACAATGAATCATGGAACACTACATCAAAAACTAATGATGTAATGTATGGTGACTAACATAATAAAATAAAATAAAAAAAGAAAACTCATTCTGTATTCTATTTTTTTTTAAGATTTATTTATTTATTTGAGAAAGCGAGAATGAGAGAGAGAGAGTACATGAGAGGGGGGAGGGTCAGAGGCAGAAGCAGGCTCCTTGCTGAGCAGGGCGCCTGATGTGGGACTCGATCCCGGGACTCCGGGATCATGACCTGAGCCGAAGGCAGTCGCTTAACCAACTGAGCCACCCAGGCGCCCTCATTCTGTATTCTAGATAACCAAGTTTAAACAATTTGTTTCCTCTGATTTCAGAAGAACTACATGTTTTTAGAAAAATTAGAAAATAGGGCGCCTGAGTGGCTCAGTTGGTTAAGCGACTGCCTTCGGCTCAGGTCATGATCCTGGAGTCCTGGGATCGAGTCCCGCATCGGGTTCCCTGTTCAGCAGGGAGTCTGCTTCTCCCTCGGACCCTCCCCCCTCTCATGCTCTATCTCATTCTCTCTCAGATAAATAAATAAAATCTTAAAAAAAAAACAATTAAAAAAAAAGAAAAATTAGAAAATATGGAAAAGAATTTATAAAAAAGAAAATTCACAATTGTATCATCTAGAAAAAACCACTGTCAACATAATGGCACATTTCTTTTTAGTCCTCTTTTTCTTATTAATTTGTAGGAGTTTTGAGTGTGTTTCATAAACTTCAATACTCCACTATGTAAGTTAGGAACTTTTACTTCCATTTCACATTTTTAAGTTCTTAAACTTGGTTCCAAAATACGTTCTGGGGATTTTAAGTCTACACTGAATATACACCCTCAGAGAGAAATCTTTAAAATCCTGAATCTTTCAAACTAGAAACAAAATATGTCTCTTCTACATTTACCGAAAACTTCTGGATTTCTGTACACTTCCTTTTAGATTTACTCCACAGCATTTTTCCTGTTGTTATTTTGAGTACACTCTTTCCTATATTGCAGATAGAAAAATTATAGAATTTTAAGGGGCACCTGGGTGGCTCAGTCGGTTAAGCATCTGCCTTCAGCTCAGGTCATGATCCCAGGGTCCTGGGACCGAGCCTGGCATCAGGTTCCCTGCTCAGCGGGGAGTCTGCTTCTCCATCATGCTCTCCCTGCTCCCTCATGCTCTCTCTTGCTCTCTCAAATAAATAAAATCCTTTTCTTTTTTTTTTTAAAGATTTTTATTATTTGACAGAAAGAGAGACAGTGAGAGAGGGAACACAAGCAGGGGGAGTGCGAGAGGGAGAAGCAGGGGCTTCCCGTGGAGCAGGGAGCCCAATGCGGAGCTCGATCCCAGCACCCTGGGATCATGACCTGAGCCGAAAGCAGACACCTAACAACTAAGCCACCCAGGCACCCCTCAAATAAAATCTTTAAAAAAATTATAGAATTTTAAATCATAAATGTGTAATGATCCCCCTCACTGAATTATCTTTTCTCTCATTCTCTCTCAAATGAATAAAATCTTTAAAAAAATAAAAATATATTTTTTTAGAAGATTTTATTCATTTGAGAGAGAAAGCACAAGAAGGGGGGGGGAGGCAGGAGGAGAGGGAGAAGCAGGCTCCCAGCTGAGCAGGGAGTCCCACATGGGGCTCGATCCCAGGACCCTGGGATCATGACCTGCGCCGAAGGCAGATGCTTAACCGACTGAGCCACCCAGGTGCCCCAAGATTTATTTATTTGAGAGAGAGAGAAAGAGACAGCGAGTATGAGCAGGGGGAAAGGGAGAAGGAGAGAGAGAATCCCAAGTAGACTCCCCACTGAGCTTGAAGTCTGACGCCAGCTTATCTCACAATCTTGAGATCTGGACCTGAGTCAAAATCAAGTTTTGGACACTTAACTGACTGAGCCACTCAAGTGCCCTGAATTATCTTACTGCTCTAGTTTTTCAGTTGATTTTCCTGGCTATTTTTTTTTTTTTAATTTCTTTATTCTAATTGCACTAATCAGCACTTCAGGAACCCTGAATATTCAGTATACAGCTCTGGAAATAAGTCTGAAAGTCTTTACTTAAAAAAAAAAAAATCTAATGACACTCAACTATATTTCAATTAAGAAAAGAAAAAAATCAGTCTGGGGCACCTGGCTGGCTCACTTGGTAAAACATTCAACTCTTGGTTATAAGTTCGAGCCCCACAGTGGGTATAGAGATTACTTAAAAATAAAATCTTAAGGGGCCCCTGGGTGGCTCAATCAGTTAAGCAGCTGCCTATGGCTCAGGTCATGATCCCAGGGTCCTGGGATTGAGCCCCACATCAGGCTCCCTGCTCAGTTGGGAGCCTGCTTCTCCCTCTTCCCCTGCTGTACTCTCTCAGGCTCTCTGTCAAATAAATAAAATCTTTAAAAAATGAAATCTTAAAAAAGAAAAAAATCAGTCTGGCTTCAGTGGCCAAAAGAAACAAAAAATAATGAATAATGGAAGATACCTTATTGTAGCCCTGATTTTAATTAGAATGCTTTAAATGTTTCACCACTGAGTATTCTTGTTTATATATGTGTATTACCTTTTGACTGGATGTATGTTTATAATATCAATCTATATTTCTTATTAAAAGTCGGGCGCCTGGGTGGCTCAGTTGGTTAAGCGACTGCCTTTGGCTCAGGTCATGATCCTGAGTCCTGGGATCGAGTCCCGCATCGGGCTCCCTGTTCAGCAGGGAGTCTGTTTCTCCCTCTGACTGTACCCCTCTTGTGCCCTCTCTCACTCTCTCAAATAAATAAAATTTAAAAATTAAAAAAAGTATTACCTTAAAAAAAAAAGTCTAAAGCGGGGTGCCTGGGTGGCTAAGTCGTTAAGCGTCTGCTTTCAGCTCAGGTCATGATCCCATCATGGTCCCAGGGTCCTGGGACTGAGCCCCGCATCAGGCTCCCTGCTCCGCAGGAAGCCTGCTTCTCCCTCTCCCACTCCCCCGGCTTGTGTTCCCTCTGTCAAATAAATAAAATCTTAAAAAAAAAAAAAAAGATATGCTCATTTCCATTTGTTATTATTTTATCTAGAATTTCTGCCTCATGATTCACAAGTGAGGTTTTCTAGAGACTTTCTTTTTGCTCCTATTTTAGGTTTAGGTACCAGTGTTATGTTGACCTCTACTTTTTTTTTTAATTGGAAAGAATTAGGTTGGTTTGGAACAAATTAAGTATCAGTAGCATCAACTTAAGTGCCTGAAGTCAGTGGGAGTTCTTGTCTGTTTGCTGAGGGAGGAGGCATGGACAAAGGAAGAAGTATAATTTCTCAATTTCTTTCATGGTTTTTAATCTATTAACTTCTCATTTGGTCATTTGTATTTTCCTAGAAACGTAATTTCAGTAAGGCTTTCAGACAGATTAGCGTCGAATTATACAAGCTCTTCTAAAGAAGCCATTCTACAATTAAAAAAGCTCCTTTCTGGGATGCCTGGGTGGCTCAGTTGGTTAAGTGTCTATCGTTGGCTGAGGTCATGACCTGTGGGTCCTGGGATAGAGCCCCGCATTGGGCTTCCTGCTCAGCAACGAGTCTGCTTCTCTCTCTCTCTCCCCCTCTGCCCCACCCCACTGCACGTTCTCTGTCAAATAAATAAAATCTTTAAAAAAAAAGTTACTTTCCAAGGCGCCTGGGTGGCTCAGTGGGTTGAACGGCCTACTCTTGATTTTGGCTCAATGTTCTTAGGGTTGTGCGATCGAGTCCCACCTGGAGCCCAGCATCAGGCTGTGCCCAGTGTAGAGTTGGCTTGAGATTCTCCCTTCTTCCCCTTCCCTCCCCCTGCTTGTGTGCTCATGTTCTCTCTAAAATAAATAAATACATCTTTTAAAAAAAGCTACTTTCAGGGTGCCTGGGTGGCTCAGTTGTTAAGCGTCTGCCTTCGGCTCAGGTCATGATCCCAGGGTCCTGGGATCAAGCCCTGCATCAGGCTCCCTGCTCAGCGGGAAGCCTGCTTCTCCCTCTCCCACTCTCCCTGCTTGTGTTCCCTCTCTCACTGTGTCTCTCTCTGTCAAATAAATAAATAAGGTCTTTCAAAGAAAAAGAGAAAAAGCTACTTTCCCCCTTTCCATTGTATCTGTTTTTGAGAATGAGAGCTTTCTCTCATGTTTCTTGATTTGGCTAGCTATTGAATCA
This sequence comes from Zalophus californianus, assembly GCF_009762305.2. Lineage (NCBI taxonomy): Eukaryota > Metazoa > Chordata > Mammalia > Carnivora > Otariidae > Zalophus > Zalophus californianus. Next base: position 25,116,968 of record NC_045610.1, read on the forward strand.
ACTATTTAGTTGAATTATTTATTTTTTAATGAAACCACATGGAGTTCTTATTCACATTGACAAATATTTGAGAATATCAGTTTTTAGGCTATTCTCCTCTTGGCACAATTTTGTGTCCAGATATCTTAAAAATTCTATTTTACTTCTTTTATATATCAAAATAATACATGGTTATAAAAATCCAAGTACTGGGGCGCCTGAGTGGCTCAGTCGTTAAGCGTCTGCCTTCAGCTCAGGTCATGATCCCAGGGTCCTGGGATTGAGCCCCGCATTGGGCTCCCTGCTCTGCGGGAAGCCTGCTTCTCCCTCTCCCACTCCCCGTGTTTGTGTTCCCTCTCTCGCTCTCTGTCAAATAAATAAATATTTTAAAAAATAAATAAATAAAATCCAAGTATTAAAACAGAAAGGATATATGTATAAAGTATAAAGCAACTGCAATCCTACCCCTTGAATAAATACCATTAAAATTTTGTGTTCCTCTAGAAGCTTTTTTTCAATGCACATAGAAACAAATACGGGGCACCTGGGTGGCTCAGTCGGTAGAGCGTCTGACTCTTGATCTCAGGTCATGGGTTCAAGCTCCACACTGGGCATAGAGCCTACTTAAAACAAAACAAAACACAACAAAAACAGACACATATATTCCCCCACTTAAAAAAACAAAAACAAAAACAAAGAAGATGTTATTCATACTACTTTGTAGCAAGCTTTTTATTCTCCCAATTTGATGTGCTCTGGCATCTCTACCCCAGTATATGCAGCATCCTCATTCTTTATAACTGCAGTACGATATTCCATTCCTGTTTGAATAGCATATGGTTTGCATCCAATTTTTGCCATCATAAAAAAAATTGTAGTGAATATCCCTGTACAGAACTTTCTCCACACTCAACAAGCACTCCTGTAGGGAAAAATAAAATCTCTAAATAGTATTGTGGTTAAGGGGTATGAGTGATTACACTGATACGAGCAATTCTTAATCTCAGGAAACAAACAGGGTTGCTGGAGTGGTGGGGGGTGGGAGGGATGGGGTGGCTGGGTGATAGACATTGGGGAGGGTATGTGCTATGGTGAGCGCTGTGAATTGTGCAAGACTGTTGAATCACAGATCTGTACCTCTGAAACAAATAATACATTATATGTTTAAAAAAAAAAAAGAAGATAGCAGGAAGGGAAGAATGAGGGGGGGAAAATCAGAGGGGGAGATGAACCATGAGAGACTATGGACTCTGAAAAACAAACTGAGGGTTCTAGAGGGGAGGGGGGTGGGAGGACGGGTTAGCCTGGTGATGGGTATTAAAAGAGGGCACGTTCTGCGTGGAGCACTGGGTGTTATACGCAAATAATGAATCATGGAACACTACATCAAAAACTAATGATGTAACGTATGGTGATTAACGTAACATAATAAAAAAAACAAAAAAGCGGTATGAGTGATTTCAATTTTAAACCTTGGATGTTATATTTTTAAAACCTTTTTATTGAAATATAGAGAGAGCATATAACCCATATTTAAAATGTAACACTCAATAAATTTTCACAAAGTGAACACACACATAACCAACATCCAGATCAGGAAGAATTTCAGACACCTCCCTTTGTGCCCCGGTGTAATCACTATCCTCCAAGGGTAACCTCTCCTGACTTCCAACACTTTTGATTAATTTTGCTTGTTTTTGTACATTTTTTAAAAAAGATTTATTTGAGAGAAAGAGCACGCACGCACGGAGTGGCGGGGGGATAGAGGGAGATGGAGAGAATCAATCTCAAGCAGACTCCCTGCTGAGCATGGAGCCTAACTCCATGACCTGAGCTGGAATCAAGAGTCAGATGCTTAACCAACTGAGCCACCCAGGCATCCCGTGTTTTTGTACATTGCATAAATGGAATCATATACAATATACCCAGAGTTTTCCAAATTGCACCAAGGGCGCCTGGGGAAAGTCAAGGAACTTTAAATTTGAGAGAAATGATACTCAACATCTGTATTACACCATAACAACTACTAGATTGCTATACTCTTTTCAGTGATGTCTAATCTTTGTTAATAAGCTGCATTTTCAGTGGTTGCTGTAATAATAAGTATCGTATAAAAGTCAACATGGAACAGGGATACCTGGGTGGCTCAGTCGGTTAAGTGTCTGACTTCAGCTCAGGTCATGATCTCAAGGTCCTGGGATCAAGCCCCACGTCAGGTTCTGCACCCAGTGGGGAGTCTGCTTGTCCCTCTGCCCTTCCTCCCACCCCCATACTCTCTCTCTCAAATAAATAAATAAAATCTTTAAAAAAAAATTCATCATGGAACAGACAAGGAGGGTGGTGGGTGTCCAACCGGATTCCAAGATTTGAGAAATTGTACAGTGCTGAACATACACATCCCAATAATAAGTGTGTTATGGGGTGCCTGGGTGGCTCAGTTGGTTAAGCATCTGCCTTCAGCTAGGCAGGTAATGATCCAGGAGTCCTAGGATAAAGCCCCGTGTCTGGCTCCCTGCTCAGCAGAGTCTGCTTCTCCCTCTCCCTCTGCCCCTCCCTACCGTTCATGCTCTCAATCTCTAATAAATAAAATCTTAAAAAATATAACTGTGTTTAACAATAAAGTAAAAATACTATTTTTTCTTTCAATTTCTGGGCATTATTTTTTAATGGCTCTTAAGTTGTTAGGACACAAGTATTATTAGGTTATCTGTATCTACTACTTAAAAAATAGAACCGTTAGGTATTTCTTTCGGCCTAGGAGTGCCATGAACCAACTGCTGGGAAGGGAGAAAGTCTGGGAGCCTCTGGTGTATATTCCTGTCACTGGCTTCTTATACTCAGTATCAGTTGTGAGATTCATTCATATTGTGTCTAACGGTTGCAGTTCACTCATTTTCTTTTTTTCTTTCTTAAGTAGGCACCAAGCCCAACCTGGGGCTTGAACTCACAACCCTGAGATCAAGAGTCACACGCTCTACTGACTGAGCCAGCCAGGTGACCCCATTCATTTTCATGGCATAATATTCCACTACATGACTATTCCACAATTTATTAATTAATTCTATTGATGGACATTTAGACAGTTTATATTTTTTGGCTTTTATGAATAGTGTTGCTATGAACATTCTTTTTGTGTGTGTGAATTTTTAAACTTTTAATTCCAGTTTAGTTTATATAGTGTTGTATTAGTTTCAGATGTACAAAACAGTGATTCAACATTTCTATACATTACTTAGTGCTCATCACAATGTGTATTCCTGATTCCCTTCACCTATTTTAACCACCCCCCACACCCATCTCCCATCTGGTAACCTTCAGTTTGTTTTTTTAAGATTTATTTATTTGAGAGAGAGAGAGAACCCATGCTTGGTGAGGGTGGGGGGAGAAGCAGAGGGAGAGAAACTTCAGACTCCCCAATCAGTGCGGAGACTGACATGGGGCTGGATCTCACAACCCTGAGATCATGACCTGAGTCAAAATCAAGAGTCAGGACACTTGAGCACCTGGGTGGCTCAGTTGGTTAAGCGACTGCCTTCGGCTTGGGTCATGATCCCGGGGTCCTGGGATTGAGCCCCACATTGGGCTCCCTGCTCCGCAGGAAGCCTGCTTCTCCCTCTTCCACTACCCCTGCTTGTGTTCCCTCTCTCACTCTCTCTGTCCATTAAATAAATAAAACCTTCAAAAAAAAAAGTCAGGATACTTAACCAATTGAGCCACCCAGGCCCCGCAGTTTGCTTTCTATATTTAAGTCTTTTTTCCTTTGTTTTGAAAGATTTTTTTAAAAAGATTTTAAGGATATATGTATTTATTTATTTATTTGAGAGAGAAAGAGAGAAGGTGGGGGAGGAGAGGGACAAGCACAAGAACCCCAACACAGGGCTGATCCAGGACCCTGAGATCATGACCTGAGCCAAAATCAAGAGTCAAGACGCTTAAACAACTGAGCTACCCAGGAACTCCCATTTTGAACATTCTTAAGTGTACATTTCTTGAAGTGGAATTACTGTGTTACAGGGTATGTATATGCTGTTTTAGTAGACAATGCTAGTTTTCCAAAATAGTACATCAATTTACACTCCCACTAACAATGTATGAGTTCTGATTCCTCCATGTCCTTACTAACATTTTTTTTTCAGTCATTCTGAGGAATGCACAGTAAGACAGCAATTTCCCTGATGACAAAATGAGGTTGAGTCCCTTTTCAAAAGTTTGATCAGGGGCGCCTGGGTGGCTCAGTCGTTGAGCATCTGCCTTCGGCTCAGGTCATGATCCCAGGGTCCTGGGATCGAGCCCCACATCGGGCTCCCTGCTCCGCGGGAAGCCTGCTTCTCCCTCTCCCACTCCCCCTGCTTGTGTTCCTGCTCTCCCTGTCTCTGTCAAATAAATAAATAAAATCTTTAAAAAAAAAAGTTTGATCAGCCCTTTGAATATACTCTTTTTAGAGTCAAGTTCTTTCCCCATCTTAAAAAAAAATGGGTTGGGTGCCTGGGTGGCTCAGATGGTTAAGCGTCTGCCTTTGGCTCAGGTCATGATCCCAGGGTCCTGGGATCGAGTCCCGCATCGTGCTCCCTGCTCAGCAGGAAGCCTGCTTCTCCCTCTGCCTCTCTGTCTCTCTGTCTCTCATGAATAAATAAATTTAAAAAAATCTTTAAAAAAAAATGGGTTATTTTTCATTTCCTTAGTATTAGTTCTTTAGATGGAGGATGAGTCCTTGATTTAGACATATGTCCTGCAAGTATCTTCTCCCACTTCTCCCAGTCTGTACTTGGCTTTTCACTTCCTTAATGGTATATTTTCATGAACATATGTTCTTGATCTTAATATAGTCCAATTTATCAAATTATCTTTATATTTAGGCCATTTTCTATACTATTAAATAAACCTTTGCTGACATAGTGAAAACTTTTTTCCTAAAAAACTGCTTTTCACATTAGGTCAGCAAGCCATCCACAAATGATTACCGTGTATGGTGTAAGGTAAGGTCATATACTTTTCCCCCAAATGGATACCTAATTGACCAATACCATTAATTTGACTTTCCTTTCCTCCTGTACCACAGTGTCACTTGTATCATAAGTCAGGTGATGGTTTATGTATCAGTCTGTTTCTGGAATGTTTTGTTCCACTGGTCTATTTGTCTATCCATGTGCCAATACCATATTATTTTAATTGCTATGGCTTGATATTTGATAGTGTGAGTTCTCCAGATTTTCTTTCTTCTTCCTCATGATTGCCTTGGCTTGATTCTGCATTTCAGTTGAGCATCTTTTGATGTTTATTGGCCATTCGTATCTTCCCCTTCTATGAGCTGTCTGTTCAGGTCTTCTGGAAATGAGTTGGTTATTCTTTACATACTGATTAGTATTAGATCTTTCTGTATTAGAAAATATACCCCTTATCTGTCAAATATTGTCATTTCCATAGTCTTTAAAAAATGCTTACAATTTTCCCCCTATTTTTTTTATGTACTTAAAAGTATCAATTTTTTTTCCTTCCAGGTTCTGGTTTCATGCTTAGAAAAGCCTTCCCCGTGCCAAGATAGCATTACAATGTTGGCCACTGTAACAGAGAACTTTGCCTATTACTTATTTTTATAATGTTTGACATTTTTTAAATTTGTAAAGTACCTTAATAATTTTTTAAAGATTTTATTTATATGAGAGAGAGCGAGAACATGCGTGCATGCAAGCAGGGGAAGGGGCGGAGGGAGAAGCAGACTCCGCACTGAGCAGGGAGCCTGATGCAAGACTCAGTCCCGGGACTCCGGGATCATGACTTGAGCTGAAGGCAATCTCTTAGCCGACTGAGCCACCCAGGTGCCCTTGATAATTTGTTTAAAGAAGAAATTTCAGTCATTTTCCACTCCAAGACACTGACCCAATAATTTATTGATACTTTTTTAAAGAGTTTATTTATTCATTTATTTGTTTGTTTAATGGGGGGAGGGTGGAGAGGAGCAGAGGGAGAAGGACAAGCAGACTCTGTGAGCTGAGCTTGGAACTCCACACAGGGCTCGATCTCATGACCTGAACTGAAATCAAGAGTCAGACGCTTAACCGACTAAGCCACCCAGGCACCCCTATTCTGATACTTTTATGATTTCATTTGCCATATTTAAATCTTTTTTTTTCAAGATTTTATCCATTTATTTGAGAGAAAGAGCAAGTGGGGAGAGGGGCAGAGGAAAAGGGAGAGAGAGAATCTTAATCAGACTCCAAACAAAGCAGAGCCCAGTACAGGGCTTGATCCCACAATCCTGAGACCATGACCTGAGCCGAAACAAAGTCGAACACTTAAGAGACAGCCACCTAGGCACCCCAGCCATATTTAAATCTTTAATTCACCTGGAAGTCATTGTAATATATGGTGTGACGTAGAGATCCCCAAACAGCCAGTTGCCCAAGGTATTTTTAGATATTCCCCCATTTAAAATATAGCATTGTCTCATAACTTTATCATTTAACAAATTCTTAAATATGCTTTGATTTCTATCTAGACTGCTTACTATGCTCTATAATTTATCTCTCTGCTGTTCTTGTGCCAACGCTGCAATGTTTTAAAATAGGTACCTTTCTCATATACTTTACTATAACGCACATCTCTCCTAAGCATTGTACATCTTCAAAATTTTTTGACTCATTTATTCTCAATAATCAATTCCCCCAGATGAACTTCATATTTAATCACTTTCCTATACCAATAAAATTCTGAGTGCCTGATTCATATATCAGATAAATTCACAACTTAAACCTAGATGAGCTGACATTATTTATAACATATTACCTTACCATCCAGAGAGATACACGGTATGGTGGGCTATTTACAGTCTTTTATGCCCCTCCCCCATAGTTTTAGTTCTCAATTTATTAATCCCAGGAACTCTTTATATGAAAACATCATTAACTCTTTGGCTGTAAATATATTGCAAGAATTTTTTTTTCAATTTGTTAACAAAAGATTATCAGAATATTAGTTGAGGCATTATATAGCTATACAATAGAAATATATGCAGAAAAGGAAAAAATTAACTCTAAAGTCAGGCATTAACTTGTATGGTTTTCAGCATAAGACTTACAATTATAATAAAAACCAAAATTGTTAAGGTTAAGACTGAAAATAATAAATAGAACACATTACGGAAACACTTCACCTAGCCAAAACTTAACTCTATGGCCAATTTTGTAACTGGAATAGGACACAAAATAGACCATTCAGCAGTTTGAAAGATTCATAAACTTCATTCTTTAAAAAACCCAGCCCTTCACTCTATTTGCGTTCACTTGGTATACAATTTTACAATTCCTTCTATTTATCTTTCCATTTCTTAAACCTAAATGATTGAGCACCCTTGGTTAAAAGCTATTCAGATTCAAAGACATTATTTTGTAATATATGGATTTTTATTGAACCATCTATACTGTCATTTTAAAAATTTTATTTTTTCCACCTGCATTTTTTTTTTTAAGATTTTTTATTTATTTTTCAACAGAGAGACAGCGAGAGAGGGAACACAAGCAGGGAGCGTGGGAGAGGGAGAAGCAGGCTTCCCGCTGAGCAGGGAGCCCGATGCGGGACTCAATCCCAGGACCCTGGGATCATGACCCGAGCCGAAGGCAGATGCTTAACGACTGAGCCACCCAGGCACCCCCACCTGCATTTTTTTAAAAAAAAGATTTATTTATTTAAGAACCAGAGAGACAGTGCATGGGGGGGGGGCAGAGGGAGAGGGAGAGAATCCCAACCAGACTCCCTCTGACCACAGAGCCCCACACCCAGCTGGATCTCACCACCCTGAGATCCTGACCTGAGTCGAAATCAAGAGTTGGACCCTTAACCGACTGAGCCACCCAGGTGCTCCCCACCTGTCATTTTTTAAAACACATTTTTAGTGAACTTCCCTTCCCATAAACATCAGCAGCCATTTCCAACTTCAGTTTAGCCTTCCTACGTAGAAGCGACCATTCTTATCCCTTACTCTCAGCAGATGACCTTACCATTCACAACAACCATTCTTTGCAAACTTAACTATGCTGATGTCCCCAACTCCTTCCATCTGATCTTAGAGGAACAAGTATTCTTTCCCCAACTTCAATTCTTTCCCCAACCAATACCTTAATTTATGCACGGTGAAGGAAGAGGCAAGACTCATTAATTAATGCTCCTGTTCAGGGACTCTGCTTCATAATTCATCTCCCACCTCACTTGTACAATTAAACTCTCATTCCATTTTGGTTTCTGCCATTCAGCCAATAAATACATTCTAATGTCTTCCATTCTTTAAAAAAAAAAAATCCCTTTACATTTTACCCTCTCTATGTATCAACACCTCTCTCCTTTCCCTTCCTTAGGGAGCAGTCAGCATACCTACTTCACCTCCCATTCATTCCATAACCCCATCTCCTAAAGCTTTAGGAAGCTACTCACAAAAAAATTAACACAGTGATACTGGACAACATTTAAGAGGAATGGGGTTTTTTTGATTCCACAAATATTATAATTTTGTCTGTGACTATGCCTATTGATGGAACTTGGGACTGCTGAAGGAATCTGATTATGACTTTCTCCTTGGTTCGTAGAATTAGATAAGATATTAGATATTATTGGATAAAATTGGAATTAGATAAAATTGGAAACTTGTAAGCAGCCTCTTAAAATGTTCACAAATTGGGCAGGGGATGAGTATCTTATATTCATATGCATTAAAATGCTTAAAAGGTATTTATATTTATGTACTGATACCATGTTTTAAAGTAAGAAAAGTTCCTTCTATTTCCATCAAAGATTCAAGTCCAGGAATTAGTTCTATAAATGTCTTTCATCAATTACCTCAAAATGCAAAATCTTCTCAAGCAAGAAAACAAGGAACACAGGAACCTAAATACTAAGTATTAGACCTTGACTGAATTACTTAACTTTATCACCTTTAACATAGGGTTATGCCTTACTCTATAGTTTAATCAAGACAACACGTGTAAAAGCACTTAACACAGTTCCAGGCACATGTTAAATACCTTCCTTCATTCACTTTAGCACAATGCCACACTCTAAACAAAGAACTATTTAGAAATGTACCAAAAAGAAGCAATATTAAAACTTTGTGGAAAACAAAACAAAACTTCGTGAACTATGTGAAACAGAAAATGTGGCAAACGCACTATCTGTTCATACTAGTAATAATAATCTGCAAATGAAAAGCTTCAATTAGGACCAAAAGTGACTAGAAGATGGTCAAGTATACTCTGAGAGAATTCAAGCAGTAACTGTACTTTGCTTGAATTTCCAATTATTTCCTCTTAGGAGTGTGTAAAAGATTACATAAGATTTAATAGAATGGACAGAGTAAGCATACACACAAAGCTGTAGTTTCCCAGGCTGAGAAAGACAAATTTAAAGTCACCCTACCTTGGGAGGAATGAATCTTAAATATACAAAATTTCCTTAGATACATACAAAAGTAAATCAATTTATCAAAAGGACTTGGGATGAAGGGAGGTTTTCACTACCCCAGGGCCAAATAATAAAATGAATAATCAAAATAAATCTTCTCCAAATATTTATGGGGGGAAAAAACCATTTGAATTGTTAGAATTGGTGTAATGCAGCTGGATTTAGTAGAATGTAGCAAGTCAGCTGCTTTCTGAAAAAATATGCTGGGGTGGAGAAAGTGGGCAATCTTCCCAATAAAACAACTGCCATAAAACACCATATATATATAAGAACATACACATCTGTTAAATATCAGTTTACACTGTGTTCTAGACAAGTTACTAATCAAGAGGAAGTATTTAAGATCTAAAAAATAAATCATACTCCACTTCTGGTCACATTTTGCACGGGTGGCTACTGGAGAGTTATCCACGCAGATTCAAGGCAATGAGGACTGAATAATAAGTCCACTGTTCACATTCAAATGTGTGTGGGGGGGAGGGAGGCTCCGAGTCCATAAAGTTCTCCTCCCTCTCCAAACACTGCAAAAAACCGTCCACGTCTAAGATACTTACCCTTGAAACTCCTTGGAGAGTGACTTGGGAGACTTTTTGTTCAGATTTCTGAGGGGGAGCTATTTAGGAATGATGCAAAATTGCAACTTCCAAATACCTGAACATAATTTAAAGTTTTTTTTTTCCTTTCAGGAAAGATTGCCCCCTTTCCTTTCAAATGGTTTATCACTACTCACATATTAACAAAATCCCCAATTCAACCCCAAGTATAAACAAAAACCAAAGCTTTAAAGAATATGCGAATAAAGCACACAACTATTTCCAGTAAATCCTCAATTCCCTCACGATTAGGATGAGGAAGGAGAAACGAAGAACACGAAGCAGAAAAAAATACTTGGGAAGAGAGGCGGCAAGAGGAGAAAGTAGGAAGGGGGGATAAGAGCAGATCAAAAAGTTCAGCTAATGCTGACACTTAATCTGGGTAAGAAAGGGCAGAAAATATCCTGAAGGCAAAGGCTAGAAGTGGACTGAGTGGGACAGGGGCACAATAGAGGAAATCCACGCAAAAGGCCTACCCCTGGTGGGGGGACACAGTGTAGGAGGGAACACCAAAAAACCGGGAGAGACTCATTAGGAAGAGATACCAATCAAGGCCCAAGAGCTTGAAAGTCAGAGGATATGGAGACAGGGTATTCCTATACTGCAACCCGGAGACCGCACCAGATGTCTCGGGAGGCGATCCTGCTACGAGGGGTGAGGGGTTAACTGCGGGGGTTCGCAGACGTGGAAGGGGGTGCGGCCCCAGGGGTTGCGGCAGGGGAGCGGGGAGCAGGCCCACCGCCCGTACCTTGTAGTAAACATCGAACTGGATGTTCTCGGGCAAGGAGCGGATGTCTCGGCGGGAGCGGATGTAGTTGTCCACGACAGCGGAGATGGCGGTGTTATAGAGAGTCTCCGGGATCCACTCTAGTTCCACGGCCGCCATCTTCCTTCCCTCCTCCTCCGCCTCCTCCGCCTCCTCCTCCCGAAGGCCCCCGCCTCCCTCCGTAGCGAACTCCTCAGCGGCCCCGGAGGATTCGGACGGGCGGCGGCAGCCACGCGGGCGCAGGGCAGAAGCGCACGGCCGCCCTGGCTCCTCCCGGGCGAGCTGTAGGGTAGCAGCGGCGCACGCAGGCCCGGGTAAACAGCGGGGCACGGAGCCAGAGAAAGCCAAGCCCAGGCCTCACATTCCGTGTTTGAGAGAAACCCGGGTTCCGTCCCAGCGCGGAGCTCTGCAGGGGCGGGGCTGCGTGTGCGGCGTCATGACGTCAGCGCACGCCGACGCGCGGGAGGGAAGGAATGCGGCAGGCGGAAAACTTGGGAAGGAAAGAGCCGTGATTTTTTCCACAGAGAACGCACTTTCTCAGGGGCCCGGAGTTAGTGGATGGGGGTGGGCTTTTTACACTGGGACGAGTAACCCTCTCCCGTGCCGAATTACGCGGGCGCGTCAGTCCCTTCAGCAAATCCTGCCTCGAGAGCTCTTAGGCATGGACCTCTTTGAGGCTCAGGTAAAAGTTTGGATCCTTTTCCTCACAAAAATGCACATTATCAGTACATTGAAAATCATGCATTCAGGGATCTCACATGGGTCTAGACAGTCTAACTTAGACTCCGGTCCCTAAGCCAAGTTAGGAACCTTCGGTCCGGGAGCTAAGGGTCATCATGGGTCATTGTATAACCATTTGCATTGTTTGAACTTTTTTTTTTTAAAGATTTTATTTATTCATTTGCGAGAGAGACAGAGAGAGAACAAGCAGGGGGAGAGGCAGAGGGAGAAGCAGACTCCCTGCTGAGCAAGGAGCCCAATGTGGGACTCGATCCCAGGACCCTGGGATCATGACCTGAGCCGAAGGCAGACGCTTAACCATCTGAGCCACCCAGGCGCCCTGTTTGAACTTCTTTACCATATTTCTTTTTTCCAAAGAAAATTTACAAACAAAAACAAATAAATAAATAAAAGAACTCCTGTAGAAGAATTTGGTAGGAAGGTTAGCCTGATAATGGAATTACAAATAGTGGTGAGAAGAAAGGGGTTAATTGTTGGCTTGTGTCAGGACTTAATGGTAAGATGAAAATGAAGATTTCAATTTTCTCTCATAGTTCTAGTCCCAACCTCAGGGGATTATTGAGTAATTGAGAGTACTTGTTTCAGCTCCCTTCCTTAGGCTGAACATCTGCTATTTATGTAACTTAACTTTCCAAGTGGGCCATCTCAAGAACTTTGGGCAATATCTTTCCGCTCTAGGAATTTAACAAGGAAGTTACTGGCCATAATTGATGGCACTGTCTCATCACTGTCTCATAGTCACTCTGTAACAATGTAAAACCCAAAGACGATAATATGTCCTGACGTTTAGAGCTAAAGGAATTGGAATTGGTTCTTCCAGTTCACCCTGGTATTTCTATGTTAAATGGATAAATAATTTGGTAAAAAAAGAAATACACTTAAGGGTGCCTTGGTGGCTCAGTCTGTTAAGCGTCTGCCTTAGATCTTTTGACGCGGTTTGGACCTCTTTCCACAAATATGTATAATTATCCTATCCATGGAAATACTGCATGGGACATACTTATACTAAAATTTATTCATTGTTTATCTGAAATTCACATTTAACTGGGCATTGTGTTTTATCCAGCAACCCTACCTCAAGGGATCCATGAATACCCTGAAATTGAATGCAGATGTTCTAGGACATTTTGGCTGAATCAGGACCTGGGCTCTGTTCCTATAAACAGGTTAAGCTGTGTCAGACACACTTATTAATTGCTATATGGACCTTAGATGCTGTTGGGCATCTTTGTCCATAGACGGGTCTCTATGGACAAAGGAGCCTTTTAATCCCTTCTTCAATGTTTTGAGATTGAAAGTTATTAAAATGTGTGTGATGGTCTGGGAGGCCCTGACCAAGGGCATACAGATTACCTGAAAGGGCAGGACTCCTGAGAATTAAATGTTGGAGAAGTCAGGGCCCTTGAGAATTAAGTGTTGGAAGACTCGGGACCAATAGCTGGCATCAGTACAAAGGACTAAGCATCGAAGGGGAGCACTACTCCAGAACTAGAACCCACCTGCAGGTTTGGGCCATCAAGAACTGGCTTACCAAAGAAACCAGTGGCAACTAGGCCATTTTTGTTGTACACTACCATCAACTGAGGGAAGAAAGGTTCTCCATTGAGCTCTAGGAAATTAATGAGTCCCAACAGAACTGGGATTTGAACTCAGTAATTATATAAACACTGTGTTTCAATATTTTGTACAATAGCATAGCATCTGACTTTTCAGTGGTCCGGGTCAGATCATAAAGGGGCTTATAGGTGATGCTAATGGCCTTGAACTTTGTCTTAGAGATGATGGGGAATCCTTGGAGGATTGTAAACAGGGAAGTAAAAGGATCAGATTTGTGTGTCAGAAAAAAGACAGCAATCATATGATGGAAGAGCCAGAAGAAGGTCTAGAATCATGCACTCTTAGCTATGGGAAGGAAGATACAGCAGAGGCCTGCTAAACTGTCATGACCACCTATACATTTTGATGGACAGAGGTTCTTTGTATCACAAAGTTGACCCTACAGTACACCAAATCCCCTTTAAGCCTTGGTAGCCTCAAATTTGGTAGGAGGCCTTCTAGTATACAGATCTAGATGAGGCCTGAACCTGGTCCAAAAAGAATCCTAAGAGGCGATATACATCATGATCATTTTTAAATTGCAGCTACTCCCTTAATCGAGATGTGGGGTCCAAGTACCTTCCTTTTGTTTTGTTTTTATTTTTATTTTTGTTTTTTTAAAGATTTTATTTATTTTTTGAAAGAAAGAATGAGAAAGAAAGAGCACGAGTGGGGTGAGGAGCAGAGGGAGAAGCAGACTCCCTGCTGAGCAGGGAGCCTGACGTGGGGCTGGATCCTAGGACTCTGGGTCATGACCTGAGCCAAAGGCAGACACTTAACTGACTGAGCCACCCAGGCACCCCTGTTTTGTTTTGTTTTTAAAGATTTATTTATTTGAGGGGCGCCTGGGTGGCTCAGTTGGTTAAGCGACTGCCTTCGGCTCAGGTCATGATCCTGGAGTCCCAGGATTGAGTCCCACATTGGGCTCCCTGCTCCGTGGGGAGTCTGCTTCTCTCTCTGACCCTCTTCCCTCTCGTGCTCTCTATCTCTCATTCTCTCTCTCAAATAAATAAATAAAATCTTAAAAAAAAAGATTTATTTATTTGAGGGAGAGAGTGCACGAGCAAGTGCATGAGTGGGGGGAGGGGCTATGGGAGAGGGATAGAATCCTTAAGCAGACTCCCTGCTAAGCGTGGAGCCTGACATTGGGCTCTATCCCAGGACCCTGAGATCATGACCTGAGTTGAAATCAAGAATCGGATGCTTACCTGACTGAGCCACCCAGGTGCCCCATAAGTGCCTTTCTTTTGAATCTGGTTAGATGTTGTCTGCTTTCACAAGTAGAGTCCAGCAGAAGTGATGTTAGGTCAGAAAAGACCATACAGAGTCCATTTTGTTCTCTGAAATTCTCATTCTTGGATTCCTGAGCCACCATGTTAAAAAGAGGAACCACTCTGAGGCAACCATGCTTTCAGAAAGCTCAAGCCGCATGCAAAGACTATGTGTAAGCACTCCAGTCAAGAGTTCCAGGTAAGTACAGACTTTGAGTCATACCAGCTCAGGCGCCAGTTATTTCAGCGAAGAAACTTTGGATGATTCCAACTCCAAGACATTTGAGTCACCCTCAGCCACTCCAGTGTTCCCAGATGAGGGCTCAAACATCATGGAGCTGAGATAAGCATCCCTATTCTCCATCTGAATTCCTGACCCACAGGAGCAAAATAAAATGGTTGTTAATGTATCACTAAAGTTGGATTGGGTGGGTGGGTTATTATACCACAGTAGATCACTAAAGTTCTCAGGAACCCATCACCTTAGACTACATATTGAACCTATTCCCTTTCAGGGCTACATATTGCTAAGCATATAAATGCATTCATGAAAATGATACAATTCATAACCCATACTGGACAATCTTCCTAACTTTCTGATGATGGCTCTGCTATACCACTTATAAAAGTGAATTGCCTAACCATAGAGCATCAGCGTAGAGACAATGATTTTTGTCCTACATTTGAAGAATCTTTTTCAGGGCCCTCCAAGTCTAAATCCATATATTCAACACCCATTAGCCACAGACCAAAATCACATGGACCTCATAAATAAGATTGTCGAGGCACACGTATGGCACCACACATCATAAAGGCAAAATGACTGGGTCCTGTAACTTGTAATCACCAAAGAACAAACAAGGGTTTGTTACCAAGTTCTTGTTGCTTGGGGAAATAATGCAGATAGGAGATTCGGCCCAGTTCTCATTCCTCTGTACTATTACCCATATCCGTAGAAAACTTGTGCTGATTCCAGTGTATATAATAAAGGCTTAAAGGTTATTCTTGGAAAGACAGACACATAATCATAATAATATAGTGTGAGAAATACCGTGATAGTTTGCACAGGACATTGTGGGAGTGCTAAAGAGGAGATAATGAGTTGGTTTGGGATGTAGTAATGCTATAACGATTCCAATGTAGGTCAGTTCTCAAAGTATTTTTAGTTGCAATGAAATTTATAGGAAAAGAACACTTGAACAGATTTACTTGAACAGTTATAAATAGGTTCATTTTGCCATTATATTACACCTCTAATTTCTGAGAAATTTTCTAATTATCAGAATGTAAAAAATACAAGGGCACCTGGGTGGCTCAGTCGGTTAAGCGTCTGCCTTCGGCTCGGGTCATGATCCCAGGGTCCTGGGATTGAGCCCTGCGTCAGGGTCCTTGCTCGACAGGGAACCTGTTTCTCCCTCTGCCTGCTGTTCCCCCTACTTGTACTCTCTCTCTGTCAGATAAATAAATAAAATCTTAAAAAAAAATGTAAAAAATACAGGAAAATATGTGAAACAAACTTGTAGTTCTTTAATTGTGACAGGAAAAATTTTGACTTTTTTTTTTTAAAGATTTTATTTTATTTGAGAGAGAGAGAATGAGAGAGAGCACATGAGAGGGGGGAGGGTCAGAGGGAGAAGCAGACTCCCTGCTGAGCAGGGAGCCCGATGCGGGACTTGATCCCGGAACTCCAGGATCATGACCTGAGCTGAAGGCAGTCGCTTAACCAACCAAGCCATCCAGGCACCCAAGTTTTGACTTTTTCAATGAGATAGAAATAGGAACAAGGTAAGCCATATGCAAAGTAATATAGTCGTATAATAATAACTCTTGAGCCAATCCGAGAGAAATACTATTATCCTGCCTGAGTAGGATCCAACTCCCCACCAAACATTTTAGTTAAAATATACAAATGAGGGGTGCCTGGGTGGCTCAGTCAGTTAAGCGTCTGCCTTTGGCTCAGGTCATGATCCCAGGGTCCCCACGTTGGGCTCCCTGTTTATCCCTCTCCCTCCACCCCTCCCTCCACTCATGCTCTCTCTCTCTCAAATAAATAAAACCTTTTTAAAAAAAACTTGTATTGAGCGCCTGGGTGGCTCAGTTGGTTAAGCGACTGCCTTCAGCTCAGGTCATGATCCTGGAGTCCCGGGATCGAGTCCCGCATCGGGCTCCCTGCTCAGCAGTGAGTCTGCTTCTCCCTCGGACCCTCCCCGCTCTCATGCTCTCTCTATCTCATTCTCTCTCTCAAATAAATAAAGTCTTTAAAAAAAATAAAAAATAAAAAAACTTGTATTAAAATAAATTTTAAAAAATATACAAATGATGCAGATATTTAATTTAGGTGACAAAACCTAGAGTGAACCCATTTACTGAGGTTAACAGCATACTGGAGAGTTTGGGTCCAGTTTTGGATTTTGTTTGTTTGTTTAAGAGAGAGCATTGGGGAGAGGGGCAGAGAGAGAAGGAGAGAGAGAATCCTGAGATTACCACCTGAGCTAAAATCAAGTCAGATACTTAACCAACTGAGCTACCCAGGCACCCCCCAGTTTTGGATTTTTTAAGTATGATGTGTCTAAAAGATACATAGACCAACTTGGGAAAGGTTTCAAGTGTGGAAAAAAAAAAACAAACCTTGATAATTTTTTATGATAGTTTAAGATAAGAGAGTATTTAAAAGAAAGAATGTGTATTCCAGAGAAAAGAAAAAACTAAGAGATCACATTATAATCTACCCTGTAACACTTTTTTTAAATTTTTAAAAAAATTTTATTTATTTGAGAGAGAGAGCACAAGAGGGGGTAGGGTCAGAGGGAGAAGCAGACTCTCCACTGAGTAGGGAGCCTGATGCAGGACTTGATCCAGAGACTCCAGGATCATGACCTGAGCTGAAGGCAGTTGCTTAACCGACAGAGCCACCCGGGGGCCCTACCCTGTAACATTTCTTATAATAATGTCATATGTCACTTATATCATGTGTGGATGCCTTATCTCCCCAACGGGCCCATAAACATCTTTTTTTTTTTTAAGATTTTATTTATTTATTTGACACACAGAGAGAGATAGTGAGAGAGAGAGGGAGAGAGCACAAGCAGGGGGAGCGGCAGGCAGAGGGAGAAGCAGGCTTCCTGCATGAGCAGGGAGCCCAATGTGGGGCTCGATCCCAGGACCCTGGGCTCATGACCTGAGCTGAAGGCAGCAGTTTAACCAACTGAACCACCCAGGCGCCACCCCATAAACATCTTTAAGACTAGAAAATAAATATTATGTATTTCAGATACCAAGCCTAGTGCAGACATAAGGTGAGCATTTAGTAATTAGATTAAAAAATGAATAGGCCTTCCTACCTCTCTTCAGGGGGAAAAACCACACAGTTGGTTGCATTGCAAAATATCTATTTCCTTTACACTCAATTTTTCAAAAACATACACTTTAGTTTGTTCCTTTTTTTTTTAAGATTATTTATTTGAGAGCAAGAGGACAAGCAGGGGGAAGGGGCAGAGGGAGAGGGAGAAGCAGACTCCCTGCTGAGTGGGAGCTTGACGTGGAGCTCTATTCCAGGACACTGGGTCTGAGCTGAAGGCAGATGCTTAACTAACTGAGCCACCCAGGCATCCCTATTTTCCACAGCAGCTGTACCATTTTATATTCCCACCCGTGACTCACAAGGGTTTCAGTATCTACATGTATTCACTAACACTTGTTATTTTCCGTTTTTTTTTTCATTTTTTGGATAATAGCCATCTTAATGGCTGTGAAGTGTATTAAAATATTTTTATGTTCCACCAAAATTCACATTAGAATGATGACCTAGCCCGATAAGAAGAGAAAGTATAGGGGTGCCTGAGTGGCTCAATCGGTTAAGCGTCTGCCTTTGGCTCAAGTCATGATCTTGGGGTCCTGGGATTGAGCCCTGCATCTGGCTCCCTGCTCGGTGGGAGTCTGTTTTTTCCTCTCCCTTTGCCTACCCCTCAACTTGTGCGTGCTCTTTCTTTCTCTCAAATAAATAAGTAAAATCTTAAAAGAAACAGAAGAGAAAGTATATTAAATACATAGTTGAAGAGGCTAAAGTTATGTTGGAGAAAACATTTAGGCAATACACATCAAGAGGCTTAAAAAATGTGCAAATTTCAACTTAATTTATAGATGATTCCTCACATGTTCAAATAGACATATGTATAAGGATGTTCATAAAGCTTGTTTATGTGCTAATCAGTTTCAATATGAAGAGCAGCCCTTCCCCTCACTGAGACAGCAGATAGAATGGTTCTATGCCTTTTGTTTTTAGTGAGAGGACACAGAAGAGGGAAACAAGGAGCCTTTTCTTTACTTTTGCATTTTTAAAAGTCTGGGCCCTGCAGGGAAACAAAGAACTTATATGCATAGACAACACAGTAGATTTGATGAATAGAGCTTCTCCCTCCCTTCCAGTTTCCCTGGAAAAGAGAAAGAGGGAAAACCCAAAGTAAAAAGTATAGGAACCCGATAGTGGAGGAAGTGCCCTACACCCTGTCCCCTGACCACAACTACCACTTACCTCCACACCTCCATATGGATCCTAGAGTAGGTATAAAAAAGGTTTATGGTGGTCTGAGTGCAGAGGGTTTACTTTCATAAGCAGAGTCCACAAAGGCAGTAAGAATGCATAGTGGGAATGATTGGCTGATAGGCCCAGGCATGTGAGCCTAAGATAATGTCACAGGGCCCCCCTGCATGATAAGGGAGTAGTAGAATGATTCATTTTAATCACCTTGGGGTAACCAGCATCTGTGAAGGACTTTGAGCAGCCCAAGTATTGCTCAGAATGATTTCTGTACCCGAGACTGGCTCTGGCCTCCCAGAGCCAGTCCCTGGCAACCTGTCACAGGGGCTGACAATTCCAAAGTACCGGAGAGTGCCCATGAGGGAGGAGACAGAAATTTGTCTCTTAAGGAACCTCTGAGATCCAGGGGTGCATGGGTAGCTCAGTCTTGAGCTGACTCTTGATTTTGGCTCAGGTCATGATCCCAGGGTTGTGAGATCGAGCCCCAGGTCAGGCTCTGTGCTGGGTATGGAGCCTGCCTAAGATTCTCTCTTTCACTCTGCACCCCCCTTACCCCCACCCCGGCTCATGTGTGCTCTTTCTCTCTCTTTCTCTGAAAAAGGAAAAAAAAAAAAGAACCTCTGAGATCCAAAAGGAGAAAAGTACAGCAGTGATGGGCCTGGACCATGGCAAAGATCTAAATAGGACACTGATCATCTTGAAGATGCTGACCACCACCCCAATCAAGGTACACATTTCCATTTCCCCAGAAGTTCCTTGTGCCCCTTTGCAGTCAGTTTCCCCAACTGCCCCAACCCAGGAAACCACTGATGTGATTTCTAGGTTTATTGATTAGTTTTGTCTGTTTGGGAATTTCATATAAATGGAATAACAATCTATTATTTTTAAATATTTCATTTTATTTCCTATTAACTTCTTAGCTATACATCTCTTTTATTTTTTCAGTGTTTTCTATAAGGCTAATAAAATGTATTCTTTTTTTTAGGATTTTATTTATTTATATGGCAGAGAGAGACACAGCGAAAGAGGGAACACAAGCAGGGGGAGGGTCAGATGGAGAAGCAGGCTTCCCACTGAGCAGGGAGCCTGATGCAGGGCTTGATCCCAGGATGCCAGGACTATGACCTGAGCCGAAGGCAGATGCTTAACGACTGAGCCACCCAGGCGCCCTAAAATGTATTCTTAATTAGAGTCTATTTAGAGTCAATACTGTATCTTTTCCCACTTCCCACTTTCTACTTAACCCTTACCCCTACTCATGTGATACTTCCTGCTTCACAATGAAATAAGTTGACAACAAATAAAAATTTAAAATAAATTTACCTGCCCTCCTGTATTTTGTATGATTGTTCTCATGTTTTCCTTCTACATTTATTATAAACCCCTCTTTACATTTTTTTGTTTTAAACATTGTCTTTTAAATAAATTACAAGAAGAAAGAAAACAATCTTTTCTATTTTCCTGCTTATTTATAACTCCTCATGCTCTTACCTTCCTTCCCATAGATCCAGGAGTTTGGAAAGATACAATCATTTTTGAAGACCAAACTTCTAAGTACTTTGTACTCTACTAATTTACATTTCTGCTAGTAGTGGTGGTGATTTTCCTATATAAGAATCATAGCAAGTTAGAAAATACGGGGCACCTGGGTGGCTCAGTAGTTAAGCATCTGCCTTCGGCTCAGGTAATGATCCCTGGGTGCTGGGTTGGAGCCCCACATGGGGCTCTTGGCTCAGCGGGAAGTCTGCTTCTCCCTCTCCCACTCCCCCTGCTTGTGTTCCCTCTCTCGCTGTCTCTCTCTCTCTGTCAAATAAATAAATAAAATCAAAATAAAGTCTTAAAAAAAAAGAAAAAGAAAATATAACACGGGTGCCTGGGTGGCTCAGTCAGTTAAGCGTCTGACTCTTGATTTTGGCTCAGGTCATGATCTCGATTATGAGATTGAGCCCCGTGTCAGGCTCCGAGCAGGGTGTGGGGCCTGCTTAGGATTCTCTCTCTTCCTCTGCCCCTAGCCCTGCTGAAAATAAATAAATAAATAAATACATACATACATACATACATACATACATATTTATAATGGAAGGAAAGATTGTAAGAGCAATAAAAGCATAAACAACTGAAGAATAGAGTCAATAAGAAATGTGAAAGATTGGGCGCCTGTGTGGCTCAATTGGCTAAGCGACTGCCTTCGGCTCAGGTCATGATCCTGGAGTCCCAGGATCGAGTCCCACATCAGGCTCCCTGTTCAGCGGAGGGTCTGCTTCTCCCTCTGACCCTCTTCCCTCTTGTGCTTTCTCTCATTCTCTCTCTCAAATAAATAAAGAAAATCTTTAAAAAAAAAAGAAATGTAAAAGATTATGTCAGAAAAGCCACAAAACGATCAAGGGATGTAAAAAAGATTATCTTTTACATTTTAAAGATTCTTTTAAGGAAAAGAGGGACATGCTTTATTCCCAGAGAGAAAGACAATATGGTAATGATGTGATTTCTACTTTATTCTCAACAATTCCATGTCATTAAAAAAAAAAGATTTATTTATTTTGAGAGAGACCACACAAGCTGGAGTGGGGGGAGGGGGGAGGGAGAAGCAGACTCCCTGCTGAGCTCAGAGCTCAATGTGCAGGCTCCATCCCAGGACGCTGAGACTATGACCCAAGCTGAAGTCAGATGCTTAATCAACCACCCACATGCCCCAACAATGCCATGTCAATTTTATGGTCAATACAGCATATAATTGGACTTTACCTTAAAAAAATGTATATATATATATATATGTGTATATATATATATATATATACACATATATATATATGTATGTGTATATATATATATATATACATATATATATTCACGTATTAATAACTGGTATATATGATTGTGACCAGCCATCATGCTTTACATTTTCTACCATTGAATATTCTTGTTTCCTTTCTTTTCCTTGTCCCTGACTTTGGCTAAATACATTTTTTAAAAAATCTGTTGTTTTTGAAGTACTGCACCCTATTTCCATTCTTAGAGTGGTGAATTTTACCTTTTATAAAATAATAGTTATTGTTATTTTCTAATTATAAAAGTAATACATATGAAAGGAGGTTTAGAATACATAGAAAACTAGGAAAAATTTTACTGTAATCCCACCATGCAGACATAACCGCTGCTAACATCTTTAAACTTTTTGTGTTTTTAAATTTTTTTAAGGAAGTAACACACACTTCCTGTACAATTTCAATTAATACATGGGCACCATAGTGGACCATCTTACATTTTTGCGTATCCAGTATCTATTTCTTCTTTTTCTGGTAACAATACCCTGATTTCCCTTTGGAGCATTCTCTCTCCCTCACTTTAAGTCCATGTGTTTCAGATGGGACTGACCGCACCACCCCTCAGCTCCAAGAACTAGTGCAAGATGCAGGTTTGGTCAGTGATGATGACCCAGGCAAGGCTCATGGAAAACAATTCTGGAACTTTGGTTGAAACTATCGGGAAAGAGAAATTCTCTTTCTCTGCTATGACTCAAATCTAACAAATAGAATATGGTGGAAATGATGCTATGTGACTTCCAAGGACGTAGCTTCTGCTTGGCATTCTCCTTGAATTATTCATTCTGGGGTAAGCCAATCACCATGTTGTAAGGATACTCATATAGCCTTGTGAAAAAGAGTGAGCAAGCCACCTTGAAAGGGGATTCCTCCAGTCTCAGTTGAGCTTCCAGAAGACTGCAGCTCCACCTGACATCTAGACCGAACCTTCATGAGAAATCCCGAGCCAGCAACTGCTCAGCTAAGCTGCTCCTGACCTATAGAAACCTTGAGAGATAATAAATGTTTGTTGTGGTTTTAATCCATGAAGTTTTAGGGTAATTTGTTATGTGGCGATAGATAACTAATAGAAGATTGGTTTAGGAATCCAGACTTAAGCCAATGAGAACATGGCATTCCCAGGTAAACTTTATTAGTTTAGGAACAGGCATGTTACTAAACTGTCCCAAATCAACCAAAGGACAGGCTTCTTTTTTTCTTTTTTTTTTAAACTCTCTTCCACTTACCCATAAGCATGAAAACCTACATTCAGATTATAACTGGCAACTATCCTGTTATCATAAAGGAAGCCAATTTTAAGATGAATATAATATTGCAGGGGGCAAATTACTTAGACCAAATGAAGTGGGTCTTTGATGAAATTATTGAGCTATAGAAATAGCTGTAAATCCCACTTTAACTTTAGCCTTTCAGTTATATGAGCCCATCATTTTAGTCACAAAAGCTTTCTTTTGTTAGCATGTGTTTTGATATAAAACAGCTCTCTTTATTTTCAAACTTTTTTAGTTATATTATTTTGGGTATATCTTTGGCTCAGTTTTTTTCTTTCCTCACCATGACTGCCTATGAATGGGGGAATTTACTATACTTGCTTTTATTGTGCTTAATCATACATTTATCATATTCTTGCTATTTGGGCTTATGCATTCTATGTATTTTACTTTCTTGCTCTTTAGTAATTTTGAAGTCCTACATCAGGGGTTGCAAATCGATAGCTTATATTCAGCCCACAGATACAGTTGGGGTTTTTGTTTTGTTTTTGTTTTGTTTTTGTTTCTGTTTTGACCTCATAGAGTATTTAAAATTTTTTGAGCTAATATTTAAAACTATGGTTATTTCACACAGAAATTCAGATATCTATCTAGCCACACTTGAAAAACCAAAAGATTTATACTAAGGGGCTCCTACTCTCACATGGCAACAATCATCTAGAACTAACTAGTGGCTGGCGCCCTGGAAGAAGTGTGTGCCCTCTGGTTCACCATAGTCCCTACCATTTTGTGTGTGTGTGTTTCAAAGTGGAAAGTAAATTTCAGTTTATATTTATAATCTTTGCTTACACTATTGTTTTCTTATGGTAGAATATGCCTCTGTTCCCATGGTGTGATCATTTTTATTAAAGACCTAAGATGGCCGTTGCCATGGACTGAATTGTGTCCCCTGCCCCCCATACATATGTTGAAGTCCTAACCCCCAATGTAATGGTATTTGGAGATGGGGCCTTTGGGCAATAATTAGGTTTAGAAGAAGTCATGAGGTGGGACTCTCATGATGGGATTAGTGCCTTTATAAGAAAAGATACCAGAGGGCTTATTCTCTCTCTGCTCTTTGTGAGGACACATCAAGAAGGCAGCCATCTATAAGCCAGGAAGAGAGCTCTCACCAGAACCAGATTATGCTAGCACCCTGTTTTGAGACTTCTAGCCTCTGGAACTATGAAACCGTTTGAGCCAACCAGTCTATGGTATTGTTATGGTGGCCTGAGCTGAAAAATATAGCCATGTTTCAAGAAAAAAAAGTAAGACTGCCCACTTCTGTTACCTCCCCGACCCCTGTGGCCATTCAGCTTTGCAATTTCTGTTTAAATCCTTTTTCTCTTTTACTTGTAGTCACCCATAAATTGTTAATAATTATAATATGAACCAATATTTTTCATGACCATCAAGATACATTATCTATAATTTTGTTCCCCTATAGATGATTATTTTATTTTATTTTATTGGCTTAACAACAGGAATTTATTTTTCTCACAGTTCTGGAGGCTAGAAGTCTGAGATCAAGATGTCAACAGAGTTGATGTCTTCCGAGGCCTCTCATGTTGGCTTGCAGGTGGCCACAGTCTCCCTGTGTCTTCACATGGCCTTCCTTCTCTGCATGTCTATGTCCTAATCTCCTCTTTTAAAAAAATTATTTATTTTTAATTTTTAAAAAAATTCCAGGATAATTTATATACAGTGTTACATTAGTTTCAGGTGTACAATGTGTTGATTCAACAGTTCTATACATTACTCAGGGCTCATCATGATAAGTGCCCTCCTTAATCCCCTTCACCTATTTCACCCATCCCCCCACCCACCTCCCCTCTGGTAACCATCAGTTTGTTCTCTATGTGTAAGAGTCTGGGTTTTTTTGTTTTTCTCTTTTTTCTTTGTTTATTCTGTGTCTTAAATTTCGCATATGAGTGAAATCATATGGTATTTGTCTTTCTTTGACTGACTTATTTCACTTAGCATTATACCCTCTAGATCCATCCATGTTGTTGCAAATGGTAAGATTTCATTCTTTTTTATAGCTGAGTAATATTCCATTGTAGATTCCACCTCTTCTTCATCCATACATCAATGGACACTTGGGCTGCTTTCATAATTTGGCTATTGTAAATAATGCTATAATAAACATAGGGGTGCGTATATCTTTTCAAATTAGTGTTTTTGTATTCTTTGGGTAAATACCCAGTAATGGAATTACTGGGTCATATGGTATTTCTAATTTTAATTCTTTTTTTTTAAGATTTTATTTATTTATTCATAAGAGACAGAGAGAGAGAGAGAGAAGCAGAGGGAGAAGCAGACTCCCAAAGAGCAGGGAGCCTGACGCGGGACTCGATCCCAGGACTCTGGGATCATGACCTGAGCCGAAGGCAGATGCTTAACCATCTGAGCCACCCAGGCACCCTCTAATTTTAATTCTTTGAGGAATCTCCATACTACTTTCCACAGTGTCTGTACAGTTTGCATTCCCACCAACAGTGAACGAGGGTTCCTTTTTCTCCACATCCTCACCAACACTTGTTGTCTCTTGTGTTTTTGAGTTTAGCTATTCTGACAGATGTGCAGTGATATCTTATCATGGTTTTGATTTGCATTTCCCTGATGATCAGTAATGTTGAGCATCTTTTCATGTGTCTGTTGACAACCTGGATGTCTTCTTTGGAGAAATGTCTGTTTCATGTCCTCTGCCCATTTTTTAATTGGAGTATTTGGGGTTTTTTGGTGTTGAGTTGTATAAGTTCTTTGTATATTTTGGATACTGACCCTTTATCAGATATATCACTTGCAAATATCTTCTCCCATTCTGTAGGTTGTCTTTTAGTTTTGTTGATTGTTATTTTTACTGTGCAGAAGCTTTTTATTTTGATGAAGTCTCAGTAGTTTATTTTTGCTTTTGTTTCCCTTACCTCAGGAGACATGTCCAGAAAAAAGTTGGTATAGCTGATGTCAAAGAGGTTACTGCCTGTGCTTTCTTCTAGGATTTTTATGGTGTCAGGTCTCACATTTAGGTTTTTAATCCATGTGAGTTTATTTTTATGTATGGTATAAAGTGGTCCAGTTTCATTCTTTTGCATGTTGCTCTCCAATTTTCCCAACCCCATTTGTTGAAGAGACTGTCTTTTGCCTATTGCATATTATAGAGGATACTTTTAGCAAGATTTTATTCTCCCCTGTCTTATACCTCACTTCCAATTTCTTGTGATTTGGTTCAAGATTGCCATTAATTTTTCTTATTTTGTCTCTTCTATTTTAAGAATCTCTTCTGAGGAATTGCATTAAACTTCAAAATCACTTTATCAACAGCTATTTATACTTAACTGTAAGCTTGCCAATTTCTTTGTTTATCACTGTTTCTTATGTATCATTCTTTATTTTTTTGAGCTTTTTATTGTGATTCTTTTTTATTAAGGAAAAAAATCTGTGTTGATAGATGGTTGGCACTCCCTCAGAACTTGTGCCAGTCACTGAGCTGTTCGGTTTCCCCTGAGCTAGGCCTCCCACTTCAAGGCTGCAGAATTCTCTGGCAGGTTTTACCTTTGGTGTGATTCATGGGCCTGGAACAGATCTGCAAGAGAAGACCTTCCCAGGCAAGAAAGCATAGGAGGTGGAGGCTTAAGGTATTTCACTGATGGCATTTGACTAGTGTGCTGAGCATTTTTTTAAACTAATTTTCTCTTTCTTTGTTGTGGTTGCCTAAATTAGTTGGATCTCAGCCAGCTGGCCACTTCAGGGAGAGCTAGGTATAACCATCTAGAATCATGATTTTTTTCCCCTTAAAACGGTTAACCCTGCTCCAATGTCATTTTGTATCTACTGCTGCATATGAGAATGCATGGAAACTTGTGAGTTTCTTATTATCTTTGGAATATAGAAAAGTCACCAAGATTCACTTGGAATCATCTTTGATTCCCTTCTTTCTCACACTCCATATCCTACCCACCAGGAAATCCGGTTGGTTCTACCTTCAAAATATTTGCAGAATTTGATGACTTCTCAGCATATCTATTGCTACCAGCCTGGTCAAAGCCACCATCATCTCTCCTCTGGACGCTGAGGTAGTTTCCTAAAATGATCTCACCAGATTCACTCTTGTCATTTCTCTACTCAAAACCCTGCAAAGGCTCCCCATTCCACTCAAAGTAAAACAGAAGTCTTTACAATAGCCAACAAGACTCCACAGGATTTGAAGTGTCCCCCACCCACCACCTCACCTCCCTGACCTGATCTCCTACTGTTTTCTTCTTCATTCTATTCCAACCACAGTGGTCATTTTGCTCCTCTGTTTTCTCTGCCTGGAATGCTCTTCCCACAGATAACTTTACTATTAACTTTCTCGCCTTCTTCAAGTCTTTATTCAAATGATACCTTTCAAATGAGGCCTTGATTTCACTGATCACTCTAAATAATGTTATAACTAGCTCTCCAACCCAGTTACTCCTGATCCTCTCCTTTCTCTGCTTTATTTTTTCCCATAACACTTACAGTCTTCTAACATGTTACATATACTAGTAATTATTTTGTGAGTTGTTTATTGTCTCTTCTCCTGCTGGAATGAAGCTGCATAAGGGTAGGGATTTTTGTCTGTTTTGTTCATTGTCCAATTTCCAGTGACTAGAACAGTATCCAGCACATAGCAGGTGCTCAATGAAAATGTTGAATTGAATGAATAGGATATATCTAGATGTGGCTTATTTTTTAGTAACCTAAAATAAAGACAATACCAGTTTATATTTTTTTCCCAAATAGAGGTAATCTTTGGGAAATTCTCAATGCAAAAGCCTTCTTTTTCATCTCCAAATGAGATAGTTCCAAACTTTAAAAAATTGTCTATATAGTTGCTTCTCTGCTCCAAACCTTTCATCTGATTCAGCTCCATGGAAATTACTTCAAGACTAAGGTGGGAAAGGGGTTCCTCTTTAGTTTCTAGAAGCAAAACAAAAATTTTCTTTTTATAATTCTTGAATCATTTCATCAGGAAATTGGGAGAGATAGGAAATAGAATGTGTGTGATTTGTTCACCACCTTGGCCAATTCAACATGTGTTTTTTTATTAATTTTTTTACTAAACAATATTTAAAATATTCCTCACTTCTAGTTTAAAAGGTACTTTGGACAACTGTGGTTTTTAAAAATTTTATTTATTTATTTTAAGTAATTTCTGCACCCAACGTGCAGAACCCTGAGATCATGAGTCACATGCTCTTCCAACTGTGTTTTTTGCCAAAAAGTTCCCTCTTGCCAGAACTCCATTGCAGAAACAATGAAGGTATTTTAAAAATAAAATAAAAAGGGGCACAAACCAGCAAGAAAACAAAAATAAAGACAACAGCAATAATATTTTGGCAACTGGAATGTAGATGGATGGGTATTAACTGACTTAGTAGATCTTAAGCCAGCAACAGAAAAAACAGAGTCAATCTGATATATTACAGAACTCATAAAAGACTCAGAAGTTGGTGATGCCAAGTACTTCTGAATTGGAGGAAAATAAGGGGCTAAACCAGAAAGATTGAAAATATGATTAGGAAACCTTAGGCTCTCAGGGGTTCCCCCACACAAATGCTGACAAACAACTTTTGCTTCTTCCATCCTGGCAGAAGAATGGAAGCTTATTCTTTAGAGAGGGTAAAATGAAGGGTCTGGACTAGGTGATACCAGGTTCAGTTGAAGGTAGGGGTTTCACACTAAAAACAAGGATACTAAGTGAAAATTTTTATAATAAATGTTAAGATACTTCCCCTACTCCCTGTCCTTCTTCCTGCCTCAGATCTCAGAATGCTGACATCCAGGTCCATACCTGTCATTCAAGAGAAGAGACTTCTCTAGGGAGTCTGATCAGCCCAAACCAGCTAAAGGAAGTGCCATCAAAGGTTCCTCGCCTAAACAACTAAGTCAGGTTACCATACAGTAAAGGCCACAGTGAACAAGCCCCACTCACATACAGAGCCCAGAGGAAGCTCAATATTAAATATGAGCACTTAGCCACACAACATCAGGCATTAGATGAAAGCATCTAACATAAAACATAGTAACTAGGAGCGCCTGGATGGTGCAGTCAGTTAAGCGTCCCACTCTCGGTTTTCGCCTCAGTTGAGATCCAGCCTCATGTTGGGCTCTGCGGTCAGTGTGGAGTCTGCTTGGGTTTCTCTCTCCCTCTGCCTACCCCCAACCCCTCCGCCTGGCTAGCACTCTCTCGCTCTCTCTTTCTTAAGAAAAAAAAAAATCAATAGTAGTTTTGGAATTCAGAGTTGAGACGATCTCCCAGAAAGTTGAAGAAAAACTAAAAAAGAGATTAGAAGAGAAAAACAATGTAGGATCAGACTGAGAGGAATAACATTTTCAAATAGTAAGAGGTTTTTTTGTTTGTTTGTTTTTTTGTTTTTAAAAGAATCGAGGGTGCCTGGGTGGCTCAGGTCATGATCCTGGAGTCCCAGGATCAAGTCCCGCATTGGGCTCCCTGCTCAGCGGGGAGTCTGCTTCTCCCTCTGACCCTCTTCCCCCTTGTGCTTTCTATCTCTCATTCTCTCTCTCTCCAATAAATAAATAAAATATCTTTAAAGGGGCGCCTGGGTGGCTCAGTCGTTAAGCGTCTGCCTTCGGCTCAGGTCATGATCCCAGGGTCTTGGGATCGAGCCCCACATCGGGCTCCCTGCTCCGCGGGAAGCCTGCTTCGCTTCTCCCTCTCCCACTCCTCCTGCTTGTGTTCCCTCTCTCACTGTGTCTCTCTCTGTCAAATAAATAAATAAAATCTTTTAAAAAATAAATAAATAAATAAAAATAAAAAAATAAATCTTTAAAAAATAAATAAAAGAATTGAGAAAAATAGAGGGAAGAATAAAATAACCCAGAAATAATTTAGGATTTTTTCCCCCAAACCACAGGACATGAGTTTCCAGACAGAAAAGGCCTACCAAGTGCCCAGCAAACATGGATGAAAATGGACTACCACCAAGGTTTATCACTGTGAAATTTCAAAACACCAAGGAAGAAGGATAAATCCTTCTGCAGGATTTTAAAACACAATCAAAATGACATCAAACTTCTCAGTAGGAACACTATTATGAAAATATTTATAGGGGCACCTGTGTGGCTCAGTCGGTTAAGTGTCTGACTCTGGATTTTGACTCAGGTCATGATCTCAGGATCGTGGGATCCGGCTCCGAGCTGGGTGAGGAGTCTGAGTTTCTCACTCTCCCTCTCCCCTGCCCCTCCCTCTGTTCATATGCATGCTTGCTCTCTCACTCTCTCTAAAATAAATAAATAAAATCTTTAAAAAAAGAAAATATTTATTCATGTACAGCTTCAGGAAACTTCTCTAAGAAACAACTAAAATTCTCTACTCAGCCAAATTATCAATTAAGTGTTAAAGTAAAGTAAAAATATTTTCAGATATAGGACATCTAAAAAAAAGAAAATTGTTCTCCATTTACCCTTTCTCAAAAACAACTAGAAAATGATCTCCACCAAAATCAAGGAGTAAACCAAGAAGGGGGGAAAATATGATACAAAATTGAGGGTCCAACCGAAACAGAGCTAAAGTAAATCCCTAGGATGACGGTAAAGACAGAGACCAGTAAAACAGTGGTACAGGTCTAGAAAGAAACCAGTATAGACTACAGCCAAACAGAAAGCTCTGGAAGAGATGTCTAAAGAAGATTAAATTGATAAAATATTATTGCTAGAATACCAATGTTTTTGAATGTATCAAGAACAGATTTATATATAACTAGAGGAAGTTTGGGGTTAAATTAATAAATGAAAAACCAAGATAATCTCATAATAGGCAAAATGTGAAAGAAAGGAAAAGTAACCATGGTATAATACTAACTTTGATAAGAATAGGATTTATTTATTCAGTTTTTAAATTTTTTTAAATTTTAATTCCAGTATAGTTAATATGTGTTATATTAGTTTCAGATGCACAACATACTGATACAATAAGTCTACACATCACTCAGTGTTCATCATGATGAGTGTACAAGAACAACATTTACTCAGCCATAATAAAGCATATGCTGTATGGTGTTCTGTTGAAATTCTATTTCAATATATGAAAAGGATAAGGAAATGGGAAGGGCACATATGTGACATGGTAGGGGACAGCAAAAGAATCAAATCCTCATCTTCCATGAAAGGAAAACAATAGATAATACCTGAATTTGAAAAATAAGGAGTAACAATGTATGTTTTTTTATTTTATTTTATTTTAAGATTTTATTTATTTATTTGACAGAGAGAGACACAGCAAGAGAGGGAACAGAAGCAGGGGGAGTGGGAGTGGGAGAGGGAGAAGCAGGCCTCCCACTGAGCAGGGAGCCCGATGTGGGGCTCGATCCCAGGACCCTGGGATCATGACCTGAGCCGAAGGCAGACGCTTAACCACTGAGCCACCCAGGCGCCCCTCAATGTATGTTATTTTAGAGACAAGGAGGTAAATTCCAAAAGAATCATCTAAGAAGTCGAAAACTGGTTGTCTCTTGGGAAAATATTTCATAAAAAGGGTAAACAAGTAACAAAGGTATTAAGCTTTTCAAAAGAGACGTTGTTGGGAAACTGTTGATTAATGTATAGACTCGGTGAATAACTTTGAGGGAAAACTATTTTCAATCTAAAACAAACTGAGAACAGAAAATGGAAAGGATGGCTGTTTTAAATAATAAAACTTGTAGAATTATTTGACTCAATTATGTGAATGTATAACTTTGAAAAAACTAATTATAAAATATTTTATGTAATTCTCTTTGTGGTACTATGTTAAAAATAAAATGACTCATGATGACCGAATTAGTTGGTTAATTATTATTCTTAAATGGAAATTAAAAGCTAATTTTTCTACTTGATAACGTAACTAGCAAGTGATTGAGTTAAAATGTTGTGAAAATGTTTACTAGGGTATGGATTCATAAATTCCTTTGACCGGCACCTGGCTGGCTCAGTCGGATGAACACGTGACGCTTGACTTCAGGGTTGTGAGTTCAAGCCCCATGTTGGGTATAGAGATTAAAAAATTAAAAATTAATTAATTAATTGAAATAAAAAATATTTAAATAAATTCCCCTGACCCACAAAAAAGACAATGTGTGGGCTTGGTGGTGTGTGCTGTGGACCAGTAGCACTGGTATCTTATCGGAGTTGGTGAGAAATGCAAGACTCTCAGGCCTCACCCAACCTTTTTGAATCAGATTCTCTAGTGCCCAACCGCTGTAAAAATGTCTGCAGTCACCTCTGCCTCCTGAGACCTGGCGGAAACAGCTGTGCCTGCCCCCAAGGCTCCACCTTCATCGCAGGGAGCAGCACCGATTGTAACGCAGCCATCGAAAGTCCTATCAACATGCCCCCCCATGCAGGTGTATGTACAGAGGAAATTGCTATTTTGATGAGAATGACCTCCCCAAATGCAAGTGTCCCAGTGGCTATATGGGAAAATACTGTGAAATAGGGCTTTCAAAAGGCGTCCCTCCAGGAACAACAGTGGCTTTGCTCTTGACAGTCATCCTGATCATCATCGTTGGAGCTTTGGCAGCGTTAGGATTTTTCCACTACAGGAGAACTGGCTCCCTTTTGCCTTCTCTGCCCAAGCTACCAAGCTTAAGCAGTCTAGTTAAATCCTCTGAAAATGGAAATGGGGTGACCTTCAGATCGGGAGCGGATGTTAACATGGATATTGGAGTATCTGGTTTTGGGCCTGAGTCTGTTATTGACCGCTCAATGGTGATGAGTGAAAACTTTGCCGTGGAAATGGGGAAGCAGCCCATAATATTTGAAAACCCGACGTATGCATCCAGGGACTGTGATGTCAAAGTGGTTCAGCCAGCCCAGGTGACTGTATCTGGAAATGTGGATAACCAGAACTATGGAAGTCCCATAAACCCTTCTGAAATAGCCCCGGACACAAAGCCGACTTCCCCTAGTGCTGATGGAACTCAGGCAACAATATGGAATATCTTCAAACGAAAACCAAAACCAACCACCAACTTTGAAAATCCAATCTACGCAGAGATGGAGAATGAACAGAAGGAGGGCGAGGCTGTGACTGCAACTCCAGCACCTTCTCCTCCCGCTAAAAGTTCTCCGAGAGGCCCAGTGCCAACCTACACTGCGACAGAAGACACTTTCATAGACACCGCAACCCTTGTTAGAGAAGACTCTGAGGTATAGCCATGCCAGCTAGATAGGGAATAATTAGAAACACACTTTTGCACATATATTTTTTACAAACAGATGAAGAGAAAGTTAACGTTCAGTACTTTATTAAAAAAATATATATATATATTTTTCCCGGTTTGCCTATAGTTGGAAATGTCCATGGAAACTCTGCCTTGTGTCTTTTTTTTTTTTTACTTAATGCCGTCTCCTATTTTTACAAATAATTATCACAGTGTACTATATGTATATCTTTGCACTGAAGCTATCTGAAGGTGATTCTATAAATATATTCTACATTTGTAAATTTGGAAAGATTATCACATCATTAAATTTGCTGATAAACATGAAGTGGTGACTTAAAGACCTTTAAAACGGGTATCCTGTAGTTCAATATTAATTTGGTCTTTCTTTTTTAACAGACATTATGAGAAAAAAACTCCTATTAAGCCTGAGAAAAGGGAATGAATTCTTTTGCCGGCAGATCCTGTCCTTCCCTGTTCTGAAGCCACATAAGTAGCTGGAGCTCAGTGGAAGCCAAGAAAGGTTGAGAAGGTCTGCCCAACCGAAGGAGTCTCCTCCACTTGGCTGTCAAGATGTCAGAAAATTCATCCTATTAGTTACTCTTTTATATGTGGATAGCCAGTTGAAACAGGTTTTAACTGGAGCTAATTTACTAAGTCACTTATTAACGATTTAACAATTAACAATATAAACAATTCAGTTTATCAGATCTGGTCTCTTAGCAAAATCCTGATGTTAAAGGACCAGGAATAGTAAGCATTGAAGAGAACAAAGAATTGTCTGAATCAGCACTAATAGAAATGTAATACCAGCCATATGTTAGCTGAAATTGTCCAGTAACCAACAAGTAAAAAGAAACATATGAAATTATTTATAATTTTTTAACCCAATATATCTAAAATATTATCATTTCAATGTAGAATTAATGAAGAAAATTACTAAGGAGATATTTTACATTCTTTTGTACTAAGTCTTTCAAATCCAGTGTGTACCTACAACGCAAATCAATTTGGGCTAGACATATTAGAAGTGCTTAATAGTCACCTGCTGTTAGTGGCGATCATATTGGACAGAGTGGGTCTAAATCAGTGCTTCTCAAAGTGTGCTCCCTGGACCAGCAGTATTGATGAGGGATAGAAGCAGAAAAACATTCATCTAGGGGCTCCTGGGTGGCTCAGCCCGTTGAGCATCTGCCTTTAGCTTAGGTCATGATCTCAGGGTCCTGGGATAGAGGCCCACGTCAGGCTCCCTGCTCAGCGGGGAGTTTGCTTCTTCCTCCCCTTTGTGCATTCTGTCTCTCTCTCTCTCTCAAATAAATAAATAAAATTACAAAAAGAAGAAAAACATTCACCTTTAGCTCAGAAGGCTGACCTATAGCCTACATAGTTTCGATAAGGATCAAATACGTGCTGGTTGCTACATTCTTAAAGGATCTCATGACTGCCTATAAATTTCACTGATAATATTGAACTGAATGATAAACAGCAGAGAAATCTTGTGAAAGTAGTTTTATGAGTAGAAATATGAAGCAACATTTATGATCTAATACTCCCTGTGATGTGGTTTTAGAATATAAGTGAAGTTCGGTGGGGTGAGGTCCAGAGCTGATGACCAAGAAAGAATTCTTGAGATGTCTTTGGTGCAAAATGGTGGTTTTATTAAAGCATGGGGACAGGACCCGTGGGCAGAAAGAGCTGCTGCACCTGGGTTGTGAGGGTGGCTGGTTATATACTCGGATGTTGGGGGGAAGTAAGGAAAAGGGGGGTATCAAAAGAACTTTTTTTTTAAAGATTTATACTTATTTGAGAGAGAGAGAATGAGAGATAGAGAGCACGAGAGGGAAGAGGGTCAGAGGGAGAAGCAGTCTCCCTGCTGAGCAAGGAGCCCGATGCCGGACTTGATCCCGGGACTCCAGGATCATGACCTGAGCCGAAGGCAGTCGCTTAACCAACTGAGCCACCCAGGCACCCCTCAAAAGAACTTTCATATGCTAAAGACAACCAACCTACAAGATACCTACAAGATACCAGAGGCCTTGCTATTGTTAAGGTTGTTTTCACCTCTAGCAAGGTATTAACATTAAGATAGTTGGGAGATTCCTGGAAGAAAGTCACACAGGTCCCACCCAGGAGTGGAGGGTCGGGGGTAAGTTGCAGAGTGTCAGCTTATGCTTTGTCTTCACCTTGCCTTCTGCTCCCTTATCATCTGCTCGCCCCTCCCCCTTGAGCACGAAAGCATATAACCACCAGCTTCATAGAGCAAAGTGCCGCTCTTTCTGCCAATGGGTCCTGTCTGCATGCTATTTAACTAAACGTACCAAGTTGCATTGTAAGACATCTCAAGAATTCTTTCTTGAACTTCACACTCAACAGTCCTGCAACAGTATCAGCATAACCCTAAAAGCTGTTAGAAATGCAAATTCTCAATTCCTACCCTTGACCTACTGATTTGGAAAATCTGACGGTGTGGCTCAGCAATCTGCGTTTATCAAGGCTTTCAGAGATTCTGTTACATGTTAAATTTGAGAACCATTAGTCTAAATCATGGGGAATTGATAGGAGAATCTTTTTTCCTTTAATTTTAAATCATGGGAAATTGGTGGGAGAATTTTTTTTTTAAGATTTATTTATTGGGGCGCCTGGGTGGCTCAGTTGGTTAAATATCTGTCTTTGGCTCTGGTCATGATCCCAGAGTCCTGGGATCAAGCCTTGAGTCGGGCTCCCTGCTCAGTGGGGAGCCTGCTTCTCCTTCCCCCCTCTGTCCGTTCCCACTGCTCGTGTGTGTGTGTGCGCGTGTGTGTGTGTGTGTGTGCTGTCTCTCTCTCAAATAAATAAATTAATAAGAGAGAGAGAGCCCACGTGGCAGGAGGAGAGGCAGAGAAAATCTCAAGCCAACTCCCCACTGAATGAGGAGCCTGCTGTGGGGCTTGATCTCACAACCTGAAATCATGACCTGAGCTGAAACCAAGAGTGGGACGCTTAAACGACTGAGCCACCCAGGCACCCCAAAATTTTTTTCTTAATACATTCAACATGGTTCAAAAATTTTTAAAGTACAAAAGCATATACAGTGAAAAGCTTCCTTTCCTTCCCTAGCCCATACCATCCATTTTCCCTCTCCAGAAGCAATCAAAATGGTATGTTGGTAGGCAGCCTCCAAGATGGCCTCCCCTAATCCATGCTTCCTGGTATATGCTCCTCTCATATTGTGATGTGATAAGAAGCATGTATTTTGGTCTTTATCCCAATCCCTGGCCAGAGGTCTTAAAACCTTTATAATTTTCTAAGTGATAAAGGTGCTAGGAGTATCTTTTGTTTGAATATTTGGTTTTTGACCCTGATTCTTGACAGAGCTCCTAAATCTCTTGGAATTTCCTGGGTGATAAGAGTAGCTTTTTTTCTGATGAGTTGATTCAGTGTGCTCCTGGATACCTTCAGGATGGGGGCTGATCACCATAAAGACCAAGCCATGATTAGAAGCTTTTTAGGCCCACCCCCTATCCAAGAAGAAGAGTTAATAATCAATTATACCTACATTAGGAAGCTTCCATTAAAATCCCTGAACTACAGGTTTCAGGGAGTTTCCAGGTTGGTGAACACATCCAGATACTGGGAGTGTGGCACACCCAAGCCCCACGGGGACAGAAGTTCCTGCACTCGGGACCCTTTCAGACCTTGCCCTATGTATCTCTTTGGCTATCATCTGTGTCCTTCATCATATCCTTCATTACATAATAAAATGGTAGGCATAAGTAAGTATTTCCCTGAGTTCTGTGAGCTATTCTAGCAAATTATCAAACCTAAGGATAGGGTCATGGGAACCCCAATTTATAGCTTCAGTCATCAGAAGTATAAGTGACAAGCTGGGACTTGCAATTGACATCTGAAGTCTTGAAGATGGTCTTGTAGGACTGAGCCCCTAACTTATGGGATCTGATGCTAACTCCAAGTAGATAGTGTCAGAACTGAATTGAATTGTAGGACAACCAGCTAAAGTTGGAGTATTTGTCAGTGTGTGGAAACCCCCCCATATATTTGTTGACCAGAAGTAGAGTAGAAAACAGTGTATTTTCCCTTAACAACTCCTATGTATGTCCCCTCTCACACTGTACCAGGGCTAGTCTATATGACCAGCAGTATACTGCAGAGATGATGGTATGTCCATTCTTTTTTCTTTTTTAAAGATTTATTTATTTTATTTTAGAGCAAAAGAGAGTGAGTGGGGGGAGGGACAGAGGGAGAGAATCTTCAAGGAGACTTCCCACTGAGTGTGGAGCCCTACATTGGGCAGCCAAAACCAAGAGTCAGACGCTTAACCAACTGAGCCACCCATTCGCCCTGGTATGTCCATTCTGAGGCTCAGGTATAATAAGACATTATGGCTTTTGCCTACCACTGTCTTGGATCACTCACTGGGAGTGGGGTGAGGGGCACTGCTATGTTGTAAAGATACTCAAGCAGCGCTACACAGAGGTCCATGTAGTGAGGATCTGAGGCCCCCAGCCAACAGTCAGAAAGAAGCTGAGGCTTCCTGCTAGAAACCATGTGAGTGAACCATCTTGGCCATGGATTCTCCATGCTTAGCAAGTCTGAAATGACTGCAGCCCCAGATGACATCTGAATTGCAGTCTGATGACACATCTTAAGTCAGAACCACCCCACTAAGCCCCTTCTGGATTCTTGACCCACTGACACTGTACATAAGAAATATTTGTTATTTTAAGCCACCAAATTTGGGGATTATAGTCTTTGCAGTAATAGATGACTAATATACTATGGCCAGGAGAATTTTGAAAGAGTTAACTCAAGGTTTATACATATAGGAAACTAGGCCAAAAAAATCTAAACTGCTGCCCTTTGAATAGGGCAGGTTCTGCTCTAGGTTTTGCAAAGAGAAAAACAAAAAAACAACTATTCTTTCTTAAAGTGTTAAAAATTATAAACATAATGTGTCCTTCTTGTTACACATACACACACACTACAGAATTATGTGAAGTAAATAGGACAACTCCCTCTTTCTCTGAAACTGCCCTGATTCCATACATTCCTGAGTATTAATTCTTCAACTTTTCCTTCTTTTTCATGAAATACAAGATATTTTTAGTATATTCTCACTTCCCCCCACCCCCAAACCACCCAGAATCTGTTTCTTTTTAATGCTATCAGAAGAATAGTAATAGTATAAAATGGAGGTACCATATTTCGCCTGTCTTGTCCTTGGACATTTAAATTATTTCAAATTTTTAATATTATTAATAAATAAGAAACATTCCTTACATCTTTACATACCTGTGCATTATCTTTAAAATAAATTCTTAAAGGGCACCTGGGTGGCTCAGTCGGTTAAGCGACTGCCTTCAGCTCAGGTCATGATCCTGGAGTCCCGGGATCGAGTCCCGCATCGGGCTCCCCGCTCAGCGGGGAATCTGCTTCTCCCTCCGACCCTCCCCCCCTCATGTGCTCTCTCTCTCTCTCTCATTCTCGCTCTCTCAAATAAATAAATAAAAATCTTTAAAAAAATAAAAAATAAAATAAATTCTTAGAAATGAAATTGCTGAGTGGAAGAGTATGTACATTTAAATGTTTGATAAATATTACCAGATTTTCTTCAAAAAAATACCACTGTACACTTTCAGGAACTGAATCTTTGGAGATTTTGGATGCTCCTTTCCCCATCTCTACCCAAATTCTGATTAATGAAGAATATGCACACACAAAAAAATTGTTCAAATGGTAATTGAAATACAATTCCATTAATATGGACAAGATCCTACTACTCCAATGCTAAACTATAATTTAGCTTGGGTCTGATGCCAAAATACAGACTCTTATTGCAGGCCTGAATTCAGATCTTGTGACCCACACAGTCAGGCATTCTTGCAGAGAAATCAGTCAAAAATGAAATTCCCTTCCTTTTATAAATTAAAGCCACAAATTCTATTCTCCCAAATTTCTGTTGGGCCTGATGAATCTGGTTTCCAACAGCAGTAGCTATATCTCAAGTCCTCCCCCCATCCCTTTGGTGAAGCCCTATTTGAAACACCTCCAAAGTGGAACCAATCCTCCCTCTTGAGTAGCTCCCAGATGAAGGAGCTTTTCTATTGATTTATTTAATTTAATTTAATTAATTTATTTATTAGAGAGAGAGAGAGAGAGAGCACAAGCAAGGGGAGCAGCCGAGGGAGAGGGAGAAGCAGGCTCCCCACTGAGCAGGGAGCCCGATGCGGGGCTCATTGTGGGGCTCATTCCCAGGACCTTGGGATCATGACCTGAGCCGAAGGCAGACACTTAACTGACTAAGCCACCCAGGTGCCCCTATTCTATTGATTCAAGATGAAGAAGGACATGCAGAGAGGTGGTCCCAAAGGATTCTTTTTGTTGAGGAAGAGAATTAGGGTCTGTTTCTCAGACTTGGTTTGAAAAATAATTGACTGGAGACTAGAGGGGCTCATTTCTGCTTCATCATTGTTCTGTTGTTCCACTGGATGGATAGAGAAGTAGAGACTTGATTCCTGGTGCCAATGATTTTAGTAAACTATATTACTCAGAAATAGAAAGGTGGGCTGTTGGCTTACTGTTACATAGTTACTGATAGCAGAGTATTTTTCTAAAGTATAAATATATTGTTTCACTTACCTGATTAAAGACCTCTGGTGATTCATCTATGCACAAATCATAAAGTCTACAGTTTCCTAATTTGGCTTTTAAAACCCTTCACAATCTAATCCAAACCTACATTTCCACTTCTTTCATTATTCCTATCCTACCTCTTACCACACTTTCCTATTTTTTGAAATCCAGTTTTCAACTACGCCAAAAAACTGGCCACTGTCTCATGAGGCAACACATGATGAATCATGCTTTTGACATACCTTATCAATATTGAGAATACCTATTTACCCTGAATTATTCAGAACATATCCTGCCTGAGCTGTCAGGCAACTCAAAGTTAAATTTGATGTCTACTCATTGAACTGTTATTACTAACTCTTATTAATTAGCCTGATTATCTTTTCCATTTCTTTGGACCAGATCTCTGCCCTTCTATTTAAGATTTGGCTTTTTTAACTTATAAAATCAATGGAATATAGAAAGGAAGACAAATACTACATATTTGTTTTTTAAAAAGGAAATAATGCTGGGGGCGCCTGGCTGGCTCAGTCAGTTAAGCGTCCGAATCTTGGTTTTGGCTCAAGTCATGATCTCAGGGTCATGGAATCCAGCCCCGCATCGGACTCCTCAATTAGCAAGGAATCTGCTTGAGACTCTCTCTCTCTCCCTCTGCCCCTCCCCTGTTCACACACTCTCTCTCTCTCTCTCTCTAAAATACACAAATCTTAAAAAAAAGAGAAAGAATTCTATTATTTTTTTTAAAGATTTTATTTATTTATTTGAGAGAGAGAGAGAGAGCATGAGAGAGGGGAGGGTTAGAGGGAGAAGCAGACTCCCTGCCAAGCAGGGAGCCCAATGCGGGACTCGATCCCGGGACTCCAGGATCATGACCTGAGCCGAAGGCAGTCGATTAACCAACTGAGCCACCCAGGCACCCCAGAATTCTATTATTTTTTTAAAGGACTTAAATGTATACAGTTTTACTCCTAGGTATGTATATACCTAACAGAAATGTAGATATATGTGAACTAAAAAAATATATAAGAGAAACAATCATAGAATATTATTCATAATAAATAAAAATTAGAGACAACCAGTTGTAGACTGCACAAATAAATTTTGGTATATTTAATAAAAATACCATGTAAAAGCAGAAATTAACAAACTATAGCAAGATTCAATGTGACTACATCTTACAGTGATGACCAAAGAAGCCAGACGCAAAAGAAAATACTCTGTAGGGTTACACTTATAAAGTTCAAAACAGGCAAAACGAATCTATAGTGATAGAAATCAGGGAGTGTTTACCTCTGGAGAGGATGCCTGTGACTAGGAAGGTGTTTGAAGAGGCATCTGGGCTGTGTGTGGGTACTTTGCAATAATTTATTGAGCTGAACATTGATGTAGTAAAAAGATATTGATCTCATTATTTTTGATGGCTCCAGAGTCTTCCATCAGATGGATACTTACTAATTTATTTAACTGTTTCCCTTTTATTGGATATTTACCTTGAACTTAGGGGGTTTTAAAGGTTTTTTTATTCCTATTATAATGCTGCAGTGGACAACCTTGTATATATCTTTTTCTATGTGTATGAATATGCCTGTAAGATACATTTCTAGTAAAGGAAGTGATGCTTTAAAAGGAATACATGTCGTAAAGGTTAATGAACATTGTCATATAACCTTGCAAAAAAGCTGTACCACTTTGCATTTTCACTAACAGGACACCAGTGCTTGATATCCATAATCTGGAAATTCACTGGGTAGTAGTATTGGTCTTTTACATTGCTGCCTCTCACTTCTGCATTCTTTTTTTTGTTGTTTTGTATTTTTAAATTATTGGTGATACTGAAAAACTTTTCATATTCTTAGCCATCTGTTTATTATTTTTTTATGAGATTCCTATTTATGTTTTTCTCCTTTTCTCCCTCTAGGGAGTGGTTTACCTCTTATAATTTTTTAATTTTTCTTTTTTTTTTCAAGTATGATTTTTTTTTTTAAAGATTTTATTTATTTGACGGAGAGAGAGACAGCGAGAGCAGGAACACAAGCAGGGGGAGTGGGGGAGGGAGAAGCAGGCTTCCCGCCGAGCAGGGAGCCCAATGCGGGGCTCGATCCCAGGACTCTGGGATCATGACCTGAGCCTAAGGCGGACGTTTAACGACTGAGCCACCCAGGCGCCCCTACCTCTTATATATTAAGAACATGAACCCTTGGGGCGCCTGGGTGGCTTAGTTGGTTAAGCGACTGCCTTCAGCTCAGGTCATGAAGCCCCGCTTCGGGCTCCCTGCTCGGCGGGAAGCGGGAAGCCTGCTTCTCCCTCTCCCACTCCCCCTGCTTGTGTTCCCTCTCTCTCTGTCTCTCTCTCTCTGTCAATTAAATAAATAAATAAAATCTTTAAAAAAAAAAAGAACACGAACCCTTTTATCAAGTGGTGCAAAGTATTTCTCCTGGTTTGTCCTTTGGAGTTTGTCTTCATTTATGATGATTTTTGGCCTTGGAAGAAGTTTAAATTTCTGTGTGTTCTATTTTGTGTTTTTCATGGTTTCTAGTATCTTGTCAGACTTGAAGTCCAGTAGGCAAGTTTTTCAGAATTTG
This sequence comes from Zalophus californianus, assembly GCF_009762305.2. NCBI lineage: Eukaryota > Metazoa > Chordata > Mammalia > Carnivora > Otariidae > Zalophus > Zalophus californianus. Next base: position 25,159,369 of record NC_045610.1, read on the forward strand.
TTGTGTGCTGACCATTTTTTATCAGTTTTTCCTGGAACACGGTATACCCTGTGGATGTTCTAGGGGAGGAGATCAAGGTAATATCAGACAAGTCCTGCCCACACATCCTGGGCTGGCCTCCCAGACACTGGTCTGGAGCAAATGAGACAAGCAGTCTAGCTCCTCAAGGCCTTTATGAATGCCTCTTTGATACTGGCCTCTGAAGCCTTTGAAATGGGTCAAGGCAGAACATTCACTTTTTATCCAACAGCCACATTATATACTATCCAAGAAGTCACACATTATTTCCTGCTTAGTTACATTTTCAAGTCTAGTTTATTAGATGATGCCACCCAAATAATACTATGCCAGCTATTTTTAAAAAATCATAACATTTGGAATTTAATGTCCTTTTTCCTTGTTTTAAGAGAAATTAATGTTCTCCAAAATGAAACTCTCTTACTCCTAGTGAAAAATCAAAATCACCCAATTTTCCCTTTCCCAATTCTGGGCTTTCACTGGAAAGGTCTCATTCAGGGGCCTTATCATCAGGGTTCTTTCTTGACAACTGCAGCTCTATCCATCTTTCATTAGACCCACTGTGGTTCTTCCAGCTCCTCCTAGAACATTCCAATCCAATTCTGTACTTTTCCTGAGTTTTAGAAGGACCTGTGAAAATGTTTCAGCATAATCCCCTTGTGCACAAAACTTGGTTTCCTAAGCAATAGTGTTTTTGATGATCTAGCAGCAATCTAAATCCACAGGCTAGGTCCCAATCTAGCAGAATTTGCGTTGCTGGGGCCAGAGGGTAGAGACAACAAGAAAGGGCTTCCTCATTTTAGATTTGCCATGAATCTTATCAGTCCCTTCCAGATATTCAGAACACACCACCTATGAAATTATAGCTCAAGTGGGAGGACGTCTACTATAAGAAGTTGTGACACTAAGCTTCCTGTGGCCTGAGAAGAAAAATTTGCCTCGCATATAATCTTTCCCTTCCCAGACAATAGCATGTAAATTACTTTTGTCTCTTTGCAAAAAGAAAAAGGAAAAGGAAATTTATAATAGTTACTCCTAAGACCCAGACTAATGAGCATTTTTTTTTCCCTGTCCATCTTCCAACCTCTTTCATGGTGAGAAGTAGCAGTTCACCTCCCACGAAAGAAACCAAAGAGGCATATTTTCCCTTCCTCCTTCTTCCCAGCAGCCAGAACACAGAACCAAACAAATGCAACTACCCAGGAATTTGAGCCTTGATCGAGTGATGAAAAGATGAAGCAATGGTCAATTTCTTCACAAGGGGAGCTACTGTTTAAAAACCCCTACTTTGTGGTCATTGGCTACGGTAACCCTAGGAAATGAATACGGGCACTTAGAGTTCTTTTCTTTTTTTTTTTTTTTTTAAGTTTTTTTTTTAAAGATTTTTTATTTTATTTATTTGAGAGAGAGAGAATGAGAGATAGAGAGCACGAGAGGGAAGAGGGTCAGAGGGAGAAGCAGACTCCCCACTGAGCAGGGAGCCCGATGCGGGACTCGATCCCGGGACTCCAGGATCATGACCTGAGCCGAAGGCAGTTGCTTAACCAACTGAGCCACCCAGGCGCCCCTAGAGTTCTTTTCGTCATAGACTCTTCTAACTCCTGTCTGGTGGTGAGCTTCTAGACTGAGATATGAAGTCAATGAGCTTAAGGTCTGAACACTTCCTCTTAACCCTGCACCTCGTTGGTGGAGGAGCTCTCAGGGAACTAGCCTTCTGCTGTTAGCCCAGGATGCAACCCAGGCTCACACACTACCTTTCGTGGTGCTGTCACTTGTGGTGCTGTCTGGCTCCCACTTTGTGCCTCTTAACACCTGTGGTTTCCCTTGGTTTCACGTTCTAAGCCCGGCCTCATATGCACCCTAAGCACGCTGCTTTTAGCATATGTCTTTGGGTGTAAGATGGGCTATAATATTTCAAATGTTAATGTGTATTTCCTTACCTTTCAGATCACACACCAAAAAATTATTATTATCATTATCATTATTTTTTTTTAAAGATTTTATTTATTTGACAGAGAGAGCACAAGCAGAGGGAGAGAGAGGGAGAAGCAGGCTCCCCGCTGAGCAAGGAGCCCGATGTGGGACTCGATCCCAGGACCCTGGGATCACGACCCGGGCTGAAGGCAGCCGCTCAACCGACTGAGCCACCCAGGCGTCCCTATCATTATTACTTTTATTTTTATTTATTTATTTGTTTATTTGCTTTTTCCAGAAGAGATTTTTCCACAACCTACAATTATCTCTCACTCCCCTGTTGCTTTGGGAAAACAGGGGAAGAGATGGGGACATCACTGTGCCGTATCAGGAATAAAAGTCAGTAAATTTGGATTTGTAAGTTCAAAGGCCTTTTCTGTACTATAAAGCAAAAAATAGTAAGAAAGTCGATAAAAATAGCCAGCGGAGAAGACCAGGTAGTGACTTCTCACTCCCATCATCGCCTTCCCATCCCCACCTGGGAGGAGGAAAAATTCCAAAGGGAAGAAGGACCAAGTAGAAACAAACCTAAACACGCTATATTTTAAACATGAGTTAAGATATGACTGAATTTGGGGCGCATGGGTGGCTCAGATGGTTAAGCGTCTGCCTTCGGCTCGGGTCATGATCCCAGGGTCCTGGAATCAAGCCCCACATCGGGCTCATGGCTCAGTAGGGAACCTGCTTCTCCCTCTCCTTCTGCTCATGCTCTCTCTCTCTCTCTCTCTGTATCTCTGTGTCTCAAATGAATAATAATTAAAAAAAAATCTTAGAAAAAAAAGATATGACTGAATTTGACTGTTTGCCTTAGATTGGCAAGATTGTTTTCTGCCTTGGGCAGGCTGGGGACTCAAGGTCAGAAAGTACAGCTGAATTGTAGAGAATAGCTCTGTGTTATATGCAGCCTGAACTTGCAGGAGGCTCCTTAATTGTACATACCAGTGCCTCACTTCACCCTAGTACAAGCCCAGCTCTTTAGTTGCTGCTTTCAAAGGGTAAATTTCTTTCTTTTTTTTTTTTAAGATCTTATTTTATTTTATTTTAAGATTTTATTTATTTATTTGAGAGAGAGAGAAAGCACATGAGAGGAGGGGAGGGTCAGAGGGAGAAGCAGACTCCCTGCTGAGCAGGGAGCCCGATGCGGGACTCGATCCCGGGACTCCAGGATCATGATCTGAGCCGAAGGCAGTCGCTTAACCAACTGAGCCACCCAGGCGCCCAAGATCTTATTTTATTTTAAAGATTTATTTATTTATTAGAGAGCAAGTGTGAGAGAGGGCACAACCGGGGTGGGGGGTGGGGACAGAGGGAGAAGAAAAGGGAGAGAATCCCCAGCAGATTCCCTGCCCAGCTAGGAGCCTGACACGAGGCTCAATTTCACGACCCTGAGATCATGACCTGAGCTGAAACCAAGAGTGACTCAACCAACTGAGCCACCCAGGTGCCCCTAAAGATTTTATTTTTAAGTAATCTCTACACCCAATGTGGAGCTCAAACTTAGAACCCTGAGATTAAGAGTTGCAAGCTCTACCAACTGAGCCAGCCAGGCATCCCTCGGAGGGTAACCTTCAACAATTTCCTGAACTTTGGCTTTTTCTGGGAGGAGATCCAGCTACTTCTGAAAGTACTACTTGACTCCTCCTTTGTTAAATCTCTGGGGTCCCAAATCCTCCTTGAAATAGTGACAATGATGGACTGCCTATTTTCCAAGACTGTTATAGCTGAGTAAAGGCTTTTTTGTACGTCTCTTCACTTGTAAGAGCACAGTGTTTCTTTTTTTTTTTTTAAAGATTTTATTTATTTATTTGAGAGAGAGAATGAGAGATACAGAGCACGAGAGGGAAGAGGGTCAGAGGAAGAAGCAGACTCCCCGCTGAGCAGGGAGCCCGATGTGGGACTCGATTCCGGGACTCCAGGAGCATGGCCTGAGCTGAAGGCAGTCGCTTAAACTGAGCCACCCAGGATCCCGAGCACAGTGTTTCTTCTGATAGGGTCCTCTCCTCCCTCACATCCTGATAACCCTTAGTCTACCCTCAGCCAAATCTGTATAAAAAACTGCTGGTTGGGGGTACCTGGGTGGCTCAGTCGGTTAGTGTCCAACTCTTGATCTCAGCTCAGGTCTTGATGTCAGGGTCATGGGTTCAAGCCCTGCATTAGGCTCCACGCCCAGTGTGGAGCCCACTTAAAAAACAAAACAAAACTTGGGGTGCCTGGGTGGCTCAGTCGTTAAGCATCTGCCTTCGGCTCAGGTCATAATCCCAGGGTCCTGGGATCGAGCCCCACATCGGGCTCCCTGCTCCGCAGGAAGCCTCCTTCTCCCTCCCCCACTCTCCCTGTTTGTGTTCCCTCTCTGGCTGTGTCTCTCTCTCTGTCAAATAAATAAATAAAATATTTTTAAAAATTTAAAAAACAAAACAAAAAATCGCTGTTTGTTTCTTTGTTTAAAATTTCCTACAGTCATTCTTCTTTATGCCAGAGGCCCTTCCTCCATGTCTCTCAACCTAACCCATAAAGCTGAGGATTCCAAATCCAGATTCTCTTTAAATGAAATTTCATAAACCTAAAGGCCAAAAATGTCACTCATTTTCCTCCCACCTTTTTTTCAAGAAGCCACGCATGGTTCCCATGGATTATTCCATTCATTGTTGTGGATGCCATGGATGTCTGAAACCTGAAAGTATAAGGGCTTATCTAACAACCACTCAGAATTCCTAAACAGCAGTGAATGGGAAAGTGGTGGTGGTGTATCAGTTAAATTCCTTTGGATGTAAACAGAAAGTGACTGCCACATGTAAGGGAAAGAAAAGAAAAGAAATTTAATGTTGAAGCAGCTCACAGGTCTTAGAAAAAATAGTAGTCTTTTTTTTTTTGCCATTTTGAACATTTCAAAGTGTACAATTCAGTGGCACTAATTACAGTCACAATATTGTGCAACGTCACTCTTTATTTCCAAAACTTTTTCATCACCCCAAACAGAAACTCTGTACTCATCAAGCAATTACTCCCCATTGTCCCATACTCCCAGCCCCTGGTAACCTCTATTCTACTTCCTGTTTCTATGAATTTGGCTACTCTAGGTATCTCATATAAATGGACTCATACAATATTTTTCCTTTTGTGTTTGGCTTATTTCATTAGCATAATGTTTTCAACAAAAAACCCAAAATATCTGTTTGAGTCCCTGTGTTCAATTCTTGTGGTCATAGACCCAGAAGTGGATTGGCTGGAAAATAGGGTAATTCTGTGTTTAATTTTTTGAGGAACCACCATCCTGTTTTCCATAATTTAATCTTTTAGTAACATTTATTTTTTTACTGATTCCTTATGTGATTTAGAAACTTTCTTAAATGTGATCATATCAGAAAACTTATAATGGATAAAATAATCTTGTTTTTTTCCATTTCTGCAAAAAATAATTGGAATTTTGCTACGGATTACATTGAATCTGTAGATCACTGAGTAGTACTGACATCGTATCAATATTAAGTGTCCTGATCCATTACATGGAATGTCTTTCAATTTATTTAGGTCTGTAATTTCATCCACCAGTGTTTGATGGTTTTCAGTATATAAGTCTTATACCTCCCTGGTTGAATCGATTCCCAAGTATTTTATTCTTTTTGATGCTATTGTAAACAGAATTTTTGTTTGTTTTCAAGGAGCTTACTGTTCATTAGGAGTGTATATATAAAAGCAATCTTTTTGGGCGCCTGGGTGGCTCAGTTGGTTAAGCGACTGCCTTCGGCTCAGGTCATGATCCTGGAGTCCCGGGATCGAGTCCCGCATCGGGCTCCCTGCTCGGCAGGGAGTCTGCTTCTCCCTCTGACCCTCTTCCTTCTCGTGTTCTCTATCTCTCATTCTCTCTCTCTCAAATAAATAAATAAAATCTTTAAAAAAAAAAAAAAAATAAAAGCAATCTTTTTTTAAATAGACGTATAACTGACATATAACTTCATATTGGTTTCAGGTGTACAACATAACAATTTGATAATTGTATACATTGTGACAGGTGGGGATACTGACCACTAAACTAATGAGGAAGGAGCTAATAATTGTATATACTGTGAAATGATCCTCACAGTAAGTCTAGTTACCATATGTCATCATACTTAATTACCAAAATTTTTTTTCTTGTGATGAGGACTTCCAGGATTTACTCTCGTAGCAACTTTCAAATATGCAATACAGTATTATTAATTATAGTCACTATGCTCTACATGACATTCCCATGAGCTATTTGTAGCTCCACCAGCTGGTGTATAGAAACAGAACTGATTTTTGTGTGTTTATTTTGTACCTTGCAATATTACTAATATACTTTATTAGCTCTAACAGTTTTTTTATGGATTCTTTTTTTTAAAAGATTTTATTTATTTGACAGAGAGAGACACAGCGAGAGAGGGAACACAAGCAGGGGGAGTGGGAGAGGGAGAAGCAGACTTCCCGCGGAGCAGGGAGCCTGATGCGGGACTCGATTCCAGGACCCTGGGATCATGACCTGAGCCGAAGGCAGACGCTTAACAGCTGAGCCACCCAGGCGCCCCTGGATTCTTTTTTTTTTTTTTTTTTGAAGATTTTATTTATTTACTTGAGAGAGAGAGATTGTGAGAGAGAGAGATCATGAGCAGGGGGGAGGGGCAGAGGGAGAAGCCGACTCCCCGCCGAGCAAGGAGCCCAATGCAGGACACGATCCCTGGACCCCAGGATCATGACCTGAGCCGAAGGCAGATGCTTAACCGACTGAGCCACCCAGGCACCCATTTTTTGTGGATTCTTTAGGATGTTCTACATATAAGATCATACCATCTGCAGATAGAACTAGTTTTACTTCTTCCTTTCTAATATGGATACTTTTTATTTCTTTTTCTTTCTTAAATGCTCTACCTAGATTAGAAAGAATAGACCCTAGAGCAGCCCAGGCACCTCAGAGAACTTCTCATTGGTATGCTGCCACAAGGGCATCTCTATTCTAAACTGTTTCTGTGTGTCTCCATTCAAGATTGCAATTCCTGGGAGATAGAATCTGCACATGTTCATGACCGCTGGTGGCCTTATCCCTGCAGATGAAGTGTTATGATTAGCCTGGTTTGGTCATATTCCTTCTGCCTAGAAGTTGAGTCCGCTACCAGAAGAAAGTGATGGCAGAGACGCCAAGCAGATTAAAGCAGTAAGTACTTCAGTACTTGAGGATCCCCACAAAGAAACCACCTATCTGGTCTGTATAAATTTGATCGAGGTGTCTATTTTCTTGTTGATTTGCTAGAGATAAGTAATAAGTTCATTCCTGGTACTTTCCTGTCCACTGGGTGGATTAGGATTTCTGTGAGGCAATAAGAAAATTCCTTATTTTGGGGGTGCCTGAGTGGCTCAGTCGGTTAAGCGTCTGCCTTCCGCTCAGGTCATGATCCCAGGGTCTTGGGATCGAGCCCCACATCGGGCTACCTGCTCAGAGGGGGCCTGCTTCTCCCTCTCCCTTTGCCCCTCCCCCCTCCGCTTGTGCTCGCTCTCACTCTCTCTCTCACTCTCAAATAAATAAATAAAATCTTAAAAAAAAAAAAGAAAAGAAAATTCCCTTTTTTGGATCAAAGCATTAGACCTAGTGCCTAATGTCCCCCCAGAGAGAAAAGAAGCGGAGTTAGTTCCGGTGTTCCTAACCAAACAGAACCTGCCTATTCATCCTCTGAAACATCAGGATCATTAAGTCCATCATGTACTAAGATTTGGAACCCAGGTGACACCTGAGTCTCTATCGCTTACTGTAGACTAGCAACAGAAATCTCTCTTACATCCTGATGATATGTAATATATTTCTTTTCTGCTAACAAGTGTCCTCAAAGGACCTGGTTTCCTCAGAAGAGGCACACCATCTCTGAAACTGGATGTCAACTTTAGAACTTTGGATCATTCCCCAATTAGGCAAGAACAAATCTTGAAACATGATTTTATCCCTTCTATTTTGAAAATGCCCCCTGGTGGACAGAACTAGTATAGTTGCCATTATAAAAACCTGTCAAAACAAAGTCCCTGGGGATAATAGAGTGCCCACAGGGTGTGAACAAACCCTCCACTTGGGGCTACTCACCATATAGTCCAGCCAATATGGCCTTTGATGACCACCACCTTTTCTCTTGTCTTTTCTGCTTCCCTCTAAATTAATCACAATACATCATTAAGAGGAAAATATTTGTTGCTCCAATTCATGTTAATCATGCTGTCCAAGTTGTTAGCTCTTGTGGTAGCAAGATATTTTGGGTATATGCAGTAAAGGTTCAGGTGCTAGGCAATTACAGGAAGTTAGTAATTAGCATATCCACTCTCCAACAGCATAGAGTGCCCGTACCCAATAGGAAAAGCACTAAACCAAAAATCCTATATATCATGTAAGAATTCAATAGATGCCTTATTGTTTGCAAAAATATAAATTATGGCTGTTTCTCCCCACCCATAAGAGTAGCAACTAAAAGCTCTGGAAGTCTTTATTTGTTTTTTGGGTTTTTTTTTTTTGGTAAAGATTTTATTTATTTGACAGAGAGAGACACAGCGAGAGAGGGAACACAAGCAGGGGGAGTGGGAGAGGGAGAAGCAGGCTTCCCGCTGAGCAGGGAGCCTGATGTGGGGCTCGATCCCAGGACCCTGGGATCATGACCTGAGTCGAAGGCAGATGCCTAACGACTGAGCCACCCAGGCGCCCCTCTGGAAGTCTTTCAAAGGTAAGAAGCATTCCGGGGCACCTGGGTGGCTCAGTTGGTTGGGCGACTGCCTTCGGCTCAGGTCATGATCTCGGGGTCCTGGGATCGAGCCCCGCATCAGGCTCTCTGCTCAGCAAGAAGCCTGCTTCTCCCTCTCCCACTCCCCCTGCTTGTGTTCCCTCTCTCGCTGTCTCTCTCTCTCTGTCAATTAAATGAATAAATAAAATCTTAAAAAAAAAGGTAAGAAGCATTCCTTGACCTCAGACATTGAACAGTTATAGACAAGATCCTTGAAATCTTCTCTTGAAAAATGTTAGAGTAAAACTGAAATGATATTTGGGTTTAAACAGAAAAACAATGTGAAACTTACTCAAGTACTTGAAATGTCAAATTATCAGTGGCTGCACTTTTACTGAGTCATATGGAAGCCCTTTTGTGTTTCTTCCCTTTTGTTGATCTATCCTAGGTTGAGTGGAATAGTAAATTTCTCCCTCTCTCCCAACCAGGAATTTCATATTTGAATATAGTCAGTTGGAGGAAGTGACAGAAGTAAACACCATTACAAGTTATGTCATCGGGCGCCTGGGTGGCTCAGATGGTTAAGCGTCTGCCTTCGGCTCAGGTCATGATCCCAGGGTCCTGGGATCGAGTCCCGCATCAGGCTCCCTGCTAGGCGGGGAGCCTGCTTCTCCCTCTGCCTCTGCCCCTCTCTCTCTCTCTCTGACTTTCATGAATAAATAAATAAAACATTAAAAAAAAAACAAAAAACAAGTTATGTCATCAATAATAGTTTCTGATGAGAAAGTTTTAAAAATCAGGGAAGGGTCTATGGCAGACCTCCTGGCTTCTGCATTATAACCTCTTGACCCATCTCTGCTTTCAGTCACAGCTGTGGTAGACAGTTCTGTGTGAGCTAAGACTTGCTTAACACTGACAGTGCCCATGATCATATACTGTGTGTCTTGTGTATTCTTTTTAAATTTTTTAGTTTATTTATTTGAGAGAGAGAGAGCAAACAAGCAGGGGGGAGGGGCAGATGGAGAAGCAGACTCCCCGCTGAGCAGGGAGCCCGAAGCAAGACTCTATCCCAGGACCCTGGGATCATGACCTGAGCCAAAGGCAGACGCTTAACTGACTGAGCCACCCAGACGCCCTGCGTCTTCGTGTTCTGCCCCAGAACAGTCTCCAATGCCGCAGGAGTCTGCTAGACCCATAGACAAATGCAGTCCAGGGCAAACTCATCCAAAGGTGAATGAGAAGGGATGATGATCTACCCTCCTGTCCTTCAGACGGATCATTCTGGGAGGCATCCTGTAGTTTCTCAGGAGGCTCTGACTAACTGGAGCCCCTGTCACCCACAGAAACAACCTAGATAATGGCCCTTACATGCTCTTTTCCTTCTCTATTTTATTCTACTCAGCCCTTCCTGTGATAATCTTCCAAATAAACTACCTTCATTCAGTTCCTTGTCGCAGGCTCTGCTTTCAGGTGAACCAAAGAGTCATCATCGATATTTCAGTTCTCTCTACAGGAACCTGGATATCTTGGCACCTGGTCCCTCTAGGGAATGATGGCTGGGGACATGTGGGAACAAACGGATGGTTTTGAGTATGGGATAAACTGCAGCAGAGACAGGTGAGGGAGGAGAGAAAAGAATTCAGACGTGGACAAGGTAGAAGAGGAAGGGTGTTGGTGGAATGGGGAAGAGGGTGGGTGGGGATCCTGGACAATCTGAAAAGGAGCACACACCTTCACTCTAGAAAGGAGACTAGCTCAAGACTGTACTCAGGCTACATTGACATATTTTTCCCCCTTTCTATTCTTTTTTTTTTTTTAAGATTTTATTTATTTATTTGACAGAGAGAGACACAGCGAGAGAGGGAACACAAGCAGGGGGAGTGGGAGAGGGAGAAGCAGGCTCCCTGCTGAGCAGAGAGCCTGATGTGGCTTGATCCCAGGACCCTGAGGACCTGAGCCCAAGGCCGACTGAGCCACCCAGGAGCCCCTCCCCCTTTCTATTCTTCCTCTAATTCTTATTCGGATAGCTCCAGGGATTCTGTGAGCCCCAGCCACTTGCAGGAGCAAGCAGTAATGGCTATTCTCTCCATTCTAGGGATGATATATGGTAAGTATGAAAATTCTAAGGAGAGAAGGGAGTGCATGGTTCAGGCCTTATGCCCAAGGATCCCTAGCTTATTTCTACCCTTCCTTAACCCCTTATCTCCCTGCTTTTCTTGATACCCCTAGCTGGTCATCAGGTAGACTTTCATGATAGGTTAGAGGAAGGCAAAAGCCACTGAGCTCTTCATTTTCACCCTGTATATTTGATTCTCAAGTTCCGGAGTTGTGGCCCAGCCTCAGTGCCAGGTCACTTTTGTACCCTTACAGGATCACAAGATTATATCACATTCCCCTCTAATTTGTCCAGAGGAGTAATTCCCCTTTTCTTGCACTCCTTGGGAATGGGGTCCTTGATCCTGTAATTCATTCTTTAAACTTACGAAGAAAAATTAAAATCCATTAGGAACAAGAGGTATTCTTTACTTGGATGTCTTTGCCAAGGGAATCTGTGTGAGAAGGCATGTCTTCTACAGTCTACAGGACAGCCTCAGCTTTCACTTTCTACTTGAAAAGAGCCTTAAAATCAGCCTGAAGTTAGTAACTAGGACCTTTTCCATTCCCATGTCTCTCCCGGGCATGTGCACAGCCTTGTGCATTTACACAGCCTTTTATTTTTATTTCTTTATTTTTTTAAAGATTTTATTTTTAAGTAATCTCTACACCCAAGGTGGGGCTTGAACTCACGACCCCGAGATCAAGAGTTGCTTCTTCTAGGGTGCCTGGGTGGCTTGGTCGTTAAGCGTCTGCCTTGGCTCAGATCATGATCCCAGGGTCCTGGGATTGAGCCCCGCATCCGCTCCCTGCTCCTCGGGAAGGCTGCTTCTCCCTCTCCCCCATTTGTGTTCTCTCTCTGTCAAATAAATAAATAAAGTCTTTTTTTTTAAAGATGTTATTTATTTATTTGACAGAGAGAGACACAGCAAGAGAGGGAACACAAGCAGGGGAAGTGGGAGAGGGAGAAGCAGGCTTCCCATCGAGCATGGAGCCAGATGTGGGGCTTGATCCCAGGACTCTGGGATCATGACCTGAGCCGAAGGCAGACGCTTAACTCCTGAGCCACCCAGGTGCCCCAATAAATAAAATCTTAAAAAAAAAAAAAAAGTCGCTTGTTCTACTGACTGAGCCAAACAGGTACCCGTACACAGCCTTTTTCTCTTTTTTAAGATTTTACTTATTTATTTGAGAGAGAGAAAGAAACAGAGAGAGAGCATGAGCAGGGGGGAGGGGCAGAGGGAGAGGGAGAAGCAGACTCCCCTCTGAGCAGGGACCCCAATGCAGGGCTTGATCCCAGGACCCTGAGATCATGACCTGAGCGGAAGGCAGATGCTTAACTGAATGAGCCACCCAGGTGCCCTACACAGCCTTTTAGTCCCCCTGGAATAAGATGTAGCTTTTCAGAGTTCCCCATGGTTATCTAGTTCTTCAGGAGGTATTCTTAAATGCCCATCCTGTCTCTTGCTAACCCCAACGAAAAGCATAGCTTTATGCAGCAGCAGAGTTGCCAATAGATGGCTATTATTTTGAAAATGCCCTCTAAGTAGGGCTTTTTTTTTTTCTTTTTTCTACTGAGCTGAATTCTGAGTCAAATCAAATAGCCAGAACTAACTAAAGATAGAGATTTTCTAGGGAGCTGCAAATTTGGACAAGATATTGACTGTACTCTGGGGACGTTGCCTTTAACTGAGCTCCACAAGAGGTCAGTCCTCTCCATTGGCTGCAAGACTGATGGCTTTTTGTGGCTACCACAAATGGAGCTGGGGAGGGAGTGTGGATGGGAATAACATCCCATCCACAAGTTAAAATACCACAGATCCCACTTTCTAACCGAAGCTCAGTAGTTTCTCTTGGATAGATGACTTCCAGTTTGTTCTGGGGCTCTGGTTAATTTCCAAAGTTCTAAAATGGTTCATTTTAGTTGTTTTGCGGGTGTTTTTATTGTTTTTGTGGAAAAGCAAGTTCGCTGAGGTCCTCCTTCTGCCATTCTGGAAGTTGATCTCCAGGCAAGCTCATTCCTAAACACGGTTCTTCCTTGCACATATCCTACACCACCGCAGCCGAGCTTTTATTTAAAGTTTGTGCCGCTTCCACCAGACTCAAGCTCAGACTGTGAGTCCTCGTCACAGCGTAATTTAAACTTACTCTGATGTGAAATACCCCAGTTACATTTAAAGTGTATGGTTCTCTTAAATGGAACTTCCAGAGGTTGCTGGAACACATCTCATCAAGAGCATACTACTAGCCTTCTGGGCAATAGAAGATTGCTTACTGATAGACCCTGGACAGAAGGTGGTAACTGGCGTATTGTCAAGTTCTCTGTACAACTGCTCTGGCTGAAACAAATCCCAGTAGATTCTTCTGGTTCTGTTTTTTATCCATCCTATCATCCAGGATGTGTTCTTGATCCATCATTGCTACCTTTGGGTAGGGAAAAGCATATGGGCTATTTAGAATGAGTGCTAATCTTTCCGACTTAGCTCTGGAACTTACACCTGGCATTCGTGGAGCCAATCCAATTAGAGGAGCCAACTCCTCAGTCCCTCCTCTGAGGATCAGATGTTCATATCATCTCTATGTCATTCATGACTTTACTTCTGGGACATGAACTGTGCCTTTTTGGGGTTCCTAGGCGCTAGTCTGACAAAAGCTTTTTGTCTTCAATGAGTTTTTGTTATCCTCCAATGATTGAGACATATACATCTACTCTCCCCTATCTCTATGGAACTGATTGAAATAATCAAAGAAAAATTACACCAATGATGAAATGATGGAAGGGAGACAGAGATATATACCATAATCACAGAAGAATTTCTGCTGGATAATCGTCCCTGAGGACTCAATGAAAGGCAAAAACCCACACATATAATTTCCAAGAGAATAGGGCAGTATCATGAAAACTAAGCAGAGGAAATCCTGGCAGATCTACATGAGTACCTACTAATTAAAGAAATAGAATCTCCTAGAAAAAGCTGTTTTTTGGAGTGATGAGGGCCTTTATTACTTGGAAACTCTTTTGATACCACAGATCAATAGCACCTGAAGGCAGGTGCAGAGTTTAGAAAAGGAGGCCATGAAAACAGAAAAACTTGTGGAGAGGTTTTCCCTGACTGTACATGTCATTAGAGTAGGTAGTTCATGTCACCACTGGGAGAAGTTTCCTTGTTTTTAGGGGCAACTGACCCCATGAGGCAGCTACTCTTAACTTACAAAACAGCCAGGAAGGAAGCCATACACCTGAACCCAAAGCAGAAGCCAGGCCAAACAGAAAATTGATACCAAAACCTGTTACCTGGAGCAGCAATTTGAACAAACAGTGGGGAAATTTTCACCAAGACAAACTTCTGGATAAGATGATCCATGATCCTGACTTCCTCTCAGTCCTGTTTAGGATGCTGAAATGCTGAACTGATGATTTAAACCCACATAATGAAGGATTCCCACAGTAGCCAGGTAAATAGTGAGGGACCCAAGAAAAATAAATGCACAATATTTTTAGTCAATTATCATGTCTATCTAAATCAGGGGTCGGCAAGGGTTTTCTTAAAGGGCCAACTAGGTAAACATTTTAGGCTTTGTGGGCCAAGAGATACAACCAAGGCTATTATGCAGATACTTATAAAATTATTTAAAACATAATCATTAAAAAATATAAAAAACCATTCTTAGCTTGTGGGCTGTAAAAAGAAAATAGGTGCCTGGCCAAATATGGCCCGTGGGCTATAGTTTGCTGATCTAGACTTAACTTCACTCAAATATGAATAATGACAGAAAACAACTGGGCCTGTGACTCTGATGAAACATAGAAAAGAAAGGTAAACAGCATACACAATAGATAGATATGTTAGTTAAGATACTTTTGGTCATGACAGAAATCTGATTCAAACCAGCTTAAGTAGGAAAAGATTATTAGCTCAGATAACTGAGGATGGGTGGCTCAAAAGGAGGAGCAACATCATCTTTTCATCCCATCTCTTTCCTCAGCTTTTCTCTATGATTCAGTCACTTTCCTTCTGCAGATGTAAGATAAAAGAAATGAGTATTGTGCCAGAAATCTGGATTAAGTGAAAGATTTGAAGAAAATAAAAATTACCAATACCAACCAAAAAAATCTGTACAAAGACATAACATGAAAATGAAATAAAAACATGTCAAGAGTGAGCAGCAGAGGGACGCCTGTGTGGCTCAGTTGGTTAAGCATCTGCCTTCGGCTCAGGTCATGATCCCAGGATCCTGGGATCACGCCCTACGTCGGGCTCCCTGCTCAGCGGGGAGCCTGCTTCTCCCTCTGTCTTCTGCTCCTTCTGCTTGTGCTCTCTCTCCCTCTCTCTGATAAATAAATTAAATCTTAAAAAAAAAAGAGTGAGCTGCAGAGTGAGTAGCTCTGCATTTTAAGGGGCTGGAAATGAGTGGGGGAAGCTTGGAAAGATGGGAGAAAATAAGAGGGGACTCGATCAAGGACAAAGTATGAGGTTCTTGAGCATTACTCTGCATCTGCAGATGCAGAAATTTGTTACCAGAATTTTTCCTCATGGCATTCCTCATCAGTCTTGGTATGGAGCAGAGAAAAAGGCACAGGATTTATTTTATTTTATTTTTATTTTTAAATTTTATTATTTTTTTAATTCAATTAATTAACATATAGTATATTATTAGTTTCAGAGGTAGAGGTCAGTGATTCATCAGTTGCATGTAATACCCAGTTCTCATTACATCAAGAGCCCTCCTTAATGCCCATCACCCAATTACCATATCCCCCAGCCCCCCTCTCCTCCAGCAACCCTCAGTTTGTTTCCTAGAGTTAAGAGTCTTTCATGGCTTGACCTCCCTCTCTGATTTCATCTTATTTTATTTTTCCTTCCCTATCCCTATGTTCATCTGTTTTGTTTCTTAAATTCCACATGTGAGTGAAATCATATGGTATTTGTCTTTCTCTGACTTACTTATTTTGCTTAGCATAATACCCTCTAGCTCCATCCACATCATTGTAAACGGTAAGATTTCATTTTTTGAAGGCTAGGATATATTCCACTGTATGTATATATACACCATATTGTCTTTACCCATTCATTTGTCGATGGACAGCTGGGCTCTTTCCATAGTTTGGCTATTGTGGACATTGCTGCTATAAACATTAGGGTGCAGGTGCCCCTTTGGATCACTACATTTGTATCTTTTGGGTAAATACCTAGTAGTGCAATTGCTGGGTCATAGGGTAGCTCTATTTTTATCTTTTTGAGGAACCTCCATCCTGTTTTCCAGAGTGGCTGCACCAGCTTGCATTTCCACCAGGAGTATAAAAAGGTTCCCATTTCTCTGCATCCTCACCAACATTTGTCATTTCCTGTCTTGTTAATTTTAGCCATTCTGACTGGTGTGAGGTGATATCTCATTGTAGTTTTGGTTTGTATTTCCCTGATGATGAGTGATGTTGAGCATTTTTTCATGTGTCTGTTGGCCATTTGGATGTCTTCTTTGGAGAAATGTCTGCTTATGTCTTCTGTAGGGCACAGGATTTATTTTAGAGATGGTGTTTTGATGTGCAGGTTGATTGAAGAAGGAAGGGATGTGAAGGAGGTGAGAGTGCTTCTGAAAGTATTTGAGGTGACAAGTTGTGGAGGTCAGACTAAAGAGTGAAAGAAGCAAGGCAATGATGGGGTGGAGAAGTTGGGAAGAGAAGAAAGCTCAAGAACCTATAAGTATTTGCCAGTCAAACCTCAATAAAGTTGGAAAAAGAAAAGAAACAATAGGTCTCTGTATGACCTAAGAACAGTAGTGGTGAAAGTTTGAGCATGTCAGAGGTGGAAGATAGAGAATGGTAAGTCCACTGGATCAAAGATTTCTATCGTGAAGCAGTTTCTAGAACGTTCATGTGTTCAGTCTGGTTGACCTGGAGTGAAGGACGTATGTCACTGGAGTAAGCCATGACAGTGTGAGGTTTGGGGTTTTAATTTTCCCAAAGAAGTGAAGTTACCAGAGTGCTGGCACAAAATGGAGTTTAGAGGTAGATAAGAGCCTAGTGCTACAGGCTCTTCTTATAAATGTAGAATAGTAACCATAAACTGGAAGATAAGAAGGAAAAGTGGTAGAAGGATTTGATTTGTACCCATCTGAGAGGAACACTGGTTTGATAATAATGGAAAGGAGAGAAATTCAAAGTTCCCTTCAGCCCCTATGGTGTGTGGATTAGGGGAGACCATAAGCCCCCTAACTTCAAAAGGATAGTACCAGGAGCAGGATTTTCAGGATAAGACAAGAAGGAAAGGAGGAAGGGAAGATTACAGGAGAGAAGAGAGTGTGGGGGAGTTCGTTTATAATGGAAATAAATATCCAGAAAGCACAGTGGAAAAATATTTTAGGAAAGGGAGCAGTGGGATGATGAGTCAGGAAAGAGAGAATAAAGTGCTATTGGTTTGGAAGTATAGAAAACAAACAAACAAAAAGAGTGGCTAAATGATGAGTTGCCTGTATTTTGGGTAAAATCCAAGAATGATAGGTGAGTTCAGCTGGCCTCTAGATGAAATCCTGGTGTCTGGCTTCAAATGATCTCCTGAGACGGCTGTATTCAGATAAGGTCTCAGTGGATTCTGTATCATGATATCCAAACTGGGGAGCTGGGGTAGTCATGTGGGAGCTGGTCTAGTTTGGTTCTATAATTCAATAATTTCCAAGTTATTGTATATAGTGGGTGTTTAATATTTGTCCCATTTCAACAGTCCTAGAACTGGGGAATAGGGTGGGATAGGAGTGGGCTACCTCAGAGAATTGGAATGGCAGACTATCTTGCCCAAAGGCAAGGGTATGGACCAGATGAACTTAATCTTGGGTAGGAAGGTGTGATTGTTGAGGAGGAGGTGGAGGGGAGAATTCATTATACTCCAAACCATGAAACATGTCCAAAAGTCACTCACTGAAAAGTCTATGAGACTAAAGCTTCTGAAAGGAACTTAGGGAAATCATTCCATCACCAGATGAAGTGGAGGAAATGTCTTTTAAACAATCTCTCCGTCCCTCTCATTCCCTACCATCACCTCCATCTAATCAACCTATGATTCTCACATGTCCTCACCTCACTTCATCGTCTGGATCTTTTTCCACGGATCTAATCTCAATGATATTGTCACTTGTCCTTCAGGGATTTTATTATTTTGTACTATATGTTTGTTTATTCATTTGTTTCCTCCTCTCTTTACTATGCTGCAGACCAGAAGGTACTGAATAGGATTATCATTAATTACCCAGAACCAGATGTAAATAACACCTTATAAACCGAAGGTAAAGCCCTGTTAGAGAGATTGACAGACCCTGAAGTTGTGAGAGTTCAATGTACACTACTTTTTTGGAAATAATTATTTTCATTCTACAGTATGGGAAATAGGGAAACTTTCCTGACTGCCAGCAAATTTTTTTTAAAGATTATATTTATTTCAGAGAGAGAGAGAGAGAGAGCGCGAGATCGTGCACGCAAACGTGTAAGCAAGCAGGGGGAGGAGCAGAGGAGGAGGGTGGCGGGGGAAGAATCTCAAGCAGACTCCCCATTGAGCATGGAGCCAATGAAATGCAGGACTCGATCTCACAACTCTGAGATCATGACCTGAGCTGAAACCAAGAGTCGATTGCTTAACTGATTGAGCCACCCAGGTGCCCCTCCCGGCAAATTTTTATCTTCAGATTCTTATCTGTTAAATGGTGGTATGGGTATTTACCTTCGCAGAGCTGTTGTATTAAGGCTAGAGCATATGAGGAACCCAGCGTGAAAATAGGCATTCCATTCAAACAAATAGTGACCATTATTAAAATTTTCATTCCACCTAAACTATACTTTTTAAGTATCATAGTAGTCCAGTTGAGTAAGAATAATTAGTTGGTGACTTAAAGAGGAAACCTGAGAGTTTGTGTGAAGTAATATGCTTAAAGCTAATCTCTGGTGAATTGGTACTACATACACCTAGTGATCACCACTTGGGATCTGAACAAAGCTGAAAACAGCTGTTCCTAGCTCTGGAATCCCCAAATTATTAATTAAATTATTAATACCAAATGAAAGGTGCCTCATTTGATCTGCTTATTTGACACTTCATCTGAACTGAATTTACATTGTGGAACCCTGAAGAGTCTATACTGTGAGGTGGTTGGGAATATAGCCCTGGAGTTAGACTGTGTGGGATCAAACTCTACCACTTATTTTCTGTGTGACTTTGAGTATTTTCTCTTTTTTATTTCTTTTTTTTATTATGTTATGTTAATTACCATACATTACATCATTAATTTTTGATGTAGTGTTCCATGACTTTGAGTATTTTCTTAGGTGTCAGTTTCCTCACCTACAAAATCGGGATAATAATAGAACTCATCTCATGGAGCTATTGTGAGGGTCACTTGAATTCATAAGTGTACAGGGCTTAAAACAATGCCTAGCACACACGAAAAAATGGCTCAATAAATTTTAGCTACTACAATAACAATGATTTATACATTTTTCACAACTTCATATGAATGGTCACTGGGAATTGTGGATGAAGATGGGTGCGGCTCTAGATTCCATTTATTTATTTATTTTTTAAAAAAGATTTTATTTACTTATTTATTTGACAGAGAGACACAGCGAGAGAGGGAACACAAGCAGGGGGAGTGGGAGAGGGAGAGGCAGGCTTCCCACCCAGCAGGGAGCCGGATATGGGGCTCGATCCCAGGACCCTGGGATCATGACCTGAGCTGAAGGCAGACACTTAACAACTGAGCCACCCAGGCGCCCCTCTAGATTCCATTTAATTCAATCCCCTCAGAAGATCTTCGTGAGGGCGCCTGGGTGGCTCAGTTGGTTGGGCGACTGCCTTCGGCTCAGGTCATGATCCTGGAGTCCTGGGCTCTAGTCCCACATCAGGGAGTCTGCTTCTCCCTCTGACCCTCATCCCTCTCATTCTCTCTCTCTCTGTCATTCTCTCTCTCTCAAAAATAAATAAAATTAAAAAAATTAAAAAAAAAAGATCTTCGTGCAATAGATTCAAATGAGAAACTGACTTGAAGCATTTCCTGTGACGGACACTGTGCCAGGTACTTAATACATTATCTTGTTTCATTCTCCCCAAAACTCTGTGGTAGAGGTACCGTTCCCATTCTTATTCCCATTATTCAGTGGCTCAGCTGGTTTAGCATCTGTCTCTTGGTTTCTGCTCAGGTCATGATCTCAGGGTCCTGAGATCAAGCCCCGTGTCAGGCCCCTCACTGAGTGCAGAGTCTGCTTGTACCTCTATCTCTGCTCCTCTCACAGGTCTGTGCGCTCTAAGAAAGAAAAAAAAGAAGGGGGGGCGGAGAGAAAGAAAGAAACCGGAGCCTCAGGGCACCTGGGTGGGTCAGTCACTTGGTATCTGACTTTTTGATCTAAATCAGGTCTTGATCTCAGGGTCCTGAGTTCAAGCCTGAGTTGGGATCTGAACTGGGCATGGAGCCTACTTAAAAAAATAATAATAATTAAAAAAAGATAAAAAGGAACCAGAGCCTCTCATCCTAGAGCCTACCCCTTCATAAATTCTATGTCATTCTGCCTTTTAAAACCAGTTGAATTCCTACATTTCTACATCAAAGCACATTGTCAACAAGATTTGAGCTTGGAAATTTCCAAAGCAGGAGTTTCTAGTTACCAGCCAAAGGAAAATCTTGCTAATTCTTCCACTGCACCACATAACTTCTTGGTCAACTTGTCTGGGTGAATTAATTGCAAAACATTCCTTTAATAAGTAACAAAACAAATAGACTTTTTTTTTTTAAGACCTTATTTATTTATTTGACAGAGAGAGAGACATAGTGAGAGAGGGAACACAGGCAGGGGGAGTGGGAGAGGGAGAAGCAGGCTTCCCGCCGAGCAGGGAGCCCGATGCGGGGCTCGATCCCGGGACCCCGGGATCAAGACCTGAGCCGAAGGCAGACGCTTAACGACTGAGCCACCCAGGCACCCCAAAAAACAAATAGACTTTTTGTATGGTGTTCTGAGGAGAGCTAATTGGAGGGCAATAAGCTTTACCTAATATTTATAGTTCCTTATCCATGTATCCTCTCTCTTTGCTCTCAGCTGATCATTTTACTCCTACTTCACAGAGAAGATACAGGCCAATAAGCAGTAAATTCTTCACATTCTACCCGCCCCAAACCTACCAACTTATCTATAGCCCTGTCAATTTTTGCCTTTTCCTTATTTTCTCAGTGGTGAAGTGATCTTTCTTGGAAGGTGATTTTCTCCACATATAGACGAAATCAATGATTCTCAGAGTGTGATCCTGGACTAGCAGCATCAGCAGCACCTTGGAGCTTGTTAGAAATGCAAATTCTTGTGCCCAATCCCAGATGTACTGAATCAGAAAGGCTAGGTGTGGGGCCCGGCAACCTGTTTCAACAAAGCTCACAAGGTGATTCTGATGCATGCCTCAGTTAGAGAAGCACTCTGTAGATTCTTACTATTCAAAGTGGGACCCATGGACCAGCAGCACTGATGTCACCTGGGAGCTTGTTAGAACTATTGAATCGTAGGCCCCACCCCAGACTTACTGAAAAGGAATATGCCTCTAATTGACTCCCACGGGTGTCTCCAAGATCCCCAGGTGACTCATATGCATATTAAAGTTTGAGAAGCATGCTGTCGATGGCAGTCTCCTTTGTCCCTCTCTTTTACCTTTTCACTCTCTTGGATATTTCCTGTCAGCATTTTAAAAACGATCCTGTCTCTTCATGATTTAAAAACAAATCAATAATAATAATAATAGTAACACAAATTATTCCCTGACCCTTCAGCTACTTCTCTCTCTCCTTCCATTCACAAACCTCTTGAATGATTTACCTACACCATAATTAAGATATCTTGGTCACCACCTCTCCATATCAGCCTAACTTTGGTCCCTATCACCCTCCTGGAACTTCTCAGGCAAAGGTAACAAGTAACCCCTTTATGGATAAATCCACTGGGTGGTTTTCAGTCATAAACTTACTTGACCTCTCTACGACATTTGATATTACTGGCCATATCTTCCTTAAAATTTTCCTTCGGCTTTTGAACAGGCCATTTTTTCCATCTTCTCTTACTTCTCTGGCCACTTGTTATCAGTCTTTCTCTGGTATGTACCCTCCCACACCCAGTCTGGGTACTTCAGAGGAGTGGGCTTACTTGGTCTAAAACAGGCTTTCCCAGTCTCAACACTCTTGACATTTTAGGCCAGATAATTTATTGTGGGTGCTGTCCTGTGCATTGCAGAATGTTTAGTGGCCTCCCTGACCTCTATCCCACTAGATGCCAGTAGCACGCCCCCTCCCCCAGTTGTGACAACCAAAAATGTCTCCAGAAATTGCTAAATGTCTTTTCAGGAGAAAAAACTGCCCGTGGTTGAGAACCACTGGTCTAAAGGTAATCCCATGTGACCTAGTTCTAGTAAGCACTAAGAGAGGCTTCCTGAAGATTTCTACGAAAATTCTGTACTTGCCATTCCTCTTCTCCCACTATATGGGGGAAGCATGTAAGTTGATCGCTACAGGCAGCCATCCTATAACTCTGGGTGAAGAATGAGAGCAGTCTCATGACATCACTGAATCACTGGATCAACCAGTCCTAAGGTCTGTTCTTTCTCTGGATTTAATCTTGAATAATATACCTCCCAAATGTACTTACTCATCTTGTTGCCTCCTGTTGTCTCATTTCCTCATACCTGTTTTTCCTCTCTCAGCTCGTTCCCTTTAGACTGACATTTTATTTGCACTGTCTGTTTGGTTTTCTACTTTAGTTTCCCAGTGGACACTAATTTTTCTTTTTCCGTGTTTTGCATGGAGGCCAGCCACCTCACCACTGTAATGATGACTCCCAGCTCCTAGGCCTCAACTGAAACCTCAGAAACAACTCTCTCTGAACAGCTGAAGGGACACCTGGAACAGAGAAGTAGAAAAGAGGTCTGGCTGGGCTCCAGAACTCTCTTTTTCTGTACCTGAGGCTCAGTGGTATCCTCTGCTGATACTAGGTCAGGAGGCTGAATGATTCTAACCTGAAACCAATTTTCTTTGGAGTTCCAAGACCTCCCATTTAATCCTGTGGGAGAATTGCAATTGAGAAATAGAAACAGGAAGTCCAAAAATTACAGGTCGTTGAGATTAAAAGGACACACAGACTAGAGGGACATGAGTGAACATTTTGGAAATACATATTTTTGGTCTGTTTGATTCCTTTTCTATCCCCAGTGAACAGAAGAGTCCTAGTCTATGGTAATGCTCAGTCAGTATTTGCTGAGTGAATGTGCTGATGAGCAATTAAAGGGCCGGTCTGCTGAGAAAGGCATAGTTGAGGCCCTTTATGTCCCTAGGAAGATAAAGAGAACTAGTGCCTTGGTTTGGTTTCTGACAAGTCCCTATTCAAGGTCCTAATTAGGCCTGGTAGGCTCCCTGCCCTTTGGTTCCACAAGATACTCCTACATTTATACAATAAATTCCTTTTTTAAAAAAGATTTATTTATTTGAGAGAGTATTGAAAACCATCTGCTGGATTGCAAAGGCAATCCCCTCTAAAGTAGCCCGGCAAATAACTGGCTCAGCTGAAATGATATGCCTCCGTAAGAAGGGCTACAACACGGGTACCTGGGTGGCTCAGTTGGTTAAGCGACTGCCTTCGGCTCAGGTCGTGATCCTGGAGTCCCGGGATCGAGTCCCGCGTCGGGCTCCCTGCTCAGCGGGGAGTCTGCTTCTCCCTCTGACCCTCTGACCCTCTTCCCTCTCGTGCTCTCTATCTCTCATTCTCTCTCTCTCAAATAAATAAATAAAATCTTTAAAAAAAAAAAAAAGGGCTACACTACTACTAGCAGATACCAGCACTGGGATTTGAATTCCTTTAGACAACTGTCCCACAGAATGTCCCTATTGTATTCATGGCTATTCCTCCAGCTAAAAAACTCTGGTTGATTAGTGTTCCCTACTCCTCCCATTTCCCTGTGAATACATAGAGCAGCTTGGGGCAAAGTGTGTGTGTGTGTGTGTGTTTTCCTGGAGCACTATTTCTAGAATGTTCAGCTGTGCCTGACCCAACCTTACCTCTCCATGGGATAATGAGACCGTAGGGAACTGTGTGCACTCTACTGACTCTCTATAAACTTCTTCTACAATAGACTTTGTGTTGTACCTACATCATGTGTCTATAGCATGAAAGAATCTTAGAGATTCTTAGAGAATCTCTGAGTTCACTGCTCACCAATCACAGAGATGGATGACCATGCCTATAATTTCAAATGGATTTTCAAGGAATACCCACATTTCTATACATCTGTATGGCAGATCCACTAATATTGCCACTACAGAATTTATGTTTAGCAAATTACTACACTCCTCTAGGCAGAATATCTTGTTTCATCATAAACATGGTTTTCAGTCCTGTTACTTCTCTATACCCTCGGGATCACTTAAATCTTCTCTAGAAGTCCTACTTAGAACTAGGATAAACCATAGACCACTGCCCTTTGGTTCCACAAGATACCCCTACATTTATACAATGAATTCCTTTTTTTAAAAAAGATTTATTTATTTGAGAGAGTATTGAAAAGACAACTATGACAACTACCTTCAAGACTTTCCAGCAAGATAAGGTACAAGGAAAGGATATCTGAATAGGAGATAGTGCTTAGCTGCTGTCTTTCTCCCTCTCCCTTTTCCTTCGTATGTGTGTACTATCCCCACTATGAGTTTATGAAAGTGTTAGATAATTTCTTGGCCTTCTCTTTTCAGATAGTGATTCCCATAAAGGGTTTAAAAATTCCTTCCCAATTGCATCAGAAGAAAGACACTTATTTATTGAAGGAAATGCAAAAATCAAACAGAGCTTAAGATGGCCAAAAAAAAAAAAAAAAAGGAAAAGAAAACAAGAATCTATAGAGTGCATCACACATCCTTACCTAATATTTTGCAAAATGTCTTGGGGAAAATCAAAGACATCTGGATAGAGTCATTATACAAACTCAGGTCTGGGGGGAATGTAAACTTATTTTCTATAATTATGTTTATATTTAATGCCCCTATTTCCCCAAGTTAATGAAAAATTAATCTTAATAAATTGAGTGTTCTTTCTTTTTTTTTAATTTTTATTTAAATTCCAGTTAGTTAACATATGATGTTGTATTAGTTTCAGGTATATAATTCAACAATTCCATATATCACCTGGTGCTCACCACAAGTGCACTCCTTAATCCCCATCACCTATTATACCCATCCCCCCATCCACCTCCCCTCTGGTAACCATCAGTTTGTTCTCTATAGTTTAGAGTCTATTTCTTGTTTTGCTCCCCTCTTTTTTTTTTCCCTTTGCTCATTTGTTTTGTTTCTTAAATTCCATATGAGTGAAATCATATGGTATTTGTCTTTCTCTGACCGACTTACTTCACTTATCATAATATTCTCTAGCTCTGTACATGTGGTTGCAAATGGTAAGATTTCAGTCTTTTTTATGGCTGAGTAATAATCCATTTTATCTCTCTCTCTCTCTCTCTCTCTCTATATATATATATATATATACAGATCTTCTTTATCCATTTATCAGTAGGTGGACACTTGGCTATTAGGCTATTTTCATAATTTGGCCATTGTAGATAATGCTGTAAACTTTGGGGTGCATGTATACCTTTGAATTAGTATTTTTTGTATTCTTTGGGTAAATACCTAGTAGTGCAATTGCTGGATCACGGGATAGTTCTATTTTTAACTTTTTGAGGAACTTCCATACTCTTTTCCAGAATGGCTGCACTAATTTGCATTCCCACCAACAGTGTGGGAGGGTTCCCACACTGGGAACTGTTGGTAAGCCAACATCTGTTGTTTCTGGTGTTGTCGATTTTAGGAAATTGGGTGTTCTTTCAAATAATTCAGATGGGCTGATTCCTTTCGGAGTCTCCCATACATGAGGCTGTACTTAATCTGAGTGGTGAAAAGGGCCGTGGATACATCTTCCCAAATCCCAAGGCAGCCATTTCTACTCTCCTGATGCCCACCATGGTGGACAGAGTAGAGAAGTAAGGCTTAGAGGTTGCTGACTGCCTTCCCAAGAAAATGAGGCAAACACTCTGGAGCATCTGATCCTCAAACTGTATGGAGGAATTCAATTGACTTCCCCCAGGCTTAGTTCACAGAGAGGACCAGGCACAGGATAACCTTCTCTTGGACATACCACTATCTAAGATCTTTAGTTTCTCCTTTAATTTTCCTCCTCATACAGCCTAAGAATCATTTGCTTTTTCTCTTTGAGAACTTTTTTTTTTTAATGATTTTATTTATTCATTTGAGAGAGAGATAGAGACAGCACAAGCAGGGGGAGTGGCAGAGGGAGAAGCAGACACCCCACTGAGCAGGGAGCCCAATGTAGGACTCAGTCCCAGGACCCAGAGATCATGACCCGAGCCGAAGGCAGACACTTAACCATCTGAGCCACCTAGGCGCCCTGAGAACTTTTTTTTTAATACAGAAAACGTGGAGAACACTAAAATGAACATCTGTGTCCTCACTACCGAGGATTGAAGATTGTTAATATTTTCCTCACACTTTTTTGACCTATTTAAATAAAATAAAATAAAATATCACAGATATTTTGACATCCTTTTGGGGCTAGATTTTAATTCTCTGTTACATCCACGCACCACTGCTCCCACATGGTGAGTCAATGCTGGTTCACAAACCTGTTTATTCCAGTTGTTCTTGTTTAATTAAATGTCGTGCAACATGATGAAATAGGAATGGGAGGAAAAATAATTTATCTCCCTGAAAATTAAATTCAATGCTTTAGAAAGATTTAATAAAGGCAAATCAATAAAAGAAACTGCTGTGAATTAGGTATATGTGTGACAACCGTAAAAGATTGATGGTGTTTTAGGTAAATTATAAAACTCAGAAGGATTCTGCATTGCAAGCATTTTGCATATGTTTTTAAGTTCTTGTTCCACTTTAAAGAAGTCAAAACTGAAAGTCTTAGGTGATACACTATTGATGTGGTTTATGAAAAAAGAAGGGATGCTGAATTTCAAACAGTGGACTCATATGCAAAGTAAAGGTCTTGGCCCTACTTTGAAAGATAAGCAAATGAATGTATGTTCACGCAAATTAAAATAAATATTTAAGGTATGCATGTATGTGTGTGGCAAAAGCTACAAATTAAACAGAGAGGTCTATGAGCAAGAGAATTGGAATTGAAATTGGTAAGTAGGAGGTAAGAAATAGTTCAGGAAGGTAGAGAGGGCAGAGTCCAGATTACAGGAGAGTAAGGTGAAAAATAAAACTATTGTATTGATACAAATGTAGGGATCTGAAGGGGTACGTGCACCCCAATGTTTATAGCAGCAATGTCCACAACAGCCAAACTGAGGAAAGAGCCAAGATGTCCATCGACAGATGAGTGGATAAAGAAGATGTGGTACATATACATAATGGAATATTATGCAGTCTTCAAAAGGAATGAGATCTTGCCATTTGCAACGACGTGGATGGAACTGGAGGGTGTCATGCTGAATGAAATAAGTCAATAAGAGAAAGACATGTATCATATGACCTCACTGATATGAGGAATTCTTAATCTCAGGAAACAAAGTGAGGGTTGCTAGAGTGGTGGGGGGGTGGGAGAGATGGGGTGGCTGGGTGATAGACATTGGGGAGGGTATGTGCTATGGTGAGTGCTGTGAATTGTGCAAGACTGTTGAATCACAGATCTGTACCTCTGAAACAAATAATGCAATTTATGTTAAGAAAAAAAAAAGAAGAAGATAGCAGGAGGGGAAGAATGAAGGGGAGTAAGTCAGAGGGGGAGATGAACCATGAGAGACGATGGACTCTGAAAAACATACTGAGGGTTCTAGAGGGGAGGGAGGTGGGGGGATGGGTTAGCCTGGTGATGGGTATTAAAGAGGGCACGTTCTGTGTGGAGCACTGGGTGTTATGCACAAACAATGAATCATGGAACACTACATAAAAAACTAATGATGTAATGTATGGTGATTAACATAACAATACAAAATTTAAAGAAAAAAACCTACTGTATTGAGAAAAATTAATCAAGAAACTTAATAGAAATAAATCATTATTAACAAATGGTGAGAGGGCTGCCTGGGTGGCTCAGTCGGTTAGGCGTCAGGCTCTTGATTTCAGCTCAGGTCATGATCTCAGGGTCGTGGAATTGAGCCCCACATTGGGTTCCATGCTCAGTGGAGAGTCTGCTGGAGATTCTCTCCTCTCCTTCTGCTCTTCTGCTTGTGTGCACGTGCCCGCGCTCTCTTTCTCTCTCTCTCAAATAATATATAAATAAGTCTTTTAAAAAACAAATCTTAGGGGGCGCCTGGGTGGCTCAGTTGGTTAAACCGCTGCCTTCAGCTCAGGCCATGATCCCAGGGTCCTGGGATCGAGCCCCACATCAGGCTCCCTGCTCATGCAGGAAGCCTGCTTCTCCCTCTGCCTGCCACTCCCCCTGCTTGTGCTCTCTCCCTCTCTCTCTCTCTCTCTCTCTCTCTGTGTCAAATAAATAAATAAAATCTTTAAAAAAAACAAATCTTAAAAAAATAAGAAATGGTAAGAGATAACATTTACTGAATGCTTGTATGTGGGCACTATCCTAAACATTTTCCATGCACTATTTTCTCACAAACAACTTAGGAGGTAGGTACAACAGTCTGTACCAAATTAAACAGGTAGAAAGTGAAATAGATTTTTCTGTTAAAGCACATGCTGAGGGGAAAAAAAACTCAAGATTTTTCTTTTTTTTATTTTAAAGATTTTATTTATTTGTTAGAGAGCATGAGCGAGCGAGAGAGTGAGCAAGGGTACAAGCAGGGGGAGCTGCAGGCAAAGGAGAAGCAGGCTCCCTGCTGAGCAAGGAGCCTGATGCGGGACTCGATCCCAGAGCCCTGGGATCATGACCTGAGCCGAAGGCAGACGCTTAACCGACTGAGCCACCCAGGCGTCCCTCAAGATTTTTCTGACCAGAGAATATTCTAGGGAAAAAAATTATAAAAGATTTAAATCTAAAGCAAACTAAGGGCACCTGGGTGGCTCAGTCAGTTCAGTGACTGACTCTTGGTTTCGGTTCAGGTCACAATCTTATGGGTCTTGGAATCAAGCCCTGTGTTGGGCTCCACACTCTGCAGGGAGTATGCTTGAAAGACTCTCTCCCTCTGCCCCTCCTCCTGCTCTCTCAAATAAATAAATAAATCTTAAAAAAGCAAACTATAAGTTATTAAGTGTTCATGCCAATATTCACTTAATTGTACAAGTTTCCCCTCTTCACATAGGTGATTTAAAAGTTCACCTTTAAAAGTCAGTTCTGAAGTCCCTTCTAAGTTCACTCAAGTCCCACAGACTGGATGAAGAAAATATGAAAAAAGTTATGTTATGCCTAACAGCTCAGCATAGGGGATACAGTGAGTGTTCTAAATAATCTGCTCTACCCTACCTCAGAAACCAAGTGATCTTGTTAACATCTAAAAACAAATGGGGGCACCTGGGTGGCTCAGTTGGTTAAGCATCTAATTCTTGATTTCAGCTCGGGTCATGATCTCAGGGTTGTGAGAGTGAGCCCTGTGTTGGGCTCCATGCTGAGTCTGGAGCCTACTTAAGATTCTCTCTCTCTCTCTCTCTCTCTCTCTCTCTCACCCTCTGCCCCCCCTCAAGAAAATAAAAAATTTTTAAAAGTGTAATGTTTAAATTTTACTGGTTTCTATATTAAAGGTGGTCTCTGATTTTGTCTCTAATTCTGAAGGCACACTATTGGGAGCTTAAACTTTTCTCCAACAGAAACACAGTAAACAGTGTTGCTGAGTAAAACTAAAGCACACAGTAGTTACTTCAGGAAAAAAAAAAAAGATTTTTCCAAGTTACTTAAGTAACTTTTGTGTGGCTTATCAGAAAATGAAAAAAAAAATGGAACTTTCATCAAGGAAAAGCAATAAATTCAAAAGTAGTTCTCTTTAGAAGAAAAGGCTAAGCTGAGTGTAAGTAGAGCTATCCAAAGAGAAATAGAATATTCTTTCCACATTGATGACTCTAAAACCAGTTATCTGCAGAAAACATGACAGATTGAATTTCCATGGCTAATTAAGAACAGATACAGGTTTGACACCTTTGGGACTCTGGCAGCAATGAGTCTAATTTTTTGTCTCCTACCAATTTACATTTGCACACAATGAATGTGACAGTGGTAGCCAGATTAGACTGATTATTTTGTCAAATACTGAGTTGCAAAACAACAGAGCCAGAGTAAAGGCAGAGACACATTATCTAACCTCTTGAGACACATTATCTCACGGTTCTAAACAAACAGGTGGCTCTAATAGATGAACAACAGACTAATACTTAGTAGGTGTTACTGAATTTTCTAGATATGGGAAGAAACAATAGCAAATTAATTAGATTCTTATTTTGCTGCTAAGATTAATTCTTACAGTCTACATTTGAAGACTTTGAACCCAATAAAAGCAAGATATGACTCCCAAATCAACAAATCAGTGCATAGGAATAGTTAACCCTGAAATAGATCCAAGGGTGTATAAAAACCTACTATCTAATAACCGGAGTATCACTAACCAACAGATACAAAATGGATCATTTCACAACAGACATTGGGAAACACAGTTATTTGAAAGAAATTCAAATTCACTTCATGCCAAAATAATTCCAGAGAAATTTGAATGTCAAAACACATTTTAACCATTAAAAGTACTAGAAGAGGGGTACCTGGGTGGCTCAGTGGTTAGGCGTTGGCCTTCGGCTCAGGTCATGATCCCAGGGTGCTGGGATCGAGCCCCGAATCGGGCTCCCTGCTCAGCAGGAAGTCTGCTTCTCCCTCTCCCACTCCCCCTGTTTGTGTTCCCTCTCTCGCTGTCTCTCTCTGTCAAATAAAGAAATAAAAAATCTTTAAAAAAAAATACTAGAAGAAAATATGAAATTTTATTTATTTATTTAAGATTTTATTTATTTATTTGAGAGAGAGAGAGAATGAGAGAGAGCATGAGAGGGAAGAGGGTCAAAGGGAGAAGCAGACTCCCTGCTGAGCATGGAGCCCGATGCGGGACTCGATCCTGGGACTCCAGGATCATGACCTGAGCTGAAGGCAGTCGCTTAACCAACTGAGCCACCCAGGCGCCTGAAAATATGAAATTTTAGTCCTATTTAACTGATCTCAAAAATTAAAAGGACATTTTAAGCATAACATCACTGGAAATACAAGAATGGAAATCTCAAGCGGTGTTTTAATATATTCTGTCCCATATTTTCTTCTAGTACTTAAAATTCCCTTACTATTATAAGCACTGCTGCTGTGAAAGTCCTTACATATGTACCTTTTGCAAAGATGCCTGCATGGTAAGTTCCTAGCAGTGGAACTTCTAGGTCAAAAAATATATTTAGTTTATTTTTTTTTATTTTTTTTTTTAAAGATTTTATTTATTTACTTGAGAGAGAGAATGAGAGATAGAGAGCACGAGAGGGGAGAGGGTCAGAGGGAGAAGCAGACTCCCCGCTGAGCAGGGAGCCCGATGCGGGACTCGATCCCGGGACTCCAGGATCATGACCTGAGCCGAAGGCAGTCGCTTAACCAACTGAGCCACCCAGGCGCCCCAATATATTTAGTTTAAATATCAGTTGATATGTATTGATATTAATTTATATTCCCATTAATAGTTAATGAGAGTGCTTATCTCCACACCTTTCCCAGCCCTACATACTACCAAATTTAAAAGGTTCTTGCCAATCTGATAGATATCTCATTGTTACTTTTTGCACTTCTACCTTTTTTTTTTTTTTCTTAATTTAGTTCTTTAATCCACTTGTCATTTTATTTTAAGGCTGGTCCAAGTTAAGGACTTCACCATTTTCCCCCTTCAGGATAGTGAGTTGTTCCTCCAAAGGGATAGCTGGGAGTCCTAACATCAGTGAATAATCAATCACTTCTTTCCTCAATTGTTTGAAATGCCACATCCATCATATACTCCTTTGCATGTATATATTTGGACCTTGGTTTGGACCCTTTTTGGACTCTTGGTTCCATTTTGCAATTCCATTTGGACATTTATATGCTACTGCCAACCTATAAAATATTCTGATATCTGCAGGGCATCTAACCATCTTAATATTTCTCTTTTTCAATAACATCCTAACTATTCTTATCCATTTTCTCATCTGGATAAATTTTAGAATCAACTTGTCAAGTTAAATCGAGTTGTGGGGGGTGCGGAACTGGTTGTCTCAGCTGGTAGAGCATGTGACTCTTGATCTCAGGGTGCTGAGTTCAGGCCCCACAATGGGTGTAGAACTTACTTAAAAAAAAAAAAAAACCAGTTGGGATTTTGATTAAAATGATAATAAATTTGTAGATTCATTTGGAACAAACTAAGCTTCTCATCCAGGAATTGTGCATGTTTTCCCACTTATTCAGAGATTTATTTTTTTTCCCTCAGAAAATTTCATGGTTTTCTTCGTATCAATTTTACACATTTCTTGCTGAATGAATGAATGAATTCACAGAACAACTTTTTGTGGTAGGTTCAGGGAATGTAGTGATGAACAAGACAACTTCCTTGTTTTTATGGAGCCCACATTCTATTTGACAAAAATGGTCAGGCGCCTGGGTGGCTCAGTTGGTTAAGCGACTGCCTTTGGCTCAGGTCATGATTCTGGAGTCCCTGGACCGAGTTCCGCATCGGGCTCCCTGCTCGGCAGGGAGTCTGCTTCTCTCTCTGATCCTCCCCCCTCTCATGTGCTCTCTCTTTCATTCTCTCTCTCTCAAATAAATAAATAAATAAAATCTTAAAAAAAAAAATATCCTCAAGCCCTAGCTGACCTATGGGCTATTTACAACCCGGCACAGTTACCAAAAGGGGAAAATTCCATATGTCCCCGTACCTCCTCACCTTCCCACTTTATTTTTATTTTATTTTTTTTAAAGATTTTATTTATTTATTTGAGAGAGAGAACGAGAGGGGGGGAGGGTCAGAGGGAGAAGCAGACTCCCCGCCGAGCAGGGAGCCCAGTGTGGGACTCGATCGCGGGACTCCAGGATCATGACCTGAGTCGAAGGCAGTCGCTTAACCAACTGAGCCACCCAGGCGCCCCTCACCTTCCCACTTTAAATACAGCCCCCACCCATGGCCTCATGGCAGATGGTCTCTCCTTTGCTGTCCTGCCTGATGCTCCCTTGCAGTGTATTCAATAAACTTCTTTCTTCTTTGTTCTGCCTGGGGTGAATCCTTTCATCGCCTGCACCACTGGCTTTCACCCAATCATCACCCCACATTTGTCTCCCACATCCAACCAAGTGGTGAGACACCACAGTTATGAGATACTGGGCGGCTATTTTAGACTAGATGGCTAGGAAAGTCTCTTAATATTTAGACTGAGGTCTGAATAGCAAGAATCCATCCTCATTAAGTTGCTAGAGGTGAGGCAAGCATTCTAAGGAGAGGGAACAGCTAATGCAAGAAGTCCTAAGGCCACTAAATAGCTTGGTTGGTTCAAGGAACGGAAAGAAGGCCATTGAGGCTGGAGTGTAGTGCGGAAGGGGAAAACTGTTAAGAAACAATGTTAGACAAACATTTAGGGACCAAATAAATCATGTAGGTTTTCTTTCTTTCTTTTTTTTAAGATTTTATTTGTCAGAGAGAGAGCACAAGCGGGGCAGGGGGCCTGACACATAGCTCGATCCCAGGAGCCTGGGATCATGACCTGAGCTGAAGGCAGACCCTTAACCAACTGAGCCACCCAGGCGTCCCTCATGTAGGTTTTCATAAGGAGTTTATATATTATTTCATTTTATTAAAGAATAATTGACATATAGTATTGTATTAGTTTCACATGTACAACATAGTTGATTCGATATTTATATGCATTATGAAATGGTCACCACAAAAAAATCTAGCTACCATCTGTCACCATACAAAGTTGTTACTGTATTACTGACTATATTCCCTATGTTGTACATTGCATGCCCATGTCTTATTCATTTTAGAACGGGAACATTGTACCTCTTAATCTCCTTCACTTATTTTATCTCTCTCCACACCCCCCATACATATTATTTTATTTTTTTAAAGACTTTATTTATTTATTTGAGAGAGAGAATGAGAGAGAGAGAGAGAGCATGAGAGGGGGAAGGGTCAGAGGGAGAAGCAGACTCCCCGCCAAGCAGGAAGCCCGATGTGGGACTCAATCCTGGGACTCCAGGATCATGACCTGAGCCGAAGGCAGTCGCTTAACCAACTGAGCCACCCAGGCGCCCTACATATTATTTTAAATGTGATGGGAAGTCCTGGAGTGTAGTGAGTAGCAGAATGACTTGATCTGATTCATGATTTTGAAAGATCATGATAGTAGCCAGTGGAAAAAGGACTTCAGGGAGCCAAGAGTGAAAGAAAAGAGACTTGTGGGGAGACTATGAAGTGGTCCAAGTGGGGGGTAATAGTGTCTTAGACTGGGATGATAGTGGTGGGGGTAGTGAGAAGTGGTAGGTTCAGTACTGATTTTGGAGATTTAGTCAAAAGGATTTGCTGATGAACTAGGATTGGAAATTGGTGGGAGGATGGAGTGGGGAGGAGAATGGAGGAAAAAGAATAAAAAAACTCCTAGGTTTTGTGTGTTTTTATTTTTTTAAAGATTTTATTTACTAATTTGTTTCAGAGAGAGAGAGAATAAGCGAGGGGAGGAGCAGAGGGAGAGGGAGAAGCAGACTCCCCGCTAAGCACAGAGCCTGACACAGGCCTCCGATCCCAGGACCCTGAGATCATGACCTGAGCCAAAGTCAGATGCCTAACCCACTGAGCCACCCAGGCGCCCCAACTCTTAGGTTTTTTCGGCTTGAACAGTGTGGTGGTTAGTGATGCTTACAGATATGGGGAAGACCGTGGGAGGAGAGCCATGGTCCTGGATGGTGTTACCTCGGGGGAGCATATAGGAAAAGAAAAGAGCTGAGGACCAAGGCCTGGTCTCTCCCAACGATTTAAGGTCTGCTAGGGGGAAACCAGCAATTGAAAATGAGAAGGTATGGTTTATCAATCGGGTAGGAAGAAAACCAGGATAGTGTGGTACTTTTAAGCCAAGAGAAGAAGTTTTAAAAAAGAAGTGATGGTTTTACTTGTTACCAAGTTTCAAGAAGGAAACAGTGGTTCTATTTACTTCTTAATTTGGAGCAGAGTCAATAACAGAAAAGTCATCATTAGCTTTGGAAAAAAGAAGTCTGGTTATGTCACAAAAATGGTCTTAAAAGAATGATGGGGACGGTTGCTGTTTGGAATAGATTTAGGAGAAATTACGAGGTAGGATTTAGAAGTAGAATTTAGATAGAGACAACTCTTTCAAAAAAATCTTCCTGTGAAGAGGCGCAGAGAAATGGGGTAGTGTAGGGGGTCAGGTAGTTTTTGTGGTTGTTGTTGTTGTTGTTAATTAAAGCAGAAATCAGAACATATCTGTGTGCAGATGGAAATGACCCCATCGGAAAGGAAAAACTGATGAGGTAGGAGCAAGAAAAGATAAATGGTGGAGTAAAGCTCTGGAGGAGAGAAGAGAAAGGATCTGGAATACAAACGGAGAGTTTACCTTTAACAGTAGCAAGGCCACTTCATGAAGAGGAAAATGAGGAACTGAGAAGCCAGGGTGTTGGATGGAAAATGTGGATATCATTTTGAAAAAGTGGCTGAGAAGTGACAAAAATAGTGGAAGAAAGGAAGACAGTGAACCATGAACAAATAAAGTAGTTCCTAGGGATCAGTAGGTGATGACATCTTGGTGTAGCAGCAGTTGGCAATAACTTTAAAAGAGCTTGGGTTTTTTGAAGGACAAAGAAAGAAATGATTTGGAGGCAACATGAAGAGCAGGTTTGAAGGTAAGAATAACTGTGAGAAGTAAAACAATCTCCTCTACTTGGAAAGTTGCAAGAGAGGTAGTTTTGCCAGGTGATAAACCAGTTTTCACTTGGAACAGGAAGTTGATGGGAACATTTAGAGAAGAGGTGAAGAATAAAGGGGAAATGGCTGTTAACAGATCTTGAAATCTAAAGTGTGGAGTGAAATGGTTAGGATGGTTGGTGAAAAGTAGACACTGAATCAGATTAATAGAAGTAGAGGGTAGCATGGAGATGCTAATCAGGGTAATGGTGTATGACCTGGAGACTACTGGTTGTGATTGAGTGAAAAGGATTATAAAGCATGGTGGAATTATCTTTTTTGTAATCTCTAGGGAGTGAGGGAAGGTGGTAAACTGTTGAAGATGCATAATACGGAGCTACACAACCTGTTCTCCCAGGTCTTGTGGTTTGGAGGCTACTAGATTAGAATTGCTAATTTTTCATTTAGGATTTTTGCATTTACAGTTACAAAATATAGTCTGTACGTTTCCTTCTAGGGTTAACGATTGTTAGGTTTGGTAACTGGATTGTGATCATCTTTCAAAACAAGCTGGGACTTTTTCCAAGTATTTTCACTTTGAAACTATCTGGTCTAATGTATTTTGATGTAGGGGCTTAACTTTGATTACTTTCATTTTCTACATAAATGTAATTTTATGTAATTCAGATTTTCTACATTTTGAGCTGATTTGGTTATTCATATTTTTATTGGTTCAAAGAGTTTTTCTATTTGTACTTCTTGTGCTTTTTTTTTTGGTGCCAATCGTTGGATGAACGTTTTCCTCACTCCTATTTCTGTATTAGTATCATCCATTTAAGTCTCT
Source organism: Zalophus californianus (assembly GCF_009762305.2). Taxonomy (NCBI): domain Eukaryota; kingdom Metazoa; phylum Chordata; class Mammalia; order Carnivora; family Otariidae; genus Zalophus; species Zalophus californianus. The sequence continues at coordinate 25,195,863 of NC_045610.1, forward strand.
CAAAAACTGTACAGGAAAGGGCATACCGGAGAATTAATGGTGAAGTGGCTAAAACCGGAAAAAGTGAACTTTAAACTGATTCACTGCAAGGACGTTTGCTGCCGAGAACATACTAACCTGCCTACTCTGAGGCTTCATTTGTGGAAATAGGTGCAAAGGTTTCAGTGCTTAGAATACAGCGTACTGGGCGAAGTGGCGGGAACTGACTAGAGCACTAGAGCGCTTGACAGTTTCCGTAAACTATTTTCAAGTGATAACTTGAAGTGAAACCACCAAAGGAGTAAAATGCTTACCCAGGGCTCGTTGGAAAAAGTACTAGGCTTAGCAAAAGCTGAAAAGATCTGTTCAAAATTAGTTAAAATATAACCCTTTTAAGTCTCCGACATACCGACTTATGTGAAACAAGACTGCTCAGCGGATGGTGGAAATTTTCCTAAGTTTCCTTAACAACACAAACTGGATTGCTTGCCTCAACTCCCAGTCGGATACACCCCACCCAAATCCAGTTCAAGAGTGCCACACTTTTTCCAGCCTGCTCACAAACGACCTTCCGAAGCGAGGTTTCCCGCCATTTCACTTCAAGGAACGGATGGTCTCCTTCCCGCCCCCCGAGGCCCGAGCCTACGCGGCTATCCCCGCACGGCGAGCAGCGTAACGCCAAGGGCAGTAGGCTGCATTACGATCCCGGCGACCGAGCCCACAAGGTGACAACCCGAGCTGCTCGGTAAGTGCTATGCGTACGACGAAAACCCGGAGCGAAAACACCCAAATCAAAAGAGAAAGCCCAGCTGGGGGCCCACGGGCCCAGCGCCCGCGCAGAATGAAGCGCGGCGGCCCCTGGGAGGAGCGAGGGTTGGGGGCGGAGGGCGAGCTTGCTCCAACTCGGCTCCGGATTGGTCGGGTCCAGAGAGCCGAGTGACGACAGCCGGGGAGAACGTCTGATTTGTGTGATGGGCGCGGGGAGGCGGGGAAGCGCATTGCGCAGGCGCAGCTGCTCGGCTCTTCTCGCCCTAGCGCTCCGGCCCAGCTCTCGCGGACAAGTCCCGACATCGCGCGCCCCCCCTCCGGGACCGCCCCCTCCCCCCTCTCGGCGTCGTCGAAGATAAACAATAGTTGGCCGGCGGGCGCGGAGTGTGTCTCCCGCCGCCGAATTCGGCGGGTTGCGTGGGACCGGCGGGATCCCAGCCAGCCGGCCATGGCGGGGCTGTACTCGCTGGGAGTGAGCGTCTTCTCCGACCAGGGCGGGAGGAAGTATATGGAGGACGTTACTCAAATCGTGGTGGAGCCCGAGCCGACGGCTGAAGAAAAGCCCTGGCCGCGGCGGTCGCTCTCTCAGCCGTCGCCTCCGCAGCCGTCACCGCCGGCTCTTGCTGGCAGCGAAGTCTCGGGGAAGGGCCCAGCGGTGGCAGACCGAGAGGCTCGCGACCCTCCCCCGGACGCCGCGGCCTCGCCAGCTCCCGGTCGCTGCTGTCGCCGCCGTTCCTCAGTGGCATTTTTCGCTGTGTGCGACGGGCACGGCGGGCGGGAGGCGGCACAGTTTGCCCGGGAGCATTTGTGGGGTTTCATCAAGAAGCAGAAGGGATTCACCTCGTCCGAGCCGGCGAAGGTTTGCGCTGCCATCCGCAAAGGCTTCCTCGCTTGTCACCTCGCCATGTGGAAAAAACTGGGTAAGTTCCCTGCTTGTTTGCCGCCCGCCTCTTTTTCGGGCAGTTGAGGGCTCTTAGAGCGCCAGCACCGCGTGGGCCCCCGGCTCCGAGAGCGCTACAGAGTGCACACTGGTGGAAGTGAAGTGTCCCCTCGGTCCGGTAGCGCTTTCCAGGGTGGAAGGGCCGGCCAAAGTGGCCCTGGGAGAGATCGGATCGCTGTATCCCGCAGCCGCCCCGCGTCTAATTTCCACCCGGCCAGAGTCCAGGGAACCGGTCCTCTCCCGGCTTCACTTTGGTGGCAGGCTGCGAATACGTGTTTGAAACCTGGCGCCAGATTTTGGCCAAAAGATGAATTCAGAGCGCTTGGTACCTGAGTCCCACGCAAAGGAAGCCGGAGACGGCAGAAATGAGAGTGTTTCCTTAGAATCTGTCATAATTTTGCTCTTGCAGGACTTGTCGCTGTCGGGTTGCCTCCTACCGGTGGTGTCAGGTCACCAAATTGACCCCCGGTGGCTGGTAGTTGAAGTATGCTGTAGACTAGTTTAAGAAGGTCAAATGTAATCATCCAGCGACTTAAAAGTCTTGGGAGGAAATCGGTTGTGTTGATCATAAAATGGTTTTAGGATTTTTATGCTTGTACTGCTTATGAAAAACAAAAGCGAGGAATGCGTTGTTACGTCTTAAACTGGCCCCACGTTAGGGTTGTGTGTTAAATTGTACTAGGGCTTTTTAAAAAAGTACACTTTTTTTTTTAGTTGCCATAGCTAATTGCTGTCAGACAGTTCTCACCAGTTACTAGTTAAAAGTTGTAACTGCCCGTCAAAGTAACAAGAGAAAAGAAATTACTGATACATTAAAAGGAAATCGCTTACTTTCTAAAAATTCGGTGTAGTTGTAGTTTCATCTAAACTTTAGTTTTCTAAAGCATCCAGTGTTTCTGTACCCAACATGTGTTATTATACAGACTTAGAGCTGCTTATGCATTGCTCTGTATGAATGGCATGAATCTTTTCTAGAGAAAAGATAATAACGTCTGTCATTTAAAAAAAATTCTCTTGTTTAATGGTACCATAATGTTGCTTTATTTTTGACAGAGGGACAGAGAGAGAAGAGTGTAAAGATTGGTCAAATAGAGAACATTTTTTAAAAAGGTATTGTTATAGAGCTGTAGACTAGCTTCTTTCAAAGTCTGTTTTCTATTTGCCTGGCTTTCTGCCAAAAATTGTTTGATTGACTCATAGAACAACCAGTCCTCCTGTCAGAGGCGTTTCCCATCCAATCCCAGAGGCCCCTATTATTTGTTTTGTTTTGTGTAGGTAGAGCAGAGCTGAAAGCACTGCAGTATATTCCAGAAATATGTCATTTCATTCCCTGCACGGCAACCAGGAGTGGACACCAAGATAACAAGATAGAGGAAGATTAGACACAAAGAACTATTAAGAGTCCTGTTTATTTTGCAGTACACTTGCAGCAGCATGAATTTGCCATATATTTGAGCTAAAAGGATAAAGAATAAACCCTGTTACTTGAGCATTTTTTTTTAAAGGATTTTATTTATTCATTTGAGACACAGGGATACAGAGAGAAGAGAAAGCATGAGCAGGGAGAGAGGCAGAGGGAGAGGGAGAAGCAGGCTCCTTGCTGAGGCAGGAGCCCAATGCGGGGCTCGATCCCAGGACCCTGGGATCATGACCTGAGCCGAAGGCAGACGCTTAACCATCTGAGCCACCCAGGCGCCCCTTGAGCATTTTTTAATAAGGCAGGGACTGTGCCGTCAAATGCTAATGTGTATTTTTTTTTTTTTTTACATACACGTGCTTTTTGAGTCAAACTTTAGCTCCTATGAGGCATGGTTTAGAACCTTATATACCAAACAAATATTCAAGTTTGCTTTGTTCTATAAACTTGTACTCCATCCTCAAAACTTAAAAAAAAAAAAGCTGAGTATATGAAAGTCTTGACACAGGAGATGCAGGTTTTTAAAAAAAATTGTACTTCAGTCCCAAATTCATGGGTGGCTCCTCATTTTCTATAAAATAAACTCTACAGTTTGTAATGTGCAGGTCAAGCCCTTTCCACTCCAACTTTAGACTCCCTAGTCAATTTTATCTGTTACTCACATTTCTAACACAGTCTACTAACTTTTTTCCCAGGGCACATTGAGATACCCCATTTTCTTGAATTCCCCCCCAAAAAAACTGAAAAATAAACTCCTCAATCTCTAAGTCTGTGTGTTTTCTTCTGTGAAGACTTCTGTTTGTTTTTTTTTGCAATTAAGCATCCTTTGTTTCTACTTTTTAGTGCTTATTAGGTTATAGCAGTGCTTCTCAAACTTTTTGTTCTTAGAACCCTTTTTACTCTTAAATGATCGAGGACCCCAAAGAGCTTTTGTTTATATGGGCTACATCTGTCATATTTACTCTGTGAGAAATTAAAACTGAGGAAAATTTAAAAGTATTTCTTAATCTAGGGTACCTGGGTGGCCCAGTCATTAGGCGTCTGCCTTTGGCTCAGGTCATGATCTCGGGGTCCTGGGATCGACACCTACATCGGGCTCCCTGCTCAGTGGGAAGCCTGCTTCTCCCTCTCCCACTCCTCCTGTTTGTGTTCCTGCTCTCTCTCTCTCTGTCAAATAAATCTTTTAAAAAATATTAATCTAGGGGCGCCTGGGTGGCTCAGTCGTTAGGCGTCTGCCTTCAGCTCGGGTCATGATCCCAGGGTCCTGGGATCGAGCCCCACATCGGGCTCCCTGCTCCGTGAGAAGCCTGCTTCTCCCTCTCCCACTGCCCCTGCTTGTGTTCCTTCTCTGGCTGTGTCTCTCTGTCAAATAAATAAAATCTTAAAAAAAATAAAAATAAAAAAATAAAAAATATTAATCTATTAAAAATGAACTAAATATATGTTAATATATTTAAGTGAAAGTGCTATTCATAATTCATTATATCTATTCAATAAATATTAATATAATTTAAATGAAAAGTCACTTCTGAAATTAATACTGAAATAAGAAATATTCTCATAACTGCTTCTGCATTCCATCTATTGTGCTGTGTTGTCTGGTTGAAGTATATAAACAAGGCAGCCTCACGTGTATGGTAGGAAAAGGGAGGAATAGTTCAGTAGTGTTTTAGATAATTCTGGATATTCTACACCAAAGTGATCGTTTCTTAAGGTTAGTAAAAATGGAATCTGAAACCTTATCATAGGACTTTTTGTAGTTTTACATTAAAATCCATTGGTCTGTCTTGTGCTTTTTAAAAAGATTTATTTACTTATTTATTTGAGAGTGAGAGAGAGAGCACAAAGGGGGGAGCAGAGGGAGAAGCAGACTCCCCGCTTGAGCCCAATTTGCGGCTGGATCCCAGCACCCTGGTATCGTGACATGAGCCGAAGGCAGGCGCTTAACTGACAGAGCCACCTGGGTGCCCGTCTTGCACTTTGAATGAATCTTTTACCTATGTGTAATTTATGACATGGTACATTAGTCATTTGGAAAATAATATTTCACTGAATTATGCAGATCTTCTAAATATTGATGTATTATGTAATATGAAGACACATTTGTTAATATTTCTGATCTCATCAAAAAAGTCTTAAGATTGGGAAGCTATCAAGTTCACTGTAGTGAATACTCATTTTCCAAATGTAAGTTTTTAAGCATCAATTAGAAATTTATCACTGGCAGCAGATACTGTCAGTTGCTTTTCTTTTTTTTTTTTTTTAAGAGATTTTTGTTTGTTTGAAGATTTTTTTTATTTATTTGACAGAGAACACAAGCAGGGGGGAGCAGCAGGCAGAGGGAGAAGCAGGCTCTCCGCTGAGCAGGGAGCCCAATGTGGGACTCAATCCCAGGACCCTGGGATCATGACCTGAGCCCAAGGCAGACGCTTAACTGACTGAGCCACCCAGGCACCCCATCAGTTCTTATTCTTGAAGAGAGTCTCACTTTGTTTATTTTGAAGAAAATGTATGCCAAATGCCTAAGTCTTACTATCATTCTTCCAAGTAAAAATGATGGTCCATGAAAAATGGGGTTAGTTCATTCCATAATTCACAGAGTCAGAAGTACTTTTCCTCTAGATAGCCATACTGTTCAACAGAAGCCTGTTGTACATACTTCCCTTTTTGTCATACAGAATATAAAAAGATGTGTATTCATGGGTGGAGGCTTAATAAAATTAATTTTTATTGCGACATCAAGGACATTCTTAAGTAAAATTGGTTTGCCTTTTTTTTTTTTTAACTGCAAGTAGGTGGCTCTGGAGAATACAGTGACTGCTAGCTCAGTTTGGTGTTACTGCCTTGATTCCTGCTAAAACCAGCAGTTTTACCACTGTTTTTGAACCATCGGTGCAAATGTTAACACAGTGAAAAGGGCAAATAAACTCTTAGAATTATTATGAAAATAATTTTGGCTTTGTGAAATTCCTGTAGAGATCACACAGACCATTGTGAGATAACCATTATGTTTTATCTGCCTCTCAGATAAATCTTGAGGTCTTTGGTTGGGGGGGTGCCTTATATACTTTATAATTAATCTATTAGAGCTGAGTCCTTGCTCAAAGTAGCTGCTAGTTTAGTTGAATTTCTGTGGGTGAAACGATTAAGTTGTCTTTTTTACTTTTCTTTTTTTAAATTAAATTAATTTATTTATTCATGAGAGACAGAGGCAGAGGGAGAAGCAGGCTCCCCGCGGAGCAGACAGCCCGATGCGGGACTCGATCCCAGGATCCTGGGATCATGACCTGAGCCGAAGGCAGATGCTTAACCGACTGAGCCACCCAGGCGTCCCTTACTTTTATTTTCTAATTAAAAATAATTTTCCCCCTTTAAAAGTTGTGGTAAAATACACATAAGATTTACCATTTTAGCTAATTTTATGTGTACAATTCAGTGGTATTAAGTACAGTCACAGTATTGTGCACCCATCACCACTGTCCATTTTCAGAATTTGTTCATCATCCCATACAGAAACTCTGTAATCATTAAATGGTAATTCCCCATTACCCTCTTCCCCAGCCCCCGGTAACCTCTGTTTTACTTTATGTCACTATGAATTTGCCTATTCTAGGTACTTCATATAAGTGGAATCATACAATATTTGTCCTTTTGTGTCTTATTTGACTTAGCATACTGTCTTTAAGTTTCATCCAAAATATAGCATGTATCAGAATTTTTTCCTTTTTGATGGCGAGTAATATTCTATCCTTTGTGTATATGACATTTTGTTTATCCATTCATCTGTTGATGGACATTTGGGTTGTTTCCAACTTTTGGCTAGTGTGAATAATGCTGCTGTGTACAAAGGTATGTAAGTGCTTGAATCTGTTTTCAGTTCTTTTGGGTAGAAACCCTAGAAGTGGAATTAAAGTCCTTTTTTTTCCATATTATTTTCTTATTTCTTGATCTCAAGTTATTGTATGGGTCTAATTTATGTATATTCACATGTATGGACTTACTGTTCTTGTGTTAATGTTTGCCTTCTAAGAAATAATGTTTTAAAGTTTATGCTTTTTTTAGGTTTGTTCATTTGAAATAATGTTCTCTTTGCCTCTTTCTTTTGCTAGTTCAGAGAAAGTAGTGAACAAATTGCAGTTTTAATTCCTGTTATTGGGAATCATGTTTTACTTATGTTACCAAGAAAGCCTCTGGAAAGATAACAGTATGTTGTTGAAATAAATGTGATCTCTGATGTGATTATGGGAAATCTACCACAGTATTTGTAGGAGAAGATGAAATAGGGAATTTTTTTTGAGGGACTAAGTGTTACTTCCCCTTTGTTTTGATTTTCAGTATTATTAAACTATCAATATTTCAGAAATTGCAAGAGAGAGGGTGTGTGTGTGTGTGTGTGTGTGTGTGTGATGTGTGTGTTACTTTTGCTGGTTTAAAATGATTCCAAAATAATAAAATGTAGGTGATGAATATGTTTAAAAAGATTTTTAAAATTTTTCTTTTTTTAATTATGTTTTTAATTTTAATTCCAGTATAGCTAAACTAAAGTGGAAGTTTTGTTACCTTAGTGTGACTGAGGATCAGAGCATTTACTTTAAAGAATATGACCAAAAGAATTATGAAGGGCTGGTCTTAACCTAAATTGTTGGTTATAGGTTTGGCAGGTAGTTTTTGTTACCTTAAAATTTAGAGATACTGAAACAGAAAGAAAATGGGAGGGGTAGAGGGAAAGACAAGGGACAGTGAGATAGAACTAAATTTGAAGAAGGGTTCTCTTAAATCAAGAGAATTTTAAACCTGTATATTTTAGTTTGGTATTTCTCATTTTTTATTTTCAAGGACCTTCACCCTCTCACACATCACATGTTTGTAAGAGTTTGCCATATTTTTCAAGTACTGATTTTTTTCTCTTTTTGTTAACCATTTTTTACTTTTGATCAGTATTAGATAATCTGTTATCACATGTTGCATATATCAATAGTTCATTCCTTTTTATTACTGAGTAGTATTCCATTGTATAGGTGCACCACAATTTGTTTATCCATTCACCTGTTGATGGGCCTTTGGGTTGTCTGCAGTTTTGGCTGTTACAAATAAAACTGATGTAAAGTTTTTCTTTATAGTAGAAGGCCACTAATAAATGTAGAAGGAATGATAGTATTTTAGAAAATCATATTCAGTAACCATCATAATGATTCAGTCAAGAAACATCAGCGAATGCTAAAACTAGTGGGTGAAAATTTGAGGAACAGAATTATATTAGTTTTTTTTTTAAGATTTTATTTATTTATTTAATTGACAGAGAGAGAGAGAGAGGCAGCGTGAGAGGGAACATAAGCAGGGGTGTGGGAGAGGGAGAAGCAGACTTCTGGCCGAGCAGGGAGCCCGATGCAGGGCTCGATCCCAGGACCCTGGGATCATGACCTGAGCTGAAGGCAGTCGCTTTAACCAACTGAGCTACCCAGGCGCCCCTACTATGTTAGTTTCTTATTGGGTACCTTAAAACAACAGAAATTTATTCTTCATGGTTCTGGAGGCCAGAACTCTGACATCAAGGTGTTAGCCTCCGTTTTGGAGGCTCTGAGGGAGAATCTGTTCCATGCTCTCTCCTAGCTTCTGGTCGCTGCCAGCAATACTTGGCATTTCTTGGCTTGTAGATGTATTACCTAGTCTCCACTGTCTTAATATCACCTCCTCTGTGTCTTCTCCCCTTCTCTTTTAAGGACACCTGATTTTGGATTTAGGGCCCACTCTAATCCAGGATGATCTCTTCTTAAGATCTTTAACCTAATTACATCTGGAGAGACCCTTTTCCTGAATAAGGTCACATTCACAGGTTCTGGGTGGGCCTGTCTTTCATCGGGGTGGGGGGACCATTCAACCCACTACAAGGATTTTTGTATTATCTGAGATTATCTTCCCACAAATACTTATTAATTACAAGGGGAAAAAAATTATAGTGGAGAAACCTGGTAGATACCACCTTAATCAAGTGACCAAAGGTGGCATCATTTTTAATGGATAAATTGAAGTCGTATACCACCTGCAATAAAAAAGATCATATTTAACACTTCTGTGATATTCCTTCCAAAAATGCATAATCTGAATACAAACAGGAAACATGAAACAGATCCAAATGCAGAGACATTCTTAAAGTGATTGGTATAGTATTCTTAAAAAGCATCAAGGAAACAGAGGAATTGTTGCAAATTGAAAGACTAAAGAGACATGAGTAAATATAATAAAGTGGTCCTGAATTTTATCCTTTCATTTTAAAGCATATTATTAGGATAATTGATAAAAATTTGAATGAGATCTGTAGATTAGATGTGGATTTCTTTTTTTTAAGATTTTATTTATTTGTTATTTATTTATTTATTTATTTATTTATTTATTTATTTATTTATTTATTTATTTGACAGAGAGACACACAACGAGAGAGGGAACACAGGCGGGGGAGTGGGAGAGGGAGAAGCAGGCTTCCCGCTGAGCAGGGAGCCTGATGTGGGACTTGATCCCAGGACTCCGGGATCATGACCTGAGCTGAAGGCAGACGCTTAACGACTGAGCCACCCAGGTGCCCAAGATTTTATTTATTTATTTGACAGAGAGAGAGAGAGCGAGAGCAGGAACACAAGCAGGGGGAGTGGGAGAGAGAGAAGCAGGCCTCCTGCTGAGCAGGGAGCCCAGTGCGTGGCTTGATCCCAGGACCCTGGGATCATGACCTGAGCCGAAGGCAGCCGCTTAAAGACTGAGCCACCCAGGTGCCCCAGATTAGATGTAGATTTCTGATATTGATGGTTGATTGTGGACATGTAGAATGCCCTTGTTTATAGGAATTAGATAATGTAATTGTATTTGGGATTGTAGCATATCTTGTTGGCCATTTAGTCTCTATCAGTTCAAGAAAAAGAAATTCTTTGAATTATTCCTGCAAAACAGAAAAGGCAAACCTGAAGTAACAGGTCTCAGAAGTTCAGAAATCTATCTCCGGGAATTTAGGTAGCAGTTTCATCAGAGCCCTGCTGCTACATGCATACCAGATAGCCAAGACTATATTTATTTGTTTCACTCTAAAGAGGATAAATCAGAAACTGCAGCTGCATTTAGGGTCACCATTTGAATATAATCCATTGTCATTTTCCAAGAGCAATCAGACTTTACGCCCCTTCTCTCTTGTTTTAATGGTGACAGCCAATTTTTGTGATTCTTTGAGAGATGAAGTAATGCTTTTAGTTTACTATTTTGGAGGAGAGTATCATTAGAGGGGTGCTCCAAAATCTTACACTTGGCCTTTTCTACTATAGTAGACTTCCTGACCTATCAATTAAGAGCAATGAGGGGAAACTGTTCATTGCTGCAGTTATTTGGGGACTAAACTACCTGTGGGATAGGTTTGGGATTCCACTGAGTCTCAGGTGGACTGGACTCAAAGTCTTCCTTAGTACTTGACCTCCACGAACCTTAGCTCTGATCAGTGGACTGTGGTTTTGTTCTGTTAGCTCCAGATTTATCTTAGAGCCATCCTTGAGTAGTTACTCAATGATGTATTTCTCTTTCCTCAGTGTATAGCTAGCTATATGTGAAAATGGCCACATACGATTTTGTAGAAGATTAACAGTACTCCTTTAACTAAACATGGAAGGTTTTTTTGGTTTTTGTTTTGTTTCTTGTTTTGTTTTGTTTTTGGAATCGAATAAGGCCGTGTGAGTGACCGTTCTGGAGATCCATTATTTCTTCTACCCTGTTGTCAGTTAGGTAAGGTAACCCTACCAACTTTGCTTTGGGTTCTTAACTACTCCTGTCTGATCTGTCACCTCAGGATTCTGCCATCCGCACACAGATCAGGGAACCAGTTTTAGTTTTAGCCTCTTTCATTAGTATTCCTTGCCTAGAGGGGAGTCAATAAAATGTGTTTAAAAGATTTTGGTGTTTGGGTGCCTGGGTGGCTCAGTTGGTTAAGCGACTGCCTTCGGCTCAGGTCATGGTCCCGGAGTCCCGGGATCGAGTCCCGCATCGGGCTCCCTGCTCAGCAGGGAATCTGCTTCTCTCTCTGACCCTCTCCCCTCTCATGTGCACTCTCTCTCTCTCAAATAAATAAAAAAATCTTTAAAAAAAAATAAAAGATTTTGGTGTTTACCTAATTACTTCCATAAACATTAAGTTGAAGAAAATCATCTGAATCTTTCTTGGGGATGGATATATGGGATTCATATGCAGGTAATAGATTAATTATTTCCTCTATTTCACTGTTTGTTTTCTAGAGCTGCTGTAACAAAGTTCCAAAAATTGGTGGCTTAAAACCAAAGAAATTTATTGTCTCAGTTTTAGAGGCCTAAAGTTCAAAATCTAGGTGTTGGCAGGACCATGCTCTCTCTGTACTCAACTCTGAAAGCTCTGAGGGAGACTGTACCTTGCGTCTTCTAGCTTCTGGTGTTACTGGCAGTCCCTGGCATTCCCTGACTTGTTGATGTGTCATTACTCTAGTCCAATGGTCATCATCTTCCTGTGTGTCTTTACGTCATTTTCCTTCTGTGTGTTTGTCTTTGTGTTAACATTTTCCCTTTTTATAAGAACACCAGTCATATTGGGTCAGGGCCCATCCTAATGACCTTATTTTAACTTGATTACCTCCATAAAGACCCTGTTTCCAAATAAGGTCCCATTCTGAGGTACTGGGTGTTAGGATTTTGAATATCTTTTTTCTTACTGTTTTTTGGGGGGTTAATTCCTTTTTAAAATAATTTTTTAATTTTTTTATTATGAATATCTTTTCTGAAGGGACACAGTTTAATCCATAATCCATCATCCCAAATCATATCAGTCAGTCATAACAAATTTGTTTTTCAGAGTCATATGGCCTCTTTGGCCAGGTTTGAGTCTAGGTTTGCATTAGCTGACCCAGAAAAGTTTTATAACCACAGTTCTTAGCTCGTAGTCTTATCTTACCACTGTATACTCATGGGCTGTTTGTTACCATCTGGAATATGAACGAGAGCCCTGATGCCTTCTATCCCTTACTGGTTCCATAACTAATTGACATTTTTCTGAGGGTTAGTGGCCTGCAAGCTATTTGTGATACAAGTTATGTATTACAGTTATTTGAAAGTAACACTAACTTGGTCTACATTAGGAAGGAAAAGAACATGGGAATTTATTGGCGGGACATTGGGTAGGTCATAGAATTAATTGGAGGACTAAACCAGGTCTCAGAGTGGACAGAACCTGGTTAGGGTACCTCTGGGGCTCTAGGTGATAGGAATTAGTGGACACTCACTGAAAGGTTTTAGTCTCTGGGATGGATCAGCTCCACAGTTTTCTGGCATTATGCCTTTCTAAGATGCAAATATCTGAAAGAGTCTGATCTGGTTTAGGTAATTTGCCCTCTAGGCTAGGAGCAAGCAAGTTTTTCAGTTACATTAGGGAAAGACTGCATGCAGGGGAGGTTGTGTACTCCAGAACAAAACTGGGATGCTAATACTAGGGGGAGGGATGGGGGGCTGGACAGGTGCACACTATATTTAGTACTATAAATAAGGGCTCAAGTGAAAGCCACATAGCTTTATGCTTCATTTGGATTATTCCCTCAGGGGAAAAAAATTCTCAAAGCTGAATTATTTGTTTAAAGAATGTCCATCTTTTGATGGTTGTGGGTATTTGTTTTCAAATTGCTTTCCTGAAAGCTTTACATCTCCATACTACTTTGGCATTAGAATTCTGTAACAACTCTCAGCATAGTGATTTAGGAGTATGTTATATTGCCTGGGTTTGAATCCCAGATTTTCCACTTACTATCTGTATGACCTTGGGTAAAACTTTGATCTGGAGCATACTCATCTCTAAAATAGAGATGATGATAGTACTTCCCTCCTGAGAGTTAAATAATTTGGTACATATTATTTGGTACATGGTAAGTACATAAATTCCTCAAGTTTTAAATTTATTACAAAAAACATACATTCTGGGGCGCCAGGGTGGCTCAGTCGTTGAGCGTCTGCCTTCGGCTCAGGTCATGATCCCAGGGTCCTGGGATCGAGCCCCACATCAGGCTCCTTGCTCGGCGGGAAGCCTGCTTCTCCCTCTGCCACTCTCCCTGCTTGTGTTCCTTCTCTCACTGTGTCTCTCTCTGTCAAATAAATAAAATCTTTAAAAAAAAAACATACAGGGCGCCTGGGTGGCTCAGTTGGTTGGGCGACTGTCTTCGGCTCGGGTCATGATCCTGGAGTCCCGGGATCGAGTCCCGCATCGGGCTCCCTGCTCGGCAGGGAGTCTGCTTCTCCCTCTGACCCTTCCCCCTCTCATGTGCTCTCTCTCTCTCTCTCTCATTCTCTCTCTCTCAAATAAATAAATAAATAAAATCTTTAAAAAAAAAATAAAATAAAATAAAAAAAAAACATACATTCTGTACTTATTTATAATAATTTTATTTTATTTATTTTTTATTTTTAAAGATTTTATTTATTTATTTGAGAGAGAGAGAATGAGAGATAGAGAGCACGAGAGGGAAGAGGGTCAGAGAGAGCAGCAGACTCCCTGCTGAGCAGGGAGCCCGATGTGGGACTCGATCCCGGGACTCCAGGATCATGACCTGAGCCGAAGGCAGTCGCCCAACCAACTGAGCCACCCAGGCGCCCCTATAATAATTTTATTTTATTCAGAAGTTTCATAATTTTTTTTTGAAAGACTTTATTTATTTGACAGAGAGAGTGCACACACGTAGGCAGAAAGAGAAGGAGAAGCAGACCCACTTCCCCACTCCTGCTGAGCAGGGAGCCTGATGAGGGACTCAATCCTAGGACCCTGGGATCATGACCCGAGCCGAAGGCAGATGCTTAACTGACTGAGCCACCTAGGTGCCCCTAGAAGTTTCATACTTTTGTTTTAAAATTTATTAGTCTTTGTTTTAATGGCTCATACATATTTTCTTGCTTCAAAATACTTTCTGTAAGTTACAAATCATGTACTAATACTGTTTTTCTAATATACTCCTAGTTTTGTTTTGTTTTAGGATTTCATTTATTTGACAGAGCAAGCACAAGCTGGGGAGTGGGAGAGGGAGAAGCAGGCTCACCGCTGAGCAGGGAGTCTGACGGGGGACTCCATCCCAGGACCCCAAGATCATGACCTGAGTGGAAGGCGGAGGTTTAACTGACTGAGCCACTCAGGCGCCCGATATGCTCCTAGTTTTAAGACATTTGTTTATGTCATTTTTTAAAAATTAAAAGATTAAAATGTAAAGTAGAAAAAAGACAAATTATAAAGATCTTGATTCCTTAATATATAAATGTATTGCAGTTTTAATCAGAACCTCAACAGGGTTTGTTTTTTTTAAAGATTTATTTGAGAGGAAGAGAAAGAACTTGAGTGGGGGGGCAGAGGGAGAGGGAGAGAGAATCTCAAGCAGACTCCACGATGAGGACGGAGTCAGATGTGGGACTCGATCTCACTCACGACCCTGGGATCACAACCTGAGCCGAAACCAAGAGTCAGGCAATTAAACGACTGCGCTGCCCAGGCGCCCCAGGGTTTGTTTTTGTTTTTGTTTAATTTCCAAGTTGCTTCTAAAGTTTATTTGGAAAAATTCTTGAGTATTGAGAAAGAAGAATAATTGGGGGATACTTAAACTCCCAATTATTGAAAAGAACCATAAATAGATTAGTAGAATGAGTCTAGAAATAGATCTGAGGCAAAATGTAGCGTATGATAAAAGGTGACTTTTCAAATGAAGAAAGCACGGATTGTGGGGTATTTTTAGATCATTGCAGAATATCTCTTTGCACATATTAGGGCTTTTGACCAAAAAATGTGATTTAAATATTAATATTGTATCTTTGAATATCTTTTTTTTTTTTAAAGCTCTTTTTCTTCTTTTCCATCTTGTTTTATGTGCTTTTTGCAACCTACTGGTAGATCTTAGGTAAATTTTGTTTTCTGAATGTGCCTAAGAACCTTTTTTTCTGGGAGTTCACCTCGTTAATACTTATTATGATAATAGATTTTTATTTTTTTAGGTGCTTAGCTGCAAAAAAGCAATAAGCTAGTTTGAAAAGAAAAGGTTTTAGCAAGATCTATAATTAACCCACAAAATAACTGAAAAGCCTAAAGAAACATTCAACATACTCTAGGCTAAGCTTCTAGGAATAATATCTGTAACCAAACTGGGAAGCTAGATGGGCTGGGGAGCTGTATGCTGTGATCTGTGCTTGTAAAATTGATGCCTTCTTGCTGCTGCTGCTGCTGCTGCTGCTTTTTTTTTTTTTTAACTTTAAACAAATTGTGAAATATAGCATACATATAGAAAAGGCCATAAAACATAAATGTACACTTCAATGAAGAGTTGTAAAATGAACACCATCTGGTTAAGAAAGAGAACATTGCCTGTACTACAGAAGCTCCCATATGTCTTTTCTCATCTCATATTTTTATCTTCTCTCAAGGGGTAACCGTCATCCTGACTTTTGTGGTGATAGTTCTGTTGGGGTTTACTTCTTTTCTTTTGAGAGATTTGATTGATTGATTGAGAGCCTGTGGGGTGGGGGAGATGGAGAGAGAGAATCTTAAGAGATTGAAGAGGGAGACAGAATCTTTTTTTTTTTAAGATTTTATTTATTTGAGAGAGAGAATGAGAGAGAGAGAGAGCGCGCATGAGAGGGGGGAGGATCAGAGGGAGAAGCAGACTCCCTGCTGAGCAGGGAGCCCAATGTGGGACTCGATCCCGGGACTCCAGGATCATGACCTGAGCTGAAGGCAGTCGCTTAACCAACTGAGCCACCCAGGCGCCCAGGGAGACAGAATCTTAAGAGAGAGAATCTTAGGCAGGCTCCAAACCCAGTGTGGGGCCGGGTGTGGGGCTGGATCTCAGGACCCTGAGATCATGACCTGAGCCCGTATAAGCAGTGCAGCTCTGAACATTCATATATATTGTGTGTACATGTACATTAATTCATGGTATATATCTAGGGATAGTGAATGGTCAAAGTATATACATATCTTCATTTTTTGATAATGCCTAGATGTTTTCTGAAGTGGTTATATCAGTTTATACTTTTACAAGTAGTTAATAGAACATGTTCCACATTCTTAATGACAGTT
Organism: Zalophus californianus; assembly: GCF_009762305.2. Lineage (NCBI taxonomy): Eukaryota > Metazoa > Chordata > Mammalia > Carnivora > Otariidae > Zalophus > Zalophus californianus. The sequence goes on from NC_045610.1 coordinate 25,212,056, forward strand.
TCTATTGTCAGACTTTAATTTATGCAGTCTGATAATTATATAGTGGTATCTCATTGTGGTTTTTAATTTGTATTTCCCTGTTTATTAAAGAAGCTGAACACCTTTGCATGTTTTTTGTCTGTTTGGATTTCCTCTTTTGCAAAAGGCCTGTTTGAGCCTTTTGTCCATTTTTCTGTTGCATAGTTTGTCTTGTTGATTTGTTTTGTAGGAGCATTTTTATATTCTGGATACCATTTCTGTGGTGTGTTATTACAAATTACATTCGGCGAGTTGTCTTTTCAACTCTAGTAATGGTATCTTCTGATGAACAGAAATTTTTATTTTAATGGTAGTATAGCTTCATAATCATTTTCTTTCTTTTTTATTTTTTTGGTTATTAAATAATTTGTTTATTGTACTGCATTTATAAAGAAAACAGACAACCCAGTAGAAAGAATAAAAATACATTTGGGGTTGTAACTGACAGCGATAGAAATCCTTTAGTGAGATCGTGGAAATTTGACAGTATTATGATTAAGTTCAATAAAGGTACATGGGGTACTTGGAAGATCAAATTCTATAGCTCCCTCTTTCTACGGCTTCTAATTCATCTGGCTCCTTAAATGATAGGGGGAAAAGCCCTTATTTGGTAGGAAAACATTTCCAGAAAAAAGTTAGAGGTTCTCTCATTAAAATTTCTTCTCACATCAGTTGTTAAGATGGGGTCTTCTATTTGTATTTTGGTTATTTCACTTTAATATCATCACCAGAATTCCTGTAATTGCACAATTGTTATTTTACAGTGTAGACAAGAATTCAGTTCTAGTCTGCTCTTGCTTTAGATATATGTATATATAGCTGAAAAGTCAATTCCTCCACAGCCATTGGGCATCCTAGGTGAATTTGGCCTTGATTGGGCTCTGCCAAAGACTAATAGACTAAAATGTGAAACAGCCTCTCACCCTGTACCCTTGTCTTTTCATTAAAACACCCTTTAAATTGTAAGCATCCTTTTTAAAAAGAGCTATGAAGATGATGAACTCATCCTTTTATTCATTGACTCTAAGACTCAGATTTTCTAGTGCATCTCCCATTGCCAGCATAGGGATGAGAAGGGGAAAGGGTGTTAATCATTTTCTTTAGCTCATCCTTTGTCTTTAGGAAATCCCTTCCTTTTTTTTTTTTTTTTTTAAAGATTTTATTTATTTGAGAGAGAGAGAATGAGAGATAGCACGAGAGGGAAGAGGGTCAGAGGGAGAAGCAGACTCCCCGCTGAGCAAGGAGCCCGATGTGGGACTCGATCCGGGTTCTCCAGGATCATGACCTGAGCTGAAGGCAGTCGCTTAACCAACTGAGCCACCCAGGCGCCCTAGGAAATCCCTTCCTATCCTGAGGTCATGAATGTACCTTCCTGTATATTTTCTAACCATTTTAGCTTTGCTTTTCATATTGGGTCATTTAATGTCTGAAATTGATTTTTTTTTTGTGCTTGGCATCAGGGACCCAAAGAGTTGGGGTTTTATTGTTTTGTTTTGTTTAATCTTGTCCCAATTCCATGTACTGAAAGTCAATTTTTTTTTTTTTTTGAGATTTTATTTTTTGGTGTGGGAATGAGCGGGAGGGGAGGGGCAGAAGGAGAGGGAGAAGCAGACTTCCCACTGAGCAGGGAGCCCGACCCCAGGGCTCAGTCCCAGGACCCTGGGATCATGACCTGAGCAGAAGGCAGACACTTAACCGACTGAGCCACCCAGGCTCAGTCAATCAAAAAGAAGTTAATCTTTTCTCCACTATTCATGTATCAAGTGTTTAAAAATGCGTGGGTCTCGGGCGCTTGGGTGGCTCAGTTGGTGAGCGACTGCCTTCGGCTCAGGTCATGATCCTGGAGTCCCAGGATCGAGTCCCGCATCGGGCTCCCTGCTCGGCGGGGAGTCTGCTTCTCCCTCTGACCCTATCCCCTCTGATGTGCTCTCTCTCTCTCTCTCATTCTCTCTCTCAAATAAATAAAATCTTTAAAAATAAATAAATAAAAATGCATGGGTCTGTTTCTCTGCTCACTATTCTGTTCTTTTGGTCCACTAGTTTACAACTTTTCCATAAAAGTCTTGTTAGAGATTTGTTGCATTATTCCCAGATATAATATACCTTTTGCTGCTGTTGTGAATGATATCTTTTTTTAAAAGGTACATTTTGTAATTTTTTTGTTGCTGGCTTAGGGAAATAGCATTTTTTTTTTAATATAACAATTTTTATATTCAGTAACCTTACTGAACCTTATCATTGCCAGTCTACAGATGCTTTTGATTCTTCCACAGATGTTTTCTTGGGGGCCATTTTCTCCTTGTATACTCTTGATGCCTCTTAGGCTGTTTTCTTCTCTTTTCTTTTTTTTTTTTAAAGATTTTATTTATTTATTTGACAGAGACAGAGACAGCGACAGCAAGAGCAGGAACACAAGCAGGGGGAGTGGGAGAGGGAGAAGCAGGCTTCCCTCTGAGCAGGGAGCCCGATGTGGGGCTTGATCCCAGGACCCTGGGATCATGACCTGAGCCGAAGGCAGCCGGTTAACGACTGAGCTACCCAGGCGCCCTGGCTATTTGCTTTTCTTAAATAAAGGTCATAACAACAAAACTAAAATTTATTGAGCACTTACAATGTGTCTGGTACTGTGCAGGTGGTTTTTACATGTGTATGTATATGAATTTCTGGGTTCATCAATATTGGTAACCATTCTGTTTCCCTCAGCAATTGTGAGGGTCATTATTTCATATACTGCAAGCAGTATATATATATATGTCACTCTGTTGTGAGTGACAGGGCATTCTGTAGGGTGGATTCCATCTGCAGGATGAGATGAGATGCGCTGTAGGTTTCAAGAAATATCTTTTCGGCATATGTAATAAAGAAAAGAACTCTAATTAGTCTGAATATGCTAGAGATGCCTTGTGGCTATGAAAGTTGTGTGGCACCCCATCCAGGTTTTTAGGCCCTATTTCTTCCACCTCATCCCTGTTGAGACCCTGTTGTCTCTATCAACAGATACATCACTTTCCTGAAGAGAGGTATTATAGGAACTAAAATGTCACTTAGGAACCAGAATGTTTTGCTTTTTACTGTGCGGAGAGTTTAGGCACTGACCTAGCTCCTGCAGTTATAAATAAATCTGTCAAGCTTCTACCATCCATTCCTGTCTCAGCCTTTGCCACTGTCTCTGAGTTTGAGCTTTTCAGGGACTCTGTTAACAGGGAAAACTGATGTATTGCCTTTATGACTGTGCTTTTCACTTATACTGGACTACAAGTTTTGTATTCTGATTTTTCCCTTAATTCCATTTCTTTAAGATTCCAGGGATTCCTCAGATTTGTGTATGACCTTCCTCTGTGTTTCATGATTGCTGTGGACTTTTTCTAATATTTATATTTTGTCCTTTCAGTGGGATTTTGGTGAAGAGACTGTGTCAGTGTTTGGATTCAGTTGGCTAATCTTGAACTGTAAATTGTAGTTTGTTTAATATTACAGAATATTTCAGAATATTTAAATGACGAATGTAATTAGTCAATATAAGGTTTTGGAGTTAAATATATTGGGTCTCTGCCACTTAATATTTGAGTTATCTTAAACAACTTTCTTAACTATTCAAACTATTGATTCCTTATCTGTAAAATGAAAATAACGGGAATAATTTTACCTATCTTATAGGTTTGTTGCAAGTATTATTTGAGATAATACATGTAAAGCTCTTAGCACAGAACCTGGTACACAGTAAGTGCTGAATAAAAATGTTATTTATTAGATTTTAAATATTCAAAAGAACTATTTCGAAAAGTAGCTTTTCCTGAAAATCTTTTAAAAGAGAGATTAATAAATAGATGCTAAGCTACAGGCTATAGAAAAAAAACTCTGAACACATACCTGCCACTAAATGTAGTTAGGACTAAGACATGTGGAACTAGTAAATCTGTCCTGTAATATTTTTCTCCTGGGATTGGTTTGATGGTTGTAATAAAATTATATTATTTATAAAATTAATTTTTTAATATATTGATGAAGAAATTAACACAGTTCTTTTTGAATAGCTTTAACAATGTTCTTAAATTTTATCCTATGCTAACTCAAGTTTTAACAATGCTAATTCAGCACACGTTGCCATTTTTATTCTGATACCATATTAATGTTTAAATCTGGAAGAGTAAAATATTTTATTTCTTATTACAGCAGAATGGCCAAAGACTATGACAGGTCTTCCCAGCACGTCAGGGACAACTGCCAGTGTGGTCATCATACGGGGCATGAAGATGTATGTAGCTCACGTGGGTGACTCAGGGGTGGTTCTTGGAATTCAGGATGACCCGAAGGATGATTTTGTCAGAGCTGTGGAGGTGACACAGGACCATAAGCCAGAACTTCCCAAGGAAAGAGAACGAATCGAAGGACTTGGTGGGAGGTAATCATTGTGCTGTTTTTTTTGTCTTTCGTCTCTTGGTTCTATTTAGTTCTTTTCTGCTTTACTAACCAGATTGACCTATTACTCCCTTTTAGTGAAGTTACTTTCTCAGTATTGCAGGTTTTTAGTTTGCCTGTTAAAGTACCCATCTGCATTCATATTTACCTCATTATTTTGAGTTGACTGTTTCATTTCTGATAATGGCTCCAGAGGGAAATAATATTTTAATGGGAGTCAAATAATACATACCAAGGATTTATTGATCACCTTTTACATAAGTACTGCAGTATGACTTTCAGAATCTGGACAGAGCAGCCCTTAGGGTTGCAGAGTAGAAGAATTTGAATCTGGCTTTGGGAGTAGAATTTTGTTACAATTAACTTTCAGCTTTTTTTCTTTGATTTGTACCTCAGATATGCTGCAAACCTTTCTTACTATTTTCTTTTGTCTGTTTCAAGTTCTTGTCTCAATGTATAATTTGTAAACTATGAACTAAAGTGGATTCAGCATAATATTTTATGATGCAAACTAAAATGTAAGATTACTCTAAAAATCAGAGGAATGAATAACACGAGAAAATGTAAAACTTATCCCAATATTAAGTTTTTAAAAATTGAAGGTATAAGGCAAGTTAAATAGAATCCAGTATTTTCTTTTTTTTTTAAAAGATTTTATTTATTTATTTGAGAGAGAGAGAGAATGAGAGATAGCACGAGAGGGAAGAGGGTCAGAGGGAGAAACAGACTCCCTGCTGAGCAGGGAGCCCGATGTGGGACTCCATCCCGGGACTCCAGGATCATGACCTGAGCCGAAGGCAGTTGCTTAACCAACTGAGCCACCCAGGCACCCCAGAATCCAGTATTTTCTAAATAATTATTCTAACTAAAGCCTTTCCATTGATATTATTACTTGCCTCCTTTATTTTCCTTCTGTTAAATCAAAATAGACTTTTTAAGAATATTAATGAACTAACTGGGGGAAAGAATTTACGTCTTAAACTATAAGCTAAAATCAGTAAGAAAACACTAAGAAACCACCCCCAGTAGGTGAATAGAGGACTTTTGAACAACAACAAAAATGCAGAAGAGTAGAAAACATTTGAAAAAAATTATTAAAATGAAACTATTTCCTCTTGTTAGGTTAGCAAAGTTAAAAAAAAAGATACTTCTCAATATTTTTGTTGAAATGGGAATCCTGTTGGTAGGATTATAAATTGGTATGACCTATATAGACTATAATTCATACCCACTAGCTTCAAATGTTTATAGACTCAGTAATTTCAGGAATGTACTCTAAAGAAATCTGAAATGTGGACCAGAATATCTGAACAGTTATTGGTGGCAACAATGTTTAAAGACTGTTAAAGGCTGGAAATAACTTGAAGGCCCAACAGCTGAAGAATGGTTAAGTATATATAATACATATTTATAACACTGAATATGATATAGCCATTAAAAATAATGTTTATAGATAGATTTTTTTTTTTTTAAAGATTTTTATTTATTTATTTGAGAGAGAGAATGAGAGACAGAGAGCATGAGAGGGAGGAGGGTGAGAAGGAGAAGCAGACTCTCTGCCGAGCAGGGAGCCCGATGTGGGACTCGATCCCGGGACTCCAGGATCATGACCTGAGCCGAAGGCAGTCGCTTAACCAACTGAGCCACCCAGGTGCCCTATAGATAGATTTTTTAAAATCACGGTGTTACGAAAATTTTCCAACATAGGTAAAGGTAGAAAGAGTAGTATAATGAACTCCCACATCTGTGGGGAATTTTTAATAATATAGGTTAATGCTTATTGGTCACAAAATTATATTTGTAGCGTGATTTTCAACTATGCAGAGAAATAGGAGTAGTATAGAAAAACACCAGATGTTAATTAGATTTTCTGTATGATGATTTACACACACATGCACACACATTTTTTTTAATGGTAGCATTCATTTGGTTAAATTTTAGGTAGCATAAAATGATATACTTTAGAAGGTCTCTCAACTGCTTTTGGCCCACAGGCCACCCAGTTCCTCTCCCCCTCAAGAAACCAGTATTACTTTGTATCCTTTGATAGAGATTCATACATGATCAGATATGAAGCTGTGCCATATATGGATGTACTGTCATTTATTTAAGTACTCTCCTGTTGAAGAGTATTTCTAATTTTTTTTTATTACAAACACTACTGTAAAATGAAAAATCCTGTACATGTATCTTTTTGTACATATATATTTGTGGGATCATTTCCTAGAAGGAATTGCTGGGCCAAAGAGGAGTATGTTTTGAATATTGATAACTATTAGTCTCCATGGAGGTTGTACCAGTTATATTAATGTCATCTGTGTATGTGGATGCCCTTGACAGCATACTTCTAGAACTTTTTGATCATATTGACTTTTAGGTTAAAAAAGGGGGAAACTTGGTGATATTTTAATTTTAATTTGTCTTACAAGAAAGGTTGAATATCTTTTTGTTTGTTTAATAGCTATTTATCTTTCCTTTTCTGTGTATTTCTGTTTATACTCTGCTCATTTTAGGGGGAAGATTGTTAGCCTTTTTTTAATTAATGTGTAAGAGCTGCTTATACAATTAGAGAAATTAGTCTGATGTATGTGATGTGTTTCAGGTGTTGTTTTCACAATTTGACTTTCAGTTATGGCCCTGGAATTTCTTTTCCACATGGAAGTTTGTTTTAATTTAGTTTAGTCTCTTCTGTTACGACTTTCATTTTTTGGGGCTGTACATATAGTTCTCTCATTCTGAGGTTATTAAAAAGTATTCTATATTCTAGTACAGCAGTTATGACCATTTTTGGGTTTAGCAGCCCTTTATACTCTTGATAATTGAGGACCTCAGAGTTTTTTGTTTGTATGGGCTATATGTAATGACTTTAGAAACTAAAAATAGAAGCATTTTCAAATATTTGTTCATTGAAAAATAACAATATTTTTTTAAAGATTTATTTATCTGAGAGAGAAAGAGCGTGAGTGGGAGTGCATGAGTGAGGGGATGGGCAGAGGGAAAGGGAGACAAGCAGACTCCTGGGCTGGATCCCAGAACCCTAATAAGATTATGACCTGAGCTGAAATCAAGAGTCAGATGCTCAAATGACCGAGCCACCCAGGGGGCCCCTGAAAAAATAACAATATTAAACCCATTGTGTTGGGCACCTAGGTGGCTCAGTCAGTTAAGCGTCTGCCTTTGGCTCAGGTCATGGTCCCAGGGTCCTGGGATCGAGTCCTGCATCGGACTCCCTGCTCTGCAGAGAGCTTGCTTCTCCCTCTCCCTCTCTCTTTCTTTCTGTCTCTCAGGAATAAATAAATAAAAATCTTAAAAACCCATTGTGTTAACATAAAGAACATTTTTTTAAATGAAAAAATAGCTATTTCCCAAAACACATATTTAGAGAGAGACTTGGCATTGTTTTACATTTATAAAGTCTCCTTAATGTCTGGCTTAATAGGTGACATCTAGATTCTCATATCTGCTTCTGCCTTCAATCTGTTATGTTTTTTTGGTTGCAGTATCGGAAGTAAAACTGGTCTTTCATAGATATATAATTGGAAAAGGGAGGAGTATTTTTTAAATATTTTTATTTATTTATTTATTCATGAGAGAGAGAGAGAGGCAGAGAGAGAAGGAGGCTCCCTGGGAGCCCGATGTCGGACTCGATCCCAGGACCCCAGGATCATAACTTGAGCCCAAGACAGACATTCAACCATTTGAGCCACCCAAGCGCCCAGGGAGGAGTATTTAAATAGCTTTTTCATGTATGAGGATATTCTTCTTTGATACTGTTCTAAAACTCAAAGAGGTAGTTTCTTAAAGGTTAATAATAGTGTGGTGTCTGAAATTATATCAATGACCTTTTTATGTGCTTACATTCCAGATCCATAGGTGTATCAGTTAAGAGCCATTGGTTAAATGATTTTTTTTATTAATGGACTTTATTTTTTAGAGCAGTTTTAGGTTCACGGCAAAAGTAAATGGAAAGTACAGAGAGTTACTGTATATTCTCTGCCTCCTCTTATATGCACAGCTCCCACTATCAACAACTTACACCAGAGTGGTATGTTTATTACAATTGGTGACCCTAAATTGACATATCATTATCACCCAAAGCCCATAGTTTACATTAAGGATGTTCTAGGGTTTTGACAGGTATATAATGACATGTATCTACCATTATAGTATCATAAGAATAGTTTCACTGTCCTAAAAATCCTGTGTGCTCTGCCTGTTTATCCCTTCCTCCTTCCTTACTTATGGGAACCACTGGTCTCTTTTTGTCGCTATAGTTTTGCTTTTTCCAGAAGATCATATAGTTGGAAACATGTAGTATATAGTCCCCATGTGTGATTTTGTAACATAGCTATTGGTCACTTGTGAAATACTGGTTTGCTGAGTTACACAGATCCAGATATTGACACATTTTATTATATAATGTCATATCAAATCTTGTAGCCTTTTAAAAACTCCATTGTATACACATAGTCTTATGAAAATAATTTTGACCTAGCAGACCCCCTGTAAAGATCTGGGGGGCTCCCAGGGGCCTCTGAACCATATTTTGAGAACCACTTTTCTAGTACTTAGATGGTTTCATCTTGTACATTTTAACCTTCAGTCTCTTTGGAATTTTTAAATCTGAGCTGTGTAGTAGGGATACAAGTTAATATTTTTTTCTCAATGGCCATTAATAGCTACCAGAACAGGGGTGCCTGGGTGGCTCAGTTGGTTAAGCGACTGCCTTCAGCTCGGGTCATGATCTCAGGGTCCTGGGATCGAGCCCTGCATTGGGCTCCCTGCTCAGCGGGAAGCCTGCTTTCTCCCTCTGACCCTCCCCCTGCTTGTGTTCCCTCTCTCGCTGTCTCTCTCTGTCAATTAAATAAATAAATAAAATCTTAAAAAAAAAAATAGCCACCAGAACAATTATGTATCTTTTTCTTACTGATTAGAAGGGTAACCAGGCATAAAACCCCTCTTTAGTGGGAAGATCTCCTTGAGTTTACCCTCGTCTAGCACTGTTTTTCTGGTTAAGAGATGGAATGTCAGTTCTGTTATAAGGTACCATTGCTTATGGTAGAATGATCCTTAAATTGGAACTGTATCTGGATAGAGAAGATTTTGAGTGGACTATACAGACCTTATTAGCTGCCCTATATACATGCAGTTTGACTTGTGCAGGGACTGGTAAGTCACGGAATATTGTAAGACACTGATTTTTGGGGTATATGAAGTTTACCTGTGGCACATGAAGCTTGTTTATGGGGTTTAGAAAATGGCTCTTGGATTTCTCTTAAGGATGATTGCTGGAGACAACATAACTGAAGCTGCCATGCAGGCATACTGTTCCCTGTTCTGTATCCTACAAAGTTAAATGAGCCTGGTTTCATGCTGTCATCTGTTTGATCCTATGAGTGTGAAGGTCAGTCTGTATCTGAGACCACTGCTCATAGTCATGCAAAGTGGGCTTTGCAATTATAAACTAAATTCCTGTATATATTTGGGTCTTTTTCTGGGTTTTCTATTTTTTATACTGTATGTTCACGTACCAGTAGCATATTTTTTTAAAAAGAAATTGTGGCTTCATTATAATTTTTAATATTGGTAGTCCTGATCCCTTTTCATTAATCTTTTAAAAAATATTTGCTTGACTATTCTTTATTTTTCTATATGAATTATTAAATTTATATTCTTTGATTTTTAATAACTTTTTTGAGAGTTAATTTTTTTTGTCTTATCACTTAAAATACCATCTGGATGGTTGGACAGATGCTCTTTGCCATTTGGGAGCAGGTGTCTTTTTGCACAAATTGAGCTGTTTTATTATAAGTTATCTCCTCCTTTCCCTGTGTCTCACCCTAGGCAACTGGCCAGTGCTCTGTTTTTCCAGCCTTCTGTTGCTGCTCAGTCAGCTCTCTGCATATCAGGCTGTTCCTTTGTGTATGCCTTTTAATCATACAGGACAACAGCAGGGAGTGCAATAAAAGCAGCATCTTTTATAATATTGCTTTGGTTTTTTGATACTGGATTTAAAACTTTGTTTTAACCAGTTCTATTATTTGTTTTTTTGTTCCTCAGAAGCATAGAGACAATAATATCTTTGACTATTAAATATCAAGAGAGCGCCTACTTAAGAGTTTTAATGGAAACAATTTGGGTAGCTACTGTAATTAGCTAAGTATTAAGCCTTACATATTAGGGAGTAGGTTTAGGAAAGAACAATAGGACTTAAGGTGGTATGAAGGCAGAACAATTGTGTCTCTCCTTATGTTTGTTTTTTGAGGAGCAGCATTGGAGAAAGCATAAAATAACAAAATGACTGCCTTTGGTATTCTAGCTTGCTGTGACCTAGAACAATGTTGCTTTAAGGATTGTGAATTAAACTAAGTGGGTTCTCAAAAGGGATAGTAAACAAACAACTCTCGAATTTCTCTTCTGTGTTATTATTGACAACCTTTAGGGACCATTCTGTACTTGCTTCATTCCTCCTCTCTATCTAATAGAGTTGCCACTAGCCACATATGGCTGTTTAAATTTAAATATAATTTAATTACAATGAAAATAAAAAATTCACTTCCTCAGTAGCACTAGCCACAGTTAGAGTGCTCAGTAGCCACACAGGGCAGAGTGAACATTTCCATCATTGCAGAGTTTCATGAGACAGAGCTGCTCAAATCTCCTGGCCTGCCTTTGTTAGATAAGTTTTTTTTCTACTTCAGAAAGAAGGTTGAGGCTGTTCTGCCATATTCATGTTTTTTTTGGCTCAGAGTAAGAGTGGCTGTTTCTCATTTATAAGGCTTATGCCTTTATTTTGCTTCTCTTAGGATTTTTATTCCATTTGTTATCTCTCTCTCTTTTTTCTAGTATTGTCATTCTTTTGAAGTTGAAGCAGAGATAGCAAAGCCATAGTTGGGGGTTAACTGGCTAGCAGCTGCTGAGGGGTATGGCATTTTATAGTGACATTCCTTTGAGAGTGGTCACCATTATTTGTCCTGTCTTCAGCTTTCCGCATTTGAAGCCAGTTTCATTTCAGTGTTCATCAAGTTTAGGAGGATAGAGTCATGCTACTCAAGGTCAACATAATAAACTAATAAAGGACTCACTCATGTATACATCAGGATGTCTTAGTACTCATTAATCATGAGAAAAGTAACTGACAAGGAAACCATATATTATTTATCAGCTGGCCTGCTGTAGATGAATGAAATTTCAGATTATAATCAAAGGATTTCTGGATGCATAGGGGCTCTAAATGAGAAGACTAATTAGATTATTTTAGTGTCATCTGTCTTTCAGAGTCTTGGGAATCAACTTCGTCTTTTGCATGTATCTTGTCAGAAGGACTTAATATCAGTTAGGCTAATACTGTTTCTTGAAAATTCTCTCTGCTGCTCTTCCCGCCAACTTTTCTAGCCTTCCAGGGGAACATTTTTTTTCATTGATTTTTTTTTTTTTTTAAACTCAGGCAGATTATGATTAAATGAAGGGTCAGTTTACCATTTCAGTCATGCTAGGCGCCTGCTGAGAGACCATCTCTATTGTGTGTGGTTTTTTTTTTTAATTTATGAGAGAGAGAGAGAGAGCGAGCGTGTGCGAGTGCGAGCATACACGAGCAGGGGGGAAGGGCAGAGGGCGAGGGGGAAGCACACTCTCTGTTGAGCAGGGAGCCTGATGTGGGACTTGATCCCAGGACCCCGGGATCATGACCTGAGCTGAAGGCAGACACTTAACCGAATGAGCCACCCAGTGCCCTTCTGTTGTGTTTTGATTATTACTTTTTTTTGCTTAAAGATTTGACCGTATTTCCATGTTTTCGGCACCCTAGCATGTACTAACTTTTCTGAGTACTAATTAATAGATTTCTGTTGCTCCTATGCCAAATTCCTTTCTAAGAGTTTTTTTGTTGTTTTGTTTTTTTAAGATTTTATTTATTTATTTGACAGAAAGAGACACAGTGAGAGAGAGAACACAAGCAGGGGGAGTGGGAGAGGGAGAAGCAGGCTTCCCGAGGAGCAGGGAGGAGCAGGGAGCCTGATGTGGGGCTCGATCCCAGGACCCTGGGATGGTGACCTGAGCCGAAGGCAGACCCTTAACAACTGAGCCACCCAGGCGCCCTCTAAGAGTTTTCTTATTCTGTAACTCCCACATCTGTATCTCTACAGCTGATCTGTTTCCAAAGTCTACTGTCATACTTCTAATTACAGAAATATCTAAATACATAGATATTTCTATTGAGGTATAACCTCAAATTAAAAATATTGAAACTGACTTTGTACTGTTTTCAACACCCTCAAATCCATCAAAAATTATATAACCTCTCCTTTTCAATTTTTTTTATCACTATTTATTTATAACCTCTTCTTCCTCTCCTCCGTTTTCTTAGTTAACACATTATCTTTTTTCTCTGACATGCTATCAACTCATTTTTCTTCTCATTACTTCTACTCTGTTATGTCTAAACTACCTCAGCAATCTCAATTCTCATGTTAATCTACTCTATTTTGTCTTTCCTCTCTGAACAGGAATTTTGGTTTATGCATCTTTGTGTCTGGAACAGATAAGTCATTATTTCATGATCATGTAATCTGTATTAGTACACGTTGAGCTACCTTAGTTGTTATATTTTATTCATTTAGAGTATTTTTGTGAACTCTGTTTCAGTGTGATGAACAAGTCTGGGGTTAATCGTGTAGTTTGGAAACGACCTCGGCTTACTCACAATGGACCTGTTAGAAGGAGCACAGTTATTGACCAGATTCCTTTTCTGGCAGTAGCAAGAGCACTTGGTAAGTAGGACTTATATTTGGTGAAATCATACCGGATTTTCTACAATGTATGGTGGAAACATAGAAGAGGAGGCTAAGAACTAAATCCTCTTTTGACAGATAATGGGGGTAGAAATATGCTGTTATTATAGTAAATGCTTTAAAACTTAATGGAGGTGAAGGTTAAAATACGGATTTCAATGCCAGTTGCTCTTTAATCATGAGTCCTGTTCAATATTTTGCTGATTGACACCTATATTTAAGGAAGTACGTGTATGTCTAGGCTTGGTGTTATCCTTAAAATTATTTTTAAATGAGCTTCCCTACTTCGGCCTTTCATATTTCTCTTAAGAGTTTTCAAAGCTCTTTTTCTCATTAGCTAGCAAAATAAATTGTTCATGACAAAATAAAAACACTTATGTTCTGGTCTACCTGGTTTTGGATGGAAGGCTTGAGGATTATAGCTGTAGAAATATCTTATCTTGGATATGCTGATTAAATTTTATGTACAGAAAATTTCTTTTAGAAAACACCAGTTTTTTTCTTTCTTTCCTTTAACAAATACTTGAGTACTGACTTAGTGCCAGGCAGTGAATTAGGCTTTGGAGAGATACTACTGATTATTTATATATTTTCTGTCTGCTTTCATGGAGCAAGACTATATAGTTGGGGAGATAGGCAATAAAGAAGTAAGCTTGTAAATGAAATAATTATGGATTAAGAAATCCATGAAGGAAAGAAATAGGGTTCTGTGATAATAATTTAGAAGGGAAAAACTATTTTATATGGTGTGATGAAAATGCTTCTTTTAGGAAGTGTTATTTTAGCTGAGATTTGATGGCTGAGAAGGAGCTGTTCTTGTGAAGAACCTGTTAAAGAGTATTCTAGGCATGGATCCTGAATTGGGAAAGAGCTTGGCATGTTCTAGGAATTATCAAAAGGCTAAGTTAATGAGGCAGACCTGGGTCACATCATAGCAGGTATTTGCATTCCAGTGTAAGTATACTGGGCAACATTAAAGGATATTAAGGTAAGGAGTAACACCATCTGATTTGCATTTTCAAAAGATTATTCTACCTACCATTTTACTGTCTCTTATTCATCTTTGGTGATCAAATGCAGGTACACCCAGTATTCATGGAACCTATAATCTAGTGGGGGAAATAGATAATAAATGAACAAATAAGAAGATTGTTCTAAAATTTGTCATAAAGGAATTAAACAAGATGATGTACCTTTAATTGGTGGGACGGATAGTAGGTGACAGGGGAAAGCTACATTAAAGAGGATGATCAAGGAACATTCTTTAAAAAGGTAATATTTGAGTTAAGACCTGAAGGAGGAGAAGGGGGCAAGGAAAATAACAAAGCAGAACTATAGCATTCCCAAAAGGCTGTTAGGCAATTAGCAGACTTTTGATTTGGGATGGGGGATAAAGGAGTTTTCTAGCATATATTCTCTTTTCCTACCTAAATAACATAATGAAATTTTGGAAATTACATCTCCCCTAATATGTGCAGTCTTAATTTAGACATTCCTATTCAGCTTTCTTTTGTAAAGCATAGGTAAGTTTGGCTAGGTCAGTCAGATTCTCTATTCTAGGATTTTTGAATTCTGAATCTAGTAAGGACAAAAATTAAAAACAAACTGGTTGGAATGAATTCATCCTAGTGATATTGACTTCCTTAAGCAATGCCCATTGATGTGGTTGTGTTTTCCTGCCTAAGGCTTAGAATTGCCCTGTATCCATGCCTCGTTCTCCACTTCTTGTCTGTTGCGTGAACTACTTGATTTTCTTCTGAGTTGCCTTTTTGGCCTAAGTTAACCTGAGCTGAAAATTGTTGTTTGCAAGCAAAGAATTCTAATGCAGGAAGAAAAGGGCTTGATGTCTTTAAGGAGCATGAATGAAACCAGTATGAGAGAGGGGAGGTAGAGATATAAAATGAAGGTGTAGATGGGGACAATGACCCAATTAAGAAGGGCCATGCAGGGACGGCTGGGTGGCTCAGGAGGTTAAGCGTCTGCCTTTGGCTCAGGTCATGATCCCAGGCTTCTGGGATTGAGTCCCACATACCGGTCTCCTTGCTCAGCGAGGAACCTGTTTTTCCCTCTGCCTGCACTCCTCCTGCTCACGCTCTCTTTCTCTCTCTCTCTGACAAATAAATAAAATCTTTAAAAAAAAGGGGGCGGGGCATGCAGGTTAAGTAAGATAAGGAGTTTGGTGAAGACATTATGGGTGGTAAGCAAGAACTAAACCTTACAAGGCTTTATAGCTAGACCATGATAAGGAGTTTTATTTTAAATACTTTTGGGAAGTAATTGTGGAGGGGAAGTATACCACAGTGGTGAAAAGATAGACTTTGGGGCCAAAATTCCTAGGGTCCAGTGCCAATGCTGTTACTTACTGTAAGGCAAATCACTTACTATATGTAAATTACTTAATATATATGACATTTTTTTCAGCTGTAAATGGGGCTAATAATGGTACCTGCCTCATCCTGTTTGAGTATTGGATGATTTAATATATGTAAAGTGTTTAAAATAGTGCCTGGCACATAATAAGTGTTCTATAAATGTTATTGTTGCTGTTTATTGAAGTAGGGCAGTGACATCCAGTTTTTTTTTTAATTATTTGTCAGAGAGAGAGAGACAGTGCAGAAGCCGGGGGAGCAGCAGACAGAGGGAGAAGCAGGCTTCCCACTGAGCAAGGAGCCTGTTGAGGGACTTGATCCCAGCACACTGGGATCATGACCTGAGCCAAAGGCAGATGCTTAACTGACTGAGCCACCCAGGCGTCCCCAGTTTTTTTTTTTTTTTTTTAAAGGGTCATTTTGGCTGCTGTAGTGGTTAAAATTATAGGGTAATAAAATTGGAGGCAAGGGTACTATTGGGGGCCTGTAGCAGTATTCCAGGCACTTTACATATTTTGTAGATTTTTGCAGAACTCAAAGGCTATGTGTTTCCCAGGTTATTCGTTCATAGTATAAGCATGTGATATAATAGATCTTTGGATTGTTAGCAAGGAAAAAGAGGGAGGAATGTGATAATTGGCAAGGAATTAATATTACTAAAGAACAGGTTTTTGTTTTGTTTTGTTTTTAAGATTATTTATTTTAGAGAACAGGAGCAGGAGGGACAGAGGGAGAGAGAATCTCAAGCCGACTCCATGCTCAGTGCGGAGCCCGACATGGGGCTTGATCCCAGGACCCTGAGATCACGACCTGAGCTGAAACCAAGAGTCAGACACTAAACTGACTGCGCCACCCACGCGCCCCAAGAACAGGGTTTTTTATGGGGAACTCAACTAATTGGACTGAGGGCAAGGTTTTACTTCAGGTTCAAAAAGTAAGGTTAGGGTGCCTGGGTGGCTCAGTTGGTTGAGCGGCTGCCTTCAGCTCAGGTCATGATCCTGGAGTCCCGGGATCGAGTCCCGCATTGGGCTCCCTGCTCGGCAGGGAGTCTGCTTCTCCCTCTGACCCAACCCCCTCTCATGTGCTCTCTCTCTCTCAAATAAATAAAATCTTTATAAAAAAAAAATTAAAAAAAAAAAACCCAAAAAGTAAGGTTAACCTTCATTTTAGAAAAGTAGATGCCAAATTATTTTGTATAAATGAAGTGTGTGTGCCAGGCATTTTAAGCCTTGAAACCCATAAGTGATTGTGTAGTGGAAAAGAAGGAACAGGTGGACTGGCAGAAAGAGCAGGAAAAGCAACTGGTTTTTCTGTTTCAGATATTCCTACCCTGTTCTGAGATATCGCTAGAGTAATTCAGATAAGAAGTAATTCAACTCCTGCTTGAATATCTTCAGTAAATCTTAATATTTCAAAGTACAAATGCTTGCATAATTAACTGTCAGTTAAAATCTGCCACCATGAATCTTTCAGATGTTTTGTGTGCTGAAACAAAAACAGAGCAGTGTACTTATTTTGCCTTTTGCATTATGACCATCATTTACCTATTCAAAATTAGCTAGCATGTTTTTCTAGTCTTTCCTCTAGGCTAATTTCAGACCCTTCATATTCCTTTATTCCTTCAGTAAATGTTCTAGAATTGAGGATATTCTGCAAGATGTGGTCTGACCAGTTTGAAGTATAATGGAAATATTTAGTTCCTGCTACCTGAGCATTGTACTTATGCTAGTAGAGTCCTGGAATCCTCTCATTAGCTTTAGTAATCATATCACATTTGTTGGTTTATTGAAATAGCTCCAGTCTTTAGATATTTTTCTTATGAACTGCTACTAGTCAGATTTCTCTATTACATACACTTTGGTTTTTATTGGGATAGTGTGAGGGTGGGGAGACTGAATAATAGCAGCATTGAATGAGCTTCTTATATAGTGAGTCCAAAAGGTATTGATTCATGTATTTGGAGAGAGATCTTGATTGATGTGATTCTATTTTTTTTTTAAGATTTATTTATTTACTTATTTAATTTATTTATTAGAGCACAAGTGGGGAGAGGGGCAGAGGGTGAGGGACAGGGAGATAATCCCGAGCAGACTCTGTGCTGACGTGGAGCCCCATGTGGGGCTCGATCTGACAACCCTGAGAACAACATAAGCCGAAACCAAGAGTCGGATGCTTAACTGACTGAGCCACCCAGGCACCCCATCTATGTTTTTTCCTTAGCTTGATTGAACATTTGTTAACTACCTAGAGAAAGAAATAGAGTGTACAGTCCTCACTTTTTTATACTACACAGATACTCAAAAGTACTTAGACAGTGGTATATCAGCATTGTTTTAAAATATCTCCCCGTAGACTGCTTTTAGTTGCAAGAGAGAAAAAGTAGTAATTAGGGGTGCCTGGCTGGCTCATTTGGAAGAGCAGGCAACTCTTGATCTCAAGGTTGTGAGTTCCAGCCCCACATTGGATATAGAGATTACTAAAAATAAATAAACTTTTTTTTTTTTAAAGATTTTTATTATATTTATTTGTCAGAGAGAGTGTGTGTGAGAGAGAGACTAAGCAAGCAGGGGGAGCAGCAGGCAGAGGCAGAGGGAGAAGCAGGCTTCCCACTGAGCAAGGAGCCCCATGTGGGGCTCGATCCCAGGACGCCGGGATCATGACCTGAGCCAAAGGCAGACACTTAAGCGGGCGTCCCTAAAAATAAACTTAAAAAAAAAAGAAAAAAGTAGTAATTAGAGAATAGAGAAATCAGGCAGCACCTTGACTAAATGATCACAATTACCATCACTAGTGAGGAATAATGTTGAGACTTACACAATATTCCCTATGTAGTATTCTGGCCAAGACTGTATAACCTCAAGAAATGTTACAAGTAAATGCTATTCCTGATCCTAGGCTAAAGCCTATAAAAGACGCTATTAAGCCATCTGATAATAAGAAAATATCCTTGTTTTTAGAAAATATACATTGAAGTATTTAGGGGTAAAGGGCTATGATTTTTTTTTAAAAGATTTTATTTATTTATTTGAGAGAGAGAGAATGAGAGATAGAGAGCACGAGAGGGAAGAGGGAGAAGCAGACTCCCCGCCGAGCAGGGAGCCTGATGTGGGACTTGATCCCAGGACTCCAGGATCATGACCTGGGCCAAAAGCAGTCGCTTAACCAACTGAGCCACCCAGGCTCCCAAGGGCTATGATTTAAAATATTTTTAACAGGGGCACCTGGGTGACTCAGTCGGTTAAATGTCTGGCTCTTGGTTTCAGCTCTAGTCGTGATCTCAGGATCCTGGGGTTGAGCCCCACATTGGGCTCCGAGCTCAGTACAGAATCTGGGATTCTCTTTCTCCCTCTCCCTCTGCCCCTCCTCCCACTCGTGTACTCTTCTTCCTCCCCCCAAAATAAATAAAATCTTTAAAAAAATTTTTTAAACAGGGGCGCCTCGGTGGCTCAGATGGTTAAGCATCTGCCTTTGGCTCAGGTCATGATCTCAGGGTCCTGGGATCGAGCCCCGCATCGGGCTCCCTGCTTGGCAGGGAGGCTGCTTCTCCCTCTCCCTCTACTACCCCCTGCTTGTGCTCTCTCGCTCTTTGTCAAATAAATAAATCTTTAAAAAAAAATTTTTTTTAAACATATACACACAATGTTTATATATATGTAGACAAGAAAACCATAAAGCAAATGAGATAAAATGTCAGCAATAAGTGAATCTGAGTAGAGTGGAAGAGCATTTTGGTGTTTTTTGTCCTATTTTTATTTTTGTAACTTTATACATTTGCAGTGACCCTCAAATAAAATGTTTTAGAAAATAGGCTGGCAGTAATAATATGAAACTTAATAGGAATAAATAGAGTGCTAGGCTTAAGTTCAGAACATTATTTGGGAGACATCTGCTTTCATGGCATTTCATTTGAAAAGGAATTTTTAAGTGGGGTGGTTAGAGTAGATCTGAAAAGATGACATTTGAATAAATGAGGCATTGAGACCTATGGGTATCTGGGGCAAGAGAATTTAGGCAGAAGGAACAACAAATGCAGGTGTCCTTACTACTTAATGATTTTTTTTTAAATTAACTATATGTCTCCTCTATTTTATTTTATTTTTTTAAAGATTTATTTATTTATTTGAGAGAGCGAGAATGAGAGCATATGAGAGCATATGAGAGGGGGGAGGGTTAAAGGGAGAAGCAGGCCCCTCGCTGAGCAGGGAGCCCGATGCGGGACTCGATCCCAGGACTCCAGGATCCTGACCTGAGCTGAAGGCAGTCGCTTAACCAACTGAGCCACCCAGGCGCCCTTAATGATTTTTTTTTAAACTGAGCAACTTAGAAGGTTTGAGTTACTGTTAACTGATACAGAAAATACTGAAACAATCAGTTTTTTTGTTTTTTAAGATTTTATGTATTAGAGAGCGCATGAGCAGGGGGGAGGGGCAGAGGCAGAGAGAGAAGCAGACTCTCCACTGAGCAGGGAGCCCGATGCGGGGCTCCATCCCAGTACCCTGGGATCATGACCTGAGCTGAAGGCAGCCACTTAACCGACTGAGCCACCCAGGCGCCCCTGAAACATGGGTTGTAAAAGGAGGTCAGGAGTTCAGTTTTTAGCAAGTTACCTTCAAGGTGCTTATCGGACACAAAAGTGGTGATGTCCATTTGGCTTCTGGTTATGAAAATTGACAGTAGGTGGGGTCTAGGTAGGAGATAGCAATTTGGGAGCCAGTAGCATAGATAGGAGTATTTAAAATACTGTTGATGGATTAGGTAAAGGGAAGACTGAGAAGTGACCATTGGGTTTAGCAACGTGGAGGTCATTGATGATCTTGACAAAGTAGCTTTGGTGGGATAGTGAGACCACAGTCATGATTGGAGTTGGTTCAAGAAAGAGCAAGAGGAGGACAATTTGATATAGCAAGTTTAGACACTCTTCCTAGGAGTTTTATTGTAAAGAGAAGGAGAGAAATGGAATTTAGTTGGAGTGGAAAGTAAAGGGTCAAGAGAGGGTTTGCCAGTGTTATTTTATTTTATTTTTTTAAGATTTTTTTTTTTTAATTTATTTTTTAACAGAGAGACAGCGAGAGAGGGAACACAAGCAGGGAGAGTGGGAGAGGGAGAAGCAGGCTTCCCGCGGAGCAGGGAGCCTGATGTGGGACTCGATCCCAGGACCCTGGGATCATGACCTGAGCCGAAGGCAGACGCTTAACGACTGAGCCATCCAGGCGCCCGCCACTGTTATTTTAAAAAGGGTAGAAATAATAGATGGGAAAGATCCACTAGAACTGTGAAAACTCCATGTAGAATATAAAAACAATTACTATATTAATGTCCTACAAAGGTTACTTTTATTTTAATATAATTTTGTAAGCATATATAAAGAAATGAATGCATCTTTTGATATAAAAAGACTGATGTGGGAGAGATGCAATTCTTTTAGTAATGAAAAAAAATTGCTTGTTTTTTCTCTTGATTTTACTTTTCTATCGTATTTTCTCCTCAGAAATATTAATAGCTTTTAGATTTGAACACTTAAGCTAAAAAGTGCTTTGTCACATTACTTTTCCAGTCCTTATTTTGGCAATTGGAAAAAATTTTATTAAGAACTGTGGTTTTAGGGGTGCTTGGGTGGCTCAGTCATTAAGCGTCTGCCTTCGGCTGGGGTCATGATCCCAGGGTCCTGGGATGGAGCCCTGCATTGGGCTCCCTGCTCCGCAGGAAGCCTGCTTCTTCCTCTCCCGCTCCCCCTGCTTGTGTTCCCTCTCTCACTCTCTCTCTCTCTCTGTCAAATAAATAAATAAAATCTTTAAAAAAAAAAAAAAAAGAACTGTGGCTTTAGTTTTCTTTTTAAAGTTTGACTTGTTGGGTGCCTGGGTGGCTCAGTCATTACTCATCTACCTTAGGCTCAGGTCATGATCCCGGAGTCCTGGGATTGAGTCTCGCTCACATCAGGCTCCCTGCTCAGCAAGGAGTCTGCTTCTCCCTCTGACCCTCACCCCACTTTTGCTCTCTCTCTCTCTCAAATAAATAAAATATATTTTTAAAAAATATTTTATTTATTTGTCAGAGAGCACAAGCAGGAGGAGTGGCAGGCAGAGGGAGAAGCAGGCTTCCCGCTGAGCAAGGGGCCCGATGTGGGACTTGATCCCAGGACTCTGGGATTGTGACCTGAGCCGAAGGCAGACACTTAACTGACTGAGCCACTCAGGTGTCCCACAAATAAATAAAATCTTTAAAAAAAAATAAAATAAAGTTTAACTTGTTGCATGGTAAAATACTTATTGGCTCATAGTAAATTAAATTACAGAATTTAGCACCATTCTTGTGATTTATGACAATTTTTCATCTAGCTTTTTGGGAAAGAGAAGTTTGGTTAACAGAAATTGGTATCATTTTTAGGCACTCATGAGGATTAGAATTACTTGAGTACAGATGTTGCAAAGGTGCCTTCTAGTGGCTGCCTGATTGAATTGTATGTGAATCTTGCAAATCATTTATTCCTGAACAGATACTTACTGAGGGCATTATGTGGTCTTTGTCCTCATGGAAGCTTATAGTTTAGAGAAGGGGAGAAACATTCATCGGATCACAAAAAGAGCTGAAAAATTGCATCACTAAATACTTGTATATGTGCTAATGAGAACTTAAAATAGGTGTTATACCTAGCTGGAGAGGCAAGAGATATTTGGTATTGAGCTGAAGTTCAAAGAATTACTAGTTGTTAAGAGAGGAAGAATGTGTGTTCTAAGCATAGGAATTGTATCTGCAAACAGCTCTGTGATATGAAGAAGGAATATAATAGGGAATTCTGATGAAGGCAAATGTAGCTGGAACAGAGATACGGGAGTAAGAGGCATAGATAATGAGAACATACTGCATTTTTTTAGGTTGTGGTTAAGAGTTGTATCTTAAGAACAAGACTAAACTATTGCAGAGTAAGAGTGGAAACAACTAAATTTGTGTGTATGTATGTTTTTAATTATGGCGAATATATATGATTTTGCTGTCTTAATCATTTTAAGTATACAGGTCAGTGGTGGCATTAAGTTCATTTACACAATATTGTGCAACCATCACCGTCCATCTTAAATACGTGTTTTATTTATTTATTTTTTAAAGATTGTATTTATTAGAGAGAGAGATGGCAAGAGAGAGCACGAGCAAGGAGGAGGAGAAGCAGACTCCCTGCTGAGCAGGGAGCCCGGTTGTGGGGCTCAATCCCAGGACCCTGAGATCATGACCTGAGCCGAAGGCGGGTGCTTAACCAACTGACCCACCCAGGCGCCCCTTAAATTTGTTTTCAAGGGATGATTTTGGTTGCAGTTTAAAGAATGGGTTAGGTGAGGTTGTTTGAATGTGCTCCATGGGAAGCCACCCATAAGAGTGGGGGGAAAATGTTGGAATTCACTAGGGGTAAAGGCACTGGGTATCTGTGCATTGTGGGCTGCCATGTGCCACAGAAGCCAGCAGAGAACATACTGGAGCCAGAAGAAAGGCCTCTTTCTCCTCTGGTGTCTGTCCAGTGCCCCTACTGAGAACAAAAGGGAAATGGCCATCAAGTAGGCAACTAACAACATCTGCCACAATGTCTGAGGGCCCTCCCTTCAGTATGTACTGGAATGATAATCTGTGATCCTATTTTGGTGTACCAACAATAGGCCAAAGATAGAAACACTTAGTTCAAGACCCAATTCTGATCCTTGCTCATTTGATCTCAGGTAAAGCCACATAGATTCTCTAAACTGATTGAATAAGGGAACTGTGCTTATATCATATGTTCTTAAATCTGGCAATGAATACAACTCATCTAGTGAGTTTGTTAAAAATTCACATTCCAGGAACTTTATACTGGGAAATTTAAAGCAACTTGAGCGTCAAAACAATAATAACAGGGGGCACCTGGGTGGCTCAGTCAGTTAAGTACCAACTGTTGGTTTTAGCTCAGGTCATGATCTCAGGGTGGTGAGATCAAGTTCTGCATTGGGCGCTGCGCTGGGTGTGGAGCTTGCTTAACATTCTCTCCCTCTCCTGCTCCTCCCTTTCCCCCACCTTGCACATATGCTCTCTCTCAAAAAACAAAACAATAACAGGATTAATTTATAACATATTGAAGAAAAAAGAATCCATAAGCTTATAATGATACTAAAAAGATTATAAAGAGGTAGAGGAGAATGGAAAACTTTTCTTTAGAAAAGACAACTAATAAATGTAATTGAGTGTTCTAATTCTGTCATCAGTTTACAACCATCATAGTAACAATTGATTTGTGCAAGAATCATTAATGAATGCTAAAATATGACATATTTTGGTGGACAACAGGATATTTCACACAGACTCAAAGCTGTCACCCTATAGATTACTTATCGATCACAGAATGAAAAGGGCACCTTTACAGTGCTGGTAGATAGCACTTTAACCAAATGGTCAAGCTTAGCATTTCCAATGATGGGACAAACTGACACTTTGTGCTTCTTATTCAAATGAACAAATTACTTAAAGATTTTATTTATTTAATTTTTTTTAAAGATTTATTTGAGAGAGAGAGAGTGAGTGTGGGGAAGGGGTGGGGGGAATGAATCTTCAGGCAGACTCCCTGCTGAGTATGGAGCCTGTTGGAGGGCTCAATCTCATGATCCATGAGATCAAGACCAGTGAACCGAAACCAAGAGTGGATGCTTGACTGGCTGAGCCACCCGGGTGACCCAGAGATTTTATTTTTAAGTAATCTCTATACCCAGTATGGGGCTCAGACTTAAAATCCTGAAGTCCCACACTCTACCAACTGAGCCAGATGCCCTTAAAAATATTTTTAAATTTATACAGATATTAATATTAGTTTATACATGAGAACTTGTGGCCCTTTTTCAAGGTCATGTAATCTGCATTAGATTGAAAATTGGAATTTCTTTTTTTAATAGATTTTAAATTTAGATGTATGAGGGGTTCTGCTTTATATAAATTTATGTTCTTACTTGGAGTGGCAATATTAATCCCAAATAATGAGGAAAAACTGCTTTTGAAAGCTTCTAGCATCACTTATTTAAAAAAATTTTTTTTATTAACATATAACGTATTGTTTGTTTCAGGGGTACAGGTCTGTGATTCATCAGTCTTACACAATTCACAGCGCTCACCATAGCACATACCCTCCTCAGTGTCTATCACCCAGCCACCCCAACCCTCCTACCCCCCTCCACTCCAGCAACCCTCAGCTTATTTCCTGAGATTAAGAGTCTCTTATGATTTGTCTCCCTCTCTGGTTTTGTCTTGTTTCATTTTTCCCTCCCTTCCTCTATGATTCTCTGTGTTGTTTCTCAAATTCTTCATATCAGGGAGGTCATATGATACTTGTCTTTCTCTGATTGACTTATTTCGCTTAGCATAATACCCTCTAGTTCCATCCATGTCGTCGCAAGGCAAGATTTCATTTTTTTTGATGGCTGCATAATATTCCATTTGTGTGTGTGTGTGTGTGTGTGTGTGTGTGTGTGTGTCTCACACACACAACATCTTCTTTATCCATTCATCTGTTGATGGACATCTAGGCTCTTTCCATGGTTTGGCTATTGTGGACATTGCTGCTATAAACACTGGGGTGCATGTGCCCCTTTGGAACACTACATTTGTATCTTTGGAGTAAATACCCAGTAGTGCAATTGCTGGGTCATAGGGTAGCTCTATTTTCAACTTTTTGAGGAACCTGAATACTGTTTTCCAGAGTGGCTGCAACAGCTTGCGTTCCCACCAACAGCGTAGGAGGGTTCCCCTTTCTCTGCATCCTCCCAACATCTGTCGTTTCTGACTTGTTAATTTTAGCCATTCTGACTGGTGTGAGGTGGTATCTCATTGAGGTTGTGATTTCGATTTCCCTGATGCCGAGTGATGTTGAACACTTTTTCCTGTATCTCTTGGCCATTTGGATGTCTTCTTTGCAGACATGTCTGTTCATTTCTTCTGCCCATTTCTTGATTGGATTATTTGCTCTTTGGGTGTGGAGTTTGGTAAGTTCTTTATAGATTTTGGATACTAGCCCTTTATCTGATATGCCATTTGCAAATATCTTCTCCCATTCTCTCGGTTGTCTTTTGGTTTTGTTGACTGTTTCCTTTGCCGTGCAGAGGCTTTTTATCTTGATGAAGTCCCTATAGTTCATTTTTGCCCTTGCTTCCCATGCCTTTGGTGATGTTTCTAGGAAGAGGCTGCTGCTTGTATTCTCCTCAAGGATTTTGATGGATTCCTGTCTCACATTTAGATCTTTCATCCATTTGGAGTCTACTTTTGTGTGTGGTGTAGGGAAATGGTCCAGTTTCATTCTTCTGCATGTGGCTGTCCAATTTTCCCAACACCATTTGTTGAAGAGACTGGCTTTTTGCCTTGGACATTCTTTCTTGCTTTGTCAAAGATTAGTTGACCATAGAGTTGAGGGTCCGTTTCTGGGTTCTCTGTTCTGTTCTATTGATCTTTGTGTCTGTTTTTGTGCCAGTACCATACTGTCTTGATGATTGCAGCTTTGTAACAGAGCTTCAAGTCCAGAATTGTGATGCCGCCAGCTTTGCTTTTCTTTTTCAAGATTCCTCTGGCTATTCGGGGTCTTTTCTGGTTCCATACAAATTTTAGGATTAGTTTTTCCATTTCTTTGAAAAAAGTGAATGGTATTTTGATAGGGATTGCATTAAATGTGTAGATTGCTCTAGGTAGCATTGACATCTTCACAATATTTGTTCTTCCAATCCATGAGCATAGAATGTTTTTCCATTTCTTTGTGTCTTCCTCAGTTTCTTTCATGAGTATTTTATAGTTTTCTGAGTACAGATTCTTTGCCTCTTTGGTTAGATTTATTCCTAGGTATCTTACGGTATTGGGTGCAACTGTAAATGGTATCGATTCCTTAATTTCTCTTTCCTTCTGTCTTGT
This sequence comes from Zalophus californianus, assembly GCF_009762305.2. Classification (NCBI taxonomy): domain Eukaryota; kingdom Metazoa; phylum Chordata; class Mammalia; order Carnivora; family Otariidae; genus Zalophus; species Zalophus californianus. The sequence continues at coordinate 25,238,550 of NC_045610.1, forward strand.
TGGTATGTAGAAATGCAACTGATTTCTGTGCATTGATTTTATATCCTGCCACTTTACTGAATTCCTGTGTGAGTTCTAGTAGTTTTGGGGTGGAGTCATTTGGATTTTCCACATAAAGTATCATATCATCAGCAAAAAGTGAGAGTTTCACTTCTTTGCTGATTTGGATGCCTTTTATTTCTTTTTGTTGTCTGATTGCTGAGGCTAGGACTTCTAGTACTATGTTGAATAGTGGTGATAGTGGACATCCCTGCCATGTTCCAGACCTCAGGGGAAAAGCTCTCAGCTTTTACCCATTGAGTATGATATTCGCTGTGGGTTTTTCATGGATGGCTTTTATGATATATATATTTTTTAAGATTTTATTTATTTATTCATGAGAGACAGAGAGAGAGAGAAGCAGAGGGAGAAGCAGGTTCCCAAGGAGCAGGGAGCCCGATGCGGGACTCGATCCCAGGACCCTGGGATCGTGACCTGAGCCGAAGGCAGATGCTTAACCATCTGAGCCACCCAGGCACCCGGCTTTTATGATATTGATGTATGTACCCTCTATCCCTACACTGTGAAGAGTTTTAATCAAGAAAGGATGCTGTACTTTGTCAAATGCTTTTTCTGCATCTGTTGAGAGGATCATATGGTTCTTGTTCTTTCTTTCATGAATGTATTGTGTCACATTGATTGATTTGTGGATGTTGAACCAACCTTGCAGCCCAGGAATAAATCCCACTTGGTCGTGGTGAATAATCCTTTTAATGTACTGTTGGATCCTATTGGCTAGTATTTTGGTGAGAATTTTGGAAAACTTTTAGCATCAGTAATGAGCTCTGTAATTGCTACCTCAATATTTATCTTAACTGTTTCCATGTTCATTTTTATAATTTCACCTACCAGAGAACTTTGTTTTGCTAGCATAAAGAAGTAAATATGGGGCATCTGGGTGGCACAGTCAGTTAAGCCTCCTACTCTTGTTTTCGGCTCAGGTCATTATCTCAGTGTCTTGGGATCCAGCCCTGAGTTGGGCTTCACACTCTTGGTGGAATCTGCTTGAGATTCTCTCTCCCTCTCCCTCTGCCCCTCCCGCTCATGGTATCTTTCTCTCTCTCTGTTCCTCAAATAAATCTTTAAGAAAAAAAGAAGTAAATGCATCTTTGTGAACCGACCTGGATTATAATTAGCTTTTAGTGGTTGCATGTGTTCTTTTTTTTTTTTTTTTTTCTTTTTAAGTGATCTCTACACCCAGCATGGGGGCTCCAACAACGCTGAGATCAAGAGTTGCACACTCCATGGACTGAGCCAGCCAGGTGGCCCATATGTGTTCTCTTTTGCTACTCTGAAGGATGGATTGTCACTTTACCTTTCAAGGGGCTGGTTTGGCAAGGAATTTTGCTGTTTTAGAGTAGAGCAATTTATTTTAATTATTCTTTCCTTAGACTCTGAATGTGTTTGAATTGGCCAGTACTTTTGATGGGAGCTACTGGGGGGAAGTTTAAGTAAGGCAGAGAAAGGACAAAGAGATTCCTCTTGTTTAGCAAAAAGACCTGCTGAAAGAGTGCAAAAACCACTCTCTTGTTTGAAAACTTTTGCTTTTATTTTTTTAAAGATTTTATATATCTATTTATTTATTTGAGAGAGAGAGATAGCAGGAGCAGAGTGAAAAGGGAGAGAAGCATGCTCCCTGCTGAGCAGGGAACCTGACATGGGGCTTGATCCCAGGACCCTGGGATCATGACCTGAGCCAAAGTCAGATGCTTAACCGACTGAGCCACCCAGGAACCCCAAACATTTTGCTTTTAATTTAGGTTTTTACCCAGAGTATTTCCCAACAAACAAAAGAGGCAGAGATTAGTGTTTTCTCCTTTTTGTCTATTCTTTTCCCAGTTTTGGGTAGTAAAAGAAAAGTTATATTGTTCTGCTTAGGGGTAAGAGAACTGAAAACATGTCCACACAAAAACTTGTATGTGAATGTTCACAACAGTCATTCATAAGAGCCCCAAAGTAGAAACAACCCAAATACCCATCAACTGGTAAACTGATGGATAAATTAAATGTTGGTTCAACATCCACAAATCAATCAATGTGATACAATACATTCATAAAAGAAGGAACAAGAACCACATGATCCTCTCAACAGATGCAGAAAAAGCATTTGACAAAGTACAGCATCCTTTCTTGATTAAAACTCTTCACAGTGTAGGGATAGAGGGTACATACATCAATATCATAAAAGCCATCCATGAAAAACCCACAGCGAATATCATACTCAATGGGTAAAAGCTGAGAGCTTTTCCCCTAAGTAATGTAAATGGTTTCTTTCTTTTCTTTTCTTTTTTCTTTTCTTCTCTTTCTTTCTCTTACTTTTCTTTTCTTTTCTTTCTTTCTTTCTTTTCTTTTCTTTCTTTCTTTTCTTTCTTTCTTTCATTCAGGGAGAGAGCACAAGCTGGGGGGTGGGGTGGGTAGAGGGAGACAGAAAGGGAGAGAAAATCTCCAGCAGACTCCCCAAGGAGTGGGAAGCGTGTTGCAGGGCTCAGTCCCATGACCCTGAGATCATGATCTGAACCAAAGCAAGAGTCAGACACTCAACTGACTATGCCACCCAGGTGCCCCAAGAAGTTGTTTTTTTTTAAATCATGTAAGGATTTTGAATGTTATCAATTGCTTTTCTGCATTTATTTAGTTGAATGTGTAGATTTTCTCCTTTAATCTGTTGACAAGATATTACTAGCTTGGAAATAACACTTCTTGCTTCTTATTTCTGCCCCCCAGGTGATTTGTGGAGCTATGATTTCTTCAGTGGTGAGTTTGTGGTGTCACCTGAACCAGACACAAGTGTCCACACTCTTGACCCCCAGAAGCACAAGTATATTATCTTGGGGAGTGATGGACTTTGGAATATGATTCCACCTCAAGATGCCATCTCAATGTGCCAGGACCAAGAGGAGAAAAAATACTTGATGGTGAGAAGTAATTCAATAATTTGATATTTTTTTTTTTAAGATTTTATTTATTTATTTGACAGAGAGACACAGCGAGAGAGAGAGCACAAGCAGGGGGAGGGGGAGAGGGAGGAGCAGGCCTCCCTCTGGGCAGGGAGCCCGATGTGGGGCTCGATCCCAGGACGCTGGGATCATGACCTGAGCTGAAGGCAGACGCTTAATGACTGAGCCACCCAGGCGCCCCAATAATTTGATATTGTTGTCTACACATTGTTCTGCTACTTTGTCCGAGGTCTAAGGATGTTCACTTTGAGTAGATATTTGCATTTGCCTGGCTCTAGAATTACATAAAACAAACTTTGCAGCTCATCAGGGGAATGAGACAGGATATAAATAAATGAAACTAGATAACAAAACACACAACCACAGACTTTGTTATGAATAGCCCTTAACTTAATGGCCTATGAAACCTCATTAATCCTTTTTTAAAAATTGAGATATAATTCATATACCGTAAAATTTACCTTTTTAAAATGTATAACTCAGTGGTTCTTAGTATATTCTCTAAGTTGTGTAACCGTCACCACTGTCTCATTCCAGAACACTTTTATCACTGCCTCCAAAACCCATAATCACCAGTAGTCATTCATTATCTCCTGTTACCCCCATCCACTGGCAACCACTGTTCTTTCTGTCTCTGTGTATTCACCTGTTTTGGATATTTCATATAAATGACATCATACAATATGTGACCTTTGTACTTGACTTCTTTCACTTAAGCATAATATTTTCAAGGTTCATCCATGTTGCTTGTAAATAAAAGTACTTTATTCCTTTTAAGGGCTGGAATAATTTCCATCAGTGGATATACAACATTTAATTTATCCATCCGTTTACCAGTTGATGGATATTTGAGTTGTTTCTACTTTGGGGCTCTTATGAATGACTGTTGTGAACATTCACATACAAGTTTTTGTGTGGACATGTTTTCAGTTCTCTTAGGTATATACCTAGGAGTGGAATTGCTGAGTTACATGATAATTATGTCACCCATCTTTTTATTAGCCAAGAAACAACCATCAATGAGAAAATCCTTTTCTTTCATTCCTGACTTGCTTGCAAATTGATTTCCTTTTCATTCTGAGCACTGACAAAGTAAGGAAAATTGGAAGAGTGTGATGGTGTTGAAGGCAAGGAAAGAGAGTGTTTTGGGCGGTAGTAGGCAGCAATGTCAAATTCTTCAAAGAAGTAGGGGTAGATGTATGAGAACAGGATATTGGGTTTTACAGTTAGGATCTTTCATTAGTGACCTTCAATAAAAGGATGAAGAGGATGAGGAGTTTAACTGGAATCAAGGAGAGGGGCTGTCCTTGGAAAAGATGATCTTTCTCTCAGATGGGAGGAATGGTAAAGCTATCTTTTGGCATGAAAAGGAGTAAAAAATAAAAGAATTTTTACTAAATTGCTGCCATTTACCCAGCTAACATGAGGTACTAAGTACAGGGGTGGTAAAGGTAAATAGAATGTGGTCCTTGCTCAGCATTTACCATATTGTTACAAATAGGATATGTAAATAGCTGTTGGGAACCCTACTTGATTGTGAGTTGTTTAAAGGTAAGAATTGTGTCTTGATTCATTTTTATAGTGTTGGGGTTAACGTGTTGCATTTGGTTAGTGACATCAGGTGTAAAAGAAGAGTAAACAAAATAAAGATTCTTTTGTCTATAAAATTCTTTAATGATGAGAGAAAGAAACATTTCAGTGGCATGATGAGGTCATAAGCCAGATAGAGAGAACCTATTCATAAACACCAAAGTGGTTTTAGAATGAATATTGAAGGAAGCATTTACATAACAACATTTAGAACAAGTGTTATGAGAACTGAGAGGGAGATTGGAAACCTGGGAAGATTGCATAAGAAAGTTTCATAGACAAGAGTGATAGTTGAGCAAGTCTTAAAGGTGGGATTGAATTTACCAGGTAAATAGGTAAGTGAGGAGAGAAGCTTTCCAGGCAAAGGAATAAAAATGTGTAAAGTCAAAGAAGAGAGACAAATTTGACATAATTCAGGTTTCACAACTAGTTTTTTTTTAATAATTTTTTATTGCTATGTTAATCACCATACATTACATCATTAGTTTTTGATGTAGTGTTCTGTGATTCATTGTTTGTGCATAACACCCGGTGCTCCACGCAGAATGTGCCCTCTTTAATACCCATCACCAGGCTAACCCATCCGCCCACCCCCCTCCCCTATAGAACCCTCAGTTTGTTTTGCAGAGTCCATCGTCTCTAATGGTCCGTCTCCCCCTCCGACTTACTCCCCTTCATTCTTCCCCTCCTGCTATCTTCTTCTTCTTTTTTTTTTCTTAACATATATTGCATTATTTGTTTCAGAAGTACAGATCCGTGATTCATCAGTCTTGTACAATTCACAGCGCTCACCATAGCACATACCCTCCCCAATGTCTATCACCCAGCCACCCAATCCCTCCCACCCCCCACCACTCCAGCAACCCTCACTTTGTTTCCTGAGATTAAGAATTCCTCATATCAGTGAGGTCATATGATCCATGTCTGTCTCTGATTGACTTATTTCACTTAGCATAACACCCTCCAGTTCCATCCACGTCATTGCAAATGGCAAGATCTCATTCCTTTTGATGGCTGCATAATATTCCATTGTGTATATATACCACATCTTCTTTATCCATTCATCTGTCGTTGGACATCTTGGCTCTTTTCACAGTTTGGCTATTGTGGACATTGCTGCTTGCTGCTATAAACATTGGGGTGCATGTACCCCTTCGGATCCCTACATTTATATCATTTCACAAGTAGTTTGATGTGACTGGAGGAGAGGAGACAAAATGGTTTTAAATGCTGTTAGGAAGTTAGGTCTTTATATTCACTTAGTGGAGTGTTACTGAAAAGCTGCATTTTCAATATGCATTTTAGAAAGTTTACTCATTGCAGGGTGGAATATAAAATAGAGGATAGTTGATAATGAATGTAAGGATTCTTTTAGTAGCTGTAGGAAAACCTTCTAGACCCTTAACAAAATTACCAATGTAAAGGTGGCAATGACAGAGAATGGGTGGCAACAAAGATTACTGAAGAATTCCTGAGAAGAGGTGAATTTTGATGAGTAGAGTTATGGTTAGAAGGTCTCTCTTCCACTTTTCTTCACATGTTGATTCTGTTGCCAGTGTAACTGATTGATTTCTCTTAATGGTCTATCATTTAGCTTCCTCTTTGGAGGCTACTGTTACACTCCAAATGAGAAATTTTGCAAGCTTGCTCTAAGGCAGCAGTGGTGAAAAGACAACAACAACAAAAACAACAACGAATACATAGATACACAATAACAAAAGAAATATATGAGTAGTAGAATTGATAGAGCTTGGGCTTTTAAGGACAGAGATTATGATGATGCCCAGATTTCTGACTGGTGATAGCTGTTATCAAGAAGAAACACATTGGCGGGGGCGGAGCAAGATGGCGGAAGAGTAGGAGACCTAGATTTCGTCTGGTCTCAGGAATTGAGCTGAATAGGGATCAAATCATTCTGAACACCTATGAACTCAACAGGAGATCGAAGAGGAGAGTAGCAACAACTCTCTGAACAGAGAAGCGACCACTTACTGGAACGTAGGACGTGCGAAGTGAATCCGAGGCGATATTCGGGAGGATAGACAGCGGGGGAGGGAGCCTCCGTCGGCCGCTTCTGGCAAGTGATAGAGCCACGGAGCACAAAATCGGAACTTTTCTTTTTCTTTTTTTTTTTTTTTTAAAGATTTTATTTATTTACTTGAGAGAGAGAGAGAGCAGGGTCAGAGGGAGAAGCAGACTCCCCGCTGAGCAGGGAGTCCGATGTGGGACTCGATCCCGGGACTCCAGGATCATGACCTGAGCCGAAGGCAGTCGCTCAACCAACTGAGCCACCCAGGCGCCCAAAATCGGAACTTTTAGAAGGCTCCGCGGAGGGACGTCGCTCCAGTGGCTAAGCGGGGGGTGGAAACCTCGCGGGACAGTGTGGTCTCAGGACCCTCGGGGTTACAGAAAGACCGGGGTTGCCTGAGTGCGGCAGAGCTCCCAGGTATCGGAGCGGGGAAGCTGGCTGCAGAGACGGAGCCGAGGCGTGGGCTCTCAGCTCGGGGTTGCCATAAACTGTGATCCGCGGCCCAGTCGGGCCACTGCTCCTCCAGCAGGGACGCAACAAGCGGCAGAGCCGGGGAGACTCCCCTTTCTCCCCCGGGAGGAGCGGCATGGGAACGCACTGCAGGGATCTGCTGGGTTTGGAGACTCCACACGGGGTCGGGTGCCAGAGATACAAACGCTCAGTCACAGGCCGGGTGAGCACAGAGTGCGGCCGGACACCGGGGAGACAGGAGTGACTGCTTTTCTCTGGGGGCGCACTGAGGAGCGGGGCCCTGAGTTCTCAGCTCCTCCGGGTGGAGATTGGGAGGCCAACATTTTCGCCCTGGTCCTCCAAAGCTGTACCGAGAGCTTGCAGGGAACAAAAGCTCCTGAGAGCAAACCCGAGCTGCTTGGTTAGCCCGGACCGACAAGGGCGGGGCAATTCAGCCTCCCTCAAAGACATTTGGAAACCACGGCAACAGGCCCCTCCCCCAGAAGATCAGCCAGAACAGCCAGCAAGCCAAGACCAAGTTTACTGATCAAGGAGAATGGGAGAACTCCAGCGCTAGGGGAATACTGCACATAGAATTCATGGCTTTTTTTTACCATGATTCATTAGTTCATCAAGTTAATCTTTTTTAACTTTTTTTTTTAATTTTTCTTTTTCCCTTTTTCAACCGACATCTTATCAATCCCTTTTTTAAAAAAATTTTTTTTATTTTTCATTTTTAGAGTCATATTTTATCCCTTCAGAGTAGTTACCCTTATTTTTGGCATATATATGTAAGTTCTCTCTTTAAAATTTTGAGATACAGTTTCTTCTAACAGATCAAAATATACCCTAAATCACTAGTGTATGGCTTTGTTCTAGTCTCCTGCCTGATCACATTCTCTCCCTTTTTTCTTTTTTTTTTTAATCTTCTTTTTTTCAAACATCAATTCCTTTTATAAAATCTTTTATAATTTTCATCTTTACAGTCATCTTCCATCCCTTCATTGTATCAACCCTTATTTTGTACATATATGTCTTTCTTCCTTTAAAATTTTAGGAGGCACTTTTTTCTAACAGACCAAAATACGCCCAAAATCTAGTGTGTGGCACTGATCTGTGCACTAGCCTGATCATATTTGATCATATTCTGCTTTTTTTGTATTGTTCTGTTTTTGTTTTTATCTCTTTTTTCTCTTTCTTTTCCCCTGGCTTCAAGTCTTTTCTGATTTGTATACAGTATATTTGCTGGGGATGTTGTTAACCTGTTAACATTTTGTTCTCTCATTCATCTATTCTCCTCTGGACAAAATGACAAGACGAAAAAAATCACCTCAGCAAAAAGAACAAGAGGTAGTACCATCAGCCAGGGACCTACTCAATACGGACATTAGTACGATGTCGGACCTAGAGTTCAGAATCATGACTTTAAAGATACTAGCTGGGCTTGAAAAAAGCGTGGAAGTTATTAGAGAAACCCTTTCTGGAGAAAAAGAAGAACTAAAATCTAACCAAGTCGAAATCAAAAAGGCTATTGATGAGGTGCAGTCAAAAACGGGGGCACTAACTGCTAGGATAAATGAGGCAGAAGAGAGAATCAGCAGTATAGAAGACCAAATGATGGAAAATAAAGAGGCTGAGAAAAAGAGAGATAAACAACTACAGGATCACGAGGGCAGAATTCGAGAGATAAGTGATATGATAAGACAAAACAACATTAGAATAATTGGGATCCCAGAAGAAGAAAGAGAGAGAGGGGCAGAAGGTATATTGGAGCAAATAATAGCAGAGAACTTCCCTAATGTGAGGAAAGAAACAGGCATCAAAATCCAGGAGGCACAGAGAACCCCTCTCAAAATCAATAAAAATAGGTCAACACCCCGACATCTAATAGTAAAACTTAGGAGTCTCAGAGACAAAGAGAAAATCCTGAAAGCAGCTCGGGAGAAGAGATATGTATGGTAGAAATATTAGATTGGCAACAGACCTCTCCACAGAGACTTGGCAGGCCAGAAAGGACTGGCAAAATATCTTCAGAGCACTAAACGAGAAAAATATGCAGCCAAGAGTACTATATGCAGCTAGGCTGTCATTGAAAATAGAAGGAGAGATAAAAAGCTTCCAGAACAAACAAAAACTAAAGGAATTTGCAAACACGAAACCAGCCCTCCAAGAAATATTGAAAAGGGTCCTCTAAGCAAAGAGAGAGCCTAAAAGCAGCATAGATCAGAAAGGAACACAGACAATATACAGTCACAGTCACCTTATAGGCAATACAGTGGCACTAAATTCATACCTTTCAATAGTTACCCTGAATGTAAATGGGCTAAATGCCCCAATCAAAAGACACAGGCTATCAGATTGGATTAAAAAACAAGACCCATCCATATGCTGTCTGCAAGAGACTCATTTTAGACCCAAAGACACCCCCAGGTTGAAAGTGAGGGGGTGGAAAACCATTTACCATGCTAATGGACACCAAAAGAAAGCTGGGGTGGCAGTCCTTAGACAAATTAGGTTTTAAATCAAAGACTGTAATAAGAGATGAGGAAGGACACTATATCCTACTTAAAGGGTCTATCCATCCAACAAGAAGATCTAACAATTGTAAATATCTATGCCCCTGACATGGGAGCAGCCAATTATATAAGGCAATTAATAACAAAAGCGAAGAAACACATTGACAGCAATACAATAATAGTGGGGGACTTTAACACCCCCCTGACTGAAATGGACAGATCATCTAAGCAAAAGATCAACAAGGAAATAAAGACTTTTAATGACACACTGGACCAAATGGACTTCACAGACATATTCAGAACATTCCATCCCAAAGCAACGGAATACACATTCTTCTCTAGTGCCCATGGAACATTCTCCAGAATTGATCACATCCTAGGTCACAAATCAGGTCTCAACCGGTACCAAAAGATTGGGATTATTCCCTGCATAATTTCAGACCACAGTGCTTTGAAACTAGAACTCAATCACAAGAGGAAAGTCGGAAAGAACTCAAATACATGGAGGCTAAAGAGCATCCTACTAAAGAATGAATGGGTCAACAGGAAATTAAAGAAGAATTAAAAAAAATTCATGGAAGCCAATGAAAATGAAAACACAACTGTTCAAAATCTTTGGGATACAGCAAAGGCAGTCCTGAGAGGAGAGTATATAGCAATACAAGCCTTTCTCAAGAAACAAGAAAGGTCTCAAATACACAACCTAACCCTACACCTAAAGCAGCTGGAGAAAGAACAGCAAATAAAGCCTAAACCCAGCAGGAGAAGAGAAATCATAAAGATCAGAGCAGAAATCAATGAACTAGAAACCAAAAGAACAGTAGAACAGATCAACGAAACTAGGAGCTGGTTCTTTGAAAGAAATAACAAGATTGATAAACCCCTGGCCAGACTTACCACAAAGAAAAGAGAAATGACCCAAATCAACAAAATCATGAATGAAAGAGGAGAGATCACAACCAACACCAAAGAAATACAAACAATTATAAGAACATATTATGAGCAACTCTATGCCAGCAAATTAGATAACCTGGAAGAAATGGGTGCATTCCTAGAGATGTATCAACTACCAAAATTGAACCAGGAAGAAATAGAAAACCTGAACAGACCTATAGCCACTAAGGAAATTGAAGCAGTCATCAAAAATCTTCCAAGAATGAGCAGTAGCCGCTCATTCTTGTATCAGGGCCTTAAAGCCACTCAAGCAAAGCAGGCACTTTTTGGACAAGAGGGAGCAGAAGAAAGGAAAACAGCTCAAGTTTAAGCGACTGGAATGGTTTCTACATGACTCCTGGCGGCAGCAACGTGACAGGGTGCGGCTCAGCCGACTAGAAGTGAAACCTCGTGGCCTGGAAGTGCCAGATAAACATTCCTTGGCCTTTGTTGTCCGCATCCAAAGGAATAATGGGGTGAGTTCACTGGTGCAGAGGACCATTGCATGGCTTCACCTGAAGAAGATTTTCAGTGGTGTGTTTTTCAGAGTGACCCCCCAGACCATAAAAACGCTGCGTGTAGTGGAACCTTACGTGACCTGGGGATTTCCAAATCTGAAGTCTGTCCGGGAACTCATCTTGAAACGTGGACAAGCCAAGGTCAAGAATAAAACCATCCCTTTGACGGACAACACAGTGATTGAGGAGCACCTGGGGAAGTATGGTGTTATTTGCTTGGAAGGCCTCATTCATGAAATCGCCTTTCCGGGGAAGAATTCCCAGGAGATCTCTGCGTTCTTACGTCCTTTCCATCTCTCAGTGGCCCGTTATGCTACCAAGAATAGAGTGGGTTTCCTTAAGGAGGTGGGCTTACCTGGCTATCGAGGTGAACGAATCAGTCAGCTCATTCGGCAGCTGAATTAAACCCAGAAAGTAGAGAGAGGGTCAAGGAAAAGAGGATGATGCTCCTGGCAAGCACTTGTCATCACAGCCCAGTTCCAAGGGAGAGTTCCAGTGTGTTTTCCACATTGGCTGCCCCTACCACCTCTGAAGTCAGCGGGGGACTCCTGCCACAGAAGAGGGAGTCCTGCTGTGTCGCATCGTCTATCTTGGGATTTAAAGTTGGTGAACGAATACCCAAGCATGAATACAAGACAGCAGTGGACCAAGCTCAGGGACGTACTTGAACCCGGGGGTTCCTGGGGCCTTGTTTTAGAAGGAACTTGAAATATAATTACAAAGTAGAGTACAAAAAAAAAAAAAAAATCTCCCAAGAAACAAAAGCCCAGGGCCAGATGGCTTCCCAGGGGAATTCTATCAGACATTTAAAGAAGAATTAATACCTATTCTCCTGAAACTGTTCCAAAAAATAGAAATGGAAGGAAAACTTCCAAACTCATTTTATGAGACCAGCATTACCTTGATCCCAAAACCAGACAAAGACCCCATCAAAAAGGAGAATTACAGACCAATATCCTTGATGAACATGGATGCAAAAATTCTCACCAAAATACTAGCCAATAGGATCCAACAGTACATTAAAAGGATTATTCACCACGACCAAGTGGGATTTATCCCTGGGCTGCAAGGATGGTTCAACATCCACAAATCAATCAACATGATACAATACATTAACAAAAGAAAGAACAAGAATCATATGATCCTCTCAGTAGATGCAGAAAAAGCATTTGACAAAGTACAGCATCCTTTCTTGATCAAAACTCTTCAGAGTATAGGGATAGAGGGTACATACCACAATATCATAAAAGCCATCTATGAAAAACCTACAGCGAATATCATTCTCAATGGGGAAAAAGGTCAGGAACGCGGCAGGGATGTCCACTATCACCACTGCTATTCAACATAGTATTAGAAGTCTTAGCCACAGCAATCAGACGACAAAAAGAAATCCAAGGCATCCAAATCGGCAAAGAGGAAGTCAAACTCTCACTCTTTGCAGATGATATGATACTGTATGTGGAAAACCCAAAAGACTCCACCCCAAAACTGCTAGAACTCATACAGGAATTCAGTAAAGTAGCAGGCTATAAAATCAATGCACAGAAATCAGTGGCATTCCTATACACCAACAACAAGACAGAAGAGAGACAAATCAAGGAGTCGATCCCATTTACAATTGCACCCAAAACCATAAGATACCTAGGAATAAATTTAACCAAAGAGGCAAAGGATCTGTACCCAGAAAACTATAAAATCCTCATGAAAGAAATTGAAGAAGACACAAAGAAATGGAAAAACGTTCCATGCTCATGGATTGGGAGAACCAACATTGTGAAGATGTCAATGCTACCTAGAGCAATCTACACATTCAATGCAAAATACCATCCACTTTTTTCAAAGAAATGGAACAAATAATCCTAAAATTTGTATGGAACCAGAAGAGAGCCCGAATAGCCAGAGGAATCTTGAAAAAGAAAAGCAAAGCTGGCGGCATTACAATTCCGGACTTCCAGCTCTATTACAAAGCTGTCATCATCAAGACAGTATGGTACTGGCACAAAAACAGACACATCAATCAGTGGAACAGAATTGAGAGCCCAGAAATGGACCCTCAACTCTATGGTCAACTTATCTTTGACAAAGCAGGAAAGAATGTCCAATGGCAAAAAGACAGTCTCTTCAACAAATGGTGTTGGGAAAATTGGACAGCCAGATGCAGAAGAATGAAACTGGACCATTTCCTTACACCACACACAAAACTAGACTCCAAATGGTTGAAAGAAACTAAACGTGAGACAGGAGTCCATCAAAATCCTAAAGGGGAACACAGGCAGCAACCTCTTCGACCTCAGCTGCAGCAACTTCTTCCTAGAAACACAAAGGCAAGGGAAGCAAGGGCAAAAATGAACTATTGGGATTTCCTTAAGATAAAAAGCTTTTGCACAGCAAAAGAAACAGTCCAGAAAACCAAAAGACAACCAACAGAATGGGAGAAAATATTTGCAAATGACATATCCGATAAAGGGCTAGTATCCAAAATGTATAAAGAACTTATCAAACTCAACACCCAGAGAACAAATAATCCAATCAAGAAATGGGCAGAAGACATGAACAGACATTTTTCCAAAGAAGACATCCAAATGGCCAACAGACACATGAAAAAGTGCTCAACATCGCTCGGCATCAGGGAAATCCAAATCAAAACCTCCATGAGATACCACCTCACACCCGTCAGAATGGCTAAAATTAACAAGTCAGGAAACGACAGATGTTGGCAGGGATACGGAGAAAGGGGAACCCTCCTACACTGTTGGTGGGAATGCAAGCTGGTGCAACCCCTCTGGAAAACAGTATGGAGTTTCCTCAAACAGTTGAAAGTAGAGCTACCATACGGTCCAGCAATTGCACTACTGCGTATTTATTTATTTATTTATTTTTGAAAGATTTTATTTATTTGAGAGAGAGAGATTGAGAGCACGAGACGGAAGAGGGTCAGAAGGAGAAGCAGACTCCCTGCTGAGCAGGGAGCCTGACGTGGGACTCGATCCTGGGACTCCAGGATCATGACCTGAGCCGAAGGCAGTCGCTTAAGCAACTGAGCCACCCAGGCGCCCCTGCATTACTGGGTATTTACCACAAAGATACAAATGTAGGGATCCGAAGGGGTACGTGCACCCCAATGTTTATAGCAGCAATGTCCACAATAGCCAAACTGTGGAAAGAGTGATGATGTCCATTGACAGATGAATGGATAAAGAAGAAGTGGTATATATACACAATGGAATATTATGCAGCCATCAAAAGGAATGAGATCTTGCCATTTGCAATGACATGGATGGAACTGGAGGGTGTTATGCTGAGTGAAATAAGTCAATCAGACAGACATGTATCATATGACCTCACTGATATGAGGAATTCTTAATCTCAGGAAACAAACTGTTGCTGGAGTCGTGGGGGTTGGGAAGGATGGGGTGGCTGGGTGATAGACATTGGGGAGGGTATGTGCTATGGTGAGCGCTGTGAATGGTGCAAGACTGTTGAATCACAGATCTGTACTTCTGAAACAAATAATGCAACATATGTTAAGAAAAAAGAAAAAGAAGATAGGAGGGGAAGAATGAAGTGGAGTAAGTCAGAGGGGGAGACGAACCATGAGAGACGATGGACTCTGAAAAACAAACTGAGGGTTGTAGAGGGGAGGAGGGTAGGGGGATGGGTTAGCCTGGTGATGGGTATTAAAGAGAGCACATTCTGCATGGAGCACTGGGTGTTATGCACAAACAATGAATCATGGAACACTACATCAAAAACTAATGATGTAATATACGGTGATTAACATAACAATAGAAAAAGAAGAAACACATTTTTCAGGGGAGGAGGGGAGGTAATAGTTCAGATGTAGGCATGTTGAATTGGAGGTGCCTACGGTTAATCGAGATAGTTATTTTCAGTAGGCAGAAATATTTGAGAGAGAAGCCTGGAAATACTAATTTGATTGTTAAGAGGAGTTAGGTAAAGCTGCGACAATTAATGAGATCACGTAGTGAGACTGTAGGGTGGAAGGAAAGGACATGATATTAAGGATCCAAATCAGCAGAAATCAGTGAACTGAGAAGATGCAAGTAAAGTAGTGGAAATGGCTTATACAGAACTCCTCCCTCCCTCCCGCGCACCTATCCATGGCAGGTACGTTCCAAGACTCCCAGTGGATGCCTGAAAGAACAGATAGTAGTACCGAACGCTATATGTACTGTTTTTTCTGTACATACATACCTGTGATAAAGTTCTTTTTATAAATGAAGTGCAGTAAGAGATTAACGACAATAAAGTAGAACAGTTATGACTACTGTAATAAGTTATATGAATGTGGTCTCTTTCTCAAAATAACATACTGTACTCACCCTTCTTATGATGTGAGATGACAAAATGCCTGTGCGATGACGTGAAGTGAGGTGAATGACTTAGGGATACTGACCTAACATTAGGCTATCACTGACCTGATGATATGTCAGAAGAAGTATCATCTATTTCTGGACCACAGTTGACCCTGAGTAAGCGAGACTGCAGATAAGGGGCACTATCGTATAGATTTCTTTTTCATAGAGCTTTGCTGGGAAGGGAAACAGAGGCACACTGAAAAAGTGAAAGCAAAGGGAGTCCTTCAGGGAGTTCTCAGTGAGCTAGTTTTTGGATGATGGAGTGATGAAACTGGTACTGGATAATGTGATAGATTAATGAATTAGAGATCAATCCTGCCTTTCATCAATTGTGAAGTGCATATGGATATGGAAAAAAAGCAGTGTTGAAAAAATAATCATTTACAGATTTACAAGTGGTACTTATCTTGGGAATGCAAGGATGGTTTATTAAGGTTTTATTTTTTTATTTTTTTTTAAGATTTTTTTTTTATTTATTCATGAGAGACAGAGAGAGAGAGAGGGAGGCAGAGGGAGAAGCAGGCTCCCAAGGAGCAGGGAGCCCGATGCGGGACTTGATCCCAGGACCCTGGGATCATGACCTGAGCCGAAAGCAGACGCTTAACCATCTGAGCCACCCAGGCGCCCTTAGGGTTTTAATAAAGCAGCTGAGAGGAATTATTTGCAGTTTGCCATCAATAATGTGTTTGAGGGGTGCCTGGGTGGCTCAGTCGTTAAGTGTCTGCCTTCGGCTCAGGTGTTGATCCCAGGGTCCTGTGATCGAGCCCCGCATTGGGATCCCTGCTCCATGGGAAGCCTGCTTCTCCCTCTCCCACTCCCCCTGCTTGTGTTCCCTCTCTCGCTGTGTCTCTTTCTGTCAAATAAATAAATAAAATCTTGAAAAAAAATGTGTTTGAATACTGTAATATACCCAAGATCAGTTAACCCCAAAGAAAGATGATTCCCCATTTTCCCAAGGAAAGGATGAAAAAACCACAGTTCTTTATCCATTCTGAATATATAAACTTAAGGTATAGCGAAGACAATCTAATGATTTCAAGTGCTTACTTATTTTTTAATATAGTGCTTTTAATACATTATATATTATATAGTATACATTATAGTATGTTATATATTAATATTTTTGTATTTACAGTACATTGTTTTATCACATTACATAAAATAACATTAAACATTTTTTCTGCTTATGTAGAGTTCATGATATTTCCACTCATTTTCATCATTCAGTTATTTCTTGAGCTACTTTTTAAGATATGTAGCCCTGTAGTCTGGAGCACATCATTTTCATTTCCATTCTTTGAAACTTAGTAGTTATTGAATCCATGTATTAAATATGTATATGATGCTAAAAGTTTTATTCCAAGCTACATTTATTTTGGATAACAGATCATTTTTTTTAAAAGATTTTATTTATTTATCTGAGAGAGCCAGCATAAGCAAGGGGGAAGGACAGATGGAAAGGGAGAAGCAGACTCCCCTCTGAGCAGGGAGCCCTAGATGGCACTCAGTCCCAGGACTCTGGGATCATGACCTGAGAGGAAGGCAGACACTTAACTGATTGAGCCACCCATGTGCCCCTAACATGAGATCATTTAAGGGTTCCCCTCCCCACTCTTTCTGTTGGTATGTATTTGGTCTCCATACTATAGCCACTTACTGTATTGTTTTTTTTCCTCATGAGTGACATCATTTTTATACACAGTTGACCTTTAAACAACATGAGTTTGAACTATGTGGGTCCACTAACATGGATTTTTATAGTACAGCACCGTACATGTATTTTCTCTTCCCTATAATTTTCTTTATTTCCCCTAGCTTTATTGTAAGAATACAGTATATAATACAGATAACATACAAAATAGGTGCTAATCAACTTAGTTTTATTGGTAAGACTTCTGGTCAACAGTAGGTTATTAGTAGTTAAGTTTGAAGGGAATCAAAAGTTATACATGGATTTTCAGTTGTGTGGGGGAGTTGGTGCCTCTAACACCCCACATTGTTCAAGGGTCAGCTGTATATATTTAACAGTTGTTTATATTTTCTTGTCTCTGATTTTTGTTCATGTTCTTTGACAGTTTTTATGTTGGGTCATTGATGTGCAGAAGCTCTTATATTAGGGGGAAATTGGCCCTTTGCAATGAGGATTTTTTTTTTTTTTTGCCATGCCTGATTATCTCATTTGTGAATTGTTTATCTGTAATAACTTGATGTTTACTTCCCATTTTAGATAACTTCTGTATAACTTTTCTTAATTAAGGTTACAGTGAAGACTGAGTTTCTTGCTACCAAAAAGATAAAAATACAGGTAAAATTTAACCCCAGGATAAGGCCTTGTCTTACTATTTAAAAAAAATTAGAGCAGTACTATTTTAACATAGTTATGGGGGACTATGGATAATGTTTGAAATTTTGGAAATTTAATTTATGTAAGCCATATTGAATACCTTATTTTTAATTTGATACAGATGTAGTGGGAACTAAATCTGAGTTAACCTTCTTTCTCCTTGTTCTTTTAAATACAGGGTGAGCATGGACAGTCTTGTGCCAAAATGCTTGTGAATCGAGCACTAGGCCGCTGGAGGCAGCGTATGCTTCGAGCAGATAACACTAGTGCTATCGTAATCTGCATCTCTCCAGGAGTGGACAGCCAGGGAAATTTCACCAATGAAGATGAGCTCTATCTGAACCTGACCGATAGTCCTTCCTATAATAGTCAAGACACCTGCATGATGACTCCTTCCCCAAGTTCTACACCACCAGTCAAGGTATACAGTTCTCTATAGTATTTGAGCTTTTTTAAATAGAATTTCTTTGGTTAATGTTGCTTAAAAAGTTTTTCAGATTCTTCATATCATAGGATTTGGGATTTGAACTAGGTTCAAGAAAGTTATGGATCTTTGTCATGTAACTTATTATCATTGATTCTCTTCACATCAATACTGTTCTGAAAGCCAGGTGTGTGTACAGCACCTAATCGAAAGGAGATGTACATTAACAATATTTTAACAGTCCCCTTCTAATACATTTGTAAACATTTAAGTTTGTGAAGTACTTTCATATATATTTCATTTGAACCTCATAAACAGAATAGGTAACTAGTGCAGATGTTATTCCGTCTTATAGATCATAAGACTGAGAGATTAAGCAATTTGGATAAGATCATACAGACTCAAGATTGAAGTGGACCTTAGGATATCAGATCGTAGAACTGGTTGTCTAATAACATGGACAAGAACCATTATTCCTCTTCTTACTCAGATAATTTTGAAAGAGTTTAAGATATGCTATGAAATAAACAATTTAAATGGTACTGTATTTCCCTTTTTCTGATTTCATCCCGGGATTTACCTACTAAAAATTAGTAGTATTGGGGCTCCTGGGTGGCTCAGTTGGTTGGGTATCTACCTTCAGCTTGGCTTGTGATCTCAGGGTCCTGGGATTGAGCCTTGTGTCGGGCTCCCTGCTCAGTGGTGAGTCTGCTTCTCTCTCTCCCTTTGCCCCTCCCCCTCTCTGTGTGCTCTCTCTCTCGAATAAATAAAATCTTAAAAAAATTGGTAGTATTGATAACTGCTTTGTTATACTTGGGACTTCTGAGAATGTGCTCTTATTTATTTATTTTTATTTATTTATTTTTTAAATTTTATTTATTTATTTGTCAGAGAGAGCACAAGCAGGGGGAGCAGCAGGCAGAACAGGCAGAGGGAGAAGCAGCCTCCCCAGTGAGCAAGGAGCCTGATGTGGGACTCGGTCCCAGGACCCTGGGGTCATGACCTGAGCTGAAGGCAGATGCTTAACTGACTGAGCCACCCAGGCGTCCCTTATTTTTTTATTTTTGAGAGGGAGAGTGCTTGCGAGTGAGGGGCAGACAGGGAGAGGGAGCGAGAGACTCTTAAGCAGGCTCCACGCCCAGCGCAGAGCCCAACACCAGCCGCGATCTCATGACCTTGAGATTGTGACCTGAGCTGAAACCAAGTCAGTTGCCCAACTGACTGAGCCACCCAGGTGCCCCACATAAAATGTTTTTAAAATTATTACTAAAAATCTGGCTATCTAATAATAAAGATAAGGAGATTTATGTATGTACTAACTTATATTTAGGCATTGGTTGTTTGTTAACCAATTGGCCCCACCAAAGTATAGGAAAATATTTGGAGCCATTCAGAATAATTAGAGTTGTTACCTCTGACCTAACAAGTAAATAAAGACAAATCTCTGCTGAAGAAATTGTTTTATCTTAATTGACAACCATGACTACACACATAATTTGATTTATTTTCTTGTTAAAATAATCCCATATTTAGTAACATTTAGGTAAATAAAATGACATTTTGGTCAGTTTGGTTTTTAACACTTTCCCACATTTAGAGTAGGCATTTGAGGCTAGGTTTATCTATTTATAGACATGGAAACTTCTGTATGGATCCTAAGGTTATACCAGTAGTCAGATCTTTGTTTTGGGATGGATATGGTAGAAATACCTCTGTTTTCGTGATATATTACTCTGGCATACGTTTTTCTCTGTCCTTTTTTTAGGGCAAAACTAAATTTAGTGCTTTTTGGGGGGGGGTTTAGATTTTATTTATGTGACAGAGAGCACAAGCAGGGGGAGCAGCAGACAGAGGGAGAGGGAGAAGCAGGTTCCCCGCTGAGCAGGGAGCCTGCAGGACTCTAGGATCATGACCTGAGCTGAAGGCAGACGCTTAACTGACTGAGCCACCCAGGTGCCCTCTAAGGGATTTTTATATCAGGGGAAGACCGGGATAATATGTTTTCATTTACCCTTCTCCAAAAGAGTTTACTTCAGAATGTACTAATATTTTAAAAAATGATTTGATTAAAAGAGAAAAAGATTTAAGAGAAATGTTGTATACTTGAGGGAGACAGTATTTATGCATAAACTCTGTTCTTGAGAAACTATTAAGACAATGATTTTATAAAATATTAGTACTATGAGAGTTTTGGGTTTGATAGGAAAAATATTCTTAATCTGTCTAGCGATGGGAAAAATATTCTGAGTATATGTAGATCTAGAGCACTATATCTAAAGGAGTAGTGCATATCTGAATGACTTGTCAAACTTTTAAAAAAACAGTACCTGAAAGTTTCCATATGATTTTCACTTATTTCTTTGAGAGTTGCCTCAGCCATGCTCTCTAGGTTCCCAGACATCCTGCTTTTCTCAAGTCCTAGAACAGACTCTAGTGTTTGGGAGATAGGTGCAAAGCAACAGTATGAGTTTGCAGTATGACGACATTGCTTTAATGTTACACTTTACATTTTATGTACTACTGAATATTCAGAAATAAGAATATAGAAAAAAATAGGAAAGTAGGAAATCAACCAAACAAATTTGTCACTTATTCTAATGAAACTTCTTTTTTTTTTTTTTAAAGATTTTATTTATTTATTTGAGAGAGAGAGAATGAGAGACAGAGAGCACGAGAGGAAGGAGGGTCAGAGGGAGAAGCAGACTCCCTGCTGAGCAGAGAGCCTGATGCGGGACTCGATCCAGGGACTCCAGGATCATGACCTGAGCCGAAGGCAGTTGCCCAACCAACTGAGCCACCCAGGCGCCCTCTAATGAAACTTCTTTATCTCCCTAGTGGTTAAGCTGAATTCTAGGATAAATTATTTATTTGGCTTACTTTCTTGTTTTTCAGTCACTGGAGGAGGACCCGTGGCCACGGCTGAACTCTAAGGGCCATGTACCTGCCCTTGTTCGTAGTAATGCCTTCTCAGAGAATTATTTAGAAGTCCCAGCTGAGATAGCTCGAGGGAATGTCCAGGTGGCAGTCATACCCTCAAAAGATCCAGAGCCACTTGAAGAAAATTGCACTAAAGCCTTGACTTTAAGGATACATGATTCTTTGAATAATAGCCTGTCAGTTGGCCTTGTGCCTACCAATTCAACAAATACCATCATGGACCAAAAAAATTTAAAGATGTCAACTCCAGGTCAAATGAAAGCCCAAGAAGTTGAAAGAACCCCTCCAGCAAACTTTAAAAGGACCTTAGAAGAATCCAACTCTGGCCCTCTTATGAAGAAGCATAGACGAAATGGTTTAAGTCGAAGTAGTGGTGCTCAGCCTGCAAGCCTACCCACAGGCTCACAGCGAAAGACCTCTGTTAAGCTTACCATGAGACGCAGACTTCGGGGCCAGAAGAAAATTGGAAATCCTTTACTTCATCAGCACAGAAAAACTGTTTGTGTCTGCTGAAATGTATCTGAAAAGTGTTTTTTCCCCCCGAACTTAGGATTTAAGAGGGCTTTTTTGAAGTTGGTGCCGAACTTGAACTTTTTTTAAGGGGACAAAATAAAAATAGTATACAGTTTGACTTTTTGGAATTCAACAGTTTTATCCTGGCCTTGTACTTGCTTGTATTATAAATGTGAATTTTGTAGATGTTAGGGTATAAGTTGCTCTAAAACGTGTGTAAATTTGTATACTTCACACAAACTCAGTCTCTTACTCTGATACACAGTAAATGTAACAACAGGGCTAAAGGTTAAAAATCAAAAGAATCTATTAGATTTTAGAAATACATTTAAACTTTTAAAAATGCTTATTCAGAAATTTGTATAAGTCACTTGTGATGAAAACACAACTTTTTAAAGTAAATTATTAAGCAAACTGGAAGAGTGATGTATTTTCATAGTGACCTGTGTTCCACTTAATGTTTCTTAGAGACAGCTAGTGTCTTTTAAAAATTATTTTTTATTTCTAATTTCATAATTCAGAACTAAATTTTTCATAGCAGAAGTGTTGAGCCATGCTGAAAGTAGCTTGGTGTTAGTCTCCCTGTTCTAACTAAAATACTATGCAGTATCTCTTAATTCAGTAGCATTTTTCTGAAACATTAATCATTAGATATACTCCCCAAATCTTTGGAGTAGAAGGAGGTGTGTTTGCCTAAAAAGGTGCCCTTCTCAATCATCCCAGACACTCAGTGGCATTATTAAGTCTTAAAGTCGTTACTCTCTTCTTGTGTTTGCATAAAATATGTGAAGTTTTTCTTGCTATTTCAATAACGGATGGTGCTGCTAATTCCCAACATTTTTTAAATTATTTTATATATCGTACAGTTTTCATTGATTATATGGATATATGTTTGTTCATCTAATAAAACTGTTCCTGATGTTGCTGGATTTTTGTTGGTTTTAATGATACAAACTTTCTGTTTTGCCTTGATCATGCTTTAGAGTAACAACTTAAAAATACATGTAATGTTTATTTTTGCACTCTTGACTTTTTAATTTTAATTTAGAATATATCGAAACAGGCTAAATATCCAACAACAGAATATGGCTAAGAATATGATCGTCAGAGGGCGCCTGGGTGGCTCAGTTGGTTAAGCGACTGCCTTCGGCTCAGGTCATGATCCTGGAGTCCCGGGATCGAGTCCCACATCGGGCTCCCTGCTCAGCGGGGGTCTGCTTCTCCCTCTGACCCTCTTCGCTCTCATGCTCTCTGTCTTTCATTCTCTATCTCTCAAATAAATAAATAAAATCTTAAAAAAAAATATGATTGTCAGTTATGGCTTACAAACATTTGATGAAATATGTTGCACTTAAAAATGAATAAAACTATACTTTGGTAATATAGGAAAAAACTGACACTAAGTATGTCATTTTGGTGTGATGAATTGTTCTACAATAAGAAAAAATTTAAATTTATTAATTTAGAACAAGACCTTTTATTAAGAGATTGAAGAGTTAATTCCTGCATTCAATATCCACATTATGTTGGGAACTGCACAATTGGAAGCATACCGGTTTTCAGTGATAAGATGAGAACCAGGGGTCCAGGTAAAACATAATCATGACTAGCTCTTAAGAACGATTTTTAGTGGAGGCGCCTGGGTGGCTCAGTCGTTAAGCGTTGGCCTTTGGCTCAGGTCATGATCCCAGGGTCCTGGGATTGAGCCCCACATCGGGCTCCCTGCTCGGCAGGAAGCCTGCCTCTCCCTCTCCCTCTCCCACTCCCCCTGCTTGTGTTCCCTCTCTCGCTGTCTCTCTTTGTGAAATTAAAAGAAAAAAAAAGAAAAGATTTTTTAGTTACTGAAGAGTTTATTTATTTATTTATTTTAGGATATTATTTATTTGAAAGCATATGAGTGGGGGGAAAGGGAGAAGCAGACTCCCCACTCAAGGGAGCCCGATGTGGGCCTCCATCCCAGGATCCTGAGATCATGACCCGAGCCAAAGGCAGAGGCTTAATCAGCTGAGCCACCCAGGCACCCTGAAGAGTTTTTCAGATCTTTCCAAGACAGACATAGCAACTAGTAGACACTTTTTATGTCAACTTATCGTGAAGGGTTTTTCCGTCTTTTATTTTTTTATTTTTATTTTTTGTTTTTTTTCCCATCTTTTAGACCTGTGATACCATTCACTGCACCAAGTAGAAATTCAACAAATCTGAATGTATATTAAAAGAAAATTCATTTAGCTACTTTTTCTGCCAGTGATTGTAAATCCTGTATCTACATGAAATTAAAATTTCTACTTGATTAGAGTAATGGATTATGTAATCTTTATTTTTCAAATCAGTTTTTTAATGTAAAAATGTTACTCTTCCCTAGATCACATTTTTAGTGCAGTGGAATCCCAATTCTGTGTAGTAGTAGCTATTAATACTAGAAACATTTTTGGTTTAAGACACAACTGCAAATGCTAAGATTAGCCCTTTTCTGTATCTGTTCCTAGGATTGTGTTTAGGCCTATTTAAGGAGCTGAAGATGCTATGCAATCATAAGTAATGTTCTAATGTTTGTCTTTTATTTTCTAATCTTATTTGCCTATGTAATGTAGATCAGTAGTATAATACATTATGAGAAACTTACGATGTATAAGATGGTACATAATGAAAAACTCGCACTCAGTTCCCAAGGCAGCCAACATTTCCCCCTTTTTGTGTTCTCTTAGTGATAATCTATGCCTCTTAATTGTGAAGATTTTTCTCTGTCAGTATTTCACAGAGCCTCCTTAATCTTTAGTATTCATCTATGGATATGTTATTTAACTGTGCATAACTTAACCACATCCACTGAAAGGAAAACATTTCTTCTTTACTCATACAATACTTAATGACACCAAATGTGTAAGATTTCCTACACCAAGCAATTCTCCAATTTTCTGTAGACATCAATAGGGTGTTCTACAATTCAATTCAGTTCTGACACTTCTAGGGTTATCATCAGATCCCACAAGTTAAGGGCTCAGTCTTACAAGACTGCCCTCACTTCAGAAACCAATTGCAAGTCCTAGGTTATCACATACATTGGTGTTCGACTGGCTGTAAATCGTTTCCCACAACCCCCTCAAGTTTGGTAATTTGCTAGAACAGCTCACAAGAATTCAGGGAAACGTTTCCTGGCTTATCATATAAAAAAGATAAAAAATTTATTATATAAAAAATATATATCAGGTAAGGTCCAGAACAGCCCAGAGGAGCCTCTGACCCCATTGGCTTGGGGTGCACCACCCTCAGCACGTGAGTGTGTTCACCAACCTGGAAGCTCTGAATCCCATACTTAAGGGATTTTTATGGAGGCTTTGTCATTTAGGTGTGATCAATTACTAGTCTCAAACCTCTTCCCTCCCAGGAGAAAAAGAGTGTGTGTAGTGAGCCCACCAAGAAAGAGTTGTCTCATTAAAACAAAAGATGCTCTTACCGGGAAATTCCAAGGGATTTAGGAGCTGTGTGTCAGGAATAAGTCAGTGACCAAAAACAAAAGTTGTTCCTAGCGCCTTTATCACCTAAGAAATTACAAAGGTTTAACCTAGGTTCTCTAGCCAGGAGCCTGGGACAAAGGCCAAAATACGTGTTTCTTATTATATCACAGTATCACATCCACACGCTGGTTCTTTTCAATATTTTGTAAAACAGTTCTCTATCTTGTGCCTCAAAGATTAAAATATGTATTAGTTATATACTGCTGCATAATACTTCAAAATTTAGTAGCCTAAAACAACAAACATCTTCACAGTTTCTGAGTGTCAGGAATCTGGGAACCACTAAGCTAGGTTACAGAATCATGTTGCCATCAAGATCCCAAGCAGGGCTACAGTCATCTAAAGGCTTCACTAGGTCTGGAGGATACGCTTTACACAATGCTTACCTATCTGTTGGCAGGACGCCTCAGTTACTTGTCCCATGTGTCCTATAGGGCTTCTCACAACATATTGGTTAACTTTCCCCAACAGCAAATGATAGGAGAAAGAACAAGGCTCAATGTCTTTTGTAACCTAACCTCAAAAATAGATATCAATTCTGTTTTGTTAGTTGCATAGACCAAACTGATACAGTGTAGGAGGCAACTACACGGCATGAGTATTAGCAGATGTGCGTCATTAAGGGCCAACTTGGAGGCAGTCTATCAGAATCTAGAAGTTAAAAGCATTAGTCATGTAAAATACAGGCTTTTTAGCACTGCCTTCATAAGCTGTGCATTAGATTTGTTTTGGTAACATTAATGAATGATGTTATTTTCATTTTCCAGATCTCTGGAGGATAGTGCTCTAATGGAGGGAAGTGTTTTAGTGTATTTTTTCCCCTAAATATATTATTTCACTAGAAAAGTTGAAAACTTAAATTTTAGTCTTTTCTTAAAAAATATTTAAAAAAAATTTATTTGAGGGCACCTGGGTGGCTCAGTTTGTTAAGCGACTGCCTTCAGCTCAGGTCATGATCCCGAAGTCCCAGGATCGAGGCCCACATCGGGCTCCCTGCTCAGCAGGGAGTCTGCTTCTCCCTCTGACCCTCCCCCCTCTCATGCTCTCTCTCTCAAATAAATAAATAAAATCTTAAAAAAAAATTTATTTGAGAGAGAGAGTGTGTGAACACGAGTGGGGGCGGAGAGAGGGAGAAACAGACTCCCGGTTGAGCAGGCTCGATCCTAGCACCCGGCAGTCATGACCTGAGCTGAAGGAAGAAGCTTAACCGACTGAGCCATCCAGGCACCCCAAATATTAATCTTTGAGGCAAAATATGTTGACTGTATGAATGGTTGCATTGGGGATGACAATATACAAACTTTGATAATCTACTTAAATCTATTTTACCACTTAAAGTGCAATGTAGAAAACTTACCACTGTGGGGCGCCTGGGTGGCTCAGTCGTTAAGCGTCTGCCTTCAGCTCAGATCATGATCCCAGGGTCCTGGGACCGAGCCCCACATCGGGATCCCTGCTCGGCAGGAAGCCTGCTTCTCCGTCTCCCACTCCCCCTGCTGTGTTCCCTCTATTGCTGTGTCTCTCTCTGTCAAATACATAAATAAAATCTTTAAAAAAAAAAAAAAGAAAAGAAAACTTACCACTGTATTATCCTCCTCTCTTTATGTTATAGTTGTCATGTCTGTATATATTGAAAACCCCAACAGGTAATGCTATAATTTTTGCTATCAAAAATCAAACATTTTAAAGAACTCAAGAGGAGAACAGTCTATGATATTCATCAGATATTTACCATTGCTATTGCTCTTTATACATTCCTGATATTCTAGGTTTCCTTCCAGTATTGTTTTCTGGTTTCTGATGAAAAAATCTGTAGTCATTCAAATTGTTCCCCTGTAAGTAATGCATAGTTTTTCTTTGGCTGCTTTCAAGATTTTTTTTCTTTGTCTTCAGTTTTCAACAGTATGATTAGGAAGTCCCTGTGCATGGATTCCTTTGAGGTTTTCTGCTCCAGGTTTGCTGAGCATTTTGAATCTGTAGGTTTATATCTTTCACCAAACTTAGGAGTTTTTTGGCATTTTTCTCCCCCAATTTTTTTTCAGCATCACATTCCTTTTCTTCTTTCTTTTTCTTTTTTTTTTTAGATTTTATTTATTTATTTGAGAGAGAGAAGGAGCTCAGAGGGAGAGGGAGAAGCAGACTCACTGCTAAGCAGAGAGTCCAACATGAGCCTCGATCCCAGCACCCTGGGATCATAACTTAAGCCAAAGGCAGACGCTTAACCCAGGTGCCCCCTTTTTCTTCTTTCTTTGTAACTCTTTGTTTTTCCTTTTGTTAGACCATTTGATGTTATATTTCTGAGTTCTAAAATTTCCATTTGGTTATTTTGATTTTTTTCCCCATTTGTTTCTTTTTATATCTTTTTTGAGATGTTCTGTGTTTTCGTGCATGTTAAGAGAGTTCACAATAGCTTGCAGGAAACTTTTTACAGTACTGCTTTAAAGTGTGTCAGATATGGGGCGCTTGGGTGGCTCAGTTGGTTAAGCGACTGCCTTCGGCTCAGGTCATGATCCTGGAGTCCCAGGATCGAGTCCCGCATCGGGCTCCCTGCTCGGCGGGGAGTCTGCTTCTTCCTCTGACCCTATCCCCTCTGATGTGCTCTCTCTCTCTCATTCTCTCTCTCTCAAATAAATAAATAAAATCTTTTAAAAAAAAATAAAGTGTGTCAGATAATCTGTGTCATTTAGGTATTCCTTTTGCTTGACTGAAAACTAAAATATTAATGTTTATCATAGTTCTATGTGAAATCAGATTATTACACCACTGCTTAAATCATGTGATGTTTGTGAGCATCAGTTGATTTTTTTTTTATAAAGATTTTATTTATTTATTTGACAGAGAGACACAGCCAGAGAGGGAACACAAGCAGGGGGAGTGGGAGAGGGAGAAGCAGACTTCTCGTGGAGCAGGGAGCCAGCCGGACTTGGGGCTCTATCCCAGGACCCTGGGCCGAAGGCAGATGCTTAATGACTGAGCCACCCAGGCACCCCATGTTGATTGTTTTTTCTATGTGAGTTAGGTTTTCCTGGTTCTTTCAAAGTTCTCCAAGTCTTTGATATGCTAATTAGGGCCTGATCCTTGTTTAATGTATTCTGTGAGGTCATTCTCCTGAGCTCCTCCCTCCCTACAGTCTCCATGGTACTTTCCCCTTCTCTGGGACTCCCTTTTCAATTCTCTGGGCAGAAAGCAGGGGCTTTAGGAACCATGCATTTCCAAATGCTTACATTTGGAGCTCAATGGCTTAACATCTTTGTGTCTTGGTCCTCATCTATAAAATGTAGATAGTAATACTACAATGACTGGCATATAGAGCTAAATAAATGTTACCCAATATTATTTTTATTAAATTTTACCTTCTCAAAACTGTTAATACAGATTCCGTTTTCTCAGATTTTAAAGCAGTTTTTATCTACGTTTAGGCATGTATGGGGAAGGTAAACTATGCCCTGACCATCACTAAAACAGCTAATGAAACTAATTTTTGGTCTTTGTCAATAGTTTTACTTTTTGGTAACTTTAATTATAAATACAAGCTCCAGATCGTAGGATAAATTGTTGGGTTCTGACATGTAATTTTTCCTGTTAATGAATACAGCTTTGTGGCGAATAAAAATGAAACAAATAATCCCTTCTGCTAAAAAGTTTACATGTTAGCTAAACAGACAATAGGATTATACATTAACCGACTAGAAAAGTTACAAAGTAGTACTAATGTGTCAGAGATAAAGGGAAACCATACTTCATGATTTGCCTTGGACAGTCCTACTTTACTTTTTTGGGGGGGGGCTTGTGTATAATTGTTAATAGAGCCTCTGGTTAGGATGATAAATTACATGGCTACTTTATAGATACTAGTTAAGTTTCAAGAGAATGAAAGGAAAGCAATCACCATATCTTCAGAAAGTTTGCTAGGCCTGAGAATGAGCTGGGTAGAGGTTGAAGGGCCCCAACATAATAAAGAAACACTTAGAACTTTGAATAGAAATATGGGAAAATGCTGTTTTAGAAGCCAGTTATGTCATAACATGCAGGACAGAAAAATGGCAGGTACTCCTGTAATTAGATAGATATAAGGTGATACGACATTTGTTGGTTTTGCTATTCTACAAAGTTTGGATTCTACTTTTTAGGAGATTACTACAAAAGTTTCAACCTAAAAATGCACCAAAGAAAGTCTATATAGTGAGTAATTAGTATAATTTTACCTCACAATTAGAGGATTTTAGAGAAATGTGATTTTTAAAAATAGACTATTTTTTATAGCAGTTTTAGGTTCATGGCAAAATTGAGCAGAAGGTACAGATATTCCATATATGCCCTTTCCTAACTAGTTTCCTATCACTTTCTACTGTGATAACACGTTTATAGTCAGTCTCCCTTGTTATCAAAATCCCCAATCAGAGGGATACAACTGATGAACCTATGTTTGATGATGGTTATTTTTTTTAACCTCTTTGGGTTTTTTTTCCTTTCACTTGACTAAAAACTAAAATATTAATGTTTATCATTGTTCTGTGTGAAATCAGATTATTTCCCCACTGCTTAAATCATGTGATTATTGTTCAGGTGTTTTTGGTGGCTAGGGTAAGTGAGGAAATGGCTTGCTTGAAGCTAAAAAGGAATCTTAATCCTATTGAAATGAAAACTCACAATAAAGTATAAACTGATCTTGAAACTGGTTTTCATATGGATAATTCCTTGATGATTTTTCTGGAGATTTTGGGCTTTGATTTGCAGGGCCATAGGAGAGGCAATTTTAGTCGTTAGTGATTTATTATCATGTACCATTGTAGCAACTGGAAGAAGATGGAATTCTGGCTCAAAGTCCCTCTTTTACACCGAAAATCAGTTTCCTAGCTGGTATTGCTCAGCCACAAGAACAGACTGTTGAAAAGTTTCCCCACATCCCAGTATTTGAAATGACTTATAAGCTGGCAATATGTACTAAGTGCTGTCAAGTTACTTCCACTCAAAAAAAATGATCTCCACAAATTTTGTTTGCTCTCTATTTGAAGTCTCATGAGAGAATCTCACACCATTTTTGTGGAGAAAAAAGTGGAGTAATTAGACATAGCTGGTTAATTCATAATTGGAACTAGTTAATTTGGAGAAATTTTTAACTGGTTCTAAGAATTTAAAATTTATTTACTCCTCATAAAAATCCTAGGAGGTTCATAATAGTCTTTTTTACAATTTATAAAGGATGAAACCAAAGCACAGAAATTCACCCCCCCAAAAATGTAAAACTTTTTTTTTAAACTTTTTTTTAAAGATTTTATTTATTTATTAGAGAGAGAGAATGAGAGATAGAGAGCACGAGAGGGAAGACGGTCAGAGGGAGAAGCAGACTCCCCGCTGAGCAGGGAGCCCGATGTGGGACTCGATCCCGGGACTCCAGGATCATGACCTGAGCCGAAGGCAGTCGTTTAACCAACTGAGCCACCCAGGCGCCCTAAAAATGTAAAACTTCACCAGTGTTCATCCTACCCATAAATGTCATCGCTTAGTTGTTCAAGCCCAAAACATAGGCATCATGCTTGATTCTCTTTTTTCTTCTGTCCCACAACCAACCCAATATCAAGATCTTCAGTTCTCTCTTCCAAAATATTTTGAAGTTGGCTACTTTTCACCTCTACTGCTTCACTTCTACGCCCAGTTCTGGACTGCATCTCCCACCTGGTCTACTGAAATAGCTTCCCTACACGCCCCACTGCTTTCCCTCTTGATCCCTCCCTGACAACAGCTTATTCTCTGTCCAGTAGCTAGAACGATCTTTTAGAACTGTAAGTATGGTCATGATACTTTCTGGTTGAAAGTCCTTCAAAAGATTCCCACCCTAGAATTTATTGAATTCTTGAATTCAATTGAATTATTGAAACTCTTTATAATTCTGTACAAGACCATACTCCACCCGGCCACTGCTTACCTCTCCTAACTAGTTGGCTATCAATTTCTACTTATTTCACTTTGCTTAAACCATACTGTTTTTCTCATTCCTCATCAAAATTCATTCCCTTCTTAGGGCCTTGGTACTTGTTCCTTTTGTCTGGACTGCTTTTCTCTCAGAGTAGCTTTCTCACATACTTCAGTAAAGTCTTTGTTCAAATGTCATCTCCTGAGAGGCCTTCCCCGATGACACTACCTAAATTAAGCCATCTATTTGTCTGGCTTATTATATTTTTTTCCATAGCATTTTACACTACTTGAATTTCTCTCTTTATTTCTGTCTTCACATCAGAATGTAAATTCTCTGGCTGAGGTAAGCACATTGATTTGTTTATTGCTGTACCTCTGGAGCTTAGAACATGTCTGACACTTAATAGGTATTCAAATATTTGTTGAATGAACGAACGAGTTAACTCGTGTACAAAGGGTAGTCTTTATGATTTTTTGTTTCTTTGTTTTTCCTTTGTAGAGGAATAGTCAAAGAGCTATGAAGTTTAACAATGCATATGAAACAGCTATTTAAACTGAATAACTTTATACAAATGCTGGTTATCCCGCTTGTGATTATGACCTATTGGTTTCCTCTGGATTTCCTCTTTATTCCTGCTCTGGGCTTGGACAACATGAAAACAATAATTATTTAATTCGAATAAGTCTGAATTTTGAAAATACCTGTTGTGTTCGGGGCTGTTAAGTGTTAAAAGGGATTGAACAATGTGAAAACTATAGTCTTCTAATGTCTAGGAAGAATTTAACTTTCTAGTTGGGGAAAATGAGATATGCACAAGAGAAACTCTAGAAGATTTCAAATACAACAAAGAAGTAACAGTGATAGAAAGCAATAAGAGCAAAAGGAATTTAGAATGTTGGAAAGATTCTTCCGTTAGTGGGTTTAGTGTAGGAAGCAAATCTTAAAAGGCCGATGGTACTCGGAATTTGTGTGTGTAGTGGAAGACAAATGATCAGAATCTTTTATTAGCCAATGTTCAAACACTAGCCTGATAAATAGCACTTTGGATGTGCTATTTATTGGCACTGATAGAGCCTCAAGAGAAAATGGGTGGTTTCTTGGCTATAATCTGTATCTGTACCTGTATCTATCACTCGATTAACTGCATATATCCGAGGTATTGAGGTAGTTCCTCTACTAATCTTTTCCATCCTCCATTGTGCTTAAAACCTCCTTAGAATTTTTACTGCTGTGTCAGCTAATTTGTTACAAACCTCTGCCTATTAATAAGCTATAGCCTCATGGGACTGCCGTATTACTTTTGATAATACTTATGAAGTGCTGAGACTGTGCTGAGCGTTTGTTCAATCAATCAATAAATGTTATCATTATTATAAAAGAAATATAACTGACGCAATAACACTAGCGAAATCGCGATCTCTTCCGCAGGGGAGATGGAAACAGGTAAGGAAGGAGTCGAGCGGGCTCCAGAAACCTCGCTCAAATTGACAGGATCACCGGCCGCACCCCTCATTTAGATCAATGCCTCCTTGGCTCTAAGGCTGCCCACCGCGCCAGCCAGCCTAGGCTCCCGGAAGGTAAACACATCGAAAAGGGCGGGGCAGAAGGCGGGTTCGGGATGGATGAGTGGCCAGCAGAAAGTGATTGGCAGCTGCCATGTCCACGTGCTTTGTGCTTCGAACTAGCTGTCGCGAGAATTCGATGTAAACAGACCGGTCCCCCGACCTCCGACTGCCAGCCCGAGACGCTCAGCTGAAGTGCACAGGAGTCTGCGGCATGACTGTTTTCGACAAAGCCACGTAGGTGTGCTGTCTGCAAAGAAAAACAGACGTGTTCGTAACTCTCCTTACCTGCCTGCGTTCGCAACCGAACCTGACACCTCGGCTTCAGCCGAACTTACATGCTGTTTTGTTTTCCCTGGAGCCCCAGCGGATTGGGTAAGTTCAGGAGGCGGGTCCGCCTCTTTTCTACTTGCTGGTTGGCGAAGCTGACCTCCAAGGGCGGTGCCCGGCCGTAGCCAGTTTCCTTCTGGGATTGGCTAGAAAAGTAGTTCCGCTGAGGCGTGGTAGGAAGTGGTAGCCGTCAATCACAAAGGGAGACTCCAAACAGTGAGCCTTGAGCTGGAGAACAGCGTTTACCGGCGGGGCGGCGGGTGAGAGGGCTGGTGGGGCTGTGGCTTTGGGGAGGCTTGGAGAGGACGAGGGGCAAGCAGCGTGAGGGGTGAGGGCTTGGCTGGCAGGGGTTCGACGAGGGAGAGCTAGCGAGATTGGAGGGGGAGGGGAGGAAGGGCAAGGGGCCAGAGGGCGGCCGGGGGCAGCGGTGGCTCCGCGTTGGAGGTTAAGTGGGTAGAGCTGTGCTAGTGTCTTTCAGGAGAGTGGGGCCTGAGGGGCTGGCGAGGGTCGTCCTCAGGAGACAGGGCCGTTAAAGGACATTTCTTGGGAGGCTGTGTTTCGGGAAATAAAGGGTGGAATGGAAATGAGAGGGCTGAGGGGCTGGTGGCGAAGATACCTACTGAGGAAGGGGTGCGTGGGCTAGGTGGGGCAAAGGGTGTTTTTGTAGTAGCAGATGAGACTCATCAGTTTGGGAATTTTCAAATAAGGTGATAGGATCCTCCCTACTTGGAAGTGATGGTTTTAGGGGCTTTCAAGATTGCTTCCAGGCTGTGGATTTCCTGAGCCCTGAAAGAGATCGTTACTATTGCTGTCAATCCTCTTTTAACCTTAACCAAGTACACTCCAAGCTCTTAAAACCTTCCAGGTGATTCAGATGCCGTTTGGACATTCAAGGATCGGGATTCAGTGATGTGACAGGAAAGGATAAGGGGCTTCTAATGTCATATAAGTTTTTTGTTGCTTATTTAGGCTCTGGTGTTTAGGTTACAATAGCAGTGGGTTGACAAATATGATTTAAAAACTCTTGTTATATTATGACCATGCAGTCCTTTTTTTTTTTTTTGATACCTATAATCAGCATATAACATTATATTAGTTCTAGGTGTACAACATAATTTTTTTACAACATAATGTTTTGATATTTGTACATATTGTGAAATGATCACCACAATAAGTCTAGTTAACATTTATCACTATACATAGTTACAGTATGCAGCCTTGCTCATAGTTTCCAAACAGTCTTAGTTGGAAGGTATTATTTCACTGTCCATTAGGTCTTGAAATATTGTGCCATGTGTATTTTCGCTATTTCAGGATTTTAGTACAATTCTTTAATTTCGGCTCACAGAGATGGCACATTTGTTTTTATTAAGAAATCTTGTGCTAGACTCTCCATCCCTTACCTTTCTAGCTTATGTTAACAGAGGATCAGAGGGTCCAGAAAGAAAGAGTCTTAACTAGTTCTGTGGTTCTGGGGCTTAGTCCAAATAAAAAAAATTTCATGATAATTAGAAAACTTCTTTATCTACTTCCTCCCCCAGTCTACCCCCTTTTTCTTGTAATGGGGATTGCTGGGAAGGTTTCCTACATTTTAGGCATTTTCCATAAGGGATCTCTAGTGAGGAACCATAAACCCTTACCCCTACCCACAACAATAATAATCCATTTTTTTCCCCCTATCTCTCTGTGCTGGAAACAGGTTTAGCAAATGAAGCTATGGCTACAGATTCTCCCAGAAGACCCAGTCGTTGTACTGGTGGAGTTGTGGTTCGCCCCCAGGCTGTCACGTAAGCAAATTTCAGATAAGCCTAAAAGCTAAAGAAAATTTGTTCAGAATAGTAGCTAGCATTCAGGGTTCCTTTCTGAACATTCACTACTTTTGTAAAATCTATTTAATTTTGGCCTCACAGGATGATAAATATTGCCAAGACCAAATAAAAGGAATAACTGGAGGATCAAGTTAATGTATTCACATTTATAGGGTACATCAAAAGCACTGTGCTAAATCCTAAGGACTGATGTTTTTTCAAACTCCAGGTTCAAAGATTGATGGCTCATTAGATCAATTCAGTGGATCAAGACCATTATTTAAAAAATGAAATTGCATATTATAGAAAATATAGTTGGGAATATTCTTTTGTGACACACACTATTCATATGTATGTATATGTTGACCAGATCCTAATGTAAAATGTATCTCTTATTTAGGTTTCAGTCAGAAGGTTTCAAAGTCAGTGTCATAAAGAGTACATTCTGTATTTTAAGCATTCTTTGCCAAAGCCTATTTATACTTTCTAGAAGCATATGATCTAATGTGGTTTTAAGATATGTATACTTGAGATCACTGTAACCAATAAAAAAAGGTGCCAGCAAACCATGAGAATTGGGAGGGAATATTTTAGTGGGAGTATTTAGTGGGAATATTTTAGTATTTTAGATCCTGAAGGGTTTATTAAGAAGCTAACTTAATGTACTTTAAAGGCTGAGTAGAGTTTGGGCATTTAGAATCAAAGGTACATTTTAGACAAAGGGAATGAGTGAGCAGATGTGGGTAAGGCAAACTCTTTTCATAAATGAAATATAGGGAAGTTGCCCTATATAAAGTAGGTTAGGGTGGACAGTGAACATCCTTCATTATCTGGATAAGGAGGTAAAACTCGTTTTCTACCTTTTAAAATGTTCATAAGGGAATTGTAGCATTTTATATTATTCCCTTGGGCAGTTTAGCATGTTACATAAAGACTGCCCTCTCAGACTAAGAAAAGTATATGTATAATATAGTATTTTGCTATAATATTTCCTTTTTTTTCCTCCTGCGTTTCCCTGGGCCATATTTGTTTGCTAACTATGGACCATGTCAACAAGTTAAGCATGTTATTAGCTATGAGTTAGGTACTCTTTCAGTCTTCATTTTACTGGTGAGAAAACCAAAGCAGGGGGAAATTAGTTAAATTGTCCTTGGGAATAGCCAAGAAGGGGAACCTGGATCAAACCCAGGCAGTTTGTCCCCAGAGTCTGCACTTCGGCAGTGTTCTATGTTGCCTCACCATAGAATATGTGGTATCCAACTTATATTGCTTTTTGTTGTTCAATATGTAATTTTAGTGTTTTTAAAAAATCTTTTATTTGTATTCTTTTAACAAATAATGCTTGAGCATCTACTGCATGCCTGAAGTACTGGTTTAGAGATTCTGGAGATAGAAGGTAAACATGAGAGTTGGAGTCCTTTCTGTAGTAGAGTTTACATTCTAGTGTGTGGGGGGGGAAACAGTAAATGAGTAAAGTGATTACAGGCTCTGATCAGCACCTGATGTGCTCTGATAGAGAATGACAGTGGGGAGGCTGACTTCAGGCTGTCAGGAAAGGCCTCTCTGAGGAGGTGACACTTAAACTGGAGAAATGAAAGGGATGGAAGAGTATGGGAAGGAATCCAGGCAGAAAGAAAGCTGGCGTAAAGGTCTTGACTCAAAGAGCTTGGTGTGTTCTAGGAATGGAAGTTGCAGATGACGGAAGCAGAGTGAAGAGAGTGGCAGAAAAACGAGAGGGCAGAGGCAGGCCTAATCAAATTGTTGTGTGTGTGTTTTTTGTTTTTTTCAGCCTAATCAGTTTTTGTAGCTATCTAAGGCATATTGCTTTTTTATAGGATTTAGGATAACTCATATGAGTTTCTTCAAATGTAATTTTTCACATGAAATTAATTTGATTTGGTATTTTGAAGAATTTTTTTTCCACTTGCTGAAATGCATATACTTCCCATTTAAAATCTCTTAGTGACCTTAACAGTATCATTTTTCTTCACTTTTATGCATTTTAATATTTTCCCATGTCTTGTCTATGGCAAAAATTCTGTGAGGATTTCTTAGTATCTCCTAATGCCTGTGCCTGCAGCAAAATGCAAATTGATTTTGCTATATACAGGTAAGGGACTAGGTACATAACCAATTTAAAGAGAAGGTCACTAAGTACTGAGTCATCAGCCACAGTTTTTCTTGCTCTGACTGGGGAATTCTTTCGCTTTGACTCAAGAGGAAAGTCCTGCCTTAGCCTTGTGTCATCATTCCTTCAAATACAAGTTAGAGTATCTATGTCAAATTAAGAGAGCATGACTTTTAAGAAGAGATGATGTTTAAAAAGATTAATATCTCATTTGCATTTCATTTAATAATGTATACAAAGAAACCAGAAAGCAGTTTAGCAGAATTATCAGTTGATGAGAGTTAGTCTTTTTTCTTTTTTTAATATTGTGAGTAATTTTCTTAGGCCCTGTAGAAAGAACTTTTCCATGTTTTGTTTTAAGCTGTCAGGGTAAATTTTATCCATTTCACTCTTTTTCAGGGAGCAGTCCTACATGGAAAGTGTTGTGACTTTTCTACAGGATGTTGTGCCACAGGTAAGTGTCTGTGTAGTTTCAGAAATATAGTAGATTTTACCATTGGCCAGGAAAGTTCTGAAATGTTCTCTTTCCTAAACTTGACACTAGTATCATCAACTTCAGAAAGACTTCTGATGTTTTAGCATCCCGAACATTGGTAGGGTAGGAACTATACGTGTTAGTGTTACATGTGCCTTAGTTTTATGCTAATAGTGCACAATTATTATTCCTCAAGACTTGCTCTCCTAAGAGGAATCAGGTGAGATGTTAGCTGAGAGATGGGACTTGGGATTCTCTAGTTGGGTTCTATTTCCAGAATCTTTCTCTTGCCCTAGTTAAATGTTGCCTGTCTGAAGTGATCATTGCATTTCATTAACTAGATATTATAGTAGCTAAATACTACACTGAGCACAAATCTACATGTCTTTCATGGTGAGCAGTATTTTTATGCCAAGTAGGGTATACTTTGTTACTCTAACTTATAACTGAGTTCTCTCTATATAAATGTAAGAATAAAGAAGGAGAGCAACCCTCCTGGGATCATATCTAGTGCACTGTTGCCCAGATTTAACATAAGTATCACTTGGCACGTGT
This sequence comes from Zalophus californianus, assembly GCF_009762305.2. Classification (NCBI taxonomy): domain Eukaryota; kingdom Metazoa; phylum Chordata; class Mammalia; order Carnivora; family Otariidae; genus Zalophus; species Zalophus californianus. Next base: position 25,276,469 of record NC_045610.1, read on the forward strand.
GTTAAAAATAATCATTTCCAGGCCCCGTCCCAGAGTTTGACTCAGTGGAATTGAGGTGGCATCCAGTAACTTGTGTGTGTAGTGAGAACCTCCGGGGATTCTTGTGAAACAGTGGCTGTGGGAAGCTCTGTTCAGTGGGACTACTGAAAGGAAAGGTATTTTCTCCTTGTGGTGATGTCAGTGTTTCCTGACTGCCAGGCTATCTGTAACCTTGCTGTTGACAAAAGGAATTCATAGATCCAGTGTCCCAGCTTTATGACAGCATCCTAGAAAAGTCTGAAATCCAGATTTCGGTTATATTATGTAAGTTGTATTTATCAAATAAGGGAAAGTATCAGGAAATGTTGATACTCCTTTATCATGTTCAGATAACTTTAATGGAAATGGGTCACAATGACAAGGTCTCTGGGGCATGTAAGGGATAATAAATGCTTTCCTATTTTGAGGAACTTGGTTACTAAGGGAAGTCAAATTGCTGAAACAAGCAGAGTCTACAGTAGCATTTCAGTAAGTGTTATAAATGAGAATACAGACTGAGTATGTAATTGTTCAGAGAATGAGTAGCAGAGAAAGAGTGAAAGTCAAATTCTAAAGGACATTGGAAATAGCAGTTGAAATGAATGGAAAGGTTGGGTATTGAATGTTGGAGGAAACTGGCTAGCTGGGTATGGCGGGCAACAGAGTTGCTGTCCAAGAGCATCTTGGACTCTGCACGGAATGCCAGTTCTAGAGAGTAACCTGGGGCTGAAATCCAACCTGGTCTCTCCAAACTGCTCTTTCTCTTAAGCCCTGAGCCCTGGCATGAGGCTGGTTCCAAGGAAGGGGCATTTAAAAATTTTTGTAATTTGCCTGCCCCTAGAGTGCCTCTTTTTTTTTTTTTTAAAGATTTTTTTTTAAATTGATTTGACAGAGACACAACGAGAGCAGGAATACAAGCAGCGGGAGTGGGAGAGGGAGAAGCAGGCTTCCCGTGGAGCAGGGAGCCCGATGTGGGGCTCGATCCCAGGACCCCGGGATCATGACCTGAGCTGAAGGCAGACGCTTAACAACTGAGGCACCCAGGCGCCCCCCTAGAGTGCCTCTTTATCACATTTTTACAAAGGCACCTTTTGTGTTAGTGGAAACCCTGTGTAGCAAGCAGTTTTTATTGGTGGGAGGAGAGAGGCTGTGGTCAGAGGCTTTGAGGGAATAGAGAGTTTGCTAGAGAAACAAGAATACCAGGTTGACTAATAGATTGAAAATAGGCGCTGTTAAAATTGGTAAGGTAAAAATGCTGGAAGGTAGAAGATTAATTCAGAAAAAAAAGATTAGTTTTTTGAGCATTAAACATTAGGAAGGGGATAATCTATGCAATTGATTATGAAGATTTGGATCAGAGTAGTAACTATGGAAGTAAGGTTGTAGTCATGGAACTAAGAATTAGAATATTCATTCAAGGGTGCCTGGGTGGCTCAGTCGTTAAGCGTCTGCCTTCGGCTCAGGTCATGATCCCAGGGTCCTGGGATCGAGTCCCACATCGGGCTCCCTCCTCGGGGGGAGGCCCATTTCTTCCTCTCCCACTCCCCCTGCTTGTGTTCCCTCTCTCGCTGTCTCTGTCTCTGTCAAATAAATGAATAAAATCTTTAAAAAAAAAAGAATATTCATTCAAGACATTTATGTTATGCAGGTCATTATTCTGTTTACTCTGGAAAGAAAGCAAAAATTCAGGCAGCAGACATTTACTTGAGCACCCACTATGGGTCGGGCACTGTGTTAAGTTGAAGGGATACTTGGTGCCTTTCCTTAAGGCGTCATGGTCTTGTGCTGCAGTTAGCAAACTTTCTGTAAAGGGCCAGATAAGCTTTGCAGTTCATATAATATCTGTTGCAACTACTCGGCACTGCTTTTTATCTAAAGGAAAAGGCATGGCTGTGCTAAAATAAAACTTTATTTATAAACACAGGTGGTGGGCCATTTTGGTGACCTCTGGCCTCTTTTTTTCCACCTTTAATCCAGAATCCCCCTGTGGTACTTTGCAGTCAGCCATTTGGAAAATTATATTTTTTTGCTGATGTTATGTTCCAACTCCTATTCTGGAAATTGTCGAATTCCTGGAGCCTAGGAATTATCCTCTGGGTTTCCAGGTACCCACAAAAGGGAGAAAATGCGTTGTTAGACTGGTGTCCACTTCTTCAGCTATTACAGATAGAGTGAATTCCCGGTGTGTTTAACAGATGTTATTGATGGCTACAGATGCCCTTAGCTGTGTTCTTTGAGCTAATAATCTTATGGAAATCTATTAAAAAATAATTCAGCAAAGAAGAAAGGTAAAGCTCAGAACTTGTCATTTCAGTGTATGTGTGTGAAAGTTCTGCATTTTCAGTGTAACAAATTGTAGCCAGCCCAAATGTCAATAGTAGTCAAGCAAATTATGGTATGTGATCCCTACAGTATTATTTGCTATAGTTAGAAATTACATACTTTTGGACACAATGGAGGTGGTTTTCTGTGCAGTGAAAAAATAAAATATGTACATCCAACATATAAATACAGCATATCTACTGTGATTGTAACTGTCTTTTAAAGTTCAGCAATAAAAAAATAAAGTTCAACAATAACTTTATGCTTATGAATGTGTTTATGCATTAGAAACCTGATAAGGAATAAAAGGAGAAATAAATAAATCCTGTCAATAATGGGGTGAAAGTTTTGATTCTAAATGAGAGGGCTAAAGTAGTTGGATCTTGGTTGTAGAAGGAGGGCGAATAATCGGCGCTGGAAGGTGGGGGAAACCTCTGGTGTAGTAGTACACTGACCTCTATTAGGATACCAAGTGAAAGCTGGATGGGCAGTGGGTGGGTATGTGCCTCACTGAGAAGAAAATACCCACATGTGCCTTCTCTGTGCAAACCTTCAGGAAGGCACGCAAGAAGTGGCACTCAGATGTCTCAGTCGGTTTCACAGAATTTTCTCAAGAAGGCTTAGTAGAGAACACCATGTCTTCTAAGGACAGAGGAAAACTTGAAGACATAGCAAAAGCATACAGGGCTTGTTTTGAAAGTCTTATTTTCCCCTGAAGGGGAAAGCAAAGAAGTTCAAGAATCCCAGTATAGTGAAAGACCTCATTCAACTTTGTTATGTTCGGCATATTGCTCAGAAATCAAAGGAGAGCATCCTGCAAGTGTTGCAAAGGAATTGGGAGAATGTTGAATAATGCTGCAGGTGATAAACAGCCTTATAATCTGCTGTACTGAGGAAAATTTTGAAAAATGTTATTGCTTTACCAGATTAAAGGAGAACGTGATGTGGGGGAAAAAAAGTTGTCTTCAATGCACTGTGCTAGTCTAGATTGGATGCTGGAACAGAGAAAGGACGTTAGTGGAAAAACTGATGAAATCCAAATAAAGTCTGAGGCTTAATTAATAGTAATGCATCAATGTCAGTGTCATAGTTTTGACAAATGTACCATGGCAAGGTCGGATTTGGTTAGTTAACATTAGGGGAAACTGGCTGAGGGGTACATGAGAACTCTGTACTATATTAATAATCTAAAATTATTCCAAAATATAAAGTTTATTTTTTATTTATTTTTTAAAGGTTTTATTTATTTGGGAGAGAGAGAGAAGGAGAAAGAGTGCGAGTGAGAGCACGCACACAAGCAGGGGTGGGTGTGGGGGTGGGTGGTGAAGAGGCAGAGGGAGAGGGAGAAGCAGGCTTCCCGCCGAGCAGGGAGCCTGATGCAGGGTTTGATCCCAGGACCCTGAGATCATGACCTGAGCCCAAGGCAGAGGCTTCACTGACTGAGCCACCCATGTGTCCCTAAAGTTTATTTATTTATTTTTAAAAGATTTTATTTATTTATTTGGAGAGAGAGAGGGAGGGAGAGACCGCCAGCAGCGGGGAGGGGCAGAAGGAGAGGGAGAAGCAGACTCCCCACTGAGCAGGGAGCTGGGACCCTGAGATCATGACCTGAACCGAAGGCAGACGCTTAACCGACTGAGCCACGCAGGTGCCCCTCCTAAAGTTTATTTTTAAAAAAGTTTTCAGGGGCACCTGGGTGGCTCAGTCGGTTGGTGGTTCTTTTTTTTTTTTTAAAGACAATGCAATTTTAAGGATTTGTAAGATAATTTCTGTTGTATAGTAAATCTGTTAAAGTAATTCATTTAGTAGTATTTTCATTGTAGATGATTTTCAATTACCATACAAGTTAATACCTTGTATGATACAGTACAGGGGCTGTAAATTGGCATGGAAATTTAAAGCAGGTTACGTATAACACAAATTATATGCAGGATGGTAGTTTTTGTATGCTTTTGGTATAGCTTGTATTCATTGTTTTGTGAACTTTCACTTTATAATTGAGAATATTGCAGGTCTTTTGTTGACATTCTAAATGCTCATTAATATATACAGTCTTTAAAACTTTTAAAAGATTTTATTTATTTGACAGAGAGAGAGGCAGGAGAGAGGGAACACAAGCAGGGGGAGTGGGAGAGGGAGAAGCAGGCTTCTCCCGGAGCACGGAACCTGATGCGGGGGCTCAATCCCAAGACCCCGGAATCATGACCTGAGCCAAAGGCAGACGCTTAACGACTGAGCCACCCAGGCGCCCCAGTCTTTAAAACTTTTAAATAGAAACATTTGCTTTATGAAGAAATGACTCCCTTTGAATACTGATGGATACCATTGACACTTTCCCTATGATTTCATGGCAGTTTATGCTCATCTTTGTCAACCTTGCAGGTCTGTAGAAACCCAGCTAATAGGTTGGGTCTAGAAGCCAGACAAAAGACTGAAAAAGTCATACTGTACTTTTTTTTTTTCACCCCCAACTCTGGCCCTTGCCTTCCACCTGGAATTGAAGGCAAGCTGGTAGTAATACTTTTGAAAATTCTAGATAGTGTGTAATTACCCGATCGTAAATACCTGGGACTAAATAGATACATGTGGTAGTTTAGTTTATTTCTTAAGCCTTCTTATTTGTTGGCCAATACAGGGCATGATTTAGTTTATTGAGTGCTTTTGCTTTGTAGTGATGCTTTCTAATAGACTATGATCATTGTATTTTAGGTTTCTGCAATTCTTTAATAGGTAAAATTCCTTTAACCAAGATTATCAGACTCTGGGATAACTTTGGGAGTAAAAATATTACAAAATTGGTTCCCAAGATGTAGGATTGGTGGAATTGGAGAGGGATAGGGCTGGCTTTGTTTAAGTTATTTTTTGTCTTGAACATCAGTAATATTAGAGCTGTAAAACATTTTTATTCAAACATTTCTGTTTACTATGCAGGCTTACAGTGGAACACCTCTAACAGAAGAAAAGGAGAAAATAGTCTGGGTCAGATTTGAAAATGCAGATTTAAATGGTATGGTTTTAACTTTTTTGGGACATACAAATTAAATGTTTGTTTGAGGTTGACCTGATTCCAAAATGAGAACTCTTACTTTAGTCAGATTACTTTCTCTTACAGTAACTTTTTAGTTTTCAAAATAAATTCATTTTTAATTTAAAAAGTAATATAACCACGGTACAGAAACTTCATTAGAACTGATACTGTATTGTACAAGTCTGAAAGTAACTGTAACATGTAGTGCCTTACCCTAAACTTTAGGACATAAAGATTTCTTAGAAAAGAAGTTATTAATTCAAGTTTGATCAGATGTCTAGGATTTATAACTGCACACTTGTCATTACTGTTGAATGTTTTAGACTTTAGAATTAATTTTTCCTGAACAGAATTTATGTCTGGATTGGCCCTTTTGTTCTCAGATACATTCCTACATTCCATTTCATTGCTCCTTCCTGCACTGTTTTGCTAGGTGGCTGTCCCTTGTCTGTTTCCCACGATACCATGTCTATTGTCTTCTGCTGAGTTTGGGAGGCACTGGTGAGAAATGAAGGAGCGGATGGAAGAAAGGGGAGAGTACACTTCCCTGTCCCCTCTCTGTTACTGGCTGCATTTCCTCTGTGGTTCTGGCTTCTTCTAGGTAGCTCCACTGGTGTTCCAGCTGCTGCCAGGTGACCCAGCACCCCGCACTCCACTGTCTCTCTAGCCTGAGGGCAGTCATGGCTTCCTGCTGCTGCTAATGCAATAGGTAGCCTCACAGTTTCTTTTTTGGTTTCTCAGCTCTTCCATCATCTGTGTAACCATTTGTCTTCATCAAATCCCCAGTTATGAACACACTGAGTTGTTCTCATTCTCTAGTTGGATTTTGACTGATATCCTACTCCTGAGTCTTCATCTCCTCTAAGAGTTTAAGAATGTGATGCGATATACATTTTTGAAAGCTACTGTCCAGGAGAGAGAGGCTAAGTTGCACTTCTGCAAATGGGCTTCTTTTGAATTTTGGATTCTTTATTAGCAGTTCACTCAAATAATGGCAACTTGTTGGGCCCTGTTTGTGGGAAATAAAATATTCATTTGTATGGGTGATTATTTATGACATATAAACTTTTCCTCCTGTGTTTCTCTTTGAAAGCTTATAGTTTTATTTTTTTCTTTTTATGACTTAAATTTCCTTATTTAGTGTATTTTTCCTCCTTTTTTCCTTTTTCTTCTCCTTTTTTTTAAAAGTTTTTATTTAAATTCTAGTTGGTTGACATATAGTGTAATATTGGTTGCAGGAGTAGAATTTAGTGATTCATCACTTACCTATAACACCTTAGTGCTCATCACAAGTGGCACTCCTTAATATCCATCACCCAGTTAGCCCATTTCCGCCCACCTCCCTCCATCAACCCTCAGTTTGTTCTCTGTAGTTAAGAGTCTCTTATGATTTGCCTCCCTCTTTTTTTCCCCTTTCCCCTTTGTTCATGTTTTGTTTCTTAAATTCCACATAGAGTGAAATCATGATACTTGTCTTTCTCTGACTGATTTATTTAGCTTAGTATAATACACTCTAGCTCCAGCCACATTGTTGCAAATGGCAAGATTTCATTCTTTTTGATGGCTGAGTAATATTCCTCTGTGTGTATGTGTGTGTGTGTGTGTGTGTGTGTGTGTGTGTGTACACACCACATCATCCTTTTTTTTAACTTTTTTTCTTTATTAACATGTAATGTATTATTTGTTTCAGAGGTACAGGTCTATGATTCATCAGTCTTACACAATTCACAGCGCTCACCATAGCACATACCCTTCCCAGTGTCCATCACCCAGCCACCCCACCCTTCCCACCCCCCTCCACTCCAGCAACCCTCAGTTTGTTTCCTGAGATTAAGAGTCTCTTATGGTTTGTGTCCCTCTCTGGTTTCGTCTTGTTTCGTTTTTCCCTCCCTTCCCCTATGATCCTCTGTCTTGTTTCTCAAATTCCTCATATCAGTGAGATCATATGAGACTTGTCTTTCTCTGATTGACTCATTTTGCTTAGCATAATACCCTCTAGTTCCATCCACGTTGTTGCAAATGGCAAGATTTCATTTTTTTGATGGCTGCATAAAATTCCATTGTGTGTGTGTGTGTGTGTGTGTGTGTGTGTGTGTGTGTGTGTGTGTATACATACATACATACACCACTTCTTCTTTATCCATTCATCTGTTGATGGACATCTGGGCTCTTTCCATAGTTTGGATATTGTGGACATTGCTGCTATAAACACTGGGGTGCAAGTGCCCCTTCAGATCACTACATTTGTATCTTTGGGGTAAATGCCCAGTAGTGCAGTTGCTGGGCCGTAGGGTAGCTCTGTTTTCAACTTTTTGAGGAACCTCCATACTGTTTTCCAGACACCACATCATCTTTATCCATTCATCAGTTAATGGACATTTGAGCTCTTGCTGTAATTTGGCTATTGTTGATAATGCTGCTATAAACATCATGGTGCAAGTGCCCTCTCAAATCAGTATTTTTGTATCTTTTGGGTAAGTATGTAGTAGTGCAGTTGCTTGGTTGTAGGGTAGTTCTATTTTTAACTTTTAGAGGAATCTCCATACTGTTTTCCACAGTGGCTGCACCAGTTTGCATTCCCATCAACAGTTAGGAGGGTTCCTTTTTCTCTGCATCCTCACCAACACCTGTTGTTTCTTGCGTTGTTAATTTTAGCCATTCTGACAGGTGTGAGGCAGTATCTCATCATGGTTTTGATTTGCATTTCCCTGATGATGAATGTTGTTGAGCATCTTTTCATGTGTCTGTTACCATTTGGATGTCTTCTTTGGAAAAATGTCTATTCATGTCTTCTGCCCATTTCTTAACTGGATTATTTGTTTTTTTGGGTGTTGAGTTTGGTAAGTTCTTTATAGATTTTGGATACTAGCCCTTTATCAGCTATGTTATTTGCAAATATCTTCTCCCATTCAGTAGGTCACCTTTTAGTTTTGTTGATTGTTTGCTTTGCTTTGCAGAAGCTTTTTTTTTTTTTTTTTTAAATCAGAGAGAGAGAGCAAGAGAGAGAGCGCACAAGCAGGAGGAATGGCAGGCAGAGGGAGAAGCAGGCTCCCTGATGAGCAAGGAGCCCGATGCGGGACTCCATCCCAGGACCTTAGGATCATGACCTGAGCCAAAGGCAGACGCTTAATGGGCTGAGCCACACAGGCTTCCCTGTGCAGAAGCTTTTTATCTTGAAGTCCCAGTAGTTCATTTTTGCTTTTGTTTCCCTTGCCTCCAGAGACATGTCTACTAAGAAGTTGCTGCCTGTTTTTTCCTCTAGGATTTTGATAATTTTCTATCTCAAATTGAGGCCTTTCATCCATTTTGAATTTATTTTTGTGTATGGTGTAAGAAAATGGTCCAATTTCATTCTTCTGCATGTGGTTGTCCAGTTTTCCCAAGACCATTTGTTGAAGAGACTGTCTTTTTTCCACTGGATATTCTTTCTTGCTTTGTCAAACATTAGTTGACCATGTAGTGTGGGTCCATTTCTGGGTTTTCTATTCTGTTCCATTGATCTGTGTCTATTTTTGTGCCAGTACCATGTTGCCGTGATGACTACAGCTTTGTAATATACCTTGAAGTCTGGAGTTGTGATGCCTCCAGCTTTTCTTTTCTTTTTCAAGATTGCTTTGGCTATTTGGGGTCTTTTCTGGTTCCATACAAATTTTAGGATTATTTTAGCTCTCTGAAAAATGCTGGTGGTATTTTGATAGGGATTGCCTTAAATGTGTAGATTGCTTTGGGTAGTATAGACTTTTTAACAATATTTGTTCTTCCAATCCATGAGCATGAGTATCTTTCCATTTCCTTGTGTCATCTTCAATTTCTTTCATAATTGTTTTATAGTTTTCAGAGTACAGATCTTTTACCTCTTCGGTTAGGGTTATTCCTAGGTATCTTATGGTTTTTGGTGCAATTGTAAATAGGACTGATTCCATGATTTCTCTTTCTGCTGCTTCGTTATTGGTGTATAGAAATGCAACAGGGGCACCTTGGTGGCTCAGTTGGTTAAGCGTCTGCCTTTGGCTCAGGTCATGATCCCAGGGTCCTGGGATCGAGTCCTGTGTCGGGCTTCCTGCTCAGCAGGGAGTCTGCTTCTCCCTTTCTTTCTCCCTCTGCCCCTCCACACTGCTCATTCCCTCTCTCTCTCTCAAATAAATAAATAAAATCTTAAAAAAAAAGAAATGCAACAGATTTCTGAATGGTGATTTTGTACCCTGCAACTTTGCTGAATTTGTGTATCAGTACTAGCAAATTTTTGGTGGAGTCTTTTGGGTTTTCTATGTAGGGTATCATGTCATCTGTGAATAGTGAAAGTTTGACTTTTTCCTTTCCGATTTGGATGTCTTTCTTTTTGTTGTCTGACTGCTGCGCCTAGGACTTCCAGTATTATGATAAATAACAGTCGTGAGAGTGGACATCCCTGTCTTGTTCCTGCCTATAGAGGAAAAGCTCTCAGTCTTTCCCCACTGAGGATGATATTAGCTCTGGGTCTTTTGTATATGACCTTTGTGATGTTGAGATACGTTCTATCTATCCCTACTTTGTTGAGAATGGATTTTATCAAGAATGGATGCTGCATTTTGTCAGTTGCTTTTTCTGCATCTACTGAGATGATCATATGCTTCTTATCCTTTCTTTTATTAATGTGGTGTATCATGTTGGTTGATTTGCAAATACTGAACCACCTTTGCAGCCCAGGAATAAATCCCACTTGATTGTGGCTAATAATTCTTTTAATGTACTGTTGGATCCTATTGGCTAGTGTCTTGGTGAGAATTTTGGCATCCATGTCAATCAGGGATATTGGTCTGTAATTTCCTTTTTGGTGCGGTCTTTGTCTGGTTTTGGGATCAAGGTAATGCTGGCCTTATAGAAAGAGTTTGGAAGAAGTTTTCCTTCCATTTCTATTTTTTTGGAACAGTTTGAAAAGAATAAGTATTAACACTTTAAATGTTTGCTAGAATTCCCCTGGGAAGCCATCTGGCCCTGGACTTTTGTTTTTTGGGAGATTTTTGATTACTATTTCAATTTCTATTCTGGTATTCAAATTTTCTATTTCTTCCTGTTTCAGTTTTAGTAGTTTATATGTTTCTAGGAATTTATGAATTTCTTCCAGATTGCCCAATTTGTGGGCATATAATTTTTCATAATATTCTCTTTTAAATGTATTTCTGTGGTGTTGGTTGTGATCTTTCCCCTTTCATTCATGATTTTATTTATTTGGGTCCTTTCTCGTTTCTTTTTGATAAGTCTGGCTAGGGGTTTATCAGTTTTATTAATTCTTTGAAAGAACCAGCTCCTAGTTTCATTAATCTGTTGTACTGTTTTTGTTTGTTTGTTTCTATATCATTTATTCCTGTTCTAATATGTATTGTTTCCCTTCTTTTGATGGCTTTAGGCTTTATTTGCTGTTTCTTTTCTAGCTCCTTTAGGTGTAAGGTTAGGTTGTGTATTTGAGACTTTTCTTGCTTTTTGAGTTAGGTCTGTATTGCTATGTACTTGCCTCTTATGACCGCTTTTGCTGCATCCCAAAGGTTTGGGATGTTTGGACTGTCATGTTTTCATTTTCATTTGCTCCCAGGTTTTTTTTTTTTTTTTTTTTAATTTCTTCTCTAATTTCCTGGTTGACCTGTTTATTCTTTAGTAGGATGTTCTTTAATCCCCATGTATTTGTGGTCTTTCTGCATTTTTACTTGTGGTTGACTTCAAGTTTCATAGTGTTGTGGCATGAAAATATGCATGGTATGATCTCAGTCTTTTTGTACTTGTTGAGGCCTGATTTGTGACCCATTATGTGTTCTATTCTGGAGAATGTTTCATATGCACTTGAAAAGAATGTGTATTCTGTTGTTTTAGGATGAAATGTTCTGAATATATTTGTTAAGTCCATCTGGTCCAGTGTGTCATTCAAAGCCATTGTTGCCTTGTTGATTTTCTGCTTAGATAATCTGTCCATTGTAATTTGGGTGTTAAATTCCCTACTATTACTGTATTATTATCAAGGAGTTTCTTTATATTTGTTATTAATTGATTTATATATTTGGGCGCTCCCAAGTTGGGGGGCATAAATATTTACAATTGTTAGGTTTTCTTGTTGGATAGACCCCTTTATTATGGTATAGTGCCCTTCTTCATCTCTTGTTACAGTCTTTGGTTTAAAATCTAGTTTGTTTGATATAAATATGACTAATCTGGCTTTCTTTTGATGTCCATTAGCATGATAAATGCTCATTTTGTTTTGTAAGTCGGCTCCTCACCCAACATGGGGCTCAAAATCACAACCCCCAGATCAGGAGTTGCATGTTTCACCAACTAAGCCCGCCAGGCTTTCAATCTGCAGGTGTCTTTAGGTCTAAAATGAGTCTCTTGGAGGCAGCATATAGATGGGTCTTATTTTTTTATCCATTCTGATGGCCTATGTCTTTTGGTTGGAGCATTTAGTCCATTTACATTCAGAGTGATTATTGATAGATATGAATTTTGGTGCCATTGTAAATAAAGTTAGTGTTTCTGGAGATTTTCTTTCTTCCTTTCTAGTCTTTGTTGCTTTGGTCTTTCTTTCCCACTCAAAGAGTCTCCTTTAATATTTCTTGTAGGGCTGGTTTAGTAGTTATGAACTTCTTTAGTTTTTGTTTGTCTGGGAAACTCTTTATCTCTCCTTCTATTCTGAATGACAGCCTTGCCGGATCAAGTATTCTTGGCTGCACATTTTTCCCATTCAGCACGTTGAATATATCATGCCACTCTCTTCTGGCCTGCCAAGTTTCTGTGGAGAGATCTGCTAACCTTGTCTTCCCTTGTAGGTTGGGGATTTCTTTGCCCTTGCTGCTTTCAGGATTCTTTCCTTATCTCTTTATTTTGAAAATTTTACTATGATATGTCTTGGTGTTAGCCTGCTTTTGTTGATTTTGATGGGAGTTCTCTGTGCCTCCTGGATTTGGATGTCTGTTTCCTTCTCCAGATGAAGGAAGTTTTTGGCTATAATTTGAACAAATCAACCTTCCACCCCTTTTTCCCTCTCTTCTTCTTCTGGGACTTCTATGATATGAATGTTACTATGCTTTAGGGAGTTGCTCGGTTCCCTAAGTCTGCATTTGTGGTCCAATATTTTTCTTTCCCTCTCCTTTTCAGCTTGTTTTCCATAATTATATCATCTGTATCACTTATTAGTTCCTTTGCTTCTTCCATCCTTGTGGTCATTCCATCCAATCAGTTTTGTATCTTTATTATAGCATTTTTTATTTTGGCCTGTCTAGTTTTTAGGTCTTTTATCTCTGTGGTAAAGGACTCCCTGGTGTCCTTTCTGGGCTTTTCTCAGGCCCAGCTAGTATCCTTATGATTGCTGTTTTAAATTCTGGTTCAGGCATATTACTTGTATCTGTTTTGATTAAATCCTGGCTGTGATCTCTTCTTGTTCTTTCTTTTGGAATGAATTCCTCTGTCTTGGCATTTTATCTAGGTCTCTCTCTTCTTTGTGTTAGGAAAGCCTATTATGTTTCCTGCTCCTGAGAGTAATGGCTATATTAAGAGGTCCGATACTCTCGAGGGCCTGGTGCTTCAGGAAGTGTTTCTGGTGTACTCTGCTGCTGTGTTTGGCTGCTCTTTCCCATGTGTCAGTCCTCTGTAGAATTTCTCCTTGCCTGCAGTTGGGAATGTTTGGACCTTGTCCACTGTATGGCGAGTTTTAACTAAGTGTGTTTTGGTCTGCTTGTTAAAAGAGGCTGGATCCTATTTCCCCTGGAGCTGAAGCTTTGCAGTACTCTATGGTCAGTAGGCTTGGTGTGTTTGGGGGTTTGTGTGGGTCTTCTGTGGAAGGGGCCTGCTGCTTCTTTGACTCTCAGGCACACTTGTCTTAGTAAAGAAGCACCTGCACAGTGTGGGGTTCGGGGCTTGATGTAAGTGGCTCAAGCCTCCACTGTGGGCACTGTGCTGCTCACTGAAGTCCATCCCTGCTGATGGACAGGGGTAAAAATGGCATCAGCTGACTCTCTTGTCCTTGGAGAGGGGAGTTTGTGCCTTCTGCTTTTCAGGAAGCCCTCACAGAAGTGTGAACAGTCTCCCCTCTTTTGTCCCCAGCTTCCATCAGGTTCCCTGTCTTCATCCTATCTGTGTCCAAGCCATCTGCTCACCCGGTGGCACAGTGCTCCTGTGTTTTATCTCAGGCCCACTGGCTGGGTTTCAAACTCCAAATTTTAGGGACCTGGTGCAGCACAGACCCACGCTGATCCTCTGGGTGAGGGTCTTGCTGCACTGTGGCTCGTGCTGGTTTGTCCCAGAAGGTCAGTTGCACAAACGTGCAGAGGCTTGGAGTTTATGGTAGAGTGTAGCCGAAAGTTGGTGTCCAGGTTAGCTGCCCTCAGCAGCAGCTTCTGCTCCTTCTATGCTAATGAATGGGACAGCTCAGTGACGCCCACTGGCTCTTTTGTCCTCACAAGGCAGTGCCACCTCTCCCAGATACACTCCAACAAGGGGAACTGTTTCTCCCAATGTGACCCAGGGAATCCTCAGACCATGCTGTCCGCTCCCGGGCCTCTGCCTTCCTTCTCCACAGGAGCACCTCTGTGCCCTCCAGGCTCCATCTGGTGATGGTGCAGACTTCTCAAACTTAAGACTTTGAGCTCCACTGCTTGTAAAAACTCGAAATAATCAGTCCCTCTTGTTTCCCCGTCAGTGGTTTTGGTGAAGTGTTTTTCTTGTGCAATGCCCTGAGCTCTGTTCTCTTTCTCTCTCTCTGTTTCTCTCTCTCACTCTTCTATGTCTCTGTCTCTCTCTCTCTTGCCTCTTTCCCTGATCAGGGCTCTCTCCTCTCTGTAGCACCAGCGATTCTTCCCCCCCCCCCAAATCACATCTCTGCACCTCCTATCTTTCACGATGTGGCCTTTTTTCTCCCTCTAGTTGTGCAGTTTGTTCTCTCAGTCTTCAGATCGATTTCCTGGGTGTTCAGAATGATTTGATATTTATCTGGCTGTGTTCAAGAGATGAGGCAAGCATTGGGTCCTCCTACTCTCCTTTTCCCTCTTTATTTATAACTAGGTAATTATTCATCTTTTGTTTTCTATCATCTTTTCCTCTTGAATTCAGACTCTTCTTTCTCTTCTGGAAGTATATTTTTGCTTTGTGTGTGTCGGAAAGTATTAGAGAACTTTTTTTTTTTAAGATTTTATTTTTAAGTAATCTCTACAACCAATGTGGGGTTTGAACCCACAACCTTGAGATCAAGAGTTGTATGCTCCACTGACTGAGCCAGACTGGTGCCCCATTAGAGAACTTTCTTGCTTTGATAACAAAGTAAATGTGGTCACAGTCTTGGAAATACTAGTGCAGATAGTAACAAAAGCTTGCAAAAATGTTAAAAAAAATTTTTAAGGGCATAGTTTCATGTCAGCAGCAAAAAAGAAAGTGATTTTAATATTACAAAACTAACATTTAGAAAATTTCTTCAAAATAATCTTTACTTAGGCATGATTTTCTGTTTTTTTTTTTTTTTAATAGCAAGTAAGAATTGCTAGCATAATATTCCATAAAGCCTTTGCTTTACTGAAGTAAAATGCATCTGGAAATGTAGATGGATCCTGCTTGAAAATTATTTTAGTCTATGTGTGCTATTGAACTTATAGTGGTTGTTTTAAATGTAGTATCCCATATCCCAGTTAATTTATTAAACTTTTAAATGTATACATTTTCCTGTTAAATACTTGAGCACACTCACATGTACTTTGGTCTCTCCTTTCTATACATTGTATGAGATTTTGGCCCAGGTTTTTAATCGATGTACTTTTTATTGTCTCTGACCCTAGGACTGTGTGTGTACACTTCTTAAGTTTTAAGGCAGTAGTAAAGGTTACCAAGATACTTGATCCCCCTTACTTCCTCAGTCTCTTACAGCATTTCTTGAATTTGTCTGTTTGTGTTCTTTCTTTCTTTCATTTATTTGAGAGAGAGAGAGATTGATTGAGCATGAGTGGGGGTGGGGAGAGGGGAAGGGAGAGAGAGAATCTTTTTTTTTTTTAAAGATTTTAGATTTATTTATTTGACAGAAAGAGAGACAGTGAGAGAGGGAATACAAGCAGGGGGAGTGGGGGAAAGAGAAGCAGACTTCCGCTGAGTAGGGAGCCCCATGTAAGACTCGATCCCAGCACACTGGGATCATGACCTGAGCTGAAGGCAGATGCTTGATCGACTGAGCCACCCAGGCATCCCGGAGAGAGAGAATCTTAAGTAGACTCTGCGCTGAGCTCAGAGCCTGACATAGGGCTTGATCTCATGACCCCGAGATCATCATCTGAGCTGAAACCAAGGGTCGGACGCTTAACCAGCTGCTCCACCCAGATGCCCCATTTGTGTTCTTTCTTCGAGAATATATATTTTTTTTTAGGTCTTTATGCAGCAAACCTGAGATGTTTACAATTGAAAGAAAATTTGGCTGTGGAAAAGAAAAAAAGTAGGGTTGATTGGTTGCAATTCGAGCATCTCACTGAAGAAGGCTAACAAGGGCTAACTTTTCCCTCACTTTGGAGTTTCTTGATCAGACAGTCTGCCCTTCCCTGGTGCCTGGTGTACCTGGGGTGCAATTCCTTGTTCGTTGCCTTTTGTCTTTCATGATACCCTAGGGGAGATAGTGGAAGGGAATCTTCTGGTTGCAGCCATGTTAGTTTAGCAACTTGCAGAATTCTTTGTAGAGCAGTTATGGGTACCTGGAGACGGTATTAGGTATTTAGGCTTTTCTTTGCCAGACCTGGAGTTTTTCTGGCAAAACAATTTAGAAGTTTGTTAGCTGTCTATAGATTTAAGTTATTTTATATTTTTAATGAAACTCTATTAGTTATTAATTAATTTAAAAGTTGCAGTGTTTGGATTGAAAACTCTGTTCTAGTGGTTGCTTTCTAGTCTTTCCAATAGGCCAGGGAGCTCTGCTTTTTTTGCTTGGAATGATAGAGATACCAGTTGGCCCCTTGCCTCCAGGCTGCATCCCATTTGATTATGGCTTATTGTGGTTGGGGGTTGACTAGGCAACGACTAACAGGAGATAATTTTAAGGGACTTGGCTTACTGGAATTCTCCAATCCTGGGTTCTCTTAGGTATCTCCATTCCTAATTATTGTACTGACTTTGGCTTGGTGTTAGGTGGAGACTACTGCTTTTGGAACTCATTCGTGAGGGGGATGAAGTCCTATTGTATCATTGTCACTGTTCTTTTTCTGCTTCCAGGCAGTCTGACTTATACCTAAACTTGTTTCTCTTGAGCCTCCATACTGAAAACGATGTAAGTAGCCAAAGCAGTTTAACACTCTGATGTTTCTATCAGATTCCTTAAAGGTGAGTGTATAATTTCAGTCCCAGAATCTTGTTAACCAGCTGGTTTGCTCCAGCATAATAAGAACTGCCAACCTTCTAGTCTGTGAGGGGAAATTCCTGCCACCCCCTGGCCCATCCTGACTTGGTCAATTCTAATGTAAAAGTACTAGCATAGTACTATGTTACATATGTTATATTGCGTATTATATATACTATGCGGTAGTATAGTACTCACTATACTTAGGTATCCATTTTTATATTCAACAGGCTTTTTTTTCAGTTGCAAGTGATTGGTTTAAGAGAATCAAAAAAATTTTTATTGTGGTAAAATATACATAACATAAAATTTACCTTTTTAGCCATTTTTAAGTGTATAGTTTAGTAGTGTTAAGTACATTCACATTGTTATGCAAACAATGCCAAAACTCTTTTCATCTTGTAAAACTAAAACTCTGTACCCATTATAAATAGGTCCACATTCTCTCTTTCCCATTAGCCCTTGGTATCCGCCATTCTACTTTCTGGCTCTATGAATTTGATTATTCAAGGTACTTCATAAGTGGTATCCTATAGCATTTGTCTTTATGTGACTTGCTTATTTCACTTAGCATGTCAGGATTCATCCATGTGTAGCATGTGTTGGAATTTCCTTTCCTTTTAAGGCTGTATAATTTTCTATTGTATGTATATATCACATCTTACTTATTTGTTCACCCATGGTCTTTTGGGTTGCTTCCACCTTTTGGCTTTGTGAATAATGCTGCTATTAATATTATTGTATAAATATCTCTTTGAGTTTCTGTTTTCAATTCTTTCTCAGTATATATCCATAAGTGGAATTGTTGTCTCATATGTTAATTCTGTTTTTAATTTTTTTGAGGAAATTCCGTACTGTTTTCCATATGGGAATTACTATTTTTTTTAACCTACTCACATCATATAGCTGGAAAGGGTGGTGTCCTGAAACTTCTAGTCATTCATTTCTTCTTCTTCTTTTTTTCTTGCTCATGACTTTTTTTAAATTAAAAAAAATTTTTTATTATTATGTTAATCACCATACATTACATCATTAGTTTTTGATGTAGTGTTCCATTAGTCATTCACTTCTTGTCACTACTTCTTTCTGAATGCTTGCTTCTCTTCTTTGATTTCTTTCAACCTTTAATGAGGTTGGAGTGGTGATTGCTCAAAGCTCTCTGATCATACCTTTATGATTATGCTATGTGGTCAAGGAGGTAAAAGTATTCACTGGGTGTCCAGAAAGGTTACCTTCCAGTTACTGGAATAGTTGCAGTGGGCCAAGGGTGTCATACTGGAATTGGCTCAGCTGGTTATGTGCCTATTCCTGTGCTCGATGGGGAGTAAGATCAGTTACCAGGAAAGGGGGCGGCATAGAGTAAGAAGTGTGTGGGGCATACAAAGATAATGGCTGCTGCAAGCCTCTCTTGCTCTAGTGTGCTTGGGTCCACGTGTCAGCTACGCCCTAGACATTTCACTTAGATGTCTCACAAGTGCTTCAAACTCTTAGTCCTTTCCCCATCTATGTCCCCTCAAAAACTATGCTTCAGCCCTGCTTGGCTTTCAGGTCATTAATGGCACAGAACTTTTCATGCCTCAGGACCTTTGTACAGGGAGCCTTCTGGTTGAAATGTTCTTTCCTGCCTTAATCCTCATTCACCTATTAGCATCAACTAAAAATGACTTCCCAGGTTTTAGACTGAGTATTGGCAGTACATTGCTGCTATTAATACACACATGGAATACAGAAGCAGCTGGTTTGGGAGAAAGATCTAATTTCACTTTATACCTCGATTTTTTTAGGTGAGCAGAAAACCCAGTAGGCCTCCGCCCCCAATTGCAAACATTTTTCTGAGGAGGGGGAGTATACGGAGGAGTGGACAAGGTTTTGGAGGATGGGCGAATAAAAGGAGGCTGTTGTAGTTGACTAAAACCACAAAGGAATGCTACATGTCTCTATAGGAAAGACTGTAAAGTCCATATTTAGGGGGGAAATAAGAAAAAAGAAACCAGTAAAGGAGATAAAGAACAGTTCTGGATTGAAAAACTAGTGATGGTATAAGAGAGGATATAAAGAAAAGTCAAAGAATAGTGATTACTTAAAGCTATAACAGTTTTGAAGAATAACTTACAATTTTTACAAAATTAGGAGTTTCATTCCAGAGTGATGAAGTCTGCTGTAGCACCATCTAGAGAATGAAAAATAGTACAAGTGACTAAGCAGAATCTAAAATAAGAGAAAGGAGATTTTGTTCATATAATGACCACAGGGTTTTATATGTGGCGTTTGAGCCCTTCTAAAAGTAGCAACCTGTGATCAAGATGGTAGCTGTAGTAGAAGGATGACTAGATTGAGTGTCAAGAATCCTGAGATTTCCCTTCAGCTTTGAGTACACTATACCTAACTTGTTCTTGTCAATGATAAAATGAAATTGGCTCCTGCTCTGCACATAAAACCGGATTGTTGTATGTCAGATTAGCTGATCTGTATACCAAAGCACATTGAAAACTACAAAAGACCATGTAAATGCTAGGTAGAAAGAGAATTATGCCCTTGGAAAATAAGTTTATAATTCTGAATTTTCCTGGATATAGAATCATGTGTTATTTATTGACTTTATGCCAGTGAATTCCTGTCAAAAGAAAAGTATTAGAAAAGTAAAGTATTAGAAAATTACTGATTATAAGCTGTGTTGAACATTTTGATCTTTATATTTGAGCAATAGGAAGTCACTAATATAGAGGATGGGGGTGAGGAGATATGCCATTATTTATATTTTTTAAAACACTCTTTTGTAGGAGTTTGGGGGTAATGGTGGATGCAGGAAGCCATTTTATGCTTTTAGAGTCGATGTTATAATGGACAGCATAGTGGTGGTGTAAGAAGAGAGCTATTTAGAAAGACACAGGTGATAGCTTAATGATAGATTTATTGTTAGAGGAAAGGAAGAAGGTGATTCCCAACTTTGCCAACTGGTTAGATAATCATGCTATTCACCAAAATAGAGAACCTTGGAGGAAGATCAGGTTTGTGGAGGAAGATCAGGTTTGTGGAGGAAATCATGATCTTTGAGTGGAATTTGATCTTCTGCTGAGGGCTCCAAAAACCTATGTTTTGGAAGTCACTAGCAGATACTAAGAGAAGCAGTGGATGAAATGAGACCCATGGTAGGCTATACTGTGAGAACAGTCTAGGAGTTAGCTTTGAACAACTCCAGTGTCTAAAGAGTAGGAGGAAAGGGATGAGCCAGTGCAGGAAATGGTCATGGGTTAGTATGATAGGAGGAAAAGTAGGAGAAGATTATACCTGGAATACCAAAGGAAAATATTTTAAGGAGAAAATGGTGAACGTTGGTTATAGCTGCTAAATAGTCTAGCAAGATGGGCTTAAAAAACATACATTGCATTTAACAACTTGGAGATTATTGGTGACCACAGCAGAAGTCACTTGGGAGGAGTGTTGGGGCAGAAACCATTTTGAAATGGATTTGGGGTGAATGAGAGATAAAGTATAGATGACAGTTACAAACAACTTAATCAAGGAATTCAGCTTATAGAAGGAGAGGAGAGTAATGAAGTCAAATAAAGAGAGAAGGATAGTGTTGTTTCAATTTATGATTTTTTTAAAGCCTTATTTATTGTGCAAATATATCATGGTAAATAGTACAAAAGGTAGATCAATGAATGTAGTTTTACAAATCCAGCACCTATGTAACTATCACCTAGGGTAAGAGATAGAATATTGTTACCTAATTGCTTAGTGACTTTGAATTTCATATCAATAGAATTATTTGCTATATAGTTTTTTTTGTCTGGGTTCTTTTGCTCATCATGTTTGTGAGGTTCATCCCTGTTATGATGTATGGCAGCGGTTCATTATTTTTCTGTGGCGAATAGTATTCCATTGTTTCAGTATACCGCTGTGCTTGTCTGCTTTCCTTCTGATGGACATTTGGATTGATTCCAGCTTTTGGCTCTTTACAAATAATGCTGCTAAGGGGGTGCCTGGCTGGCTCAGTTGGAAGAGCATGCGACTCTCGATCTTGGGGTTATGAGCTTGAGCCCCACACTGGGTGTAGAGATTACTTAAAAAAAATGAAATCTTAAAAAAAAACCCACAAATAATGTGGCTGTGAATATTCTTGTGCTTGTCTCTTGGTGTATATACGCTCTTTTTTTCTGAGTGTAAACCTAGAGTAGAGCTACTTGGTCAAAGGGCATTGTGTCTTCAACTTGGGCATATATTGTCAAACTGTTTTCTCAAGTGGTTGTACTGATTTACATTCCCTAGCAGTAAATATGCAGTACTTTATTCCACATCCTGCTAACACTTGGTTTTGTTATTGTGTTTTTTTTTTTTTTTTTTAAAGATTTTATTTATTTATTTGGCAGAGAGGGACACAGCGAGAGAGGAACACAAGCAGGGGGAGTGGGAGAGGGAGAAGCAGGCTTCCCGCCAAGCAGGGAGCCTGAGTGGGGCTCGATCCCAGGACCCTGAGATCACGACCCAAGCCGAAGGCAGACGCTTAACGACTGAGCCACCCAGGCACCCCTGTCATTGTGGCTTTAATCAATACTTGCTTAATTACAAATGAGATTGAGCCACTTTTCATATTTATTGATGGTGGATTTATTTGAATGTCCTCTTTTTGAAGTGTTTTTTCATGTCTCCAGCCTGTTTTTCTAGTGACTTACTTTTTCATATTGGTTTTTAATTGTTACATGTACAAGATGAGTCCCTGCGGGGTTATAATTGTTCTAAGTCTCTTCTCCCCTGCGGTGGCTTGCCTTTTCACTTTTCTGGTAAGGGTGGCTCATGATTAACAGAAATTCTCCATTTTAATGTAGGAGATAATGGAGTAGAATTTGCCAATCTTTCATGCAAAGACTTTTTTTGTGTGTCCTATTAAGAACTCTTTCCCTGTACCATGATGATGAAAATGTGCTTCTACATTATCCATGCATGTTTTCCTAATTTTACCTTTGTTATTTACATCTAAAATTCCCCTGGCACTGATTTATTTGAAATTTTTTAAAAGGTAGGAGACACTTCAGCATGTTTAAATGCTCATTGAAAATATCTAGTAGCATGGAAGGTATTGAAGATACAGGAAAGAAATGATTAGAAAAAGGCTCCTGAGAAGGTGGGGGAGAGTGGGATCCAAAGCATAGATGGAGAGATTTAGTCTAGACAGAAGGAAAGACAACGGTTTGTAATGAGATGGAATGAGAACAGAGTGGTACCAGTGCACTCAGGTCTTTAGCAACAGGAAATTTCTAGTTTCCCTGTGCAGTCTCAGACACATTATCTGCTGAGTAAGGAGAGATTGGGTGGAATCAGGGCTTGGAGAAAGCTTAAGAAAGTCATTGAAGAAATTATAGGTGAAGTTCCAGAAAATAGAGTAAATGTGATGTGCTGTTTTGAGGGTCCAGTTGAGGTTTGTAGAGATAAATTAATTTATAGTGGTACCAATTCTGTCTAATTGTGTGATATTCCTGTAGCAGTACTTGATTGCCATAGAATGTATGAAGATAGTGGGTAGTTGGGTTTGTCTAGGATTGAGATTTTGCGAGATGGGTGCCATGCAGAAATCCCATAAAAAGAGATCAGAATCTGTAGGTTATTGGCAGAAGTTAGATGATTGATCAAAGACCATAAGATGGAAGGAGAGTCAATATAAGGTGGTCTGAAGAATAGGGAGAAGGCAGTGGTATTGGTGGACCAGAAGGCCTAATGAAGTCAGAGAATGGATCATAATGGAAGTGGTTGAGCAAACTTGCTGAAGAAAAGGTCGTGATTTGAGAATAGAATGCTTGAATTCGTGTTTTGTGAGGTGCAGTGGTTTTGTTCAGGAAGGATATCTTTCATAATACTGATTATATAACAGATGCTTAATATTCAGTGATGTGAATTGGAAGTCGATTAGACAGGTACCTATAATTCTGTTGTAGTGGACCATATGCCTGGTGTTCGGGTACATCAGAATTCAATTCCTAAACATGAAGGAATGTAACTTGTCTTCCACTGTTAGCTTTACAAATATTAGAAATTCTAGTAGGTTATACTCATATTTATATTTAATTAATTTTGGTAAAAAATTTTTTTTATGTATCATTTGCAGATGGTTTTGTTCCTGGTATTAATATTCCCAAGTTCTCCAGTGAGAGTTTTTTTTTTTTTAAAGTCTTACTTGTGCAGATAATTATAGGTACTGTTAAAAAAAACTACTAGTTTTATAATTTCAGCTTCCTGTTCACTTTCTTATAAATGATGTCTTCCAAATACTTTCTACTGAAAAACAGTTTAAGCAATTGTTAGACTAATGATATTAAAGAAGTGTAGTTTTCTTTTTAATTTGCTTCTTTGTGGCTAAATTCTAACACAGATACATCAAGAAATCTGGAATTTCATGAAATACACAGCACTGGGAATGAGCCACCTCTGTTGATTATGATCGGCTACAGTGATGGAATGCAGGTCTGGAGCATTCCGGTAAGTCTGGTGTGTATGAATCCCTAAGATATAACACTGGCCAGCATGCTAGCTGATGTGAAATCTGGCCATACTTTCTGTAAGTTCTCATCCATTTATTTCACAAGCATTTGCTAAGAGGCTGCTGTTTGTGTAACACTGTGCAAGGCACGAAGAACAACGGGCAAGTGAGGGGGCAGAGGGGCTATAAATGATTTGTGATGTCCCGGCCAGGAATTGTGGGAATCAATTTACATGCAAGATCTCATTTTTTTTTGTCATAGTAACTCTATTGAGTAGGTATTGTTATTATTATTTCCCTCCCATTTTCCAGAAGAGTAAACAGACTTACAGAAGGCTTTTTCTTTTCTTTTTTAAAATTAGCAGTCATTAAAAATCAGTGTTTTGAATTGGTTTAAAACAGTCATGTGGTACAAAGTTCTCGAGGTTATGAAAGGTTAAAAAACTCCCTCCCACCCTTGTCCCCCATTTTCCCTTGAGGCAACCCGGATTTTTAGTTTCCTATGTATCCTTATAGCTCTGTTTTATGCAAATAAAAACATAAATAAATTTGTTTCTGCCACCCTGCTCTCCCTAACAGATGGGAGCACATTATACAACTTAGTCTGTACCTTGCTATGTTTTACTCATAATGTCAGTATTCAGAGAGCTTCTTCATTGAATTTTATAGCTGCATATAATCCCATTATTTGGATTTTCCTTAATTTCTGTAATTTGTTCCCTATATTGAAAAAACTTGAATGTCTCTTTTTTTTCTACTATTAGACATAATGATGTAATACGTGAATTTGAACAAAGGTTATTTTATGTCTGTGCATCTGTATAAGATAAATTTCAATTTTGATAAGTGTTTAAAATTGCCTAATATTGGTCCCAGTTTGCCTCTTAAATCCTACATGTTCCTCTTTGGGATGGTCTACCAAGAGGCTTGGTAGGATCACAGCTGAATGAACTGTAATACAGATTGCATACTTTGGCTTGTACTTACATTCTGGCCTGGCTGAAATATTGGATCTCTCCAGTAGATGGTGGGGGGGTGGGGAGGGGAGCTTCTGTTGTGTGGTTCTTTTGCAGTTGGAAACTCAAGGCTATTTGTACCTTTAAAAAATTTACTCACCAAATTGTCTGAAGCCCCTGGTGTATGTGTATGTGTTTCAGCTAGAATTTCTCCCCCCTCTTTTTGGTTCTGTCGGGTAATATCATTCCTTTTTAAAAGATTTATGGGAAAACACAGTATATTATGTCAAGTTTAAAGGAATTCAGGACGTTCTTGAGTACAGAATTTGGCTTCAGTGGCATAAAGATTATTAAGTAATGATCACATTGGACTTCAGAATTCTTTAATATTTTATTTTATTTTTTTTAAGATTTTATTTATTTGAGAGAGAGAATGAGAGAGAGAGCATGAGAGGGGGCAGGATCAGAGGGAGAAGCAGACTCCCTGATGAGCAGGGAGCCCGATGTGGGACTTGATCCTGGGACTCCAGGATCACGACCTGAGCCGAAGGCAGTTGCTCAACCAACTGAGCCACCCAGGCGCCCAGAATTCTTTAATATTTTAAATAAAAAGTTATTTAGTCTTTGATAAGTCACTGATGATGAACTTTGGTCTTTCATCTAATCATATAATTATGTATGATATTATTAGTTATTTAGGGTTAGGGTTTGTTTTTAAAGATTGGCTTTATTTCGCAGAGGTGGAAGAATCCTGGTATGTCATGAAATGAGTGTCCTCTTTCTTTTGCCTTTTGGGGTGGGTAGTTGACTTTTTTTAAAGATTTTATTTGTTTATTTTGATAGAGACACAGTGAGAGAGGGAACACAAGCAGGGGGAGTGGGAGAGGGAGAAGCAGGCTTCCCCGATCCAAAGACTTGAAGACAGAGGGGAAGCTAGAGCTTTAACAAGAAGCTTGAGCCTGTGTGATTAGGGGTGTTGACTGGACTGAGTACATTCCTTTGGTGGTACTCAGGCTACCCACTTGTTCCTGTTATAATTAGAGGTATCACTTTTAATAGTTTTCAACTTAACTTGTGTTTAGCTCTGAGGGACTTAGAGGTCTTCTGAGTAATTTAAATTACTTGTTTAAAGTAATTCTTATGTCCAGATTGCATTTTGAGAGACTCGAATAGTCTTTTCTTCATGCAATATTCATTAGCTGGTTGTTTGCTATTGTAGTATTATAGCCCCATGAGGACTGTTTCAAGAATTAGGAGGCAATTTGGGAAAATGAGCTCTGTTGCATTGATTGTGCTCTTATTGTGTTCAAAGCATTTTATAGACACAGAATCTCATCTCTTGTGCACTGTGAGGTAGAAGCTATCCTGTTTTACAGGTGGTAACGTCATACCACTTGTAAGAGGTGGAATTGGAATTCAAACCCAGTTCTATCTGACCGCAAATTCAAAGCCTATGATCTCAGAGCTGTACTTCATTACTCACCAAATGTGATCGCAAAAGATACGCCATGCAAGTATCTTGGCGGTTCAGTTTTAGTTTTCATTATACAAGGTTATGGTGCGCCTTCAACTCTTCATCTTTTATAGAGTACTGTGACTGATACCCATTACTAACTAAACCCTTCCAAAACTTGTTTATCACTAGTCAGCTATTCAGTAATCATTGAAGTGTTACCATGTGCTGGACAGTGGGGAACTTACGTTGGTCAACCTAGAAATAATCCTGGCTCTTAGGGATCTTTGCAGATCATAAATCGTATTTGCTTTTGAAGTACGTGTGAGTGAGCAGAAAGTCAACTCCTATCCAAGCCACAGCTCGGTTTTTTTTGCTTCAAGTTTGTGAACAGGGTTCCCTCCTCTTGATTTTATATAACCTGGGAGTCTCAGATTAAGAAAGTAAACAGATCCTGGTTACACATTTAAAAAATTGTCTATTTACGAATTGCACAAATTTGAACAAGGCCCAGATGGTGCCTCGATATATGGTTAAGTGGAGTTCGCTCAGAAGCAGGACCGCCCGGAAGTAGTTGTTCTGCTGCCCAGTTCCCACCACTCTGTATATGGGGCGGCTGGAGGAAAACACCAGCCTTCCCAGCTTTTCCCAGGCTGTCAGGCCCCTTATCTCAACACATCTGATGCCACATAAGAAAGCAGGATTATTTGTTGATGTTCTGGATGAACAGGCCCTTTTCCCACTCATGCCTAACAATCTCATTGCGTCTTTTTGGTAATATAAATATAGATTCGCTTGCTTAAAATCCTTAACTTAAAAAAAAAATCAAGATTGTACGTGGATTAAAAATCGAATAGTTCTATGTGATTCCTATGAAAAAATAAGCAGTTTTGTACTCTTCCTTTCACAATTCCTTGAATTCTATTAGCTGCTATCTCAGTTTTTATTTCAGTCATTTTAATATGTCCTGTGTACATTCTGATTTTTCTTTTCTCCCAGTCTTACACATAGAATGACTTGATGCCATGAACAATGAGGACTTAAAAGGTGTTCATTATTAGGGCTCTTGAGTGGCCAGTTGATTAAGCGTCCGACTCTTGATCTCAGCTCAGGTCTTGATCTCAGGGTCGTGAGTTCAAGCCCTGTGTTGGGCTCCATGCTGGGCATGGAACCTACTTAAAAAAAGAAAAAAAAAGGCATTCATTTATTCAGCACGGATCTGGGATAAAATATGTATTTTGAGCAAAACGGACATGGTGTTTGCTCTAATGGAGCTAGTAGGAAAGATGAATTTAAATAAAAATAAATATACAACTTAAATTGTAATATGATGAAAAGAATAAGAGATCATAATTATAAGGAAGTGGCATAGAAATTAAAATTTAGCCAGGGTAAGCTTAGAACAGTAGTCAGTGGCTCTGAGGTGGAAATGTTCTTTCCTCTATGGTTGGACATTGATTTAGATTTCTTTCTTTTTTTTTTTTTTAAGATTTTATTTATTTGACAGAGAGAGACACAGTGAGAGAGGGAACACAAGCAGGGGGAGTGGGAGAGGGAGAAGCAGGCCTCTTGCTGAACAGGGAGCCCGATGCGGGGCTCGATCCCAGGACCCTGGGACGATGACCTGAGCCTAAGGCAGACGTTTAACGACTGAGCCACCCAGGTGCCCCTTGATTTAGATTTCTTAAGTATTTTTCTTCTTAAAGAATATTGAGATAAATATCTTTATGATCATATAATTTGGAGAGATCAATAAAAGTAGATACACCAAGGCTCTTGATAGATTTACCAGATTGCATTCTTGTAAAGCCATGCCACTTACATTTACCCCATTTATTTATTAATTCATTTACTCAGTGAAGATTTATCGATTGCCTTTTACAAGCCAGACCCTGTTCAAGGTGCTGGGAAAACAACAATGAGCAAAACAAAATCATTCTTCTTGCGGACTTTCCATTCTAGATAGGTGGGGAAGATGATAATACACAAACACGTAGCATGCTAGCTGTGAGAAGTGTTAGGGTGGGGTGGTTGATATTGTGGTGGGTTGCTGTATTATACAGGGTGGTCTGGAAAAGCCTCTCTCAAAGATTTTTTGAGCAGAAGTGTGGAGGAGTGATCCTTCTGGGTTTTTGAGGGAGGAGCATTAAAAGCCAGTACTCCATGCAAGGATTACGTTTCCTCTATATTCAAGAACAGCAGGGGGCAGTTCAGCTGGAGGTGGGTGGGCAAGGTGAAGAATGTTGGGGCATGATGCCTGAGAGGTGGTGGTGGGCTAGAGCTTGGTCAACCACAGACTTCAAAAGTTGTAAATACAGAGCAAAGTTGAAACAATTTTACAGTGAAAACAGGTATATCCACCACCTAGATTGAACCATTAAAATTTTACGATACTTACTCTATTTCATATCCATCTCATTCAACACATTTTAAAGTAAATTGCAAACATCAGTAGACTTTCCCCCCACCATGTTTGCATGCATATCATTGACTAGAATTCAATATTTGATTAATTTTTGTTAAAATATACACACAATTAGATAAATCTTTTTTTTTCTTATATTTATTTGAGAGAGTGTGTGTGCGAGAGAGCACAAAGGGAGAGGCAGGGGGAGAGGGAGAAGCAGGCTCCCCACTGGGCAGGGAGCCTGATGTGAGGCTCCATTCCAGGACCCCGGAATCATGACCTGAGCCGAAGGCAGACGCTTAACTGACTGAGCCACCCAGGTGCCCCTAGATACACAAATCTGAATATGTCAATTTCCTAAGCTTTGACAAGTGTATACACCTAGGTAACCCAAATCTCTGTCAAGATATAGAACATGCTTATCACTGAAGAAATTTCCCTCATGCCTATTCCCAATTAATTTTTCTTCTATCCCATGCAGAGGCCACCACTGTTCTCATGTCTTCCCCCCACGATAGATTAGTCTTGCCGGTTTTAGAACTTCCTGTGCTATTATACTATAAACATTTTTGTGTGTGTAAGGCTTCCTTCACTCAGCATGTTTGTGAGATTCACCCATGTTGTTGGTTCCTTTTTATTGCTGAATAATACTCTAGTGTATGAACATACCATAGTTTAACCTTTCTCTTAGTGATGGATAGCTGGGCTGTTTACAACTTTTGCCTTTTCTGACTGAAGTTGCTGTGAAGATCTTCTGTAAGTCTTTTTGTAAAGTAGTGTGTTCATTTCTCTTAGGTAAGGACCTACAAGTAGAATTACAGCTTCATAGGGTAAGAGTGTGGCCAGTTTTATAACAGACATCCAAACCTTTCTCTAAAGTAGTTGTACCATCTTACATTTCCCCCAGCAGTGGATGCTTCGTCCAAAACCTCATCGACATTTGGTGTTGTCCATGTTTTTAATTTTAGCCATTCTGATGGGTGGTACCTTGTGATGACTAATGATGTTGGTACACTTTTTCATGTATTGTTGGCCATTTGAATATCTTTTAGGAATTATTTGCCCACAGAAACCTTGAGTTGGAGAAGCCATTTGAGGACTTTGAACAGATTAGACAGTGATATGGCTTACAAAAGTAGGAAAGGTATGATAAAGAGCAAATATGAGTGGAAGAATAGTGAGTTTGGTTTTAAGTTTGTGGACCGTGGACTGGTGGTGCTGGTCGTAGTGAAATGTTTGTTACTGTATGCAACAAAATAAGTACAGAAAATGAGAGTAAGCTTTTAGACATTGACAGCTATTTACCAGTTGCACATTATCCAAATATGTGTTTGTTGCTTACAGAAGTATCTGTGCCAGAATGGAAATTAAAAAATAGATAATCGGGCATTCATAACATGGTTTGCCAAACACTATCAACATGGCATCCAGGTGGAGGAGGAGTTACGACAATGGGTATGTTTTAGACGTTGTGTAGTCATGTGTTATTTCATTTAACACAGACAATCATTTCTATGATTATTAATATTCATTTTAGTGGTTATATGCTTTCTGGACATAGAATAAGATATAGAAGTTTCAGGGAGGAAATTTGAATTGCAGGATGAGGACTTGGATTTATTGATCTTTCAGCCAGTATGAACTCATTAAAAGTCTTTGAGTAACAAGAGATACATTCCAAAATCCATATTTAATAAAGATTTTTCTTGCAATGATGGTGGGATGGATGGAGAATAAGAAAAGAAAAGGTTATTAGGCCAGTTAGGAGTCAATTTCAACATTATCCAAATGTGGGATGTTGTGAGCCTGAATTGTTTATTGTGGTATCTGATAATACATTAAGAGGAGAGAAGAGTCAAAGATGTTCCCAGGGTTCTGACCTGGGGCTGGTGCTACCTGGTATGTAAGATGGCATTGTTTTAGAAGAAATGTAATTTTATTATTAGACTTAGACTTGCGTTATGTTAAAAATTATATAAGGCAAAAATTGCATTACGTAGTGTAAGTAATAAAGAATTCTCATTTAAAATTTTCAGCAGCTAAGAAACCCGAGATATACCTTTGTAAAAGTCCTGATAGTTTTCCCTACTTTTTTGCTATGTGTTTGAATGGCTGCTTAGTTTTATCATGCTCTTTTGAAATTCTTAATATCTTAAACAATCTTTCAAGTGTGTTCATTACAACACCTAGAAGATGACAGTTGCTTTGCATGAAACAGTATATTTATTTATTTATTTAGTTTCAAAGAGGTTTTTTTTTATGTTTCAAGTTTTTATTTAAATTCTAGTTAACATACAGTGTAATATTAGTTTCAAGAGTAGAATTTAGCGATTCATCACTTATATATAACACCTAGTGCTCATCACAAGTGCCTTCCTTAATACCCATCCCCCATTTAGCCCATCCCCACCCCCCACACTTCCCCTCCAGCTCCAGGAAAGCACCAGATGTTAACTCATGTATAGTTTAGGTTCAGTAACTTAACATTTGGAGTGCTTTCTTGGAGCTTTGGATGTACTTCAAAGATAATGACGCTAGGTGTCGCTAACATACTGCATTAAGAAAAGTGCAGCTGTCCCTTGAAAGAAGTGTTTGCCCTAAAGGTTATAGCTTAAGTAGCTTTACATCACAGTGTTAGAGAAACATGCAAGGGCATAGTTGAGGTAAATACCAGTTAATCTATTATTTATTAGAAGTTGGATGCCAATAGACCTTGCCATGTCAAGATTGCTAGCCAGGAAACAATTTTTATGAGTTTCATTTGCGAGCAATATAAGGTCCGTGATTTGGGGTAACTGGCAAGCAGAGAAAGTTTGAATATGGACCTGAATCAAAAAATAGTGTTCGTTGAGAGTGGGGCCTTATTTTGTTTGGTCTAGTCTCATGTTACTGGGAAGGGAAATAAAGGACAGCTCTTTAGTCATCCACAGCGGAAGAGCTTTGGGAGTCATGAAGTGAGTAAAAGCAAAAATGAGGAGTAATGTTGAAATAACTTCTAGAATCCACCTGTATTAATGGAGAAAAATACTTTTGCTTAGAGTGTGTTTCTTACCGTGTCACTTTAGAGAAATCTTGCATCTGAAGTTTAATCTCACCTTATTTTAATAGTGGCTTTATCTGACTTTGTTGATTTAATATACACATTCTGAGTTTGAAATTTATTATTGTAAATTGGAATTTTTCTTGTTTGAAATATTTTTGATGTCTTTCTACTCTAAAGCAGAAGGTTATTCTTTGGACAGAAGTAGACATTTGTGGAAGGTAGTGTTTTCTTTTGTTATAAATTCTCTTGTTATAAATTTTATTGAATATATTAAGTGCCGTAAAGTGCACAGATCTTAAGTGTACAGATTGAATTTTTGTGTATGTATATAAACTTTATACATCACTCAGATGAGGATATACAACATTTCCAGCAACTCTGAAGAGTCCCTTTTCCCTGTTAATATTGTCCTCCTTGTAACTCCAAGTAACCTGTATTCTGACTTCTGTCACCAGAGATTAGTTTTTCTGTTCTTGAACTTCATATTAAAAAAAAAATGTATATGGCCGTAGATAGTACAGTCTGTATTCTTTTATGTCTGCCTTCTTTCACTTAGCTGTATGGCTATGAGATTCTTTCATGTTCTTGTGCATAGCAGTAATTTGTTCTTATTTTTTTCTTTGTGGTATTTTATCATGAATACAACACATTTTAAACAGTCCATTATATAGCCAATAGTCATTTTTGTTGTTTCCAGTTTTTGGGTATTATGAATAAAGCTGCTATGAACGTTCTTCTATATGTTTCTTGGCAGATGTACACTGCACCCATTTCTCTTGGATGTATAGACCTGGAGTAGATTTGCTGTGTCATAGTGTAGATGTATGTTTAACTTTAGTACATATAGCCAGTTTTCCCAAAGTAGTTTTACCAATATGTATGTCCACTAGCAATGTATGAAAGTTTCATTTGCTTTCTATTTCTCATTGGCTGTTGGTATTTTCAGCTTTTAAAATTTTAACCATTCTGATAGGTATGTACCAGTATCTCACTGTGGAGTTTTAAAGATGCTTTTCGTTTTGCAGTAATTTTAAACTTCTAGAGAATTTTACAAGGTACTCCTTGATTTACCCAGATTTACCACTTATGGAGATTTTGCCCCATTTGCTGTATTAGTCTCTCAATTTTTTTATTTGTGCAGAATTTTTTCTGAACCATTTATCAGTAGGAGAAATTATGTACCCCTTTTCCAGAAATAATTCATTATATATTTCCTAAGAACAACCACATTATCTTATACAGCTATAGCACTGTCAAAACCAGGACATTTATATTTGATAAAATACTATTATATAACCTACAATCCATTTTCTGATTTCATCATTTGTCTTAATAGTCTCCTTTGTAGGTATTCTTACATTTTCACTTTCTTAATGTTGTCTTTTGATGACAGAAATCTGGATCAAATTTTAAGTGGTTTACTCTGTTAATGCCTTTTGTATCATTGTTTACTCTAAGACCATGAGGATATTCTCCTATATTTTCTTTTTAAAGATTTATTTTTTATTTGAGAGAGAGAGAATTCGCGTGAGCTGGGGGAGGGGCAGAGGGAGAGGGAGAGAGAGAATCTCAAGCAGACTCTGCACTGAGCACAGAGCCCGACATGGGGCTCAATCCCATTACCCCGAGATCATGACCTAAGCTAAAACCAAGAGCCCAATGCTTATCTGACTGAGCCACCCAGGCACACCCTCCTAGATTTTCTGTTAGAGGTGGTTTTTATCTTTGGTTTTATGATCCATTTGAAATTTTTTTGTGTATAGTATGAGACGGGTCAAGGCTCCTTTTACTTAAAATTAAAAAAAAAAAATTCATCGATTCAGCACCATTTCCTGAAAAGAACATACTTTCCCCTCTTAATTGCAGTAATACCATATATGTGTGGGTAATTTTTGCCCTCTCTTTTGTTTATTTTTTACCTATTTTTGAATTGATTTGTAAAATCTTTTTATTTTGAAATAATTATAGACTCATGGGAAGTTGCAGAATATTATTTAGAATCCTGTATACCCTTCACCCAGCTTCCCCCAAAGGTGGAATCTTATATAAACTATAGTGTAGTGTCAAAACCAGGAAATAGACAATTACGTTGATTTTTAAAAATATTTTAGTTTGTCTTTTCCAGTTTTATATAGATATAATTGACCTACTACGTAGATTTTTAACACCATAAATTATGATAGTTTTGCCTGTTTTGAACTACATCTAAGTGGACTTATAGGATATGAGCCCAATCAGATTTTCATCTGTAGAAACAATGAGTAATCTTGAAACTGAGTCCCAGATTTTTTTGAATTGGCCATATATTAATATTCTTTAAATCTGGTCTGGGGGTTATTGACAACTAGAGAAAGAGTGTACATTGATCATATAGTTCTCATATTCTATGCCTTTGCTTTCTGTCCTTTTTCTTTATGTATACTTTCCTGATTTAAAAAGTATTGGTCAGCTTGATGGGAACTAATCAGAAGTGATAACAAAAATAAAAAAAAGATTGTTTTAGAGGGTTAACATTATTTTAAATAGGAAATTATCTAAAATTATAAGGCATGAAAACATGCAAATATAAAATATATATGTTTGTGACTCAATCTTGCCATTATTGACATTTTAGACCAGATGATTCTTTGTTATGGGGGGCTCTCCTTGTACATTGCAGGATATGTAGCTACATCTGTTGCCTCTGCTAGATGCCCAAAGCAACTCCTATAACTGTGACAATTAAAAATGCCCTCCCCTTCTAGAACCTCTTCAGGTTGAGAACCACAACTCTATAGAGAAAATTCTGGTTGAAACCACTGGCTTAGATATATATAATTTAAGGGGAAAAGTTGTGTGTAGTTAAGAATATCAGGGATTTACTGTGTATATGTGTGTGTGTGTATATATATATATTTAGCTTATGAGTTCTAGTATTTTCTGGGAATCTTGATTTTGTATTAGCAGTTGGAAGAATTCTTTCTTTCTTTTAAATTAATTATTTATTTTTAAAGATTTTATTTATTTATTGGTCAGAGCGAGCGAGCGAGAGCACAAGCAGGGAGAGCAGCAGGCAGAGGGAGAAGCAGGGTCCCCGCTGAGCAAGGACCCCCTCCCC
Source organism: Zalophus californianus (assembly GCF_009762305.2). Taxonomy (NCBI): domain Eukaryota; kingdom Metazoa; phylum Chordata; class Mammalia; order Carnivora; family Otariidae; genus Zalophus; species Zalophus californianus. Next base: position 25,310,588 of record NC_045610.1, read on the forward strand.
CCCATGTAGGACTTGATCCCAGGACCCCGGGATCATGACCTGAGCCAAAGGCAGACGCTTAACGGACTGAGCCACCCAGGTGTCCTGCAGTTGGGAGAATTGTTTGTAAGCCTCTCTACAACTGTGGTCATGTGTTTTGTTTTTTTTTTTTTAAGATTTATTTATTTTTAGAGAGAGAAAGAGAGGTGCATAAGACGGGGGAGGGGCGGAGGGAGAGGGAGAGAGAGATCTCAAGCAGACTCTGCACTAAGCACAGAGCCCAATGTGGGGCTCAGTGTCATGGCCCTGAGATCATGACCTGAGCTGAAACCAAGAGTCAGTTGCTTAACCAACTGAGTCACTCAGGCTCCCTGCACTGTGGTCATATCTTAATGGTCTTTATATATCTGGTGCCAAGTACACTGTCTGGCAGTGAGTTGGTTATTTGTATGCGTTCATTTATATTTGTATGTGTATATGTACACATATGTATATATATATGTTTAGTAAATGTGTTTCAAGATTTCAGTCTTTTGCTGAATAGTTTCCTCTACTTCAGAAAGACCAAAATTAAATTTCATAATCATTTGCTTTTTGCTCACAACCTATTCCATTCCTAATCTATCTCTTCTTCCTAAAATCTCTATTTTTATTAATTAATAGCACCATAATTTTTCCATTCAACCACATTGAAACTTTAGGGCCTATGACAAGTATAAGAGGATACAAATACAACTAAGACCTAAGCCTTGAGGAGATCATAGTCTGCTTATGTGAGATCTCACTACTTAATTGCAGTCTGTGTCAGTGCTTTCCAAATGGGAGTACTTTTGCCCCCAAGGAGGCATTTGGCCATTTTTGCAGAAATTTTTTATTGTCACGATTGGGAGTTGCTACTGGTCTCTGGTGGGTAAAAGCCAGAGATGGTGCTAAGCTTCCTACAATATCCAGGACAACTTCCCACAATAAAGAATTGTCCCTTCCAAAATGTCAGTAGGGCTGAGGTTGAGAAACCCTGGCCTGTGAGATCAGTGTTACAGTGGAGGAATGAATAGCGTGCTATAGAGCACTGAGTAGTGATGACATGCCTGGGGGAGTTTGGACACTTGTGCTGCCTAATGAAGTTTCATAATGTTAATATAAATAATAGCATCTATAATGGGGATAATGTGAATATACCACACACATTCTTTTAGGCACTTTACCTATTATTCTCTCTTATCCTGTCAATTTTATGATTTTTTTTAAAGTTTTTTTTACTTTTAAGTAATGTCTACACCCAGTGTGGGCTTGAACTCACAACCCTGAGATCAAGAGTTGCACGCTCCACTGACTGAGCCAGCCACACACCCCTCAATTTACTTTTTAGTGTTATTCTCATTTTATAGATAAAAAAATTAAAGCTCATATTTAACCCCTACAAACTCACAACCTCTCCACTCTCAACATTCCACATCAGTAGTCCCCCTTCATCTGTGGTTTAACGTCCCACGATTTCAGTTACCCACAGTCAACTGTGGTCCAGAACCAGATGATCATCCTTCTGACGTATCGTCAGAAGGTCAGTAGTAGGGGCGCCTGGGTGGCTCAGTCAGTTAAGTGTCTGCCTTTGGCTCAGGTCATGATCCCAGGGTCCTGGGATTGAGCCCCATGTCGGGCTCCCTGCTCACTGAGGAGCCTGCTTCTCTCTCTCCCTCTACCTGCTGCTCCCCCTGCTTGTGCTCTCTCTCTCTGTGTGTCAAATAAATAAAAAATAAAATCTTTAAAAAAAAAAACCCAAGAAATTGCTGACAGTTTTTCAGAGAGGTTGTATCATTATATGCTTCCATCTACAATATCTGAGAGTTCTCGTTGCTCTACTTCCTGCTACCATTGGTGTTGTCAGTCGGTTTTTTTATCATCTTGTCAATCTTACAAGTTCGTATGATATCTGTTTTACAGACAAAAAACCTTAGGCTTCTATTTAATATAATGTTTCTCTTTGGCTAGATATCCATTGCAAAACTATCCTCAGTCCACAGATTATATCAGGATAGGTTTACAAGGCCAATAAAATATGACAAACTCAGCCTTTTAGAAGTGGAAAAAGGCTGTAAACCCAAATCGGCTTATCTGTAGCACTGTTTTCTCTCTTTCCAATTGGACATGTATTCCGCACAAAATAAAATAACAAGTCAAAGGGAATCCAATCTGTGGGTGAGTGATGGTGAAGTGTTTATGACGGCTGCTAGGCTGACACTCTCTGTCATGGTGTTACATTGACTTCTGAACACCTTCCAGTCTGCCTCCAGGCTTGTGCGTCTGTGTAGTCTGAGTGGTTTTACATTAACATCTACCCTGAGTAAGATCTTTTTGACTACCGAAGTGTTACTTGCAAATGGAAGATACCATTAGGGCTGCTTCAAAGCTCGGAATGGTATTTGGACTGGTGGTGCCGAAGTAGTGGCTGGGGTTTTGAAGTGTAATGTCTAAATCTGTGTTGCGTAACCAAAGGAACGTGTGAGTTTAACTGGCCTTCCTTTGATCTTCCTTTCAAAAATCAGGCTGAAGGAGAAAGGTGAAAGTCGCCCTAAAAATACTCCTCTCCGTGTGTGCGAAAATTTCGAAGTATGAAAATATGATTACAAGTTCCATTCATTATTTGTGTTCTGTGGTTTTCATATTGTTCTTGAAACTCACTTCCTTCTTGCCTCCAGTTTTGTATTTTGAATTTAGTGTCAAGACCAAAATACAGACTCGGTTGCTGTCTGCTTTATGTGGTTAGCAAATATCTGCTCTATAAGTTGTTAGTCCTCAAAAATATGTGTTTTAGGTGGTTTTTGTGGTTTGCATTTTTTTCTTGATGGCATACAGAGTAGGTTACGGAGATACTGACACTCTGACATTAACTGAATCATTTGTGGTTAGTTAGGCAAAAATAAAACAAAAACCCTGTCCCTGTCTTCCTCCTAATGTTAGGAGCTTTCAAAAGAATGACTTTTTTTTACTATTAGGAATACTTTCTTTAAACTGCGCTATCTAAACTTTTTGAAATTGTTGGAAAGAGCTGTGACACAGAAAATAACGCCCTGGCAATGACTTGTTAGTGAAAAAAGGGCCTGAGTTTAAAAATGGTTTTGAATACAGTATATTAATAGGAGATCTCATGCCTGTCTTGTCTGGTCATTTTGGGGGAATATTGTTCTTTGTGTCCTCAGATCTAAAATGAAAATATATCATCAAATTGACTCACAGGGTGATTCTGGAGAGAGACTATCAGCTCTTACTGGAGATTGCTTTGAAGTTGTAATAGTTACTCATGTAGCTGGTGCGGTCTTTTGTTGCTTCTTAGCTGAATACCTCAGTATAAGATGATACTTCTCACTTCTTTCCCTATCTCCCTTTATATTTTTACCTTTCTTCCCTAATTAAAAAAAAATTATTTTGACTTTTTAAGTTAAAAAAACACTCATGAAGCAATCTTCTTTTTAAAGAATTTCATCATCAGTTCAGTTGTGTGGTCTGTATGATTAGCACATATGTAACAATTAGTGAAGTGGTAACTGTACACTTGTACATTTAAATTGGCTAAGTGAGTTCCTGTTGTTGCTTTAAGAACTGAATTCCTTAGTGTTAGACCTCATCACTTTTTCATTCTCACTCTGTATTTCTACCTTTTATCCTTATTTTTTGGGGGGTTATCAGGGAAGGTTAAACTTTATTTGTGGAATTTCCACATTTTTCCATATCTCTATCCATATCTCTATAAATAAAAATTAATAGACTATTTTTTATACATTTACATAAAAATTAAGTAGAAGGTACAGAGAATTCCTATATCCCCTCACCACCCCATTTGTCCCTGTTAACATCTTGCCTTAGTAAGGTACCTTTGTTAAAACTAATGAGCCAATATTGATAAATTATTAATAACTTAAGTCTATAGTTTGCATTTTTTCCCTAGTTAAAAATTTTTTTTTATTTGGTGGTAGCTTTTAAGTTTAAAACTAGTGAAATGATGCTCTTTTTTAAGGAACTTCATTTCAGTTATGTCTGTCTGGTTAGTGCATGTGGAACAATTAGAAAGATTGCTAGCCCTACATTTGCATATTTAAATGGGCTGTTTTTACATCACAGGTGGTAAGAAAACCTGTCGCAGGTAAAAACATCATATAAACACGTAAAGGTTGGAATGAGTGTGGGATATTTGCCAGAGATGGTGGAGACTGCCTTGATCTTGAGTAGAAGTGTGAAGACTAGTGTGATAAAAACTGCAGCACAGATGATGTGCTCCTTCCCACCTTGGTAAGAGTCCTTTTACTGAGAGCTGTAAAACATAGGAAGTAATATACCGGTGGGCTTAAGTATGAGTTGTAGCAAATGTGTTTTTATGATACGGTATTATAACACATTTCCAGACACGACATGTTAATAACACGCTTTGAGAACAGTGGGGGTAAGTCCAGTTTATGCTGAATACCATCAAGATTGAATAATGAGACTGATACAGACCCTGTCATTTATTCATCCATTCATTCAACAGGCATCTTCTTGATTTAACTATGTTTTATGTTGCATCTTTTAAATACACAATTTAGTCATCACAGTTGCCTTGTTAGGTAGATGTATCGTCACCCCTTATTTTAAAGCCAGACTCAGAGTTAGCAAATTTGTATAGTTCATAAGTTATTTTCTACTAAAATAAACTTTTGGAATATTTGATGTTGTTAATGTGTGATATTTGTCACTGATGATCCTGGCTTATTGTTATGTACTTGGCATTGTTGCCATAGGCCATGATTTTGGGAAAAGAATAAAACTTCCAGGGTCCCCCCTGTTGGCTGCTTTTCCTCCCTCAGACTTCCTAGGTGGAAACAGAGCCATTACTAGTCTGGAGCACTCTGACGTGAAAGATATTTTTGATTGAAAGTCAGGATATGCATGAGGTAAACACAGGGAATACTTTTTCTTCTGTTGTCTTTCATGTCTGGTGTCTTGGTTTTCGATTCGTATTTCTGGCCTGGAAATCATCTGCTATATATGCTGTAGCCATTTTGAAAAAAATAGGCAAATTAATACCTCTTTTTAATTTTTTTATTTTAAAGGTGAAAACTTGTTTCAGTATTTATCAAGAAAAATACTACTAATCATTATCTTTTGTTTGAGCTGACTTGAGTTATAGGGAAAGATATAGTAATTTTTGTATGTTTTCTATCTTAAACAGGGACTGAATCTGCTTTGAATGTTTGTATGAATTTTTACAAATCAATATTTTCCACTTCAAGAGATGGATATCATTTTGCTATAACTAAACCATCATACCTTAGTTTGGGGGAAAGGTTGCTCATTACTGGATTTGGAATTAAGATATGAATTCGATTAGGTACAAAAAGTTCTACCTTTTTCTTGAAATGAGTTCTTGAATCTCATTCATATTCTGAACTGTTTATCATATATACATCTGGAAATCGAAGGTCCTTCAGCACAAAAATCTTACATCATTTGCCTTGATGGAGGGCCACTATAATAAAGACTGTTTATATAGTTTGAGGCAGCATTGCTTTTCAGAGGAGACTGATCTGCATTTCATTCACTGTGCATAATAGATTTAAATCCATAATCCCTTAGCATTAGGCAACTGTAGTGGGCAGGAGACTTTAACCGTCATTCATGGAATAGTATAACTACTGAATTCCAGTAAGCAAATGAAAAGACATTCGATAAATCTCCTCAGTCGTGAAGAAAATGCAAATTAAAACCACAGTGACGGTCCCATTGAACACCCACCAGAATGGCTGATACAAACAGTTGGTGAGGATTTGGAGCAGGTAGAACTCTTTCACGTTGCTGGTGGAAGTGTAAATTTGTACAATCACTGTAGAAAACTATTTTGTTGAAATCTACAAAATGTGCACATATGCCTAACATAGGAGCAATTGTACTAGTAGACATATACCCAGAAGAAATACATATGTGTGTTCGCTAAACGAAATGTGCAAGAATATTCGTAGCAGTGTTCTTTACAATGTTATATTAAAAATGGTAAAATCATGGCTCTCAAACAACTGTAAAATGGACACATGTCATCGATTTTATTTAACACATTAATAAATGAGGTATTATTTGGCAAGTTGTTACAGCTGCATCAAAGGAGAATCTTAAGAACCGATTCAGGCAATTAGGGGAATACTGAAATGAACTTGTTATGAGATGCAAACTTGGTTAATATACTATTGAAACTAAAATGTACTGCCTAGAATCATCTCTTTTATAGAATGCAATTGAGTTGTATCTCTTCCAGACAAAATTCATTTGCATTTCTGTGGACAAGAGGCAGTAGCATTACTATTGGTTTTCTATTCTTTTTCAATTCTATTCTATTTTCAATTCTTACAGTATTGCAAAATAACCCAGTCAAAACAAAGGTGCAGATGTCTATAGAATCAGATAACCCCAAAGGGTCCACTAGACACACTTGGTAATCCATTGAAAGGACATAGAGTAATTCTTTTCTCACTTGAAAGTTTTTTTGCAATTTCTCCTGACATCTTAAGAGTCAAAAACTAGAACCAACCCAGAAGTCCACCAACAGTAAAATGGATAAGTTGTAGTATTTTTCATGCAATGGAAATCTGTATAGCAACAGGAATTAAAAAAAATACAATAAAAAAAGAAAAACATACAATCATATGCAACAATACCAATGAATTTCATATACATATAATGTGCACAAGAAGCCATTCACGAAAGAGTGCATACCGTGTGATTCTATTTGCATAAAATTGAACAAGTAAAACTTACATGTAATGTGTTAGTGGTTATGGTCATTCTTGAGTTGGGTTTGTGACTCGGAAGGAGTGTGGAGGGACCTTCTGAGTGTCTATCATGTTCTGTTTCTCTGCTGGTAACAGAGGTATATTAACATGGAAAATTCATTAAGCTGCACATATATATATGATTTATGTGTTATTTCTTTGTCTGTTATTTTCAACAAAGTTTGCTAAAAAGAATCAACTGCAGACACAGTTCTTCAATTTGGCCAGTATCTAAAAGGGGAGTTGGGGGTGTAAATATGTACTCTTGTCTTGATTCTGAGTCATTATAGAGCATTATTATTATTGTTGATATTTGATTGACTTTTCTCTTTTGTAGTCAGATACCTTTGAAAAGTCATCGCTTATTTCAGAGACAAGTTTGGTTCTGAGGGCTAGATGACCTTCATTTGCTTTTAGAATTCTCTTAACAGTAGTTAAAAAGCTCTCCCACAACATTTATAGCCCTTTCTCTGTGTGTATTATTGTCTCGGCTGTTATAATTTCCTTTTGCCGTAGATTGAGTTGTGAGATTCTAAACTTGTACTCCCCCCCTACTTTTTTGGTTTGGTATGTAATTTGCATATTTTCACCATGCGAAAGCTATTTTCTATGGTTGGAAAAGATTTTTTTCCTACAGTGTGAACAAATCATTCTTTGTTCTCCTTATTGTGCCTCCAAACTGGTACGTCCGGTTTATGCTCCAAACAACAAAAGTCTGTCATCAGAAATTAAAATGCCAGTAAGAACAAAGGCAGAGACCCATGAGGAACTCTTGGAGAGGTTTCCTCCCTGTTTGCTCCTCTCCCCAAGTTACCACCGTTGCCAGGAAGTTGGAACATTGCTTGGTACACTCCTTCCTTGTAGTTCTGCCCTTGTATTTATTATTATTGTTGGTCTAAAAATGAACTTACAGCTCCTGGTAATTCATGTCAGGATATATAAAATCCTCATCTCTGAGATTTTTTTTGGTCATTTTCAATGAGCTCTTTTTTAAGAGATGTAAAAATCACCGTGAAAGCCTTTAAAAAAGTTAATCAGTTTTGACACTCATTTATTTGAGAGCAGAATTACCAGTGAACATACTGTATAAAATTATTAGAGGCAATTGAAAGCGGCAGCTAAAGCCGAGCCTGTAAGGACTTATCCATCTTGTGTTCTTTCTAAAATGTGCACACATCATGTCTTTATCTGTATATACTTTGTTGGCACTTTTATTCTGAAATAGTATTCCAATGTAGCAGTTGCACGCACAGTTTGGAGAGTTCGCTCCTCTCGGAAGTTTGACATTTGTGACTCACTTATGGTACTTTAGAATTAGGCTTCTAACAATCTTTTTAACATACTCACAAATATCTATGGCGACAGGATGTTTCTTTATCCCTCCCTTCCCTTGTGTTGTAATGAAAGATTCTGGGATTTAACTTAGAGGTAATAAATGATGGGTAACCAACGCAGGATGCATTTTGTAATCATTCCTCATGTTCTTTCTTACCTGTTGCTGTACATTTGAAGAGGGATTTAGAGTAGAACTAATGATGTATTGTATGGTGACTAACGTAACATAATAATATAAAATAAAATTAAAAATAGGATTAAATTAAAAAATAGAGTAGAAGCTAGGAATAGAATAGAGCATTTAGGTCTGTTTTGAAAGCTGTTACGCTGAGGAGCATGGTGTGTTCTGATTTCAAAATGTTTTTCGATGTCAGAGTAAGCTCTTGTACATTAAATCCAGTGTTAACAAGCGTTTATCATATTGTGAGAATGCCAAGACAAGTTTGCCTTATTCTTTATTATTTAGTGTAATTTAGTACATAGCTGAATTAAGCATTAGACTTTTTTTAACTTTAATTATTTAACTTTATTTTATAGAACCAAAAGCTAAGTGCTAGACCTGTGGCATATGGCAATAATAGTACAGAGCAGACTTTGTGTCAGAATACTATGATGTTATAGGTATGAACTTATATCTGTTATAGTGAGAAGTGTTTTTCGTTGCTCTGAATTACAATTTCAGTGCAAGTTCTACGGTGTTGTTTTATAATTTATTTTTTATTTCCTTGTTAATAGAAATAGTATGTATATTGAAGAAGAATATCATTTATCCATTCTTATATCTTCATTTTCATGGAGATAGCCAATAATAACTCCATAATATAATTGGATTACATTAGCGATATACCTTTCAGTGCAAGTGTGCGTAAGATCAAAGAGATCATGATTTTTAGATTTCAGAGAATGTATGATTCCTGTACTGGGTGGGAGGTTGAACAAAGTGACCTTTTAGGACTTTTTCTAGATTTTAAATTCTGTTCTCTAATAGTAAACTATAGACTTAAGAGCTACAGTATCTAATGGCCATGTTTTCCATGTGGAAAATTAATGTTCACAAAGGAATTTATAGAGAGCTCAGTTCTTATCTTTGGCTGTCCTGAGTGTATGGCTTTGGTATGTTTAATCGGTGATAGGTGGTGCTGTTGTTGCACAGTTAGTGTGAAGAGCCTAGCATTCCTCAGATCTTCTGCATCCCAAGTGTTCCAGAAGGATTTGCCACTGTGGCCCGTGAATGAGTTGTAATAATTTTTATAAGCCAAATGACTATGATGTATCTTTAGGTATCATCATAATTTAACATTTATAAGAAACAAAATATTTGTGATTTGCAGCTCTTAAGTATGGATTGAAGAAAAGCTGAAGATCTGAACAAGCAGTTAATCTTAAAGACAGCTCTGCAAATACACAGTTTAATATTGAAAGCTTTAGAAGCCATTTATCTTGTATTGTTGATATTCTAAACTGCTTGTTTGGCAGGCCTATTAAAAAACTGCCATCAGCATGTTTCCTCTATATCTGTTGTCAGTTCTTGGGTATTTAGAACTAGTTTTATCTTTTTTGCCATTTTCCCTGTCTGATATTACATATTCCGTCAAAAACTTGAGAATTAGGAAAATGTATTTTGAACTACATTACCACTTAAAGCAGTCTGGAAAGCCTTTCTTAACTAATTCTAATTTAATCTGCTCAAAACTAAAGGTAGCAGCAGAGTGTTTCCTTGAGCCACTAGTTTTGAAAAGCAATTGTTTTCACGCTCAACACATATATTGTCATATGCCTTTTACCTTTGGACTAATAGACTACGGTACTCTTTATATGTGAGGAATAAATCTGATATGACTCAAAATGAACATTCACGCGGTGTTTGATCTGGTTGTATAATAAAAATGATGACATTTAAAGATGCTTACATATTACTTTTGTAATTCATAGAATATTGAAATTGGGGTGTCTGGGTGGCTCAGTCACTTAAGTGGCTGCCTTCAGCTCAGGTCATGATCTCCAGGACCTGGGATCGAGCCCCACATTGGGCTCCCTGCTCGGCAGGAAGCCTGCTTCTCCCTCTCCCACTCCCCCTGCTTGTGTTCCCTCTCTCGCTGTGTCTCTTTCTGTCAAATAAATAAATAAAATCTTAAAAAAAAAGAATATCGAAATTACAAGTATCTTTGAGGTCTTTAGCTCCTTTACCTTTTCAGTTTATAAATGCAAAAGAATACAGGCTGAGGGGAGGTGGGGGAAGGAGTGGGGAGATGTTGGTCACAGGGTACAGAGTTGCAGTTATGTAGGATGAGTAGGTCTAGGGAGCTGATGTTCATGCGTGATGGCTATAGTTAATAACACTGTATTGAATACTGGAAAACTGGTGCTCTCATCATACAAACAAGGTAACTGAGGAGATGGCTGCAGTGATCATTTTATCATGTATGTATGTTAAATCATCATGTCATACACCTTAAATAAATACAATTTTCACTCAAAATATATTTTAAAAGGTAAAAAAATATAGGTTTATAGATGTTAAATGATTATTCAAGGTGGTTAACAGGTAGGTAGTTGCAGGACCCTGACAGGGTACACAGGTTATTCACATTTACTGCAGTGTTTTTTGCAATATGTTTTGCTTTTTCTCATTTACAACACATTTACAAAAGTTAGTACCACATTTAAGTTCTGCTTTTCAGAATACTAAGAATATTTACCTTTTTCTTACATGGAAAACTTCATACTAATTTAAAAAATCATAGTTGCTTTGCTCTAAAATGAAAGGCAATCATGCAGAACTGAGCAGACTTATAGTAGTTTATTAAAGATAAGAATTGTAGATTTTAAGAACAGATCATTCATTTTCCTATTTATATCAAGTGTGTGCTCTTACCATTTTCTCAAAATATTTGTGGTAATTTAAACATGAATATTACTTCATGTGTATGAACAATCATAAATGTGTGTGTCTGTGTGCGTGTGTGCATATCTTGTATTTCAGACGAAAAATTGTGACAAAATTTAGGAGATTTTATTTTCTTATGATCATGTTCTGACCTGCGTTTTCATTTACTGAAATTTTTTGTCTTCTCATGCAGATCAGTGGGGAAGCACAGGAGCTCTTTTCTGTCCGACATGGCCCCATTCGAGCGGCTAGAATCTTGCCTGCTCCACAGCTTGGTGAGTGTAGCCCTTAAGAAACAAATCATTCAGGAGTTTCTCTTTTATTGGTTCTGGACTACCGACAGCAAGAATGCTAACTAAAGTCTATTTTCCTCCAAGTGTCCATGCCCTTGCCTTCCTCCCCACAAGATAAACTCTTGTTCTGTCAGTTGAGATGGAAATAGGTAATCTTAACCAATTCAATATGGCCATTCACATTCTACTGTGGTTTTGATTTATCTTCATCCTCTTTGATCTCGATTTAGCCTCTGACTTTGCTGGCTCTTTCTTGAAGCCTTCTTCTCTCTTGGTTTGCTTGGCATTACTCTTCCCAGATCCCTTCCTTGCTGACTGTGCTGCTTTTGTTACGTTTCTGGCTTAGCTTTCTTCTGTGGGTATTCCCCAAGTCTCTCTTGTTCTCATGTCTTTGCTCTTCGCCTTGGAGAGCTTGGTTTTCACCATTATCTCGCTCGTAGAGGAGTCTGCTGTCTGCATTTCCAGTGATGTCAGAAGTACAGTATCGGGCTTTTGACCTTCGATCTCTGCTTTAAAAATGAATACTTCTTAATGCTTAATGTTGTATTTAAATATTACGTATGTTTTGTTTTTATTTAAAAAAAATCAAATACATGTTTAAATTAAACCTGCTCTTTGGGTCCCTGAATAACTCCTGGCTCTTTAATGATCTGAGCTTTCTGTTGTGTTTTCTCATTAACTTGCCTGTGTTCACTCAGTAATGTTTTTTTGCACGAGCAATAAAAACACAGTCAATTAAATCTTGTTTGCATACTTTAAAATCTTTTAAAAAGGATATTAAAATATTTTAATTCTATTGTATTTTAAAGTTTTTCCAGAAGTTGGGTAATCTTCCTTATAATACTTCATTGAGCAGTTAATTCTCTAAACTGGTAAGAATGCTGTTTGTTAAAACTTACTACCATGTGCATTATGCACCAACCATATGCATAAGTAATGTCAGGGATTATTTTAGTAGTTAAGTCTGCTTAATTGAAATGGAAAGGTGAAGGTAACAAGGCAATAACATCCTGCAGTCATGTAGAGACTTTTCTCCTTGTTATTGGACTATATGGTATATCCAGAGTCCAGCTGTCTCTGCTCTCTCTCTCTCTCTTGCTCTGTTTTTTGTTGCATTTGAGTTTTGGTGAAATCCTTTAAGGAGGAAGATTGTGAAACATCTTTTTCCAGAAGGTTTATGGAATAGCCAGCTTTCTCTTTGGGTGGTTGGACTCAAGAACAACTTTATTATTAAAAGACTTTGCTATGTCTTTGTTTCTTTTGTATGTAATTCACAGGCCGATTTTTCTCCCTTCAGTTCATTTATGAAGCTCTTTTGTTTATGCCATTTATTAATGTTCAACTTTTCTCAACTTCTACTTTGGGCAGAAATACTTCATGAGAGAGTATAAAGCTATAAAAGTTAATATTACTAGTAGAATTTGAGTATATTTATTTTGTCTAATTAAAAAAGATTTCTCTCTACTATACTTCTAAAAATTAGATTTGAAATATAATTTCACATAGCTAAATGTTCTTTTATTCAAAAGTTACATATATGTCACTTTTGTTGTATCTGATTAATTTTTAAGATTTGTTTTTACTGAAGTCCTACATGTGGCTGATCACATAAAATTTGTAATGGAAAATAGAACACCCCATCTCTCTCTTTTGCCCAGTTTGCTTTGTGTGATCATTTTGATGGAGTAAGTCTTTTAGTAGCTTTCTGAAAAAGGATGTGTGGTAAATTTTGTTTGTCTGAAGACATCTTTATTCTTTCTTAATTCTTGTTTGGTAATTTGGCTGGGTAACAAATACTTGTTTGTAAATGATGTTATTTGAGAATTTTGAAGGCATTGATCTAGTGTTATGATTGAAGAGTCTGAAGCCATTTTGATACCTTTTTCTTTGTTCTATGGCTTGTTTTTCCTCTCTGGGAGTTAGTAGAATGTTGGTCTTTGTTCCTAGTGTTCTGAAACTTTACATTGTTGTTTATTAGTTCATACATTGTCCTGGGCCCCTTCAATGTGAGAATGCAAGCTGTGTAGTTTTTTTTTTTTTTTAAAGATTTTATTTATTTATTTATTTGACAGAGAGAGAGAGAGAGACAGCGAGAGAGGGAACACAAGTAGGGGGAGTGGGAGAGGGAGAAGCAGGCTTCCCGTGGAGCAGGGAGCCCGATGTGGGGCTCGATCCCAGGACCCTGGGATCATGACCTGAGCCAAAGGCAGATGCTTAATGACTGAGCCACCCAGGTGCCCCTGCAAGTCGTGTAGTTTTGAGAAAATTTCTTAATTTTTTGATGATTTCTTTTAAGTTTTCTTTGTTCTCTTTTTTTGGTACTTATATTATTTGGCTCTTAGACCCCCCCAGACTGATTAATGATTAATTAAAAAAAATAATTTCTTTCATGTTCTTTTTGGGAGATTGTCTCAATGTGGATTACTAACTATTGAATAATTCTTTCTATTATCGCGTTTTTCTTAATCTTACCTTCTCATACCCAACACCTCGCTCTCTCTCTCAGCCTGTTCCCCTCTTCCTCTCCCTTTCCCTCTCTCTTTTTTTTTCTTTCTTGGTGTAATTTACATATGAATACTACCAAATAGAATGCATTGATATATAAAAAGAATTATGTATCATGACCAAGTAAGGGATATTTCAGAAATACAAGGCTGGTTAACATTTGAAAATCAATCAGTGTAATTCATATTAATAGAACAAAGAAAATCCATATGATCATCTTATTAGAAGTGGAAAAAAACCTTTGATAAAATTCGGTAGTCATTTATGATTAAAAAAACTTTCGGCAGGGTGCTTGGGTAGCTCAGTCGGTTGTCTGACTCTTGATTTCAGCTCAGGTCGTGATCTAGGGTCGTGAGATTGAGCTCCGCATTAGGCTCCTTGTTCAGCACAGAGTCTGCTTGAGATTCTCTCTCTCCCTCTACCTCTCCCCCTCCTCGCTCGCTCTCTCTCTAAATAAATAAAATCTTAAAAAACTTTCAGCAAATTAAGATAAAAAGAAACATTCTCAGTATAATAAAGATTATAAAAAAATCTACAGTTAACATCATACTCAATAGTGATATATTACTTTCCTGTTGATTTGGGATGGCTTCTACCATAACTTCTATTTATCTTTCACTGTAGGTCCTAGCCATTACAATAAGGCAAGAAAAATAAATAAAAGGTGTAAATATTAGAATGAAAGATGTAAACTTGTCTTTATTCATTGATAATTTGTGTATATGGAAAATACAAAAGAATCTATAAACTGTTAAAATTAATAAGTAAATTTAGTATAGCTGTTGCATACCAGGTGCATTAGATCTTTTGTGAACTGATCCCCTCACTGTGTTTTTCCAGCATCATTTTCAGTCATCCTTAACCAGTGTTCCCCCATCTTCCCCTTCCTTACCCTAATAGTACTCCTCTGTGATAGTTCTACTGAACTTTCATTTCCTCAAATGATCCATCCTCTTTAAGGTCATTTCATTGCTATTTCCTTTTCTAGAATTTTCATGTCCTTCTAACCCTTTTTGCTCCATATTCAATGTTAATAGTATACGCTCTTACAGTACTTACTGTTTTCTTTTTTTAAAGATTTATTTATTTATTTTAGAGGGGCAGAGAGAAAGAGAGAGAGAGAGTGTGTGTGTGCAGGGAGAAGGGGCAGAGGGAGAGGGAGAGAGAATCCCAAGCAAACTCTACACAGAGCATGAAGCTGACTTGGGGCTCAGTGTGGGGGCTCGATCTCATGACCCTGAGATCATGACCCAGGCAAGCTGAAACCAAGAGTCAGATGCTGAATCAACTCCACCACCCAGGTGCCCCAGGACTTACTGACTTTTTTCTTTCTTTCTTTCTTTTTTTGTTGCTCATTTACCTCTTGCTAGATTTTTTTTTTTAAAGATTTTATTATTTTTAAGTAATCACTACACTCAATGTGGGACTCAAACTCACAACCCTGAGATCAAGAGTCGCATGCTCCACCGACTGAGCCAGCTGAGGGCCCCATACCTCTTGCTAGGTTTGTAGTCTGTCTTCATATCTTTAGTGCCTCACCAAGTACTTGTTACAAGGTATTAATAAATATTTGTTGAAATTTGCTAAATGGTGTAATCTTTTGAAAATTATGACCTGGAAGAAAAGCAAGTTCCCTTTCTCTAGGTATTTCTGTGGAAGGTCTGTCCTTTAATTAAAAGTGAAAATCTGAAGGATTTGGATAGCATCTTATTCCACAGAAGATCATCATTAAATATAGTATAAATGGGCATTTACTTGTATCAGCATAGTTTATGGTTTCCTACTTCTTCATGGTCACTATCAATAATTGATTACTTTCTTAATGAACCTATACCTTTTCAGAATTTTTTAGACAGTGCTTCAGAAAACTATGACCAATTAGTATTCTTTTTAAAAAATTTTTTATTGTTATGTTAATCACCATACATTACATCATTAGTTTTTGATGTAGTGTTCCATGATTCATTGTTTGTGCATAACACCCAGTGCTCCACGCAGAATCAATTAGTATTCTTATATCAGATAAAAATTTTATTATCCTTCAAATCTTTCTAGAACTTATTTCAAGTAAAGCAAATTCTTCATATTCATTACTCTCAGTAGCCATTGTGGTTTTTAGTATCTCAATACCTCACATGTGAAATAAAATATATGTATGTGTTAATGTGCAAGTTGAAATTTTATATGATTATAAACTTTGTGCTAATAATGGTTATTTCCAAGGAGTGGGATCAGAAAACACGTTCACTTTAATATGTTTTTAATTTCTTAAAATAAAGATCATATAAAATAAAGATCATATAATTCTAACCAGTTAAATATTTATTATAAAAATTTAAGGAATACTAAAAGTAGAAAGTGAAAATTCACTTGGTTCTTTGTTATCACAGATAAACCTAGGTTACTTCTTTCCTTCCTTTTCTTCCTTCCTCCAGATACTGAGCATGTATTCACAGCTTAGAGTATACATTTCCTGTCTTTTCCCCTTAACATGCATGAAATTAACTTGTATTATGTCCAGGACCTGATTCATGTTCTTTACATGTGCTGCGTGTATTGGCTCTTGGGTGTGTGTGTCATTCCTTTGTATAAACATTTATATTAATTTTAACTTTTCCTTGTAACAAGTTATATTGTTACATACTTCTATATGTGTATATTTAAAAAAAATAAGGAATTATTTTCTTAAGGTAACTCTTAGCAGGGAATTACTGGGTCAAAGAATATATACATGTAAAATTTTGATAATGTTGTAAAGTTGCTTCTCAGGGTATACTAACATTTATACATGAAAATTCCTTTTTTCTCCAAGTCTGTCCTCTACTGGCTATTATGAATCTTTTTAGTCTTTGCATATCTGATGGAGGAAAATCCTCTTCATTTGTAATTTTTGGTCTTTTGAGTGCTAGGAAGAATGGAAAATATTCATGTTTTTGCTGTTTATTCTAATTAATACCATGCTTGTTTGTACTCTTTGCTCTTATTGATTGAACTATTTATTATTATTAGTGTGATACATTGTTATGGATATGTATCCTATATACTTCATGTATAGCTTGCTATTTGTCATGTTATTTGGTGAAATCTATCAGATTTTATGTTATATGTCTTTAGTTTCATGCAAAGAAAATCTTTGCATATTTTATAGCCATGTCTAAATCATGACTGTCCTTTAAAGTTGAATTTAATTTTTTGTTATTTGTTTTCTTTTTATATTTTCTTGATTTTTCCTTGCCAACCTCTGATTTTCATAGTTTTTTTTTTTTTTGGAAATTTCTCCTTTTTTATGGTCTTTCCCATACTACAGTGTATTTCTTTGGAATCACGGGAACAGTAATTTACTAATCACCTCATCCTATGCAGTGCCTTGCTTGATTATATGCAATATGAGTAGTGACCCAAAATGAATTTATTCTGTATTTGACAGAAGAGAAACCAGAATTCTGCTTTTGTATAAAGTATTTTTATCATTTATCAGTGACCAAATGAATAACGCTGTTTTTAACTCTAATAGAGCTTGTAACTCATTTAGGAGTTTTATTAGCCTTATACTCATGCTGTTTCCTTATTGGTTATGGAGAAAGATGATCATTTTGGTCTCAGACTTGAATCAGATTTCTTAGAAATGCAGATTCAATCTTATTCATTATCCTTAGGAGTCCAGTGCACTGAGTACCTGAATTTTCTTCATATAAGAATGTCTTAGAACTAATTCTTATAAGCTAGGATCTTAGTCCTAGAATAGGACTCTGGAGATAAAGTTTCCTAAATGTCTCCAAGCCTAATTTCTGTTACTCATCCACAATGGTAGCCAGCTTGGCTTATTTCTTCTAGATTATTTCTATTATTACTTATTGCTAGAAAGGTACTATTATTTATCATCCTGTTAAATAAGGAATTTACAATTTAATATCTCAAAGTAAGCCTGGTGATGGGTATTAAACAGGGCATGTACTGCATGGAGCACTAGGTATTATATGCAAATAATGAATTATGAAATACTACATCAAAAACTAATGATGTATGGTGATTAACATAACATAATAAAATAAAATAAAAAAAAAAGGTTTAAGAAAAACCCCTAAGATCCAACCCATTTTTTCCTACTGGAGTGTAAATGCCAAGTAGTTTCTGAAGCTTATAACATTATAAACAGCCCACCCATGCAGTCAAGAATACCAGTTGTTGCTGTTTTTTTATGATATGAATGGTTAGAATTATTTTTCTAGAAACAAACATGAGCAGAATAATTTTAGAGTTGTTAAACTTTTTTTCATTTGCTTATTTTTGTAAATTTTCACATGCTTCTAGGTGTCGAGTTTTCATTATTTTTCATAAGGTACAACTACCAGTTTCATCCTTTTCAAATGATGTAAATGTGGTTTTTATCACATTCAGAGAAGAGCTGTTTGATTTTTCAGCTGTGTGAATTCAGGGATTTTGATTAACTTCTCCAGAAGGGTTTATTATAATTTTTTTTTTTTTTGCTGTAAAGTTCTAATGTTAAGTAAATCCTGTAAACACACACACACACACACACACACACACACACACACACACAAAGTCTGTTCAGCCAAGACACCAGCAACCTTCCAAAAGTAGGCCAACTGACATTTGCTTATAGTCATCACCAGTATTTTGCAGAGGAAACAGGCTTATTGACATTTTAAATGGCCAAATTATGAGATTTAGGGCCTCCCTAATGTTTTCTGCTCTAATTACTTCTCAGTTTGCCTTGTGTATTTTTTTTTTTTTTTTAATAACACCTCTTTATCACTGGGGCTTTTACTACTTGGAATCATTTAGGTTTTTACAAAATTTTGCTAAGCCTGTGATTTAGGTAAATTATAACTGGAAACATATATTCTGTTCCTCTTAAATTTCTTTAATGTTTTTGGTTGGAGAAACAGTGTTTCCAGGAGAGAATACCTGTTTTAGAAGTGCTCCTTTTTTAGTTTTTTAGTTTTGTGATGTCATGGTGTTCAATTTGAGACATTGATCTAAGAGTATTCTTGGTTTATACCCATTTGAACCCTGCAGTTAAGGGCTTTTCCTATGAGGGCTGTAGTGAGAGGGAAGTGTATTGAACAGAAAAGAAAGGAAGTAAATTTATAAATGAAGTGAATAATAATGCTTGATATTTTTCAGATGAAATTCTAGGTTGATTATATACATTATCATCACTTTACTGCTAGTCTGCAAAGGTGAGTACCATTACCTGGTTTGATAGGTAAGGAGACTTAAAGCTCAAAGAGGGTAATTGGCTGGCATAAAGACATATAGCTGTTGGGTGGTAGAACTGGAATTTGAACTTTAAGGCTTGGCCTCTTAATCATTAGGCCTCACTGTCTCCATGATTACAGAGAAACACGTTTACCAAATCTAGGTGTTTCTAGGCTTCGTCTCTTATGGAAGAAATCAAACTGTTGTGTATTCATTGAAATATGTAAAAAGTAGCTCTGTTTCTCTGTATTTTCTTCCATTTTGAAAGTCTAAAGTATCTTCAGTTGTCTTAGTGTCTTCATTGTATTTGCAGTCCTTGGTTGTTTAGTCTAAGGGTGAAGAGCAATTAAAATAGTCAGTATGAGCACCAATAGATAGAAAAGCCGTTATCCAATATAACTACATTTAAAATTTTAAGCTGTCAGGATAGAGTATGTCACAAAAACAGCTGTAGTCTATTCAAGTTACATTCACCTTAAATTAAGTCAGCTGTTGAAAAGAAATGTTGGTTCCCTTTTACAGGACTTGGTATAAACTCCTGAAAGTACATCAAAAGGGTTAGTGACGGATATCTTGAATCAGATAAAAACAAAGGTGTAACACGAAGCAACTAAATTACATGTGAGCTTAATGATTCTGACCCAAATAAACAGACTTGTAATGGAGATGCTGATGATTATCAGTACAGCTTAAATGCTTTTTACTGTAGAATTGTAAAGAAGAAGTGGGTGTCTTAGTGAATTGGACAAGTTGTGGTCTTAGAAATCTGTGTTCATTTATCATAACACATTCCTAGGTGTGAAAATGAAAACTCATAATTTTCTAAGTATAGTTATTGTAAAGTAAGCCTTTAAAAATTTGTCTTTTAAAGATCTTATTTTAAAGATTTTATTTATTTGAGAGAGAGCATGCAAGAGAGAGCATGAGCAGGGGGAGGGGCAGAGGGAGAGGTAGAAGCAGACTCCCCCCTGAGCAGGGAGCCTGATGCGGGGCTCCATCCCAGGGCCCTGGGATCATGACCTGAGCTGAAGGCAGACTCCTAACCTACTGAGCCACCCAGGTGCCCTCTTTTGGACTATTTTTATAACTCCACTTTATCTCCTTCCTTTATTGTGTCTATTAATTATGTTTGTTTTGTTTTTATTGGTTCTTTAGGATTTATAGTATGTATCTTTAATTCATCGTAGCCTACTTTTGAGTAATATACCATTTCACATGTTGTATAAAAATCTTAATACAACAACAAAAAACTTTATTTAAAAATGGTCATGTGACTTGAATAGACACTTCTCCAAAGAAGGTATAAAAATGGCCCCATACTGCAAGCTGGTGCAGCCACTCTGGAAAACAGTATAGAGGTTCCTCAAAAAGTTGAAAATAGAGCTACCGTACGACCCAGCAATTGTACTACTGGGTATTTACCCCAAAGATACAAATGTAGTGATCCGAAGGGGTACGTGCACCCCAATGTTTATAGCAGCAGTGTCCACAGTAGCCAAACTATGGAAAGAGTCAAAATGTCCATCAACAGATGAATGGATAAAGAAGATGTGGTGTGTGTGTGTGTGTGTGTGTGTGTGTGTGTGTGTGTGTGTGTGTAATGGAATATTATGCAGCCATCAAAAAACCCCCAAAATCTTGTCATTTGCAATGATGTGGTTGGAACTGGAGGGTATTATGCTAAGTGAAATAAGTCAATCAGAGAAAGACATGTATTATATGATCTCAGTGATATGAGGAATTCTTAATCTCAGGAAACAAACTGAGGGTTGCTGGAGTGGTGGGGGGTGGGAGGGATGGGGTGGCTGGGTGATAGACATTGGGGAGGGTATGTGGTCTGGTGAGCGCTCTGAGCTGTGTAAGACTGATGAATCACAGACCTGTACCCCTGAAACAAATAATACATTATATGTTAATAAAAAGAAAAAAAGAGAAGATAGTAGGAAGGGAAAAATGAAGGGGGGGAAATCGGAGGGGGAGATGAGCCATGAGAGACTATGGACTCTGAGAAACAAACAGAGTGTTCTGCGGGGGGGTGGGGATGAGTTAGCCTGGTGATGGGTATTAAAGAGGGCACGTATTGAATGGAGCACTGGGTGTTACACGCAAACAATGAATCGTGGAACGCTACATCAAAAAAAAAAAAAAAGGCCCCATAAGCACATGAAAAGATGCTTACCCTCATCATTAGGGAAATGCAAATCAAAACCATGATGAGGGACGCCTGGGTGACGCAGTCAGTTAAGCATCTGCCTATGGCTCAGGTCATGATCTCAGGGTCCTGGGATTGAGCCTCACATTGGGCTCCCTGCCCAGCAGGAAGTCTGCTTCTCCCTCTCCCTCCTCCCCCCTGCTCGTGCTCTCTAGCCATCTCTCTCTCTCTCTCTCTCTCTCTCAAATAAATAAATTCTTAAAAAAAAAAGAAACACATGATGAGATACTACTTCATACCCATTAGGATGGCTATTATTAAAAAACAAAATAAAACATAACAAGTGTTGGTGAGGATATGGAAAAATTGGAACCCATGTGTTTAAGCATAGCCACTAAATAGTGTAGCCACTGTGGAAAGTGATATGGTGGTTTCTCAAAAACAGTGGATTTATGAAAAATTGTAGTTATTTATTTAAATATTTAAAAAATAGAATATATATTTTTAAGATTTATTTACTTATTTTAGAGAGAGTGTGCATGAGTAGGGGGAGGGACAGAGGGAGAGAATCTTCAAGCAGACTCCCTGCTGAGCCTGGCGCCTGACACAGGGCTCAATCCCACAACCTATGAGATCACCACCTGAGCCAAAACCAAGAGTTGGACGCTCAACTGACTGAGCCACCCAGGTGCCCCAAATATATATATATTATATATATATTTTTAATAGACTTTGTTTTTAAATCGAATTATTAAATTTTTATTTTATTTTTTCTTAAGTAGGCTCCACACCCAACATGGGGCTCGAACTCATGACCCCAAATTCAAGAGTCGCATTCTCTACTGACTGAGCCAGCCAGGTGCCCCTAGATTGACTGACTGACTTTTCTTTCTTTTCTTTCTTTCTTTCTTTCTTTCTTTCTTTCTTTCTTTCTTTCTTTCTTTCTTTCTTTCTTTCTTTCTTTCTTTCTTTCTTTCTTTCTCTCTCTCTCTCTCTCTCTCTCTCTCTCTTTCTTTCTTTCTTTCTTTTCTTCTTTTTCTCTCTCTCTCTCTCTCTCTCTCTCCCTCCCTCCCTTCCTTCCTTCCTTCCTCCCTTCCTTTCTCTCTGTCTCTCTCTCTTTCTCTTTCTTCCTAGATTTTATTTTTTAAGAGAAGTTTAGGATTTACAGAAAGATTGAATGGAAAGTATGGAGAGTTCCCATATATTTCCTGAATATATGTGGATTGTTCCACATCCTTGACAGCATTTGATGTTGTCAGTGTTTTGGATTTTGGCCATTGTAGAATCTAGCTGTGTAATGGTATCTCATTTTAATTTGTTTTTCCCTAATAACGTATGATGTAGAGCAGCATCTTTTCATATGCTTATTTGCAATCTGTATTCTTCTTTAGTAAGATATCTGTCAAGTCTTTAGCCCAAGTTGTTTATTTTCTTATTGTTGAGTTCTAAGAGTTCTTTGTATATTTTAGGAAACAGCCCTTTATCATATATATAAATCATATGTGATAGATATATCATATATTTTTAAATATTTTTTCCTAGCCAATGACTTGTCTTATTCTCTTGACAGCATCTTTCCCAGAGCATATTCAAATATGTTTTCTTTCTGTTCTCTATTTTAGCCCACTCATGCTATTTCACAACTCACTAAGGCTCTGTTCATTTTTTTCAGTCTTTTCTCTCCTTTTTTGTTTCTAGTAATTTCTATTGCTGTCTCTTCATGTTTCCTCATCTTTTGCCCTAACGTATCTAATATATTGTTAACTTATCCAGTGTATTTTTCACCTCAGATGCTGCATTTTTCATTTTTAGAAGTGTGTGTTTATCTGTATGGAGAGATCTCACATGTGTTTCTAACATGCTCACACTTTCCTCTGCTTTCTTGAATAGAGTATGTTTCTCATAGCAGTTTAAATGTCAGTTTATTCTGTTGATTGTTTTATCAACTTATGGGTCTTTTTTTTTTGCTTATTTGCATTTCTTGAAATATCTGTTTAGATGCCACACATTATGGATTTTATATTGCTCATGGCTGGTGTTTTGTATTCCTTTAAGTATTTTGGGACCTTGGTCTAGGATGCTTAAATTACTTGACTTTTTGTTTGGTATGTTTGGCCTCTACTATAAGGCAGGGGTGTGTAAACCTTTTTGTAAAGGGCTAGATAGGAAATATTGTAGACTTGTGGGCCATATAGTATCTGTCATGACTATTCATCTCTGCCATCATAGTGCAAAAGCAGCTATTGGGAGTACCTAAATAAATGAGTAGTATGTTGGGGCATTCATAGGACTCCCTTGTCTCAAGGATTACTGTCCTGTGCTGTCTATTGTTCAATGTCTGGAAAATGTCTTTTTATACATTTTATCTGTTTCTTAGTTTTAGAGTAGGAGGGTAAATTTACTCCCTGTTACTTCATTATGGCTAGATGTGTAAGTTCGGCATTTTGCCTCTTTAATTCTTTTCTCCTTTTTTCCTCCTTCCTTCTTTTTTCCTCCTTCCTTCCTTAATTTTTTTAGAGAGGGAGGGGGGAGGGGCACAGGGAGAGAGAGAGAGAGAATCTTAAGCAGGCTTCATGCCGAGTGTGGAGCCTGACATGCGGCTCGATCTCAAGACCCTGAGATCATGACCTGAGCCAAAATCAAGAGTCTGATGCCACCCAGGTGCCTCTTAAAAAAATTTTTTTTTAATTTATTTACTTATTTATTTTTATTTTTAAGTATTTTTAGAGAGGGGGGCAGAGGGAGAGGGAGAAATTCTAAGTTTTGGATAATTTTTCTTAAAGATTGTTTAGAACAGTGTCTAGTATGTATCAAAAGCTCCATATGAATTTTTGTGAGTGAAGCAAAGAAATAAATTGGATTTGGATTTTATTTGTAGGATAGTTTAAAATTTAATGTATCTTTAGAGACCTTGAATTTCAGATCCTTTAAAAGTTGCAGGTATTATACAGGAATTTTTAGAGGTATTGTAGTCTTAATTGTGCTTTCTTCTCTCTGGTGCTTGATGTAGTAGCAAAAGAAAATGATAAAAATACCAAGGGATTCCTTTATTTCT
Organism: Zalophus californianus; assembly: GCF_009762305.2. Lineage (NCBI taxonomy): Eukaryota > Metazoa > Chordata > Mammalia > Carnivora > Otariidae > Zalophus > Zalophus californianus. The sequence goes on from NC_045610.1 coordinate 25,334,811, forward strand.
TTTGATCTCATGAATAGGTAAAGGAGGCTTAAACTTTCCTTCCCCTTTTACTGTCACCAGGGGACTACCATGATTCTTGGCTTTCAGAGAATGGCATCTTTTTTTTCCCTTTGCTTGTGATGCTTTTAGTCTTAAAAACAAGAGGATTGAGCCTCAGTTGTTATCATTTGAAGTATCTTCTTGGCACCTTCTGTTTAACCTAGGTTTCACTGAAAATTTCCCTCCTGTTGCTGTAACTGTACCTTGCAGTTTTTATGTATATATGGGTTTACTTAGGGAATATTTTAGAATTCCATTATTTTCACTTGTGTAAACATGGAAAGAATCTAATTTGAAGTCAAGTGAATTTATATAGCTTTATATTTAACAGCAGCAACCTGTCAATGAACTAATCAAAACTCTAGTTTTAAAATGTGAAAAACAAAAATACAACTTTGGGTGTATATGTCTGCAAGAGTGAGGAACACAAAATTTAGGACAATGGCTACCTGGTAGTGGGTGAGTGAACAGGGTTTAGGATGTATGAATCTATATAAGTAAATGGAAATTATTGGTAACGTTTTACTTCTCATCTTGGGTAGTGGGTTCATAGGTGGTTAGTATGTTATTAAAACATAAAGGAGAGATTCAAGCATTAACGAAGAGAAATAAACCAGGGATTATTAATGGTCTAATTCTTTGTACTCAGTCCCCTGGGTACAGTGGAGAAAGATGCAAGCAAGAGAACCTGAATATAGCAGTCTTTACTAGGACAGAAATGGAAATCAGAAATGAGAATTATAAGTTTAGAGTAAAGAAATAAAAGGGATAATTCTCTATGTATTTTGCCTTGAGAGATTTATTATTTTTTTGCATAAGAATATATGTCTTAATTTGTTAATTTTTTTTAAAAAGATTTTATTTATTTGAGAGAAAGAATGAGAGAGAGAGAGAACACGAGGGGGGAGGGTCAGAGGGAGAAGCAGACTCCCCGCCGAGCAGGGAGCCCGATGCGGGACTCGATCCCGGGACTCCAGGATCATGACCTGAGCCAAAGGCAGCCACTTAAGCAACTGAGCCACCCAGGCACCCTTAATTTGTTAATGTTTTAAATTTAGTAGTATTAAATCAGTTCTTTGTTTTAAAAGTGTGTGTGTTTATGTATGTATATACGTGTGTGTATATATTGTATATGTGTGTATATATATGTGTGTGTATATATATATATATTTTTTTTTTCTTCCTCTAACCAGAACAATGCTGAATGTATTGAGCTAACGTCTGCTCTTGGTATTTTTATTCACATTATTTATTGCAAGAGCCACTGAAGTATCATCTCAAATTGATCTTCTAACCTATATACCAAAGTTTTAACCTACCTCACAGAACTCTCATGATGATAAACAAAATAAAGTATAATTGTTTTCTAAAGATTTTATTTTTTTAAAGTAATCTCTACACCCAGTGTGGGGCTTGAACTCACAACCCCGAGATCAAGAGTTGCATGCTCTTCTGACTGAGCCAGCCACTTGCTCCAGAAGTAAAATATAATTAAAGCAATTTTTTTCACTGACAAAGTGGCTAAACTGAGCAGGTATCAAAAGGGAGCCCCATGGCCCTTACTCCACTACTGACAGGAGAAAAGAAGTGACTCCAGAATTCTTAGTGTCTCCCGCATCACCATTTCCCCCTGCCCCTCTCATACTATACTCACAGTGTTGCCATCACTATCTTGAGCCAATGGGAACTAAATTGCTTATGTCCTTTATCCTTGTGCTAACTCAATCACCATGAGAAGCCTAAAGGTCCTCTCTCATCCTTATACTCTGGGCATATAGCATTCACTTGTCAGACTTTTCAGATCTCTCTGTTAATTCCCCTTCTCCTCCACTACTCACCCCAACTCCTGAAACTTTTTGACTGGGTCCTCTAGAAGTCACTGTCTGTCATCTGCAAAATCCCCTATATCCTTAACCAACCTCTTTTAGAATGTTCTTTTCCTTTCTCCATGTTGCAGTCTTTCTTAGTTTTACCTTCAGGTTTTCGAAGATTTTTGTGTGTGTGTGTGTGGTTTTATGTAGTACCACTCTTCAGATTCCTAATAGAGTAGGTGTTGAACATCTTTCATATGCTTCCTTAAAATCCCTGTATCTCTTTGACAATATGTCTATTCATGTCTTTTGCCAATTACTATTGAATTTAGGGAGTTCTTTACATATTCTGGATGCACATTCGTTGTTGGATGTGTGATTTACAAATGCTTTTTTTCTATCTGTGGCTTATCTTTTCATCTCAGTTTATATAAAGTTTAGTTAATCATTTATTTTCAAATGGAAAGATTATTTCCTCAGGAATATTTTGGCACAGAGTAATAGAGATCCTTCTACACATTATTAACTTTGATACTCTGTATTTTGGTTCTTGTTTCTCAGATATTGTTATGCTTGGGGAAATTGGTCTTACTCAGCAAGAACTCTGTGTTGCTCAGCAAGATTTATTTCCCTGCAGTCTGCAAATCCTTAAAGGAACTGGATAAATCTCAAAATTTCCTAGTTGATATAGTTGATCCCTGGGTGTTATAAGAGGTTTTCTGTCCCTTTATGAGTATATAACTTACCTATCATGTAAAAAGACCAACCCTAGCATTTGACCAGGCAGTATTATTCTTTTGGCTAGAATTGAGTGGTTCACGCATGTGTGTTGGGTGTGTGTTATAAGTAGCATATGGTTGGGTGGGCAGAATAAACTCTGGACTATGTACATGTTAGCACATATTTATTATGAAATTTCTTTGTGTCCAAAGTACTTTTTTTCTAGGCAGATATTGAATAAACACCTAAATATATTTTTTTACAGTATACTTTTTGGTTAATACAGTATTAATGTTTTTAATTCGTCTCCATGGTGCCTTGATTCTAACCGCATTATTCTATCACCACAAATAGAGTTTTTCTAAATCATACAGGGATGGTTCAAAGCTCTTTAAAAAGTGTTCTTGGTAATATAATTTGAAGTCTGGAATTGTGATGCCTCGATCTTTTCTTCTCTTTCTTTTTTTTTTTTTTCTTGATTTCAAGATTATTTTGGCTATTTGGGGTTTTTTGTGGTTCCATACAAATTTTACGATTGTTCTAGTTCTGTGAAAAGTGCTGTTGGTATTTTGATAGGGATTGCCTTAAATCTGTAGATTGCTTTGGGTAGTATAGACATTTTCACAATATTTGTTCTTCCAATTCATGAGCATGGAATGTCTTTCTCCTTCCTTCCTTCCTTCCTTCCTTCCATCCTTCCTTCTTTCCTTCCTTCCTTCCTTCCTTCCTTCCTTCCTTCCTTAAGATTATTTATTCGAGAGACAGAGAGAGAGAGAGAGCGCAAACACATGCAGGGGGAGTGGCAGGCCAAGGCAGAGGGAGAAGCACACTCTCCGCCGAGCAGGGAGCCTGATGCAGGGCTGGATACCAGGACCCAGGGATCATGACCTGAGCTGAAGGCAGACACTTAACCGACTGAGCCACCCAGGCACCCCATGTCTTTCTATTTCTTTGTGTTCTCTTCAATTTCTTTTATCAGTGTTTTATAGTTTTCAGAGTACAGGTCTTTCACCTCTTTGGCTAGGTTTATTCCTAGATATCTTATGGTTTTTGGTGCAATTGTAAATGGGATTGATTGCTTAATTTCTCTTTCTGCTGCTTCATTATTGGTATATAGAAATGCAACAGATTTCTGTATGTTGGTTGTGTATCTAGGTTAGGGTCCTTTGTATCTTTCTTAGAATTTTGGCTCAGTGTGGCATTTTTTGAGATACACTTCTAAGCTAATTATATGATATCTGTAGATATTTTGTTAGGCATACATGGAAATTGTCTAAATATTGGCCCTTTAAGAGAATTTTACCACCATGTTTAAATTTTTTTAAATTTATTTTATTTTTTAAAGATTTTATTTATTTGACAGAGAGAGACAGCGAGAGAGGGAACACAAGCAGGGGGAGTGGGAGAGGGAGAAGCAGGCTTCCCGCGGAGCAGGGAGCCCGATGTGGGGCTCGATCCCAGGACTCTGGGATCATGACCTGAGCCGAAGGCAGACGCTTAATGACTGAGCCACCCAGGTGCCCCTAAAGTTTTTTTTTTTTAATTTTGGAATTTTAAGTCCTCTCTCCCAAAGAATTTTCCTTCTTCTTGTTTTTCTTCTTGATTTTATTCTATCTTATACTTATTTGGAACATATTTCCTCATATTGTCTTGTCTTATTCTCACCTTTCTTTTTTCTTAGTCTTTAAAAATGTTGTTATAAAAATGAATTATATATAGTTATACATGTATATTTTTTGCACAGGTATTCCTTAATTCCATTTCTTTCTTCATGAGGGAATATATTAACAGTTGGTGTAGGTGTTTCCAGGCTTTTTCCTAGGTGTGAATTTCTTTCTATTTTACTACGGATTCATCAAGCTTACTGGATCACAGGATTGTTGCCCTTATATAATTCTGGAAAATTGTCTTCTTATCTCTTTGAATATCGTATTTTTAATTATTTCTGTCCTCCTTCTGTCATTGCCTTTACCATGTTCCATATAGAAATTTCTGTCAAGAATTCAACACCAGGTGAATAACCTAGCTAGAAAATAGGCTAGCCTTCACAAAAGGAAAAGAAATCCACACCAGCTACTTTTTGTTTTTGTTTTTGCCTTAAATAAAAACTGAAAATTAAGAATGAGCAGCATATGAGGACAACCGGTGTTTAAAAAACAAATAGACTGTTAGGAGAGTCTTGCATTACATGTGAAATACTATGTTATTTGAAGCTAGATTTGTATTTCCCTGATGATGAGTGAAATAACTTAGACACATACTGCAAACCCTAGAGCAACCAAGGAAGGAAAAGGGAACAGATAACAAAAACCAAACAAGTGGAGTTCATCAGACAATAGAAGGGATAAAATAGAATATTAAACAAGACTTAGTTAATCCAGAAGAAGACCAGACCTAATTATATGTCTGTCTATAAAAAATAAATGTTAAATATAAAGATACCAATATATTTAATCAGGTGTAGAAACTAATCATAAGAAAGTTTAAATTCTTTATTAATATTGGGTAAAGACTTTAGAGTAAGTATTCCCAGGGATGAAGAGGGACATTTCATAATGAAAAAAAACACCAGTTCTTTGGAGGACAGGACAATCCTAAATGGGTATTCATTTAACAACAGAGGTTCCTTTTTATTGAAATTTCAGGGTTTTTTTTTTAAATAAATCACCCATATACCTAGTTTTAAATGTCAGATAACCAGGGCTTGACAAAAATTAGTCATCCTCTACTTCATAGGCAGAGTGAAGACCCAAAGGAGGGAAGATTGTATATCTGGGTAACTTGAGGGAGGCTGCTAGTGAGGCTGAGGCAGAATGGGTGAGGGGTATTAAGAGATAGACGAGAGCGAAATAAATGAGGTACCAAAGGTTGTAGGGCTTATAAACCATTATAAGTATTTTTGGCTTTTACTTTCTATGTCTGAGATAGGAAGCCACTAGAGGATTTTGACAATTACATCAATCAGACTTGTATTTTTATAGACTCATGCTATCTGCTGTGTGAATAGAGGGTAGGGTATAGGGCTTTATGTTCTTCAGTTTTGGAAAATTCTTATTATTTATAATTTCTTCCTGTTTTCCCTATTCTCTCTTTTTGGGACTCGTACAAGTTAGATATTGGACATCTATAACTTTCTCATTTAATTTTTAAAAAAAATTTCCACTTACTCTATATTTTGGGAAGGATTTGTTAAATTTATCTTCCCATTCTGTTGAATTTAACTTAAATAATCTTAAAATTGTAAACATTATTTGACTTTGATGTGGGATTGTACATGATCACATTAATATTTGTGGTTCAGTAATTCAAATGAAAGAGATTAGTTATCCCTTGTGCTTATTCTTTTTTTCTTTTTTTAAAGATTTTATTTATTTATGTGACAGAGAGAGTCACAGCGAGAGAGGGAACACAAGCGGGGGGAGTGGGAGAAGCAGGCTTCCTGCAGAGCAGGGAGCCTGATGCGGGGCTCAATCCTAGGACCCTGGGACCGTGACCTGAGCTGTAGCCAGATGCTTAACGACTGAGCCACCCAGGCGCCCCACCCTTGTGCTTATTCTGAGGTTATTTGGCTTTTTAGGCAACCTTTCTTTAAAAAGGTCAGGGTAAAATTTGTTAAATCCTTATTTTTTTTTTTTAAAGATTTTATTTATTTATTCATGAAAGACAGAGAGAGAGAGAGAGAGAGAGAGAGGCAGAGGGAGAAGCAGGCTCCCAAGGAGCAGGGAGCCCGATGCGGGACTCGATCCCAGGACCCTGGGATCATGACCTGAGCTGAAGGCAGACGCTTAACCACCTGAGCCACCCAGGCACCCTGTTAAATCCTTATTTGTAGTATTGGCAGTTGCTTCTAAAGTGGAAGTAATTAACATTTTGAATGAAGTGGATTACTTTTTATTCTAATGCATATATATTCCAACTTCTTATTTTGAAAAACATCAAGCCCCCACAAAGGTAGAAAGAGTAGGATGATAAACCTCTGACTAATTATTAATATTTTGGTCACATTTTAGATAAACAAGAGGAGAAAGCCCACCTCTCTCTAGTGGGCTTTTTCTAATCAACCACTCTAATCAACCACTATCAATGTTATGCACACAGTTTATTTCCTTTGCCACTGAACAAATTTCTCATTTGCTTCAATTTTTTAATGGCAGGTATAATTTACAATAGAGAAATGCAGAGATTTTTGTGTTACAGTTTGTTTTGGCAGATGCATACACTCCTGTAACCCATACTTCTATAAAGATGGAGGTCATATCCATCACCTCAGACAGTTCTCACACACCCTTCACAGTCACCCTCATCTCCTCCAGAGGCATCTATTCTGATTTCTCTCACTTTGGAGGAAGTAGCTTTCCCTGTTCTTGATGATGTTGCATGTATCAGTGTATCTTTCCTTTTTATTATTGTAATATTCCATTATATGGATATACTAAACTATCTGTTTTTCTGTTGATGGAATTTGGGTTGAATGTAGTTTTGAGCTGTTAGGAATAAAGCTGTTGTGAACATTCTTATACACGTCTTTTTGTGTCATGGAGTTTGAGTCCCCATTTGAGTGTGCTGAGACAAATCAATAGAACATGTAGAATATGAGGCTCTGTTAAGTGTTTTGAAGAAAAATAAATCAGGATAAGGAACTAGAACCTGACTGGTAGTGGTCTTTCTGATTGGAAAATGTTTTAGCATGACCTAAAAAAAAAAAAGCATGCTAGTGAACTATGCACATAAGTAGGGCATAACGAGTATTTCTAAGTAGAGAGCAGAAAATGCAGCATTCCTAAGGCAGAAGTGTGCTTGGCATTTTCCTGCATGGGTGAACAAGACAGAGTTAGGTCAAAGAGATATTGGCCCCATGGTAGAAGAGAAAGGGAAGTCAAGGATGTGAACAGGTTTGTTTTTGTTTTTTTTCACCAGAAAGGTAGATGAATGGATTCACCATCCTAGAGTTGCCAGCAACAGTAATAATTGCATCAAGTTTACTGAGTTGTTACGTGTTGCGGCACCTTGCCTAGTCCATTGCATTTATTATCTTTTTAAATCCTCACAACAATCCTATGTGAGGTAATGTTATTTATCCTCACTTTACAGATGAGAGAATTAAAGCACTAAGGGATTAAATACGTTAGCCTTTGTCAATAATTTTGTTTATTTTTCAGCAGAGAAGTTGATCCTAATATTCTGACAGTAGCTTTTTTCAGTGGCCAATTCAGGAAAGAATTGGGACTGTTTTTCAGGTTCACATGTGGCATTTAGTACCACAACAACTTCAACAAGTTATTTAACCTCTCTTCCTATCAGTTAACTCTGATGTCAGGTGGATGGTTTGTACTTTGTGCTTGTTAAGGTCTGATGAGTCTAGACTGTGAAAGAGCCCCAACGGCCAGATCATCAAAGTGAAATAATATGATACCACTAAATGTTAAGGGATACTTCACATATCGAACATTTTAACTTATGGGGGAAGGTAGTAAGGCTAGCAATAATGAAAAAATGTCTTTAATATATTAAACTTTTTGAAACTGTGGAGGCTAAAATGTATACACACATTTTGGATATTTGAGGCAAATGGCAAAAATGCCTTTGGTGGTCATATTTAGAGAAAATTGTTCAAGAAAATACAATTTCTGTCTTGTTTCTCCTTCTTGTGGTTGGTTGATGGACCTCCAACCTCCGTCTAGTTTCCTGAATCTGTTTCCTTCCTCATCTCCCCTTTATTCCATCTCTGTCTTCTCTGTCTTAAAAAATTCCTTGCATTTTTCTCTGTTTAGGTAAGAAATAAAAATGAGGATTACCCAGTTTATAATGGGGATTTTTTTTTGTAGCATAAAGGAATTTTGTAAGAGAATAGAACCTTTTAGTGGGAAAAGATCCTGACAGAATCGAAAATTACATACAATAAAATTTGATTATCAATGACAATGGAATCATACTTTCTAGCTAAAATTTAGATGTGCAAAATGTGACTACAACTTGAAGCTCACATTGAGAGAATTTATAAGGAAAACGACATGGATAAACTGGTTGAATTAAATCTTTTCTGAAAGAAAATTATTTCAACAAAATAAAAAATGTGGTGGAAGGCTTGTAAATGGTTTAATTAACTGATAAGATGAATTAAATTGTTCAGTGGGATCTTTCTGCAAAATACTTTCTCAGTTAAATTTTATTAGTATTAGCATACTTTTATATAAAATCCTTATATTTAAGACATCATTCTCCATATCAAGAATAGAGTTGGAATATTTCATTATCAGTTGGATTTGTATTTGCCACTGGATCTTCTTTTGGATCCTCACAGAAGTGATTTCTGTTTGATGTCTTGAAATCTTTCAGGCTGATTTATGAGCTTAAACTCTCTGGTTCAGATGAGTTTATAATGGTATGTATGGTGAGAGATATTATTTAACATTTTCTGACATGCAAACTGTCTTGATTTTTGTTGAGGGAAAAAGGAGTTGTTACTTGGTGGGCAAGCCCATTTTCATTACTTTAATTGTGTGATTTATTAGGATTTTAAGCTTTTTATAAATGTTTTAGTGTTAGAGGACAGAATTAAAAGGATTTAGAATAAAAGGAGTTTAACAAAAGGACTTTGCAACAGGATTGCAATAGTTTTTATATTTGATGGATTTGGCTAGCCGCTTTTCATTTCAATCTTCATGCTACATTCTGTTAAATGCTGTAGAACAGGTGTGTGTAACGTCATTCTCTCTATTGTACATGCAAATAAACACAATTTTATATATAAAAAGTTAATCCTCTACAATTTGGAGGATTACATTATGGGAGGGTGATGACTCCATTAGGCATCATGGAGAGTACATGCTCCTATTTATACTGCATGAAAAATCAGGTTAATAGCTACAGTGTTCATGAGATTGTAGAATTTTTATACTAACACTTTAAAAATTGTATTTATTCAAACCATCCACAATGACATTATTTAAAGCAGAGTTAAGATTTTGTTACCTAGTTTTCCAACTCTGAAATTAGAATTTGTTTTATTATGTTATGTTAATCACCATACATTACATCATTAGTTTTTGATGTAGTGTTCCATGATTCATTGTTTGCGTGTAACACCCAGTGCTCTATTCAGTACATGCCCTCTTTAATACCCATCACCAGGCTAACCCATCCTCCCATCCCCCTCCCCTCTAGAACTGAAGTGCATGCCTCAAATACATTTGGAGATTCCGTTATTATTTGTTTGCTTATTGTTGACTCTGGTCTTTTCTGCTTGCCTGGTTTTGGTAGTAGTTGTGTTGGAAGTTATGCTGTTTGCAAGTTATGATTTTATTTTGTGTTTAAAATTTTTGTTTGGCTCTCTTTGAATATCCGTGAAGAATGTAAGTCTTCAGTAAGTGTCAGGTGGCTGACCTTCTAGTGCAAAGTTAGGAGTACTGATTGTAACCCATTAGGTAGCTGAAATCAATGGAGTTCTTCCGTTCAGGTTTGAGAATGCAAAACAATCAAACCATTCTCACCAGTATTATTTGCATTTTAAAGACATGATGTTTCATTCATCAAAATATCAAATTGTTATGTATAATACAGGTACAAATTGTAAAAATGTTCTAGACACCAGGAAGCAGAAATAAAGTGGTTATTGTTGCAGGTGAAGGTGAAATATGTAGGAGTGAAGAATTGGGCTTGCATAGATGAAGTTCAGCTATAATTAATTTGGAACATAAATATTGTGGGCTTTGGACCAGTTAATTGTTAACTTGTGTTTCATACAAGTTGTATTGTTAATTGTGAAATTTGATTTATTTGTTGAGCAAGGGTAACAGCACAAATCTATAGTAAATTAAAAATTTGTAAAGACTTATACATTGATTGTTATAAGCTCCTAAAAAATTAAATAGAACTTTATTCATAAACACTAATTGTGTTTTTAGTTTTGATCTTTATCATATTCAGATGTTAATATAGTCTGTCAAGGGATGATAGAATTTGTCTTAACCTATTTTGTATAATTATATTCACAATTTAAAAATGTCATATTAGGTACATCATGTCACAATCTAACATGTAACCGTTAATCTGTCTCCTCTGGATCAGTCCCCATTATTTTTGGAGCGTTCTGTTAACATGGATTCTTAACATTACAGCTGTTTTTATCATCCAGTGGAAACATGAGACATTGTTAATAGAGTGCTGAAGTCCCCTGGCTACCTCTTCCAAATATTACCTTCATCCTAACCCCCTAAGAGGTATATCCCTATTTTGAAATTGATGTTTATGTGATTAGTATGTAATGTAACTAAATATCTATGTGTGTATGTATGTAACTACACATCCATGTGCATGCTTGCACTGGTGTACCTACACATGTGCTCAACTTATTTCTACCTTTTTCAAAAATTTTAATTGTGGTAAAAAAATCACATGCAATTTACCATCTGTAGAGTACAGTTCAGTAGTGTGAAGTAGGTACACAGATCTCTAGAACTTCTTCAACTTGTGAAACTGAATCTCTGTATCCATTGTGTAACAGCTCTCCATCTCTCCCTCCGCCCCCAGCCCCCAGCCCATGGTAACCGCATTTGACTTTCTCTTTCTATGAGTTTGACTACTTTAGATGCCTTGTGTAAGTAGAGTAATGGAGTTGTCTTTTTGTGACCGGCATATTTCACTTAGCATAATGTCCTCAAGATTTATCCATATGTAGCATGTAACAGGATTTCATTCTTTTTAAAAGCTGGATAATATTCCACTGTGTTTATATAGCACATTTTCATTATCCATTCAATCCATTGATGGACCTTTGGGTTGCTTTCACCTTTTGGTTATTGTGAATAATGCTGCAATAAACATGAGTATTTAAGAGCTTGGTACATCTTTTTTTAAATTAATATTTTAAGAGCAGTTTTAGTTGTGTAACAAAATTGAATGGAAAGCACAGAGGATTCCTGTATACACCCTGCCTTACCCCCCATCTCTCCCACTATCCACATCCTTCCATGTTGACACCTAAATTGATACATCATTACCACCCAAACTCTATAGATTACATTACAATTCCCTATTGGTATTGTATATTCTATGGGTTTTGACAAATGAGTAATGTCATATACCCATCATTGTAATAGCATACAGAATAGTGTCACTGCCTTAAACAGCATTTATGCTCTATGAATTAATCTCTCCTTCCTCTAAACTTCTGATAACAACTGAACTTTTTATTGTGTCCATAGTTTTGCCTTTTCCAGAATGTCATATGATGGTCGCACAGTAGGTAGCTTTTTCAGGTTGACTTCTTTCACTGAGTGGTGCATTTAAGTTTCCCCTGTGTTTTTTTCATGGATCGATAGCTCATTTCATTTTAGTCCTGAATAATATTCCGTTGTCTGGATATATCAGTTTATTTATCCATTCACCTACTGAAGGATATCCTGATTGCTTCCGAATTTTGGCAACTAGAACAAAGCTGCTATAAACATCTGTGTGCAAGTTTTTGTGTGGACAAAAGCTTTCAACTCCTTTGGGTAAATACCAAGGAGTGTGATTGCTGGATTGCATGGTAAGAGTATCTTTAGTTTTGTAAGAAACTGGCCAAACTGTATTCCAATGTGGCTGTACCGTTTTGCATTCCTACTAGCAGTGAATAATCTCCAAATCTCTGCTGACATTTGTTATTGTCATTGTTATGGATCTTGGCCATTATAATAGGTGTGTTGTGATTTCTTGTTGTTTTAATTTAAATTTCCCTGATGATATATGATGTGGAGCATCTTTTCATATGCCTATTTGCCATCTGTATATCATCTTTGGTTAGGTATCTGTTCAGATCTTTTTTCCACTTTTTAATTTGGGTTCTTTGCGTTCTTATTGTTCAGTCTGAATTCTTTGTATGTTTTAGATAACTGTCCTTTAATCAGATGTGTCTTTTGCAAATACTTCTCCTAGACTGTGGCTTGTCTTTTCATTCTTTTGACATATGCAACTTTTTAAAGAGCAAAACCCAAATTATTTAATATTTATAGAAAAACACTTATAAACCAATCCTAGCAAGGAGTTTTCTGAAATACTACATATTTACAGGAAGTTGCAAAAATACTAGAGAGGGGTACTGCATACCCTTTACCTAGTTTTTCCCAATGGTTTCCTCATATGTAAGTATAGAATAATATATAAACCAAGAAATCGATGGTGGAATGTGTGCACATAGTTCTGTGATATTTTATCACGTGTAAGTCACTTTAACCACTACCACAAGCAAGATTCAAATCTAGACCATCACTACAATGATTTCCTTCATGCTGTCTTCTTCCACCCTCCCTAACTTTTGAGAACCATCAATCTGCTCTCCATCTCAATAATTTTGTCATTTCAAGATTGTTACATAACTGGAATTACGTTTGAAGTTTTGAGATTGGCTTTTTCACTTAGCACAATGTTATTGAATTATATCCAAGTTGTTTAGCATATGAACGGTTCCATTTTTGTATTAATTAGTATTACATGGTATAGAGGTACTCATCTGTTGTATGACATCTGGGATGGTTTCCCTTTTTGACTATTTCAAATAAAACTATAAAAATTTGTGTACAGGTTTGTGTGGATATAAGTTTTTAGCTCTCTGGGATAAATGCCCAATACTGTGATTGCTGGGATGAATGGTCAGTATATGTTTAGTTGTTGTTGCTGTTTTTTTTTTGTTTGTTTTTTAAGATTATTTGAGCGAGAGAAAGAATGAGCAGGAAGGAGGGGCAAAGGGAACGGGAGAAGCCGACTCCCTGCTGAGCAGGAAGCCCAATGCAGGGCTCGATCCGGGACCCTGGGATCATGACCTGAGCAAAGGCAGACTCTTCACCAACTGAGCCACCCAGGTGCCCCTGCTGCTGTTTTTAAAGAAAACATCAAACTTTTTTCTAGAGGGGTTATACTATTTTACATTTCCAGGAATGTATGAAAGATTTAGTTTCTTTGCATCTTTGCCAACACTTGTTATTATCATGATTTTCTCTTTTAGTTATTCTAATTGGTATATAATTACATCTCATTTTGGTCTTAATTTCCATTTTCTTGAGGGCTAGTAATATTGACAATCTTTTCATATGTCTTACTTGCCATCCATATCTTCTTTTCAGTGTAGTATCTCTTTATGTCTTTTGACGAGTTTCTAATTGGATTGTATGTTTTTTCAGTGTTGTGTTTGAGTTTATATTTTCTGGGTATGAGTTTTTTGTCAGACATGGGTTTTGTAAGTGTTTTTTTGCCCAATGTGTAGCTTTTTATTTTATTATTAATTTTTTTGCTTATTTTTTTTTAAGATTTTATTTATTTATTTATGAGAGGCAGAGAGGGAGAGAGAGAAGCAGAGGGAGAAGCAGGCTCCCAAGAAGCAGGGAGCCCGATGTGGACTTGATCCCAGGACCCTGGGATCATGACCTGAGCCGAAGGCAGACGCTTAACCATCTGAGCCACCCAGGCGCCCTTTTTTGCTTATTTTTAAAAATTTTAATTAAGTCCAGTTTATTGATTTTTTTTTGGCCCTATGCATCATCCTTTTTTTTTTTTGTTTTAAGATTTTATTCATTTATTTGCCACAGAGAGAGAGATAGAGAGCACAAGCAGGGGGAGTGGCAGGCAGGCAGAGGGAGGAGGAGAAGCAGGCTCTCTGCTGAGCAAGGAGCCCGATGCGGGGCTCAATCCCAGGACCCTGGGATCATGACCTGAGCCACTGACTGAGCCACCCAGGTGCCCCTGCATTATACTTTTTGATAGTCTGTGTGTCTGAGACCTCTTCACCAAACCCTAAGTCCTGCAGGTTTTCTTCTAAAAGTTACATAGCTTTACATATAAATCTATGATCTATTTTGAGTTAATTTTGGATAAGGTGTAGGGTTTAGGTCCAGTTTTATTTTTTTCCTATGGATGTCCAGTTGCTCCAGGATTACTTGTTGAAAAGACTGTTCTTCCTCCATTTAATTGCTGTTACACCTTTATAAAAATTAGTTGGCCATATTTGTGTGGATCTGTTTGTGGGTACTCTTCTATTTCCTTAATCTGTGTATCATATCAATTAATATCTCTATTTATTTGGATTCTCTTTGATTTCTTTTATCAGCATTTTGCAGTTTTCATTATATGTCCTACACATTTTGTTAGATTTATTTATTTAATTTTCTTTTGAACAGTTATAAATGTTATTTTACTTTTTAAAAAAAGTTTTAAATTCCAGTTGGTGTAATAACAGTGTAATATTAATATCAGGTGTACAAATTGTTATTGTACCTTTAATCTCATTTTTCATACATTTATTGCTAGTATATAGAAATACATTTGATTTTTGGGGCACCTGGGTGGCTCAGTCAGTTAAGTGTCTGCCTTCAGCTCAGGTTATGATCTCAGGGTCCTGGGATCAGGCCCTGTGTCATTGGGCCCCCTGCTCAGCAGGGAGTCTGCTTCTCCCTCTCCCTCTGCCTCTCCCCACCCCCGCTTGTGTTCTCTCTCTCTCAAATAAATAAAATCTTAAAAACAAAAAAAGAAATACAGTTGATTTTTGTATGTTGCTCTTGTCTCCTGTGACCTTGCTGGACCAACTCACTTACTAGCTTTAGGGTTTTTGTTTGTTTGTTTGTTTTGATTTTGGTTTTGGTTTTGATTCTATGTATCAGTCATATTATTAGTACCTAGGGATTTTATTTCTTCCTTTTTTATCTGTATACCGTTTTTCTTTCTTTCTTGTCTTATTGCTTAGGCTAGAACTTCCAGTAGTATGTTAAATAGCAGTGATGAGTGTGGATATTCTTACCTTGTTCTTGACCCCAGGGGGAAAGCATTCAGTCTATATGAGGTTAGTTGTAGGTTTACATAATACTGATATTATGTAATACCTAGAGCAGCTATTGGAATTCCTGATTCTGTAAATAGCCTGTTTTTTTCTCCATGGAGGCTTGTAGAAACTTCTTGTTACCACTATCCTGAAACGATGCACATTGGGGTTGGTTTGTTGAATCTATTGTTCCAGACCTTCAAAGGGCTTATAAAGTTATATTCTTTGTTCTGGGAAAAATTTTTGGAATAATTCATAGATGATTTCTTCCTCTCTATTTTCTTCTCTTTTTTTTCCCCTTTTCTCAGGAACACCTGTAACATATTGTGTTTGTGTGTGTGTGTGTGTGTGTGTGTGTGTGTGTGTGTAGATTAATGCTGTTTTCCTCTAGTTTTTGTGTTTTTACTCTTTGAGAAATTTTCTGAATTTTACCTTTGACCCTTGTGTTGAGTTTATTAAATAATCTACCTTGTTTTTTTTAATTTCTAGGAGCTCCCTTTTATTCTCCAAGAGTCCATTTTTCATTGTATTCTCATATTGTTCCATGCCTAAAATATCTTTTCTTGTATCTTACAAATTATTAGTGGGGTGGGTGTGTGTGTGTGTGTGTGTGTGTGTGTGTGTGTGTGTGTGTGTGTGTGTAATGTTTTTCTTCCTGTATAGAGTTAGCCCCTTGCAGATGACTGTTTTCCTTGTCTGCACATATTTGTAAGTGGCAAACTAAAAACCTGATCAAAAGTTCTGTGTTTCGTTTGTCAATTTTTAATTTATTGTTTGGTGCTTTGGTTGTGCTCTTTGTTGGAGCCTTCTGATTGACAGTGTCTTTTGGTCTTTCTTCATGGACTGACTTGTTAAATTCTCTGGAGAAAGCTCACAAGCTCCTTTATAATCTCCTAACTGTATCAGGATAAATCTCAGGTGTACCTAATGTAATCAGTTGTCAAATCATTTGAGTCTCAGATTTTATTTTTTTTCCCTAGCAGTAGCTTGAACTTTTACTTAGGGCTGCTAAGTTAGTCATTACTCATCTGTTTCCAAAATTTGTTGCCCACAAATTTTATTATATAGTTTTCAACCCTGCTTGATTTAATGTACTTTAACTGGAATTTTCAGAAGGGATAAAATGAAATGTGTGTCTTCAGTCTACTAGCTTGTCTCAGAGATGAAACCACTTACTTGTCTCTTCTGGCATTTGTCTCCTTATTTAAAAACAAAGCAAAATTTTGGGGGAAGTTAATAATATTCATATAGTTTGAAAACTAAAAAGTACAAAGTATATGGACAATGAAAACTTTTTTCCCAATTTTTGTTCCCTGTCTTTTGCTTTTTACATTTTCCCTCCCATAGGTGACCATTAGTTAGGATTTTTTATGTATCCTTAGAGAGTGTGTAGGTATGTATATATGCAAATAAGTCTTTCTTTCTCCGTGTTATACAAAAGATGGGAATAGTATTCTGTATCTTTCTATTTTTGTATATGTATTTTTCCACTTTATATTTTGGATTTCATTTCATGTTTTCATAGAGTATACATTTATTTTTTTATAGCTGTAGGAAATACTTCATTATATATTTGGAACGTAGTCTTCTGCTGTTACAAACAATGCTGTAGTGAATAATTTTGTATTCAAGTTATTTTCCTCATGGCTGAGTATATGTGTAGGGTGAAATCTTAGCAGTGATATTTCTCTGTTAAAGACTATTTGCATTTAGAATTTTGATTGATATGGTCAGAGAATTTTACAGAACTTTTGGATTTTTTTGAGAAGATCTTATGTAAAGGTCAGTGTATATCAATATAATTAAAAGTTTTTTAACGGAGAATTTCTAACTTATTAGAAGTAGTAAAAATAATATGACAATCTCTAAGAACCTATTACCCATCATTTTATGGCTAATCTTATTTCATTAGCATCTATTCTCCTTCAACCAGAATATTATGAACTATTCCCTCCCAGATATCATACCAGCCTATTGGTTAATATTTTATTATTTATTTCCGAAAGACAAAGAATCTTAAAATTATAACCATAGTACCATTTTCACTTCTAAAAAGTTAGCAAATTTCAATATAGTTTTTCAATATAGTTCTAAGTAGAATTTCTAGTTTTAAGTGGAATTTCTCTTACGTGTGAGGTTGAGCATCTTTTTATGTGGTTCTGAGCCTTTTTGTATTTCCTGACTTTATTCTTCTGCTTGTTGCTACTATATTGGTTTTATATCCAGTAATATTGTTGAGTTCATTTATTGTCATTATCCTGTCTAGGACTTCCAGTATAGGGTTGAATAAGAACAGTTAATTGGGTATCCTTGTGTTATTACTGATTTTCATGGGAATGCTCTAAAGCATTACCTACAGTTTTGTTATAGAATATTTTGTAAATAATCATTGGGAAAAGAAAACTTATTCTTGTTGTTTTCTTTTGTTCTTATCATGATCAGGTATAGAATCAAATGCTTTTTTGGCATTTGTTGAAATGCTAATATAATGAATTACATTAGTAGGTTTTGTAATGTGAAATTATTACTTGGGTAAATCCAACTTTGTTATGAGATTTTTTTCTAATATATTGCTATTTAGTTTACTATTTTTAAAAGGATTTTTGCATTTATGTATATTGATAATGGCCTGTAATTTTATAATTTTTCTGTCCTTACTTCCCTTTAAATAATTCCCTTTCATTTTGACATGAAAATTATACTAGTCTTAGGTAATTAGTTAGTGGAGTTGGGGGTGGTTTCTGATCTCATGGAGAATGTGTATAAGATTGAAGTTGGTGCCAATTTTTTAAAAAAGATATTTTAAATGCTGGTTCAATTTTAAAAATAGTTATAGGTTTATTTAAAGCTGTTCTGTTTTTGTTCAAGTGTATTATGTCAATTTGTAATGAATGTTTTGCTGTCTCTTTAGCTGCAAATATTTTGAGAGCATGAAAATAATGGAAAATATAAAAGAATCCTTCTCAAAGTTTTATTTTATGTTCCTTCTCAGGTACTCAAAAGTGTGACAACTTTGCTGAAAAAAGGCCTCTCCTTGGTGTTTGTAAGAGCGCTGGATCTTCTGGGTAAGGAAATTAAAAAATTCTTTGAACCACTATTAAAAATTTGTATTGTTATTTCAGAGAGTGAATTTTGGTATCTTAAAATCTTTGTTACCATAAGACAATGCTCTTACAAGGGAGAAGAGAAAGGAATTAAAAACATATTTAGGGTTTCCTGTGGCTCTGGCCTTGTTATTTCTCTGTTTACTGTTTTCTCATATGCAGGGTGATAGCAAGAGACAAAAGAAAACAAGCAATAGATCAGAATTCAGTCTTTTTTTAAAATTTTTTATTGTTATGTTAATCACCATATATTACATAATTTGTTTTGGTGTACTGTTCCATGATTCATTGTTTGTTCATAACACCCAGTGCTCCATGCAGAATGTGCCCTCCTCAATACCCATCACCAGGCTAACCCATCCCCCCACCCTCCTCCCCTCCAGAAACCTCAGTTTGTTTTTCAGAGTCCATCATCTCTCCTGGTTTGTCTCCCCCTCTCAGAATTCAGTCTTGAAATAAAAGATTAGCATCATTAAGAAAAATGTTTTTTAGTTTATGTGTTTTTTATCTTAGTAACTTTTATGGAGACCAAACTAAAATCTGGGAGCCTTGAAACTGTTCTGAATGTTGAATGTGGCACCCTACCCACACACACATCCTTTTGGAAAGGATGACAGCCTTTATTGAGTATTTGAGTAAATTCTCTGTTGAATCATTGACTAACCACTGAGCTGCATAGACATGGGGCAACCCTAGGAAACCAGGCTTTAAAATAACAAGAAATAAAAGTAAAACTGAGCGGAGATATTAGTAACTAACTGCACGTTGTAGAGGAAGACATTTACAGAGTTGTAATACCATATTATATTTATATAATTTTAATGTCGAGTTTTCAACATAAAGTTAGGACACATTCCAAGAAACAAGGAAGTGTGGCATGTTGAGGAAAAAAGGGAGGCAGTAGAAACTGTTCTGTTAGTCTCTCGATGTTAAATTTTACAGATAAGGATTTAAAATATGTTCTAAGAGGTAGATGAGTCGTGTTTCTAAAATTAAAGAAAGTTTGGTAACAGTGACTCAACAAATAGAGCCCCTCCCTAATGGAAATTCTGGAGTTGAAAAGATGCAAAAAGTGAAATAATAATATCACTAGAGGGACTCAATACCATAGTCAAGCCAGCATGAGAATTAGAGAACTGATGTGTTGACAGGTGCTGAGCAAGAGTGGGAGCCACAAGGAGGGTAAGCTTCTATGGTAAAGGGAAACTTTGTTGACTTCAGTTTTCCTAATGTTTAGTCATCTGTAGTTCAGGTGCATATAGACCTGTGGAAACCCCACGAGAAGATGTGTTCGTGGAAGGCATTCACCTACCTGCTGAGTTGGGTTTGCAGTTTTTGAAAGATTTTCCACTCCTTATCAACCCTGCTAATGTTAGTATGATTAAGAAGGTTGTTTTTGTTCTTACAAGAATCATTTATTGAGGTATCACTTTATAAAAAAAAATAAGGCAAAAAGGAAGGATAAGGTGATTATATGCATTTGGTGATGAGATCATTTATTGGGGATAAATTTAATGGTATGGGGGTCATATTAGTTAGGGTTCTCCAGAGAAACAAAACCAGTCTGATGTGGGGTATATATCTATGTGGTTGTATGGAGAGAGAAAGAGAGAGAGAGAGAAAGAGAGGGAGAGAGAGAGAGGTTGAGATTAAGATTTTAAGAAATTGGCTCACATGACTGTGAAGACTGGCAAGTCCAGAATCTAGACACTGAGGAAGAGTTGCAATTCCAGTGCAAAGATGGAATTGTCTCTTCCTCCAAGGAGGTCAGCTTTTTTTTCCTGTTAAGGCTTTCAACTGATTGGATGAGGCACACTCACATTACGGAGCATAATCTGCTTAACTCAAACTTTACTGATTTAAATATTAATCTTATGTAAAAACTACCTTCTCGGAAACGTCTAGAATATTATTTGACCAAATCTGGTTATTGTGGCCTAGCCCTATTGACATATAAAATTAATCACCACAAGGGCAGTGAATTTAGCCCTAATTAAAATAGCATTTGCCTATTTAAAAAAAGTCTATTGTAGATATTTATTTTCCTCCTCTCATTTCTGCTCCTTAAATTATTTCATAGTAGAGGAATCATTCTAGTAAGAGACTTTTATATGTTAGTATCATTTGCTGGGTTGTTTTAAGAGTTGTTATGGATGAATAAATGCAAAGATACTTTTGAATTAAGTTCATAAGTCATTTCATGGACTGTAACTTCTAGCATGATATATCCTGTTTTTATTGGGTATAAGCTCTCTCTTGCCTGCATGCTGTCTTTTTTTCTCTCTTGTTTTATACCTTTCTTTCTAATGGAAGACAATGGCAGGAAATACTCATATTGTTTTCACTTATTTATTGTTATTACAATAAACAACTGTTGTGTGTAGCATCTTTGTTAGACTGTTTATAGTCTCAAGAAGGACATTTTCATGTAGGCTTGTGTTACATTTCTTGCAAGTGTTACAATTGTTGGTGAATAGAATATCCTCTAATCTGAGCTAGTGCTTTGTGAGTATGTATATATTTTAAGAGTTATTCTAAGTGGGCAGTAGGTTAGCAGATGGTAATGTTGAATAGACTAGACACTTTTTAATAACTCCAAAGTTGAATATAATAACAGAGAAATCTAGTTTAGGTCAATTCTTTTAGAATCTGTTTCCCAGATTCTGAGATTTAAAAAAAAGTTATAACCCAAAATTTTTATGAGGCATATGCTTGTTGACTGTGCTAATATAGCACTGGGGAATGGAAAGCAAATGTTGAATGCCTACTATGTTATTAGGTCTGTTAAATATTTTCTACTATGTTACATCATTTAATCTTAAAACAAGCCTGGAAGGAGATTGTATTATCCTCATTTTATCCATGAGGAAACCAAAATTAAGTGAGGTTCAATCACAGTTGTGGACCCAGACCTTTGCCCATTTGCCAGGTCTATAGATGGAACATGCCTTTGCATTTAGGGTGCTCTACCTTCTTGTTCATGTATTAAATTTACTTTTCTGTTTTCGGGCCAGTTATTTTTAGAGTTAATAAAGAATTATTTTAAAATGTAGCAAGTAAGTTGTACTTACATACTTACTTAAACAGTAACTTCTTAGGAGACTTTTTGTTATGTGCATATTTTGTCTCAGTATTTCTGTAGAAGTGGAATATATATTTTTTATATTTTTTTAAAATTTTATTTATTTGTCAGAGAGAGAGGGAGAGAGAGCACAAATGCGGGAGAGAGAGAAGCAGGCTTCCCACTGAACAGGGAGCCCTATGTGGGACTCGATCCCAGGACCACGGGATCATGACCTGAGCTGAAGGCAGACGCTTAACCGACTAAGTCCCCCAGGCATCCCAGAAGTGGAATATACTTTTGTTGTTGATTTTACTTTTATTGTTTTAAATAGTGTGATACATACCGTTATGCAGCTACTTAGTTGGAATTTTTCAGAGTGTAAAGGGACCTCCCTGATTTGTTTTTTCTTCATTTGAACACATTGTTTAGTAAATGCGAAGGGGATCTCTTTTGCATGATAGCAGTCATATACAAAGGACATGGACATTGGAAAATAGAACTAGCTAATTTAAGAAATACTTAAAAATTGTTTTTGTTGTTTTTATTATGCACTACATTATTGCATAACCTTCTAGAAGGGGTAGATGAGCATAAAGGAATTATTTTTCATTAACCAAGAAAATGCTTCCTTAATCGATGTTCTCCAAGTCCTTTGACACATAATAATGATGAATTCCAGAGAGACCTTATCTCTTTCTATCAGACTCCAATAATATGAATAATGGGCAACCCTCTCTTCCTTGCCCCCATCAGTGAACCTGTGGATGTGCATAGTGGCTATGCCAAGAATGAACAAGCCATAACACCCATCTTGGGCAGAATCTTGAACCACATTGTGCTGCGGTTGCCAAGGCCAAGAAACACTCTTATTTAACGAAGTGCAGTACCAGCCTTTGTCCAAAACAAAGTAATAACAAGACAGGGCAGGTTCCCTACTAATATTCAAAGAAATATCTGTTATCATCTTAAAGTCACCTTGAAAAAGAAAGTAAGTGTACTAGCTAAATAAGAATAAAGACTTAATTTGAAAATTAAGGACTGTTCATTAACTATAATACAGCTAGTTCACAGTATTAATTTTTTGCAGTTTTGTTGCAGACTGCTAGAGTCATCTTGGATTAGCAGAATTCCATGGGACTGGTATTTGGTAGCTACTGCCTGAAAGCAGTAGTTATTTAGGTAGAGGTTAAGCACTGTTTCAGTGTCCTGAAGTGTTACTGAAGAGACTTTATTTCAAGTTGTGTATAAAGTAAATAAAAGTTTTGTTAATGAAAACCAGAAGGGAGATTACTTGGGATAATAGGTATGCAATGTTTCTTTTTGTCATGAAATGTCACAGATGATGTTATATATGATAGCACGTATTTTGAGTTTTGACTAATTTTCATCCTGTTGTGTTCATGAGGTCTGATGAAATCACATTTTGGGCTGGTATTAACTTCTGCAGACGCAAACACGAGATTTATACTGTTCTTCCAGTTTTCAGTGCTTTAATACATGGGCTTTCCAAACAGTTCCTTGGCCTTCCTTCAAGGACCAAGTCTTTCACTTGCCCATCTCTGGTGTTTTTCACTCTTGTGGGTGTTCTGCATTTTCTTCCGGTTCTCTGTATGGCTCTGTGGCTCTCTTTATTGCTTTCAGAGAATGGGCTTTTACATCTTCGAAATACCATTTATCAGAGCTGCCACATTGGCACAGAAGTTTTTAATGCAATGGATCAGCATTGTTGGGTATCCAATATCATGGATTGCTCATAGGGCTCTGGACTTTAGTATTAATCAAAGTATACCCTGTTCATCTGATTGGGGATATAGTGAAATCTTAAGGAAATAAGATGACATTACTTTTACTACTTAAGTACTTTCTCTCATGTGGCTTAGAGATATACTTTATATATCTTGAAATGTTGCACTGCCTTTAGTAAACAAAAGTCACTAGCATGAATGTTAATTATCCAGCATTTACCATATTCACTTACTTGCTTAAAGCAAATTTTTAATTTTCCTATAGGGGGAAGGCAGAGAGCCAGAATATTACACACTTGGCTCACACAAAGTTTTAAAACACATGGTGGACAAATCTGTAAACTGAGACACATATTATTATGTAATATTTTAACCATGGAAAGTTTTAAAAATATGTTTATTTTAAAAAATAGTACCTGAACTATGGACACTCCTAAGTGGTGTGTTGTAAGGTCATATTGACAGACATTCCTGTATAGTTCCTTGTGATCCTGAAATTGGTACAAATCTCAAAAGGCCCACCAAAATGGTTGCATGTAAGTGACGAAACCAAAGGAATGTTGACTTAATTTTTAAAGAACTTCCTTACTTGCTATTATATGCTGTATGTATCCCTGAAAACCTGTTTTGTTAGGATCCTGGCTGGAAACAGATGAATACTCAAATTGAGTAATTTGAGGAAAGTTAAAATGAAACATGTGGGAGCTGAGACCTTTTACCATTTCTAACAAGGGGAGAGAGCCATTAGCAGAACCTGCAAAGGGGGAGCCTTATCAAAAGGGTCACATGCAGAACCTCTGGTGGAAGGATTTGGTGTACTTGTAATTACCTGACAGTGGAGCACTCAAGGGTATTCCAACCATACTTTCATTCCCGTAGATGGCTCCCTCAGGTTGAACCCAGCCAAAAGCCAGAGGCTGAGTTCTGAAGGTTCCAAGATCCCACTGAAGCAATCCGTACTGTATGGGGTCAGTCTCCCAAGGCAGGGAGCAGGGTGCAGACGATACAGAGTGTATTTGGAGGAACAGCATGCTTACATTCAGTAAAATTTCACACTAAAGCAGAGTTTATGGGGAAAACAAGTGTGGCGGAAATTTATGCCGTATTGTAATCAGAGCAATAATCCTGATTAAAAGTTAGGAATTTAAATAAAAATGTTAATACTAATAAAAAATCACTAGTAAATAATTTTACTGAAAAGGGAAGGTGAAGATACTTTGTTGGAATAGGGGTGTAAGGAAGAGTCGAGACAGTTAGGGAGAAAAGAGCAAAATGGACAAAGACCATATAGAAACAAGTTCTAAGTACATTGTAGCCTGAGCACATGGTCAAACTGAGCCACGAAGAACCTGATTCCTCCTGGTTTTCTGTGTTCAACTGAGCTAATGTACTTTGTATTCAATTGCTGTTATATTGTAGCACAAAAAATTAAAATGCTGTCAGTTTTATTTATTAACACAGTTTCCTTGATATACTGACGTTACTCCCCATTTAGAATCATAAATTGTACCAAAAAACCTGTGTGTACACACTTTTAACAGCTTTATTGAAGTATAATTGACATAAAATAAGCTTTACATACTTTAGGTGTACAATTTTATGGTTGACATATGTATACACCTATGAAACCATCTCCACAAACAAGATAACATATTTATCACCCCCAAAATAATCCTTGTGTCCCTTTATAACTCTTCCCTCTTGGCTCCTTTTCCTCAGATGACTACTGATCTACTTTCTATCACAATAGGTTAGTTTGCATTTTCTAGAATGTTTATATAGATGGAATCATACAGCATCTTTGGTCAGGCTTCTGTTATGTAGCCTATTTATTTTGAAATTCATCCATGTTGTTGCATTTATCAATAGCTCATTCATTTTTATTGCTGACTAGTATCATATCATGAATATTGATTATCCATTCACCTGTTAATGGATATTTCAGTTGTTTTGTAGGCTTTGGCTTTTACAAATAGTGCTGCTATGAACATAATTTTCAAGTATTTGTATAAACATATGCTTTCTTTTCTTTTGGACCAATACCTATGAGTAGAGTGGCTGAATGACATGTTAGGAGTATGTTCTTCAAAGTGGTTGTCTTATTTTTATAATCCTACCAGCAGTATATGAGATTTTTAGTTCTACTTCCTCACCAACATTTGGCTTTATCAGTCTTTTTAATTTTAGTCATTCTGAGAAATATGTAGTGGTCTCTCATTATGGTTTCACTTTGTACATTACCAATTTTTAAAAAAGATTTATTTATTTATTTTAGAGAGAGAGAGTGGGGAAAGAGGCAGAGAGAGAGGGAGAGAATCTCAAGCAGACTCCCCACTGAGATGGAGTCTGATGTGGGGCTCCATCTCAGGACCCTGAGATCGTGACCTAAGCCTAAATCAAGAGTCGGACGCTTAACCCACTGAGCTACCCAGATGTACATTATACATTACCAATTTTTTAAAAAATTCTCAATCTTCAATTCAGTTAACTCTTCTTTCATATCTTAATATTTGACCATTCTGAGTTTGTGACTTTCTGATTCATAGTATTGTTTCAAATCTGTAATTGCTTATTGTACAAATACAAATTTGTCTTGCAAATCTTTAATTGCTAAATAAACATTATTGTTTGTAAGCGATAAGCAGTATTGACTTAGGGTATGTAATGGTTCTTGAAAAGCCATACAACTTTCTCCTTTCTTTTTGTTCTTGGTATAATGGAGCTTTCACACAACACAGGGTAATTGAATATGAATTAAGAGTAATATTTCTACATATGGTTTCAGGTGAAGCTGCCACTGCAGCTTAATCAAAACAATAATTTCTAGTCCTTAATAGTTTCCTCCTTAATGCCCATCACCCAGTTACCTCACCCCCAACCCACCTCTTCTCCAGCAACCCTCATTTGTTCCCTATATTTAAGAGTCTCTTATGGTTTTCCTCCCTCTCTGCCTTTATCTTATTTCATTTTTCTTTCCCTTCCCCTATATTCATCTGTTTTGTTTCTTAAATCCCACATATGAGTGAAATCATACGGTATTTGCCTTTCTCTGACTGACTTACTTCACTTAGCATAATACACTCTAGTTCCATCCACCTCGTTGGTAAGATTTCATTCTTTTCACTTGAATCCAAGCTTGTTTGTGGGACTTGCTTTAACTCATCTGTCAGGAAACATACCATAATCACATGCTTGATAGATATTTGCCTGCCGGGGTTCCTATGTTAAGTCACCATCACCAACATTTTATGAGGGCGAAAGTCCACATGGGAAGAGACACTTAACCATTCTCACTTTCCCAGATGAGCCCAATACTCAGCCACCTCAGAAGGTGGAATATGAGCACAGGAGAGAATGGCAGAACCACCACTTACCCAATCCACAGAGTCATTGGAAATAAAGCAGTTATTGGTCTAAAGCATTATGATTTCTAGTGGTTTGTCATACAGCAATAGACACATGAACCATATTAACCATTTATGTATATACCTAGTGAGAAGATGACTCTTGTGTGTTCACAGTCACTGCTTCTATATGTTTGGGAATAGTCTTTATTTTATTTGATTTATTTTGTGAAGTAGAATTTATTGTGGCTGGGGCGCCTGGGTGGCTCAGTCGTTAAGCGTCTGCCTTCGGCTCAGGTCATGATCCCAGAGTCCTGGGATCGAGCCCTGAATCGGGCTCCCTGCTCAGCGGGAAGCCTGCTTCTCCCTCTCCCACTCCCCCTGCTTGTGTTCCTTCTCTCGCTGTGTCTCTCTCTGTCAAATAAATAAATAAAATCTTAAAAAAAAAAAAGTATTGTGGCTCCCATCATGAACATGTGAGATACATCTGCCTGGGCCAGCCAGGCTCACATGGTTCACACGATAAATACATCCGAAATACATCTGCGGGGCCTGCTCTCCACGGCCGGAAGCACCCACACCAGCCGTTCAGTCCAGCTTCCGGGGTCCCAGTTTCATGGCGCCCATGGCTGTCTTCTTTTTAGCGCGTTTGGCCTCCATTTCCCGCTAATGCTCCGCACGCTTCATCCAGGCCAGCTCTCTGACTCCAAACCCTCCGAGTTGGCATTGCCCCACAGATCCAGTCTCGGTCTTGGCTGGGCACCAGGCTCCTGTGCTGCCAAGAACTGGTGTCACTAGGCTCCAGGCCACCCCAGTTATACTCGCTGTCCAGCCGCGTGTTCTCTGGGCGGCTCCGGGGCACTTGGCTCCCGTCAGCCATGCTGGTCTGAAAACACTTTTGCTTTTAGCTTTTATTTTGTCCTAATCAGTTTTTCCTCTGCTGTGATTTTATTTTAATGTGTGATTTGAGAGCAAAGGATTCATGAATCCCCCAAAAGGTTGAAAAATTGGTGAGGAGAATGGTGTAGATAAAAGAGAAGCAAAGGAAAAAAACGTAAATCATTAAGCAAAAGATGGTCTTTTTTATAAAGAGGATTGAAAATGGAAATAGAATTTTAAAAAGGGGATTTTCTTTAGAGTTAGCTAACGATTGACCTGGCTGTATACTCTAGGAAATTACATCATGTCATGAGAAGTAGTCGTGATACTTGAGAAACTTAAAATGTATGTGGTATATTAAATGGAGACAAACTGTCGGAAGTCAGTCAAGCTTACACCTTATTTTATTATTATTTTTTTTACATACAGAGTCCTCTTTTATGGCTATGTCAGGCTTTTAAAAAATTTTTAGTATCGTAGTATGAAGGAAAAGATAATTCTCATCAAACATGCCTGATTTTGATATTGAATGTCCACCTGAAAGTAGATCACCAGAAAGGAGATTCACCTTCAAAGAAATGACACCGTGATGCCCTTCTTTATCAACAACCACTTATACACAAGTCTTTCTTTGACTAGTATGATAACCTTTCATTGTTTTATAATTAAAGTACAATCTATATTTACTTTCAGAGTAATGTTTATCATGTAAACTCATTTTTAGTATTTAATATCTTTTTCTCTGTGAAAATATGGACTGGAATAGAACTCATTACAGTTTTTCCCATTAAAAGTAATGGAAATGATTTTCCATCTGATGCCTTTCCATTTAGTGGCAGTTTTCAGGAACAAATTAAAGTCACTGAGTGAGTCACGCGTGTTTAGGTGGTTACCTTGTACTTGTTATAGTTTTTTATTTTGTGGGATTTGGGGGGGATGTTTTCATTAAGATAAAATTCTATTTTTTTCTTCTAGTAGTTTAGAGTGAATGTTATTATTCCTTTTTCTGTTCAGTATATTTTTGGGGCAGCTTTAACAATCAGTTTTATAGAGGTTAGGGGTTGTGGTTTGGAGGGGTTCAGGTGCTTTGTCTGGTTTCCTAGTGGGAGTGTGTCTTTTTCTGTAGATTTGGTGTAGTATAGGGAGTCTTTAATAAATGGCACGTTGGGGCAATGGCCTCAGTCCTTCCTCTTGTTTTCTGACAAGATCTTTTACCTTCAGCTGCTTTCTTCCATCCTTCCTTTCTCATGAAGTTCCTGAGGACACATACCATGTCTGTTGTGATTGATGCCTCTCTGACACTTTCCCTCTGACTGGCATCTCTGGTCCTGCACTTGTTCTCAGCCCCTTTCTTTTGATTCCTTAGTTGCCAGCACTTTGCTCCAACTGATCTGAGACCTTGTTTCTAGTAATTCCCTGCTTAGGTGAGACTCCCTGCGTCTGGGAATAAATCCTAGGTGATTTTATCTCTGTTCTGCCACTAATAGGACCATTGCACTCTCTACTTGTTTTCCAAGTAATCCCTGCTCAGCTCTGGGCCAGTTTAGGAGAAGGCTCTGCCGATTTTGAATATTTCTGATCCCCCTGTGTAAATGCTGCTTAAATTTATTGGTTTTTCTTTTTCTTAGTTATGCTATAGTGCAATTCAGGAACAATTTCATTTGCTTTCCTTGTCGATATATATTATTTTTTAAAGGTATTTGGTGATTGAGAGATGGCCGTATATACACACACAAACACATTTGTAAAAATATTTGGATCACACCATTCTTATCTGCACCTTGCTTGTTTTTTACTTTTGTTAACATTTTATGGTGTGTTTTCATTTAACAGTGATCATTAGTGTTACCTCATGCACATTATCTCGTATATATCTTCCATTAATATATATATTTTAAATTATTGATCATAAATAGGAAGCTTAAAGCTTAAAGTAGACCATCATGTGCTGTCACCAGGTCTAAGGATCCCATGTTTAGCTTTGTAAGGTTTTGTGTCAGAGAATGGTGGTAAGGCAAAGAAGAAAGCATTTATGAAAGGCTTGTTCTCGAAAGCAAAAATTAGCCACAAATTTTAATAAAATGGAACCCATCTCTCCTGCCATTTTACTACCGTGTATGTTTCATGTAGCAGTGTTGCAGACATGTATATTTTCCAAGAGTTACATTTAGTTCTTATCATGGTGGTTCTGCCTGATTTTAATAGAAGTCCTTGGGGAACGAACCCATACTGTTTTGAGCCTTTATTCAGAAAGCAAGTATTGAAATCCCATCATTATAAGGAGTTGAGAGAATGTTACCTCTTTTTCTTGGATGTTTTCACGTGTTACCACTTTTCTTTAGGATCTGTATACTTAAGTATTGACTGACTAGAAATTCTCTTCTTGAGCTAGTCAAGTAGATTTGGCTCTGAGCAACTTAAACATGGTTGGTGCCGATTGAAATGCTGATATTGTGGCTATATTATGTTGAAATATATTACAATTAATTTCACCTGTTTATTTCTACTTTTGTTTAATATAGCTACTACAAAATTTAACATTAGATGTGTAGCTCACTTTATCTTTTTACTGAATTTGTGTTGCTCTAACCTTATTTTGGGCTACAGTATACATTTGGATTCTTTCTGATGACCTCTTTGTGGAAAATCATCACAGTTTCTTGTTACATGTACAGATCTATAAATTTATTTCTCCTGAGCTGTTAGCCAGGAGTATTTACAGAGTTCTGGAAATGTAGTATCAGGAAAGATTGCCAGAAGATAGTAGTCTAGACTGTAGAGTTGAAGAAAGAAGCCTTCAAAGCAAACTTTGACTTTATGGTATTCTGGATGACATTGAGCCTTCAGTGGCAGCATTTTTAGTGTTAATCTAACAAGGACTCTGCCTATTGTGATATTTGTGATTAATGGATCTGGTCTTCATTTTTGGTTCTATAATTTCCTTTCTATAAGCATTTATGCTGAGGTTGGTGCACTGTAATATTCACGGATACTCCAAGAACCCATGGAAAGAAGTGTAGAATATTGGAAACAACAAAGGTTTTGGAGTCACACTGATGTAGATTTGAATTATTAGCTGCATAAACTAGTAAATTACTCGACAGTTCTCAGGCTCAATTTCATATTTGTAAAGTGGTGCTGATATATAACTACTGTGCTTGGTTCTTGTGAGGATTAAATAAGGTAATGTTTTCAAGTATTTAGTATAGTGTCAGGTGCATATTAGGTGCACCTCATATTATTTGAGTCAGAAAGATATGAAGAGCCAGGGAATACTCTACCAGGAATTTCTTCTCATATATACATCTATATGAAGGACAAATCTTTGTACGTATGCATGCATGTATATAGGTAGTGTTTTGGGGAAGCTTTGCCTGTATGACTATTGGAGAAATGTGGCTCTGCCTAGTCTACCCAGTACTCGTACTACAGGTTTGTCAGGCTTCATGTCGGCCCAGTACTGTATATTTCTGATGAACAGGGGCCCTTTACTTTCATTGGAAAATGGTTATTTGTTTATATTCCTCAAAGAAGCTCATGCTATATTTATACATTTACATATAAATATATAAATAGGTGAAGCTGAAATACAACAAATCACATATTTAAAGTGTCTTGTATGCTAAATTTTGACATATGTATACACCCATGAAATCAGCACTCCAAAGTAATGAGCATATCCATCACCCACGATAATTTTCTCATGCTCCTTTTTAATGCTTCCTTGCTGCCCCTCCCAGTAGGAAGGGAGTAGAAGAAGCACATTTTTATGTATTAAGTCCCTGAGTATCACTGGGGTCTTTTTTTGGGAGGTACTTTGCTGCCATGTAGTTTCGGATGACTTTAATCGATAGTTAAAAACATAAAGGTAGGAGTTTTTAATTCAAAGTTGTTTTTTTCTTCTCTACATTTGAAACTAAAGGCCTTTTGAAAGAAAAGCTTTCTATCTAGGACAAGTTCATAAAACTACTAAAGGGCTTGCAGTTTCTCTGTGTAATCATTTCAAAACAAATTTTTTTCAGCCACCAAAAGGATGCAGTCTTGACATATAAATAGAAAACAGATTGAGTTTTTGGCTGATATTTCTATACTGGTTTAAATGTTGGTTCGGTCAACTTCAGGCTTAGATTACAAGATTTGCAAATTAAAGGAAAACCAAAAGGGAAAGAACATCTGCATAGATTCTGACTTTGTGGAATTCCATACAGGCACGCTTACTGTACTTCTGGTGGAACAGGGCATGTGCACAGTGAATCAGCCCTATAAAGAGATCACTGTTCTGTTGTGCTTGTCCTAAAGACAAAATTGATGATGAAAATTAAGTAATTCATTATGAAGAACCATGACAGTTTCCAAATCAAGTAATCCTGCATAATTTTGGGAAAAAACATTTTGTTGATGTAGCTCTATGGTATTTAGCCAGAATAAAATCCTGTTAAATGTCACTAGTTGTGTTACTTGGTGATTTTCTTGAATCCAAGTATTGGGATTTGAGAAAGGTAATTTGCTTTAAGACTTAAATATATTTTAAATATGTTTTAATCAAGGGCTATGTTGATATAATTGACAGTAAATTACTACACACTTCAGTGAGATGTAAGGAATCCTTACTTGCTTCTGGGTAAATCATACCTTGTATGTGTATGATTTAAAAATGTTTGCTATAAAAAATGTTTGCTATAGATTACCTGTGCTGCTATTTCCAAAGAAAGCTTTAATGTTTTTTTCTCTTTTATTCTAACAAGGAACATTATATTTTTAAAAAATTTATTTATTTATTTTAGAGAGAGAGAGAGTGCGAGCATGGTAGGGGAGGGGTAGAGGGAGAGGGAGAGAATCCTACAGCAGACTCCCCACTGAGTGTGGAGCCCGACGAGAGGGGCTTGGTCTCAAAACCCATGAGATCATGACCTGAGCCGAAACCAAGAGTCAGACGCTTAACTGACCCAGGCGCCTGTATATTCTTTTAATATCATTTCAGCTACTGTTACAGTATCTGGGAATTCAGTAGTAATCCAAGGCAATGGTTTTGAACTGAGGGGAGAAGGGGGGTGATTTTGATTCCAGGGACACATGGCAGTGCCTGGGGACAGTTTTGGTTGTTACACCTTGAGATGGGGAGGAGCTAGTCCTATCTAGTGGGTAGAGTCAAGGATGCCGCTAAACATCCTATTATGTGGAGATCAGCCCCTGACAATAAAGAATTATCCGGCCTATGTCAATAAATAGGGCCAAGGTTGAGAAACTTGTGTCTAAGGAGACAAAAATCTACCCACCAATTGAGCTGGCATTCTATCATAGAGAGAAAAAAATTAGTAAAGTAGTATAGTGGCAAGAGATATGTAAAAACTACTAGATCATGTGGTTAGGTAATGTTGGACAGGGCAGGGTTTTGTGTTCTTGATGGGCATTTAGATAATCTGATGTTTGGGTTATAGTGAATAGAGCTGATGTGAACATTTGTGTCCACATGTATACATTTTTTGGTGTACATTTCTGTTTGGCATATATACTTAGGAGTGGGATTGCTAGATCATAAGTTATGCTTTGTTAGGTAGTACCATGCAGTTTTCTAAAGTGTTTTACCTTCCTACCAGTAGTCCATAAGGGTTCCAGTTGTAGTACTTCTTGTGAAAACTTGGCATTGATGGTCTTCATTTTAGCCATTCTGATGGGTATACATTGGTATCACATGTGGTTTTGTTTGCGTTTTACTGATAACTAATGAACTTAGTACTTTAACATGTACTTATAAGCTGTTTCAGTATCCTCTGAAGTGCCTGTCCAAGTCTTGCTTGTTTTCCTTTTGCATTATATGTCTTTTTCTAATTTGTTTGTTGGAATCCTTTTTTTAAAAAATTAAAAAATTTTTTTTTAATGTTATGTTAATCACAATACATTATATCATTAGTTTTTGATGTAGGGTTCCATGATTCATTGTTTGTGCATAACACCCAGTGCTCCACGCAGAACGTGCCCTCTTTAATACCCATCACCAGGCTAATCCATCCCCCCATCCTCCTCCCCTCTAGAACCTTCAGTTTGTTTTTCAGAGTCCATCGTCTCTCATGGTTCGTCTCCCCCTCCGACTTACTCCCCTTCATTCTTCCCCTCCTGCTATCTTCTTCTTTTTCTTTTTTCTTAACATATGTTGCATTATTTGTTTCAGAAGTACAGATCTGTGATTCAACAGTCTTGCACAATTCACAGAGCTCACCATAGCACATACCCTACCCGATGTCTATCACCTAGCCACCCCACCCCTCCCACCCCACCCCCACTCCGGCAACCCTCAGTTTGTTTCCTGAGATTAAAAATTCCTCATATCAGTGAGGTCATATGATACATGTCTTTCTCTGATTGACTTATTTCACTCAGCATAACACCCTCCAGTTCCATCCATGTCGTTGCAAATGGCAAGATCTCATTCCTTTTGATGGCTGCATAATATTCCATTGTGTATGTATACCACATCTTCTTTATCCGTTCATCTGTCGATGGACATCTTGGCTCTTTCCACAGTTTGGCTATTGTGGACATTGCTGCTATAAACATTGGGGTGCACGTACCCCTTCGGATCCCTACATTTGTATCTTTGTGGTAAATACCCAGTAGTGCAATTGCTGGATCGTATCGTAGCTCTATTTTCAACTGTTTGAGGAACTTCCATACTGTTTTCTAGAGTGGTTGCAGCAGCTTGCATGTTGGAATCCTTTTAACATGTGCCCCCTGTCAGTGCTTTTATGATTGAATCCTGTTTACCCCAAGGTAATGAAGCTGAACATAAAACGTACATGGGCATCAATACGGAGGTCCAAGAGTAGCCAGGACAGTTTTGAAGAAGTGGGTGGGGTTATGCTGCTTGATATCAGCTTATGAAGTGGCAGTAAATAAGTTACGTTGGCATAAGGAGAAGATTTAGATTCGTTGAATACATAGAGAGTCCAGACACAGATTCACATATTTTTATGATAAAGTTGAGGATTCATGTATGGTTCATTTGGATATTCATATGGAAAATGAAGAATTGTATTCTCTACCTTATACCATGCAAAAATCAACTTAAGATGTCTTGTGGACCTTAATGTAAGAGAAAAACATAATATTTGAAGATAAAGGAATTATCTTCATGATTTTAAGGTAGGCAGATGTTCCCTAAACAGAACATAATAAATACTGACTAAAGATTTGTATTCTTTTGGTTTCAATATTACACAGAAAATTGCTTCATTTGGTGGCATATCATGAATATATGATAGCCTGTTGTGTAAATGCAATGAAAAGCTAGGTTTTTATTATTCCACAAGCCTTTATTTAATGTCAGTATATGGAATTATCATCTAATGAGGACAGTATAGTAGAATGTGCATCATTTCCTATATTGGTGATACCGCAGGTCCTATAAGATTGTCTTAAAATATTGGGATTTGAAATCTTGAATTTGCTTTTTCTCCATTTCTAGTGCTTTAAAAAATTTCCTTTTTTTCTTAATTTCTCTTCCTAGTATTCCGATTATTGAACACTTTTTTTTAAATGCATTGTAGTTGAATTTTTTTTTTTAGATTTTATTTATTTGAGAGAGGGAGAATAGAGAGAGAGAGAGAGAGCACATGAGAGGGGGGAGGGTCAGAGGGAGAAGCAGACTCCCCACCGAGCAGGGAGCCCGATGCAGGACTCGATCCCAGGACTCCAGGATCATGACCTGAGCCGAAGGCAGTTGCTTAACCAACTGAGCCACCCAGGCGCCTTTGAACACCTTAGTAGCAGTTCTTTATGTTTGAGAAATGTAGATCTAATTGTAATGGTAAAAAACAGGATACTGTTGTACAAGTCTGGTTGGAAAACTTACCTGAAAGAGGGCAGAAATCCTTCCAGCCATCCAGATCATGAGGGGGAAAAAGGACAAAGAGGAAGTCCTGGCTCGTTACTTTGAAAGGGCATGCTAAATGAAATGGTAGGAATTTTTTTTTTTAAATGCTTTAAAATCCTGGGTTTTGTCATCTGTGCAGGATCATACAGAGGGACACAGTTTTCTTGTTTATTTCTAAATGTAAAACTGTTAGTCATAACTTAGGATACTTTGAAGGGTAGGGAAAAACTCCTTTTGGACTAAAACTGCTGAAAAACTTGAAAAAAATTACAAATGACTTGAAGTATTATGTTTATAAACAGATTATTATTATTTAAAAATAAACTTTCTCTCCTCAGTAAGGTAGTTGCCACAATCAATATACTATTCCAGAGGCAAGATTTATTTTTGTTGTTTTTTAAAGACTTCTGAGTGCATTATAATCTTAATGTTAACTGATTTTTATCTGTTGTTGGGCACAATTGTTATAACAAGTGGTTTTTCTTGGCATTCAAGTAATTTTATTAACATCTTGTTTTTCAAACACAGTGTCTAAAGAAGGTGGGGGGGGTGGGAGGGATGGGGCGGCTGGGTGATAGACATTGGGGAGGGTATGTGCTATGGTGAGCCCTGTGAATTGTGCAAGACTGTTGAATCACAGACCTGTACCTCTGAAACAAATAATACATTATATGTTAAAAAAAAGAAAGAAGATAGCAGGAAGGGAAGAATGGAGAGGGGGAGTCTGAGGGGGAGATGAACCATGAGAGACTATGGACTCTGAGAAACAAACTGAGGGTTCTAGAGGGAGGGGGGTGGGGGGATGGGTTAGCCTGGTGATGGGTATTAAAGAGGGCACGTTCTGCATGGAGCACAGGGTGTTATACGCAAACAATCATGGAACACTGCATCAAAAACTAATGATGTAATGTATGGTGATTAACGTAACATAATAAAAAAATAAATAAAAATAAAGGTATCAATAATAAATAAATTACATGTTGATACAAATAAAAAAATAAAAAGAAGGCCCGAAGAGTTCCTGCGAGATAGCCGACATATTAATTAGCACCTCCTGCTTGGGTGTGGCTGAATGTGCTTGTGGAGGGGCGTGCAGTTAGAGACGCACAAGAGCCAATACTTTGAGTGTCCCTTTGGAGTTATTATTATTTTTTAAACCTCTAAGTGCTGTAAGTGGTTTAAACATGTGGTGTACTTAAGTTCTATCACTTATTCAAATGTAGCAGATACTGTTTCTCTCTGGGGAAACAGTGAGATATAAGGAATTTGTATGTTGTAAGTAACAGTTCCTATTTCGTTTTGAACCCTGTTTTCTTAGCATCTTCTCATTTCGTTGAAAAATTTCAAGAACACAGTCTGAACGCATCTGTCCGTTTTGTCCAGGCACCATTCTCAAACAAGGAAATAAAAGTTAAGTTTATGATGACCAGATAGCTTGACGAAAGCAGTCGCAGTGCATACTTCTGTGAGTCCCTTGTCAAATGAAGCAGCAATATAGGCAAAATGTAACGCTCCCCCTCCACTCTCACAGACAAAACTGCTGCGCTTGGGGCCGCTTGAAATTATTCAACACTAAACGCCGTAATGTTAATTAGAAGAGGAACAAACTCTACAAAGATAAATATGTTTTCAATATGATTCTTAGGGAGGGTACAGTAGAAACCAGTGAATAGAGAGGAAATTTATTTCTGGCAGGACTCTAGACATGGAATCGTGGCTGAACTTTTTACCCTAATTACCTCCTGCTAATGCCTGCAGCGGTCTGGAATCAAAGTGGTGCTGCGGGCCCTGGAAATTCTCTGATGTGGCAAACGTTTGTTGTGTGAGGAGGGTTTCTTAAGAAAAAGCAGAATATTGTGACAGGATTTTAAAAAAATTTCTCAGTTACCACCCACCTCACTTGTTGCCTACAAAAATAGAGTAATTGTTTGCATCTGTGTGTGCTTTTTTCCCTCTAAGAAATAACTGTTATAAATCAATGTGACATAGATCCAGTGAACTGAGGCTTGCCTGAGGTAGGCTTTTTTTTGTTTTGTTTTGTTTCTCCTTTATTTTAAAAATCTAGGTTCAAATGTAAAGAAGTTATTATTTTTTTAGAAGTTATTTTTGATAAGTGAGGAAAAAACATTCTGCCCATTTCTTAAGAGAATTTGGATCTTTAAAGTATGTTTTTGAAAATGAAGTCTAACAACTTTTGTAGCATTGAACTGATAACTATTGAATTGCTTAATCCTGGAAGTTGAAATGGGAATTTCCAGTTTCCCTTTTTAACTCTCCATCTGACTGGGACCAGAACCTTTGAGACTTTTCTTTTTATTTTTTCTGAAACTTTACATCATTCCATTTATCTGTAATACAATTTCTGGCTCCTTGTACATATTTTTGAAGTGAAAAGAGTAAGTTTTGTGAAAACCACCTGCTTTTCATCCTTTGCTTTTAGAATCAGTGTTTCTATACTATATATAGGATAAATACATTGACCTTGAGTTTTATGTGTTCTGAGACAATCCAAATTTCAATTATGAACATCTGTGCATAACTTGTATCTCCAGCTCCAGCCCTTTACTAATCTAAAATACCTTGTAGATAATTCTTGAAAACACTAATTGCACTGTTATTTTGTAATTCAAATAAATTCGTGGTTTCACATGGCTAGAAATGTATTTTGGCAGTCTTTTAGTTAGGTATTGTATAGAAATAGCTTTAATTTATAAAGGTGGTATATTACTAGTTTTCTTGATCCTGGGCAATAAAGGTAATTTTTATTCCTCATATAATGAAATCTAAAATCTCTTATAAGGCTGTGTCACAAATTCACATCTTGCTGTGGTTAAGCTGTGGTTACAGTTGCTCCAATACAACCTTAGTATTTTGTATATTGTATACAAATTGTATATTGCACTGCATCTGTGACCATTCAAATAGTTTTATTTGTGAATTGTGAATGAGGGTTAGTTTTTTGAATTACCAGTTTCAAAATTATGTTGCAAATAATTTATTTTTATTTTGTTTAGTACATATGTTTGTAAAAACTTTTTAATTAGTGAAAGGCAATTATACATTTTCAGTTTAATGTATTGTTTTGAAATTATGATTACCCACAATATATGTATTTTACAACTTTTGTTTTGTTGCTTGATTCCCTTTGCTTCTCCCCCTGCCCATTCCACCTATCTTTACAAGGACAGACAAATAATAAAAACATTTTTCTTCTAACTATTCTATAAAGGTATCTTTTACTGTAATAATACTATTAAAACTGGAAGACCACTTATGTTTTACCTACGTCTATATTTTTAGGCATTTAGTGCTGTTGCAATTTGATTTATACTTCATTATAAAGTAACTTTGCATATTATTATGAGAAGTATTTAAAATCTCATCTGCTTTTTGCCTAAATTTGATACCTCAGGAAAAAGAAATGACAACAATGTGGCTTTATTACATACTATGGAATATAAAAACATTTAGCAAAACTGAGTGTAAATATTCCTTTCACCTTTCAAACAAACACACTCTGTGGTGTACAAGTAATGATTTTCTTGAACTTCAGTAAGTCAAATCAGAAGATTTGATTTAGGACAATATATTTAGTTTTCCTCTAAAAAATAAAAGAAATGCTCAGATTTTTGTTATCATTTTAAGAATTGAGAAGGGAAAACATAGAAGTAATAGATTTTACACATATTCTTTTCTAAAACATCTCAGTACATTTTCATGTTCTTTGATTTTGAGAAATAGATTTCATATAATCTATTAACTTTAGTTTTCCTAATTTTCTCAAGGTGTCTCAAATGATGTGATGATTTGTTGGTTTCCTTGGTATGTTTAATATGTTGGTTTGTATTGATTCCATGCACATTGATAAAGTCTTGGGGTAATCCCAGCATAATAAAAGCAGATATGCTTTTACACAGTATAGTGTATTTGGCCTCTGTGCTGGCTTGGCAGAAGTTGGTGTAATTAACATCTTTTTGTGAATTGAGCCAGACTTTAGTGTTCTCATTTCAAGTATCCCATATTTCTCATCTAAGCTATGGTTTACATGTCTTTTGATATGTACCGTGATTCTGTATATACTTTGTTTATCATAACAGGTAAGCAATTATAATTTAGCTTGCTTATTAGGGAGAAAAATTCAAGCAAGATTTTGCTTTGTTTTGTAGGAGCATTATTGCTTCTGCCATAAACAACACATACATTTTCCTTGATACAGTCTTTAGTTACCACTCAAAGTTTCATTATATTAGGGAACTTATTTATGGTATATTAATCATTAAATAAAATTTTAATTTTTAACTTCTTTTTTTTTTGTTTGCCTCTGTTCTGTATCCCTCTCTCAGTGGTTTCCCTTATTTTAGAGGAAAATGTCCATGGGAAGGAAAAAAATAGGAAGTTACATTTAAAATTTCTAATAGACTCACTAAATTAATATATCTTTCAAATTTATAAAATAGTGAATGATTTATTAATTTTTCTGCTATTAAGAAAGATAATTTTTTACATAAGTAATTACAAAGTGAGATTTTAATATCCTGAACTATTAATTTCAAGAATACTATATTACACTTAGAGTATAATATAATTGTGGCTAATTATAATATTTACTATGTGAATACCAGAGGCAGATTTATTGTTTTCTTTTGGGTTTTTGGAAGCATACTGATAAAAGCAAGGTTGCAGCTTTCAATCTTTGTTATCTTTGTTCTCTTCTATGTCTATAAGTTACTTTTCTAATCAACCAGTAAATGAATATCAGCACCTTAAAATGTTAACTATTTAGTATTTGAAATCTTTGCTGTTGATAGAAACATTTCCCATGGTATTTTTATTGCTGAATATTAAAAATTGTTTTTGAAGAATGAAATAAATGCTTAAAGAAAAGCTTTCCTCTATAAAATTTTACCTACATCACAGGATCATCATAATGGTTAAAATTAAATAATACATGTGATGTCTTTATAACAATAGCTGGTATTTATCAAATGCACAGTAATCAAAATAACAGAGTTGCCACAAACATGGGACTTATTATTAGAAAAATAAGATTCACAAAAGGTAGAATGTCGAACACTTTCATATCTTTATTTTAGAAATGGAATTTTGCCAAGTCTCTCTTGAATTTATTTAGTCTTTAATTTTTTTTTAAATAGACTTTATTTTTTAGAGCAGTTTTAGGTTCACAGCAAATTTTAGCTGAGGGTAGGTACAGAGATTTCCCATTTACATGCTTCCCACACATGCATAACTTCCCCAATTATCAACACCCTCCACCAGAGTGGTACATTTGTTACACTTGATGAAGCTACATTGACACATCATAATTACATTAGGTTCATAGTTTACACTAGGTTTTAGTTCGGGTGTTATACATTCTGTGGGTTTGGACAAATGTGTAATGATATATACCACCATTATAGTATCATGTAGAATAATTAATTGATAATAAGTAGTTAACATTGATTAGTTTTCTTAATTTTTTTTTTTAGTTAGCTGGTTTCTTTTTTTTTTTTAAGATTTTATTTATTCATTTGTCAGAGAGAGAGAGAAAGCAAGAGAGTGGCAGTCAGAGGGAGAAGCAGGCTCCCTGCTGAGCAGAGAGCCCGATGTGGGGCTTGATCCCAGGACTCTGGGATCATGACCTGAGCCGAAGGCAGCCATTTAAATGACTGAGCCACCCAGGCATGCCAGTTTTCTTAATTCTTAATTGATTCTTTTAACAAATAGTGCTGTGTTCAACATATAGCAATAAGCAAGATGCAATCTCTGCAAAACTTACAGTTCTTTTGCATGAAAGGGCTGATATGTCTATGAAATTAACTAATATTAACTAACAGATGACATTAACTAACTTCATTTATTTTTTTAAAAGATTTTATTTATTTATTTGACAGAGAGAGAGAGAGGGAACACAAGTAGGGGGAGTGGAAGAGGGAGAAGCAGGCCTCCTGCTGAGCAGGGAGCCCAATTCGGGGCTTGATCCCAGGACTCTGGGATCATGACCTGAGCTGAAGGCAGACACTTAACAACTGGACCACCCAGGCGCCCCTAACTAACTTTGTTTAGTCCCTTTGTTTGCATTCCTTCATTAAGAATGTATTAATATCTCTGGATGATTAAAAAAACATGAAATATTCTGGGAGAATTAGTGGACAGTTATTTTCCTCATTTGTTAGAATAAACTAATTATACGTTTAAAATTCTATTATTGGGGCGCCTGGATGGCTCAGTTGGTTAAGCGTCTGCCTTTGGCTCAGGTCATGATCCAAGGCTCCTGGGATCGAGCCCCGCATCAGGCTCTCTGCTCAGTGGGGAGCCTGCTTCTCCCTCTTCCTCTACTTTCTGCTCCACCTACTTGTGCTCTCTCTCTCTCTCTCTGTTAAACAAATAAAATCTTAAAAAAATTCTATTGTCCTTGGAAATGTTGCAGATATTAATATGAATCATTAATGTTATTTATAAATATCTCACTTGTATATAATGAATCATCATATATCATTTTTAGATTTATATAATGGCATATGATAGCCTTGAAATAAAATGTTTCCTATGTGCTAGGGTTTTAGTTATAATCTCTACATAGTTATATACTACTTCATATTAGGTCAGGTTACGTAGGAAAGTAATTAAAATATGTTTCACTTGAAAAAATGTTTCACTTGTACCTAATTAGTCTAATTAAAACCTGTTGAGAAGTTTTAAAATGTCCTAATTTGTATTGATATTGTTGAGTTATGTATGGGGGGCAGATCCTTAGATTTTAAATTTAGGAGAGATATTTGACAGGCTTATAAACTTGTACTTTGTGTTTTTGGGAAATGAGACTTGTTAACTTCTTGGAAATTTGGAGGATTTTCTTCTATTCTCAAGTGATTGCACTTTAACTTTGCTTTCCTTTTATCTAGTGGAAATTTTACCTTTTTTTAGCAGATGCCAGAAAAGTTGAACTATTTAGGTTTGGATGGTGAAACTCATATTAGTAGGTGTATGTATTTAATAAATAGATTTAACAAAAGATGGTGAACTAGCTATTATAAACATTCATAACTTAAGCCCATTTCATATTTAGATTACCATACCTGTTCTCTTTAAATTTCAGTTAGTTAACGTACAGTGTAATATTAGTTTCAGGTGTACAATATAGTGATTCAACATTCCCATACAGGACCCGGTGCTCATCACAACAAGTGCACTCTTTAATCCCCATCACCTATTTACTTCACTAGAACTTTAATCCAGTCTACTTGGAATTGTCTTAGATTCTTTCTCCTCTGCCTCTAAACTTACTTATGCCTATATTATAAAGGAATACCTGCTTATCACATCTCTGAAAGGTATCTGATCACCGAACATTTATTTCTCCAGGGGAGATGACTGGCAAACCTATGTTCTTTCTTGAATATGTAAATATTAAAAAAAGTGACTGTCCAAATATGTGTTTCAGAATACACAAATTTTCAAAATACATGAAGCAGTAATACAGCTGAAAGGGAAATAGAGAAATCAGCAATTAAAATTAGAGATTAACACTCCTCTTTCAGGAACTAGTGTAACAAATAGAGAGGAAATCAGTAGGGATGTGGAAGACATGAACTACAGTATCAATATGACTGAACTGATATTACGTACATACCTTTTAAGCGCACATAGAACGTTTACCAAGACTGATCATATGCTGGGTGATAAAGCAAGACTGTGTTTTGTAACCACAATGCAATTAAATTAGAAATCAACAACAAAGATCTCTTTAGAAAATCTGTA
This sequence comes from Zalophus californianus, assembly GCF_009762305.2. NCBI lineage: Eukaryota > Metazoa > Chordata > Mammalia > Carnivora > Otariidae > Zalophus > Zalophus californianus. Next base: position 25,377,935 of record NC_045610.1, read on the forward strand.
CAATGTTTGGAAATTAAACTGTGGGTCAAGCATAATCATGAAAAAATAGAACTGATTTTGCACTGAGTGATTAAAAGAACATAGCATGTCAAAAATTTAGGATGTAACTAAAGCAGGGACGAACAGATAGTTATAGCACTAAGTTTTCACATTTGGAGAGGAGAAAGGTCTAAAACCTTTCATCTTAAGAATCTAAAAAAGAGGAGCAAGTTTACCTAAAATAAGTTAAAAGGAGGAAGATAAGAAGTGGGAATCAGTGAAAGAAAATGGACAGACAACAGAGAAAATCAATTAAGCCAAAAGCTAGTTCTTTGAAAACATCAATGTAATTGATAGTACTTTAGTGAGACTGATCAAGAAAAACAGAACATACAGATTACCAATATCAAGAATATATGTAGGGGCATTACTACAGATCTTACAGTCATTACAGGATAATAAACAATACTATGAACAACTTTATCTTTGAGAACTATGGAGAACTTAACTCAGTTAAAAGTTATTGGTAAATGAAGAACAATCAGTAGCATAATGCTGCTAATGGAGCAGTTGATAACTGTAAATAAATATTTTGCAATTATTTTTTATAATTTAATAAACTAAGTTTCTCTCTGAAGGAAGAGCACAAACCAGAAATACAAGGACTCAGGGAAGACAGGGTGAGATAACAGAAGGGGAAGAAATAGAAGGAAAAACCCCCACAAATTTATCACAGGATTGATGGAGAAATTGGAAGGTACAGAAGGGAGAATAGATAGAAAACTGAATAAAAATGGGAGCTTGAGCAAAATGGAAAGAAAATTAGAACATTTGCATAGTTCCCAAATAAGAGAAGCAAAGACAATGAAGGAAATGTCAAATATCAGAATGGTGAGTCCCAAAATATATCATTGTACAGTTCCTATATTTCAGGAACTCAGGCTCACCTCATATTCCCCCACAACAACTGAAGCAAATAATTTAAGACCCTTGAGAAAAACTGTGTAAAGCAGCTCAATTATATTAGAATAAAAAAACTATAGATCTGGTGTCAGTAAAGTTTTTCTTTTTTGCCATATAGAAAATATTTTCAGCTTAGTGGATTATATGGTCACTGTGGCAACTTCCAAACTCAGCCTTAGAAGATAGATAGATAGATAGATAGATAGATAAATAAATAAATAAATAAATAAATAAATGGGTGTAGCTGTGTTCCAGTGAAACTAGCAGTAGGCGTTGGATTTGGGGCATAGTTTGCTGTTATCTACTACACACTGTAAGTTTTGAAAATTTTTTCTAAATAAAATTTTAAGTGCTGTATTTATGAATGGTTTTTATTTATTTTTTTAAAAAAGATTTTAATTTCTTTGTCAGAGAGAGAGAGAATGAGCATGGGGGAGGGGTAGAGGGACAGGGAGAAGCAGGCTTCCCACTGAGCAGGGAGTCCGATGTGGGGCTCGATCCCAGGACCCTGGGATCATGACCTGAGCTGAAGGCAGACGCTTAACCGACTGAACCACCCAGGTGTCCCTTATGAATGGTCTTTAGTGGACAAAGATTGTGTAGGCATAGTGGAAAATAGTATCATAAGTATATAAATTATGTATATAAAAAGTATATAAAATATGTATATGAATATATGAAATAAACTGCAGACTTGTTCCTGTAATATCTTTTCCATAATTTGAATTTCCCTTATATTTATTTTTCATGTATTTCCTTGTATTCTAACTTTATTCTCTATCCTTTCTTAAAAAATAACTGATTATTTAAACATCTTTTTTTTAAGATTTTTATTTATTTATTTGATAGAGACACAGCGAGAGAGGGAACACAAGCGGGGGTGGGGTGGGAGAGGGAGAAGCAGGCTTCCTGCGTAGCAGGGAGCCCTATGTGGGGCTCCGTCCCAGGACCCTGGATCATGACCTGAGCCGAAGGCAGACACTTAACCAACTGAGCCACCCAGGAGCCCCTATTTAAACATCTCCTTGAAGGTAGAGTATTTCTAATTCATTAAGTGCAAATAATAGAAATTTATTTTAATATTCCTTTTTAAAAAAGATTTTATTTACTCGAGAGACAGAGAGTGAACAAGAGAGAGTGCGTGCACATGAGCAGGGGGAGGGGCAGGCAGAGGGAGAAGCCGGCTTCCCCCTGAGCATGATCCCAGGACCCTGTGATCATGACCTGAGCTGAAGGCAGATGCTTAACCAACTGAGCCACCCAGGCGCCCCAATAGAAACTTATTTTAAAAAATACAGTGTATTATGCCTTTGGCCTCCTCCTAATGGTATGTGAGATGAGGATTCCTATTGAAGAACATCTGATTCCAACCCTAATTCTAACATTACCTCCTATTTTTTATGTGGAGTTCCTATTCCTTCCTGCATGATTACCTCTCCATGTAAAAGCATCATTAATATCACTCTCTCAACTTATGGGAGTGTTGGAAGGTTTAATACCCAGTGTTTATTCAGCACTTTACAGAAGAAAAATGTTATTATTAACTAGGCTAATCACAAATTTAGCTTTTAATATGGTTAAGTTTCCATTTCTTTGCTTTTCTTTTTAATTAATAAAAAACGTGACCAGCTGGCTTTTGTTCTTTAGGAGCTGAATAAGAATACAAATAATGTAATACTATCAAAAATTTTCCTCTTATATTTAAAGGATTAGATTTAGTAACACATGTTGAAGGTTGTGCAGCTTTTTCCCATTTAAAAATAAGTGTTTCCATGCTTCTTGCAATTTGTGGTAGATTTAAAATGTCTTTGCTATTTTGTGTTTCACTTTATACATGCACATTCTTGGAAAATGTCACTTTCTCAAATACTTTGTTCCGCTTTTCCTGATTTTGGTTCAATCTGTTAAATATCATGAATAAAAATAATAAAAGTCTTTGTAAAGGAAAATGGTATTAATGTTTAGAATTTTCAAATCACAAAAGCCATATTTCACATTGCTTTAACGTGATGCTCATTGTATTGCATTACAAAAAAACTATTTTGAAAACATTGTCCATGGTAAGAGATGGCTATGATTCTAATAAAATACATGAAAATAAAAAATGTATTGTTATAAAAATTGAAAGTAGATTCTGAGACTCAAAATTTAAGAGGCTCTTAACTATAGGAAACAAACTGAAGGTTGTTGGAGGGGAGGTGGGTGGAGGGATGGGGTAATTGGGTGATGGGCATTAAGGAGGGCACTTGATATAATGAGCACTGGGTGTTAATGCAACTGATGAATCACTAAATTCGACACCTGAAACTAATAATACACTATATGTTAACTAAATTGAATTTAAATAGATTTAAAACTAAAAATAAATATTTTTGATAGAGGTTTATAAATTTGAGCTTAGGAGCTTAATACTGTATTATTTGTGATTATTATTTTCCATCAGGCATGATAGATACTTTTGCATCTGTCTAATATACCATTTTTAGTCAGTCTTTAAGTTTTAAAGATAAAGTCGTGACATCATCATTTGTTCCTGCATTATTAAAAAAATGCTAAAGTAGTCAGTATCCTACTAAATCTTCACAAAACCCTGAGATACCTAGGTCATTCCTCATTTTCTAGATGCTAATAACCTGGTTTTTGACAGGGGAAGGTATTACTGATTCTTCCATGGCAAGATATATTTCAAGAGGAGGACTTAACTGTACAGACCTAAAAATCTTATTTAATTTCTGCTCTTTGGCCAATTCATGCTCCTTTCAGTGGTTCATTTGGCTAGGCTTCACTGTATTGTTGGCTTTTTCCCTACGTAGTAATTTTTGAATCTGAAACAGACTGTCAGAATGTTTTCCCATGTTTATAATGTGTGTAGTATTATTTGTATATAAAACAATTCTGAGGTGTAATGGGTTGAGAGTTCTGATGATCATTCAACCAAAGGATATGGTTATATACACTTGGCCAAATCTACTAACTGTACAACCTCAGTTTGAGAACAATTTAATGCTATAACCTCGGAAAATTAAAATAACTTTTTGATTAAAAGTGCTTAATGCTCAGTAGTTTTCCAGTTTTATTATTTGAGAAACTGTCTCTGTTGTCTTAATGAAAGTAAGTAGGATACCAACAATGATAGTGTGTTAACAGAAGAACCTGAGAAATGGAAGTCCACTCATATTTGTTTCAGAATAGTTTATATTGGTAAAATTAAAAAAATTAAATATGTATTGGTTTAGCATAATTATTCATATTCTTTTAAAATATATTTATTTGTTTTTATTATGTTAGTCACCATACATTACATCATTAGTTTTTGATGTAGTGTTCCATGATTGATTGTTTGAGTATAACACCCAGTGCTCTGTGTAATATGTGCCCTCCTTAATACCCATCACCAGGCTAACCCATCCATATTCTACTTTAAGAAATTAATAAACTAGTAAACAGTAAATCATAACTCTGGTTACATTGCTGAAATTTACTCTTCAAATACAGTAAGTGAAAAGACAACCTCATGTTATTTTGAAGTAGTACAATGAATGGCAGAAGAATTTAAACTTTTATATTTCCACTAAAAATCCTCCTTTTTTTAAGTTTTTATTTAAATTCCAGTTAGAAAAAAAATCTTACTGCTCTTTCACTGGGCTTGTACTATATCTAAAGATCATTGTGTGCAAAAGAGGGAGAAGGTCTGTATTGGTTATCTATTGCTGTGTAAGAAATTATGACAGACTTAATGTCTTAAGACAATAGACATTTATTATTGCATAGTTTCTATGGGTTGGCAGTCCAGGCACAATTTTTTTTATTATTATGTTCAGTTAGCCACTGTATAGTACATCATTAGTTTTTGATATAGTGTTCAATGATTCATTGGTTGTGTATAACTCCCAGTGTTCATTACATCACGTGCCCTCCTTAATACCCATCACTCTGTGACCCCATCCTCCCATCCCCCTCCCCTCTGAAACCCTCAGTTTGTTTCTCGGGGTCCATAGTCTCTCATGGTTCATCTCCCTCTCTGATTTCTACCCCCTGCAGTTTTCCCTCCCTTCCCCCATGGACCTCTGGCCTCTGGCGAGACTTATCCAAAAGAAAAGAGAAAGGACCCAAATTAATAAAATCATGAATGAAAGGGGAGAGATCACAACTAACACTAAGGAAATAGAAACAATTATTAGAAATTATTACCAGCAACTATATACTAACAAATTAGGCAACCTGGAAGAAATGGATGCCTTCCAGGCAAAATTAAATGGGCCCTTAGTTTAGGGTCTTAAAAGGCTGCTGTGAAGGTATCAGCAGAATTGGGTTTTTATCTGCAGCCTTGACTGGGAAAGAACCCACTCCAGAATTGACTCAGGTTCATTTCTTTGTGGATTCAGGATTGAAGGCTCTGATGTATGGCTGGCCATGCGGTGGAGGCCATCTGCAATTCCTGGGCATGGGGCTTTCTCCCACATGGCGTCTTAATTACTTAATCAGGCCACCAAGGAAAGACTATAGTGATGACCTTTGAGAGGATGGGACTAGTAATGGTTGGGAGCATGAGGAACATTTCTGAGATACTGGAAATGCTATGTAGAGTTACATATGTTATCTACCTTCTGAAAATTCACCAAGATGTTCATCTTAAAATTCACCATACTGTACACTCTTTTATGTATGTTTGCCTCAGTTATCTTTATTTAAAAATAATTGTAAAACATAAAACAACTTCCAGTGACTGCTAGATTTTTCAATGTATTTTTATTTTTTAACATTTTTCCTATTTTTCTCATATTCCTCAACTTTTCTACTTTGGAATTAATTCTTTGATCAATATCACTTATTCATAGAAGCAAGTGGTAAATCCTACCACGGTTTAACCACAGATCATTAGATAATAACCTTTTAAAATAGGAGATCTTTCTTGAATTCTTTTGTAAATTCCAGGTAGTTAACATACAGTGTAATATTAGTTTCAGGTATACGATTTAGTGATTCAGCACTTAAATACAACACCCAGTGCTCATCACAAGTGCATTTCTTAATCCCCATCACCTATTTAACCCATCCCCCTCACCCACCTCCCTTTTTGATTGCAATGGAATTTCAGTTTGTTGGTAGTGGACAACCATACATTATTTCGTAAATTTATTAGGAATCTTGTAATCATTCATAATGTAAGAATGCTACTTCATAACATACGTAGTGGTATTGGCCCCTGTTACTTTGGTGCTAACTTCTGGGGCCAAGATGCCCCCTGTCTATATGATTATAGAAAATAGAAAGTGTGCTAAAGCAATTTTTTCAACTTTCTATTTAGGAACCTGACCATAGCTAGTTCTAAGCCCTTTTCCCCTCTACTTCCCAATATTCCACATACTCTGTGGAATAGAGCTTCTCTGTGACTTCTCATGGTGGGACATAGTTCCTTCCTCCACTTTTCTGTTTTGTTTGTTTTTTTTTTTTTTTATTGATATATAGTGTCCTCTCCCTCTCCCTCTTTCCTATTCCTACTCGTGTCCAGTTTCTAGGCTCTTTTCTTTTATATCCTTGCATTCCGCCATCGTATTGAAAGTAAATTCCTCTGTATCTACAGCCTGGTTTTCTTTCAGAAGACAAAATTTCCTAATAATACTCCCTTAATTTGATTTTTGTACTCTCTTAGTTTTATTAATTTTTATGTGCTTTCTTGGATTGCTTTGTTTTATGTAGTATTTGTTTTTTTTTAATTGGCTTGAGACATATAATTCCTCTTTCCCTAGTGTCTGCATCATTGTTCAATGAAGTTAAGAGGAGATCCCATTTCCATACTCCAGACGAGATGTGCTCTCTTGCTCTTCTCTCTCTATGCTCTTAGTCACACCGCTGTTATATACCTTGTGACCATCATGACAGATTGTGCCCTTTGTATAGGTTCATATTAGTCATCAGAAGAAACCAGTACTCCCAGGTCATTTCTAATTCTTCCTCTCTAATCCTCGTAAGACTTTCTGGGCAGTGATGCATATCCTTTCCTCCCCTGCACTTATTCTTTTTTTTTTTTTTAAATTTTTTTATTGTTATGTTAATCACCATATATTACATAATTTGTTTTGGTGTAGTGTTCCATGATTCATTGTTTGTTCATAACACCCAGTGCTCCATGCAGAATGTGCCCTCCTCAATACCCATCACCAGGCTAACCCATCCCCCCACCCTCCTCCCCTCCAGAAACCTCAGTTTGTTTTTCAGAGTCCATCATCTCTCCTGGTTCGTCTCCCCCTCTGACTTACTCCCCTTCATTCTTCCTCTCCTGCTCTCTTCTTCTTTTTCTTTTTTCTTAAAATATGTTGCGTTATTTGTTTCAGAAGTACAGATCTGTGATTCAACAGTCTTACACAATTCACAGCGCTCACCGTAGCACATATCTTCCCCAATGTCCATCACCCAGCCACCCCATCCCTCCCATCCCTGACCACTCCAGCAACCCTCAGTTTGTTCCTGAGATTAAGAATTCCTCATATCAGTGAGTTCGTATGATACATGTCTTTCTCTGATTGACTTATTTCACTCAGCATAACACCCTCCAGTTCCATCCACGTCGTTGCAAATGGCAAGATCTCATTCCTTTTGATGGCTGCATAATATTCCATTGTGTATATATACCACATCTTCTTTAGCCATTCATCTGTCGATGGACATCTTGGCTCTTTCCACAGTTTGGCTATTGTGGACATTGCTGCTATAAACATTCGGGTGCACGTACCCCTTCGGGTCCCTACATTTGTATCTTTGTGGTAAATACCCAGTAGTGCAATTGCTGGATCGAATGGTAGCTCTAATTTCAACTGTTTGAGGAACTTCCATACTGTTTTCCAGAGGGGTTGCACCAGCTTGCATTTCCACCAACAGTGTAGGAGGGTTCCCCTTTCTCCACATCCCCGCCAACATCTGTCGTTCCCTGACTTGTTAATTTTAGCCATTCTGACGGGTGTGAGGTGGTATCTCATTGAGGTTTTGATTTGGATTTCCCTGATGCCGAGCGATGTTGAGCACTTTTTATGTGCCTGTTGGCCATTTGGATGTCTCCTTTGGAAAAATGTCTGTTCATGTCTTCTGCCCATTTCTTGATTGGATTATTTGTTCTTTGGGTGTTGAGTTTGATAAGTTCTTTATAGATTTTGGATACTAGCCCTTTATCTGATATGTCGTTTGCAAATATTTTCTCCCATTCTGTCGGTTGTCTTTTGGTTTTGTGGACTGTTTCTTTTGCTGTGCAAAAGCTTTTTATCTTGATGAAATCCCAATAGTTCATTTTTGCCCTTGCTTCCCTTGCCTTTGGTGATGTTTCTAGGAAGAAGTTGCTGCGGCTGAGGTCGAAGAGGTTGCTATCTGTGTTCTCCTTTAGGATTTTGATGGACTCCTGTCTCACGTTTAGGTCTTTCAACCATTTGGAGTCTATTTTTGTGTGTGGTGTAAGGAAATGGTCCAGTTTCATTCTTCTGCATGTGGCTGTCCAATTTTCCCAACACCATTTGTTGAAGAGACTGTCTTTTTTCCACTGGACATTCTTTCCTGCTTTGTCGAAGATAAGTTGACCACAGAGTTGAGGGTCCATTTCTGGGCTCTCGATTCTGTTCCATTGATCTATGTGTCTGTTTTTGTGCCAGTACCATACTGTCTCGATGATGACAGCTTTGTAATAAAGCTGGAAGTCCGGAATTGTGATGCCGCCAGCTTTGCTTTTCTTTTTCAATATTCCTCTGGCTATTCGGGGTCTCTTCTGGTTCCATACAAATTTTAGGATTATTTGTTCCATTTCTTTGAAAAAAGTGGATGGTATTTTGATGGGGATTGCGTTGAATGTGTAGATTGCTCTAGGTAGTATTGACATCTTCACAATGTTGGTTCTTCCAATCCATGAGCATGGAACGTTTTTCCATTTCTTTGTGTCTTCTTCAATTTCTTTCCTGAGTATTTTATAGTTTTCTGAGTACAGATCCTTTGCCTCTTTGGTTAAATTTATTCCTAGGTATCTTATGGTTTTGGGTGCAATTGTGAATGGGATCGACTCCTTGATTTGTCTCTCTTCTGTCTTGTTGTTGGTGTATAGGAATGCCACTGATTTCTGTGCATTGATTTTATAGCCTGCTACTTGACTGAATTCCTGTATGAGTTCTAGCAGTTTTGGGGTGGAGTCTTTTGGGTTTTCCACATAAAGTATCATATCATCTGCAAAGAGTGAGAGTTTGACTTCCTCTTTGCCGATTTGGATGCCTTTGATTTCTTTTTGTTGTCTGATTGCTGTGGCTAGGACTTCTAATACTATGTTGAATAGCAGTGGTGAGAGTGGACATCCCTGCCGTGTTCCTGACCTTAGGGGAAAAGCTCTCAGCTTTTCCCCATTGGAGGGGGGCTTTTCCCCATTGAGAATGATATTCGCTGTAGGTTTTTCGTAGATGGCTTTTATGATATTGAGGTATGTACCCTCTATCCCTATACTCTGAAGAGTTTTGATCAAGAAAGGATGCTGTACTTTGTCAAATGCTTTTTCTGCATCTATTGAGAGGATCATATGATTCTTGTTCTTTCTTTTGTTAATGTATTGTATCACGTTGATTGATTTGCGGATGTTGAACCAGCCTTGCAGCCCAGGGATAAATCCCACTTGGTCGTGGTGAATAATCCTTTTAATGTACTGTTGGATCCTATTGCACTTATTCTTTTAACCTTTCTTTATTTATACTATTCATCAATACTTATCATTTGGTTTATTTCACTTATTTATGTGTTTATGTTTGTCTTCATCTACTAGAATATGCTCAGTGAGGGAAAGAACTTTGGTCTGTTTTGTTCAGATTGCCTAGCACAGAGATAACTAATTAAATTTATCTAATGAATTCATTAATAAAAATAAAAGGCAATGATTCTCTTCCATCATTTTGAGAGTAAAACCTAATTTTGATACTTTGTTTTTTGTTCATTGTTTACTTCCATATTGCTCTATAAATTTATTTGTCTTTGTTTAACCATTTTAAATGTGTGATATATGAGGTGTTAGGATATTTGCCATCACCTGTAATCCTCTGTTCTTTGAATATAGTTAGTTTTTTTCTTTTCCTTTTTAAGGTGCTGTGGTATATCTCTATATGGATACAGTTTTATAATTATACCTATCCATAAGTTTCTTGTCCTTATGTTAGATACCTTCTCTGGTCATATAAGGGGAGGGCCTTTGTAGTAAAGAGCATGAAGACTCCTGACTACTCATAAAATGGTTAGTAGGACATTTCTTATTAAGTTGATTATGGCTGGCAGATCATTTAATTGACCTGATTGGTAAAAGTATCATGAGATTTCAAAGAAAGAAGCAAGTACTTCAAGCTTGGAGGATGCCATTGTAATCAGTCTGAAGAATTTTTGAGATATAGGTGTGTAGAGATAGTAATGAAAGAGAGCCAGGTAGTTAGAGACCATGAGGAAAAAAGGCACTAATGGTACATGGGCTAGAGTACAAGTTGAAAGAAGAGAGTGTCAACTAAATATTAAAAAAAAATTGAGTCTGTATCGTGGAGGGCGTTATTTGCTTAGATGAAAGGTTGAGCTTTATGACAAAAGGGTGTCTTTGATAGTTTCTGAAACAGGAATAAATAATTAGAGGTGTTGTTTAGGAGGATTACTATGGCAAAGTAGATAGATTTTTAAGTTGGTAACCTTTGAGTGTGATACAGTGAAATAGATCACAAATCCCCATGCCTATAGTCCCTAATTGTGGGCACTGCTCATTACACTCTATTGCTGAACATCTTGTTTTTCCTTCATCCACTCTGATTACTCCTTCAAAAATATTTATTGATGGGATACTGTGTTCTAGGCACATGACGAGGGCATGAGAAATGAATGATATGTTGTCATTAGTGGCTTGAACAAGATCACACTATATTGGAGACTTGAAAGTAAATAATTTTAATAAGCATAAAATATTGTAATATTTTTGAAATGTCCTTGTTTCCCAAGGTTCCGTCCTCTGTTCCATTCTCTGGGTTAAGTTTTCCCTTTCTGTTTATTTATCAGCTTTTTCTGTCAATATGGTTGAATAGATATACACAGATGCCCCCACCGACTGTCTTGTTCAATAACATTACTATGTTTCTCAGATTGGATAATGACATGTATCTTTCATTATAATGTCAAGCAGAGTATTTTCACTGCCCTAAAAATCCTCTATGCTCTACCTATTCATCCCTTCTTCTCCTAACTTCTGGCAAGCACTGATCTTTTTACTGTCTCCATAAATTTGCCTTTTCCAGAATGTCATATAATTGGAACTTCATTCCATTTTAAGGCCAAATAATATCATATATGTATACCACAATTTGTTTATGCTTTCATCAGTTAAGGGATGTATGGGTTATTTCTACTTTGTGGTTGTTATGAATAATGCTGATATGAATGTTCATGTATGTGTTTTTCTGTGGACATATGCTTTCATTTCTCATGGATATACACCTAGGAATGGAATTACTGGGTCATATGGTAGTTCTGTGTGTAGGTTTTTAAAGAGCCATCAAACTGTTTTCCACAGAGGCTGCACCATTTGACATTCCCACCAGCAATGGACCAGGGTTCCACTCTACATCCTTGCCAACGCTTGTTCTTTTTCAGTTGTTTTATTATGACTAACCTAGTGGGTGAGAAGTGGTATCTCATTGTGGTTTTGATTTACATTTCCCTAATAACTAATGATGTTAAGCATCTTTTCATATGTTTGCTGGCCATATCTCTGTCTTCTTTGGAGAAATGTCTTATTGTATCTTTTGCCCTTTTGTAAATATGGGTTGTTTGTCTTCTTCTTATTGAATAGTAAGAGTTCAATATATTCTGGATACTAGACTCTTATCTGATCTCTGATTTGCAAATATTATCTCATATTTTTTAGGTTGTCTTTTCACTTTCTTTTTTTAAATTTAAATTCAAGTTAGTTAATATATAGTGTATTATTAGTTTCAGGATAGAGTTTAGTGATTCATCAGTTGCATATAGCACCCAGTGTTCATTACAATATGTGCCCTCCTTAATGCCCATCACCCAATTATCCCAACCCCCCCATTCACCTCACTTCCAGCGACCCTCAGTTTTTTCACTAGAGTTAAGAGTCCTTCGGTTTACCTCTCTTTCTGTTTTTATCTTATTTTATTTTTCCTGTCCTGCCCCTGTGTTTTCTGTTTTCTTTCTTAAATTCCACAGATGAGTGAAATCATATGGTATTTGTCTTTCTCTGACTGACTTACTTCGCTTAGCATAATACACTCAAGTTCTACCTGTGTCGTTGCAAATGGAGGATTTCATTCTTTTTGATGTCTGAGTAATATTCCATTGCGTGTGTACACACACACACACACACACACACACACACACACACACACACAGACACCCCAAATCTTCTTTATCCATTCATCCATCGATGGACATCTGGGCCCTTTCTATATTTTGGCAATTGTGGATATTGCTGCTGTAAACACTGGGGTGCACGTGCCCCTTCAAATCACTATTTTTGTGTCCTTTGGATAAATACCTAGTAGTGCAGTTGCTCGGTTATAGGGTAGTTCTATTTTTGACTTTCTGAGGAATCTCCATACTGTTTTCCAGAGTGGCTGTACCAGTTTGCATTCCCACCAACAGTGTAAGAGGGTTGCCCTTTCTCCGCATCCTCGCCAACATTTGTTGTTTCCTGAATTGTTAATTTTAGGCATTCTGACTGGTGTGAGGTGGTATCTTATTGTGGTTTTGATTTGTATTTCCCTGATGCCGAGTGATGTTGAGCATTTTTTCATGTGTCTGTTAGCCATTTGTATGTCTTCTCTTTGGGGAAATGTCTCTTCATGTCTTCTGCCCATTTCTTGACTGGATTTTTTGCTTTTTTGGGTGTTGAGTTTAATAACTTCTTTATAGATTTTAGATACTAGCCCTTTATCTGATATGTCATTTACAAATATCTTCTCCCAGTTTTTTCACTTTCTTGATAATGTCCTTTGTTTTGTTTTTTTAAAAAGATTTTATTTATTAGAGAGAGAAAGAGAGAGAGAATGAGCAGGGGAGGGGCAGTGGGAGAGGGAGAAGCAGACACCCCTCCCTGCTGAGCAGGAAGCCTGATGTGGGGCTTGATCCCAGGATCCTGAGATCATGACCTGAGCCGAAGACAGATGCTTAACCAACTGAACCACCCAAGTGCCCCTGGTAATGTCCTTTGATGCACAAAAGTTTTCAATATTGATGTAAACCAATTTATGTATTTTTTGTTGCTTGTGCTTTTGGTATCATATCTAAGAATATTGCCAAATCTAAGGTCATGAAGATTTATCTCTATATTTCCTTCTAAGAGTTTTATAGTTTTAGATCTTATATTTAGGTCTTTAATCCATTTTGAGTTAATTTTTATTTATGATATAAGATAGGAGTCCAACTTCATTCTTTTGCATGTAGACTTTCAGTTTACCCAGAACCATTTCTTGAAGATACTCTTTTTTTCCCCCCATCGAATAGATTTGGCCCCTTTTTTGAAAACTAATTGATCATAGATTATTTCTGGAATCTGAATTCTGTTCCATTGTTTTATATATCTGATGTTATGTCCATATCACAGTGTTTTGATTAAAATCTCTTTGTTGTAAGTTTTGCGATTGGGAATGTGAGTCTGCCAGGTTTGTTCTTTTTCAGTACTGTGTGGCTATTTGGGGCCTCTTGCAATTCCATTTGCTTTTAGGTTTGCTTTCCATTTCTGCAAAAAAAGGCAGAAATTGGAATTTTGATAGAGATTGCATTGCTCTTGTTAATGGAACTGCTTTCTTAATTTCTCTTTTGGATTGATAATTGCTGTTTTATATGTGTTGATCTTGGACCCTGCAACTTTCCGGAATTTATCAGTTCTAGTATTATTTTGTGGATTTTTCAGATTTTTTATATATTCGATCATGTTGTCTGTGAATAGTGTGAGTTTGTAAAACTTCTTTTCCAACTTAGGAGCTTTTTATTTTTTTTTTCTTGCTTAATTGCTTTTGCTAGATTTTTCAGTACAGTGTTGAATAGCAGTGTTAAAAGTGGGCATCCTTTTCTTTTCCTGATCTTAGGGGGAAAGCATTCAGTCTTTTACCATTGAGAATACTATTAGCTGTGGGTGTTTCATAAATGCCCTTTATCATATTTGGAAATTTTCTTTTATTCCTAATTTCTTATATGTTTTTATCATGAAAGGATGTTGAATTTTGGGAAATGCTTTTTCTCTATCAGTTGAGACAAACATGTGTCTCCCCCTCCCCTCCCCACATTCCATTAATGTGGTGTTGATTGTTAAGGAGTTTATTATTTAATTCCACATATTTGTGGCCCAGCGATTATTTAAGAGGTTATTGTTTAATTCAACATATTTGTGAATTTCCAGTTTTCCTTCTGGTTTTGATTAGCAATTTCATTCCATTTTGGTTAGAAAGCTTGTTTTCATTGTTTTTAAATTTATTGAGACTCGTTATGTGGCTACCATATGGTGTATCCTGTAGAATGTTCCATGTGCACAGAATGTGTATTCTGTTGTTGGGTGGAATCTTCTATAAGTTGATTACATTTAGTTGATTTATAATGTTGCTCATAAGCTGTGTTAATTTTTCTTCATCCTTTTTAAATTTTCCTCTGATGTGTAATTTCAGTTGTCTTATTTTCAAGTTTGCACATTCTATCTTCTGCCTATTCTGATATTCAGATTTCTGAAACCATTAGGTGTTTTCTATTTTAATTATAGGTGTTTTCCATTTTAATTATTGTACTTTTCAGTTCCATTATTTCTATGTGGTTTCTGTTTCATAATTCCTAGATTTTTTTTTAAAGATTTTATTTATTTATTTGATAGAGAGAGACACAGCAAGAGAGGGAACCCAAGCAGGGAGAGTGGAGGAGGTAGGAGGAGGCTTCCTGTGGAGCAGGGAGCCTGTTGCAGGGCTCGATCCCAGGACCCTGGGATCATGACCTGAGCCGAAGGCAGATGCTTAATGACTGAGCCACCCAGGTGCCCCTAATTCCCAGATCTTTATTGATATTCTCAATCTGTTAGTTTATCCTCCTCTCTGTATTTTCTTTTAGCTCTTTGAGCATGATATTTAAGTCAATTGATATAAATTCTTTGTATACTAAGTACAATATCTGGATTTTCTCAGTGTTTCTCTCCATTTATTTCTGTCAATACACCATACTTTCCTGGTTCTGTGTGTGCCTTGCAATTTTTTGTTGAGCAGTGGGCATTTGAATGTTGTAATCTGCAACTCTGAAGATCAGGTTGTCCTCCTCCTCAGATTATGCTGTTTTTGCCTGCATCCGCCCATTGTTTAGTGGCTTTTCCAAACTCTTTTTGTAAAGACTATATTTATTGTCTTATGTGATTACTGAAATCTCTATTATCTTGGCAGTCAGGCAGTGACCTGACAGATTTTCTTAAGTGGCAGACACCAACAAGAAAAAAATAAAAACTTTAACATTTGCAAATTGGTACTGAGCTGGGATAGTCCATGAGTGCATAGTGATGGCATCTGTAACACTGCCTTAGGCTTCATCTCCAGCTTGTTGCAGACTCAAAGGCCCAGCCAAAGATGCAAGTCATGTCTTTGCAGTTATTTTTTGAGCAAACATCCAGCTCTGGGCATGTGTATTATATTCTTGATAACCCAGTATATGATTCAGTGTACACACCCACACCCACACACATGATTTGTCTTTTTCATTTTCTTTTTTTTTTTTGTTATTTTTTAATTTAAATTTTGTTAGTTAACATACAGTGCAATACTGTTTTCTGGGGTTTTCTTTCTTTTTAAAAAATTTTATTTTAATTCCAGTATAGTTAACATACAGTGTCATATTAGTTTCAGGTATAAAATACAGTGATTCAACATGATTTTCATTTAAAGGAATTGGCTTACATGATTGTGGGGGCTTACCGTGAAATAGTGTAGGCTGGTAGGCTGGAAACATCAGGCGGGGATTGATGCTATAGTCTTAAGGCAGAATTTCTTCAATAATATGTATTTCCATTAATTGAATCTCTGTTTAGTTCTTTTTATCTGCTCTTTTCCATTTCATCCCTTTTATTCATTTCCTCTTCATTGTGGAAGTGTTTCTGAGGTTTATCCTATACTTCACAGATTCAATTTTCTGAACAAAAGTTGGATATCACTAAAATATTTCTGCTCTTCAAAAACACTGTCAATAGAATGAGAATATGAAACACAGACTGGGAGAAAACACTTGGAAGATACATATCTGGCAAAGGACAGTTATCCAAAATATATAGAGACCTCTTAAAACCCAACAATAAGAAAATGAAAAACCTGATTAAAAATTGGGCAAAAGATGTCAAATGAGCATATGAAAATATGCTCCATATCTTATATCATCAGGGAAATTCAAATTAAAACAACAATCAGATACCACTACACACCTATTAGAATGGCCAAAATCCAGGAAACTGACACCATCAAATGCTGGTAAGGTTGTGGAGCAACAGGAACTCTCATTCATTTCTGGTAGGAATGCAAAATAGTAAAACCACTTTGATAGACATTTTGGCAATTTCATACAAAGGTAAAATCTTGCCATCTGAGTCATGAAATTACCTTGCTTGGTATTTACCCAAAGGAGTTGAAAATTTATATTTGCACAAAAAAGTGCACTCAGGTGTTTATGTTAGCTTTATTTATAATTGCTAGAACATGGAACAATCAGGATATCCTTCAGTAGATGAATAGATAAAGAAACTTTGGTACATCCAGGTAATGGAATGTTAATCAGGACTAAAATGAGCTATCAAGCGTAAAAAGAAATGGAGGAAAATTAAATGCATGTTGCTAAGTGAAAGAAGTCAATCTGAAAAGATTACATCCTCTATGATTTCAACTCTACTCTGGTAAAGGCAAAACTGGAGGTAGTAAAAAGATCAGTGTTTGCCAGGGTGGTTGAAGGAAGGATGAATAGGCAAAGCATACAGGAATTTTAGGGTAATGAATTTATTCTTTATGATGCTATAATGTTGGATATGTGTCATTATAAATTTGTCCAAATCGATAGAATGTACAACACCAAGAGTGAACCCTTATGTAAGCTGTGGACTTTGGGTGATTATATATCATTGTAAGTTCATCAATTATAGCAAACATTCCATTCTGATGGGGGATGTTGATAAAGGGTAGTCTATGCATGAATGGTGGGAGGAGTATATGGAAAATCTATGTATCGTCTCAATTTTGCTGTGAAGCAAAAACTCTAAAAATAAAAAAATTTATTAAATATATTTATATTAACAATATTTTTTAATGTGATGAAAAGTATGACAGAGAAAGTAAGAAGTACTGAAGTAGGCAAGGTATTTAGATGGAAATGTTTAGTGTTTTCTTGTTGTTTATCTGCTATATTTATAATATTTTCAATATTTTTTCTTTTAAGAAATCTCTTTTGTTTTATAGTTCCTTACTGCTTAATTTAACCATTGCATTTTCAATAATGGAAACTTTTTAAAAAATTTGCCCTTCAAATAGTTCTCATCAACACTCTTCACTGAAATGAATGAACTGTGTAAATACTGTACCATTGGCTGTGGGAAGAGTTTTTCCTCCCTAAGAAAAGCTTAGTAATTTCCCTTATGGGTATAGGTCATGGGTACAATAGGTAACAGATTATACTGATACAAAATTTTTCAGCTAATATTCTTGGTTACTCACCATAAAACAAGCTACTTAGGTAAAGAAAAGGTCAGTTAAGGACCGTTTGTGTTTATTTCTATTTTATATTTATGATCAAAAGTACAACAGAACTTTATACTATGTATGTTGATATCTATGTATTGGAAAGACAGAGGTGCTGGGGCCATAAGTTAGACTTCCTAAACCAACCATTTAATAATACAAATTGCATCATTCCTCCTTTCTCTCCAACCTCTGGTGTTTGCTTGCAATATATTTAGTTATATTTTAAATTTGGCTCTCAACATTTTTACATGGAACTTTTTTTCTTAAGGAGTTAATCAGGTTTATTGTAAAGTTAAGTGATAGCTTTATGTTTAAATGTCAGACACAAACCTGTAAAAATGTTAACCCATTTGAGTTCTGGAGATCTAATGAAGACTCATTCTCTATACAACTTTCTTGTGGCACTATCTGGTGCATATTAGAGTGCAAAGTAAAAGCTTATTTCATGTCTGTATATTTTAGTTTTAGTTTAACACGTATCCTTTCTGTTATGGGGCATGCATACTGCTGATGTTATGGAAAGCTTTCTCATCAGCCTATCCATGAGGAAAATTAAGATTGTCTTGCTGTGTCCCAGGGAAATAGTCAAGGCTTTTAAAAAGAGAGAAAAACAAAAGGATATGTCAAGCGTGTACATAACTGTGCTATTGGCAAATAGCATGACTCCTTTATGAATGTGTGACTTTCTGAAAACTCTTGTTTTAAAAGAATTATCTTTTTCTGTTAGGCATTGAATAAATTTTTTTTCCGTATATAAATAGATTTTTCAATTCTACCAAGCCTCGTTCGGTCAACTCTACACTGAGCCTTCAGAGCATTTGTTTTGTCCACTTCTATTGAAGGTTTTGTGCAGGAAGAATCTCAGTTGTGACATTGTATGGATGCCAGTGAAATGATCAGAATTCAAGTTTCTAGTGCACTGTTGGTATAATGAGCTGTTAATTGAAGGTGACACACTGTTTTTTTCTTCCCAGTTGGTCTGGCAAAATGTTAGATTTCATTCATTATTAACTCATTGCTTCTCAGCGGAGGACTGGATTAATTACTTGGGAACATTAAGAAAAGAATTTTTGCCTTGTGTCAGTTTTAGAGATTGAAGTTCAGGTTTTAATTAGGTTCTCCCCCACCTCCAGTTTGGCCAGTTGTATACAGTTGTGTAAGGACCCTCCATAATCAAGACACAGCAATGTTTCCATCATCCACTACATTTTTTCACGGCACTTCCCTCTTTCCCTGCCCTGTGGCAACCACTGATCTGCTTCCTATAATTATAGTTTTCCCTTTTTACCTTTTCATGGAAAGGGACTCATGCAGTGCATAGACTTCTGTATCTGGCCTTTTTCCACTTCATAATGGTTCTGAGATTCATTTATGTTATATGGATAACTCGTTCTTTAAAATTGCTGAGTAATATTCCATTGCTTCAGTATATCACAGTGCATTTGTCCATTCATCTATTGATCTACATTAAGTGTTGTCTTATTATGAATAACAAATTACCTAGATGTGACATATGGTAAGGGTACTTTTAATGTATAAAAGCTGCTAAACTATTTTTCAAGATGACTGTACCATTTTGCATTCCCAACAGCAATGTATGACATTTTAATTACTTTGCATTCTTGTATTACCAGTCTTTTAAATTTTAGCCACTCTAGTGAGTGTAGTGATATCCCTTAGTGGTTTCGTGGTTTTAACTTGCATTTCACTTCATCTTTTCAAGTGCTTAGTTGCTATCTGTATGTCTTGGTATAGTGTCTTGTAACATATTATGGCCATTAAAACATGCGTTGTATGTCTCATTATTATTGAATGATAAGAGTTCTTTTTATGTTCTGGATACAAACCCTTTGTCAGATACATCTTTTGAAAATATTTTCTCACAATATGGGACTTGCTTGTTCATTTTTTGATATATTACAAAATAAAAGTTGATTTTGATAATTTTGGGTTGTCAGTTATGTCTGTGTTCAGGCTTTCTGTTTCTTGTTTAAGCAATAAATTTTACCTAAATTTTGTTCTAGACCTATTTGGTCCTTATGTTTGGTTCTTATGTTCTTGGACTGTGATCTATTTTGAGTTAATTTTTGTATATAAGTTAGGGGAAATTTTAAATCCTTCCATGAAAATATCTAATTTTTAAAAACAACATTTGTTCAAACATTGTTCTTTCATCAGTTAATTATGTGGTACCTTTGATCAGAATCATTTGGCCATATGTGTGAGTTTATTTATGGACTCTCTATTCTGTTCCCTTGACCTGTATGTCTGTGCTCAGACCAGTATCATAATACCTTTTTTCCCTTAAATTGAGATATAATTGCCCTATGACATTATATTAGTTTCAGGTATATGATATAATGATTTGATATTTCTATATATTGCAAAATGATCACCACAGTAAGTCTAGTTAACATTTGTCACCACATAGTTACCATTTTTTTCTTTTGGTGAGAACTTTTAAGATCTACTCTCTTAGCAACTTTTAAATATATAATACAGGATTGTTAACTCTAGTCACCATGCTGTACATTACATCTGCAGGCCTTGTTAATATTATAATTGGATGTTTGTTCCTTTTGACCATCTTTTCCCATTTTGCATACCCTTATACCTCTGGCAACTCCCAGTCTGTTCTCTGTATTGAAGAGTTCAGGTTTTCTGTTTTTTAAAATTCTGCATGTATGAGTGAAATAAGTCAATCAGAGAAAGACATGTATCATATGACCTCACTGATGTGAGGAATTCTTAATCTCAGGAAACAAACTGAGGGTTGCTGGAGTGGTGGGGGGTGGGAGGGGTGGGGTGGCTGGGTGATAGACATTGGGGAGGGTATGTGCTATGGTGAGCTCTGTGAATTGTGCAAGACTGTTGAATCACAGATCTGTACTTCTGAAACAAATAATGCAATATATGTTAAGAAAAAAAAGAAGAAGAAGATAGCAGGAGGGGAAGAATGAAGGGGAATAAATCGGAGGGGGAGACGAACCATGAGAGATGATGGACTCTGAAAAACAAACTGAGGGTTCTAGAGGGGAGGCGGGTGGAGGGATGGGTTAGCCTGGTGATGGGTATTAAAGAGGGCACATTCTGTGTGCAGCACTGGGTGTTATGCACAAACAATGAATCATGGAACACTACATCCAAAACTAATGATGTAATGTATGGTGATTAACATAACAATAAAAAATTAAAAAAATAAAATTCTGCATGTAAGTGAGTTCATACAGTATTTGTCTGACTTATTTCATTCAGCATAATGCCCTCAAGGTCTATCCATGTCACAAATGGCAAGATCTCCTTTTTTTAAATATAAAATGCCTGAATAATATTCCATTGCATATCTGTATCTCTATCTAACACATTTTCTCTATCCATGTATCCATTGATGGACACAGGTTGCTTCCATGTCTTAGCTGTTGTAAGTAGTGCTGCAATGAACATGGCCGTGCATAGTGCATCTTTTTGAGTGTTTTGTGTTTTTTTTTTTTTTTTTATAAATACCCAGAGGTGGAATTGCTGGATGATAGTGCTATTTTTATTTATTTTTTTAAGTTTTTATTTGGCAGGGTCTCTAAACATTTTTGTTTAAATGATGGATAGGATTTACAAATGAAGCCATTTTTGAGGATTTCACTGTGAGAAGTTTTAAATTATGAGTTCAATTTCTTTTATAGATACTGGGATATTCAGATTGTTTCTTTATAGATTGGTTTAGATTGGTTTCAGAAAACGAGGGTTTTAGTCCCATAGATTTTTTTTCTTTTGCTTATACCACTTTCATTCCATTTCATATTGTATTATTAGTTCCCTCATTGTACTTCTATTGGATTTAACTTGCTCTCCTTTTCCTACTTTGTTAAGATGGAAACATTGATCTCTTTATCTGTTCTAGTGTCAAGAACCCAGTGTCTTAATTACTATACCTTTCCAATATAAGTCTGATCATGTGGAATGCGTATTTATATACATTTTAGAATGAGGTCTCATTCTTCGATTTTTTTGTTAGGGTAGAACTGTATCAGTTTAGAAAGTCTGTCAGCCTATGGTATATACTTCAGTTTATTTTGCTTTGTTTTGTTTTGTTTCTTTTTTGTGTAAATATGTCAAAGTCTTAGATTTATTCCAAGATATTCAGTATATTCATATATTCAACATGTATATTTTAAAATTTTACTTTATAATGGTTTGTGCTTAATTTATAAAAATACAGGTGCTGTTGTATTAGTGACCCGGGTAAACTGATATATCAATTAATTAACAACCCATATTAACAATCCATATATTAATGGTTCATCTCTATTGTGAGGTTGTCTTTTTTTTTTTTTTAAGATTTTACTTCAGAGAGAGAGAGAGAGAAAGCACAAGCATGAGTGGGGGGAGAGGCAGAGGGGGAAGCGGACTCCCTGCTGAGCAGGGAGCCCAATGTAGGGCTCCATCCCAGAACCCTGGGATCATGACCTGAGCTGAAGGCAAACATTTGACGAACTGAGCCACCCAGGCACACCTATTATGGGGTTGTCTTTATGTATATTTTGACATACAGATTTGTATTACTGAGTTTTATACTTACAGTCAAGTTCTCGGCAAATAATGACAGCTTTATTTCTTCCATATAGTAATTTATTTTCTTGCCTTATGCACAAGAGCTTCCATACTATGTTGAGTATATGTGGTTTGAAGAATACTCATTAGTGAGTATTGAATAAATACTCATGTGAGTAAAGAATACTCATTAGTATTCTTGTCTAGTTCCGGATTTTAGGTGACAATTTTCAGTGTTTTACCATTTCATATGATTGATAGTTTTTATTAGTTTTAAGGTTGCTGTACTTGATCAGATTAATGAAATGTTTCTTATCATGAACAGTTTTTTAAGTTTATCAAATACTTCTCTGCATTTATTAAGATTTATTAAAAATCTTATGATTTTTTCTTTTCTATATTAATAATTTGGTGAATGAGTTTAATTTTCTTTTTCCCAAATTTTGCATTTTTGAAATGAGTTAATTGGGATATATTATGATTTTTAATAGTTCATATCAATTTCCTTGTTAATTAGGGGTTTTACAGTCAGGTTAATAAGAAAATGTAGAGCTTTTTATTGATCAATCATGTATTTTATTCATATCCATATGAATAATTCATGTTTTTAAAAATTTTTTATTAATTTTTTTGTTATGTTCAGTTAGCCACTGTATAGTATATAGTGAATCATTGGAAAATGTAGAGTTTACTGGCCCTCCCACATTTTAAAAAACAATGGCTTTTGTCTTTTTTTTTTTTTTTTTAGCACAAGTCCACCTTACTGTTGTGTAGATCTCTATTCACTTCGTACTGGGGAGATGGTCAAGTCTATTCAGTTTAAAACACCTATCTATGATCTCCATTGCAACAAACGGTAAGAATTTCTTCCTGTGATTCTTGTTCAAGGTAAGATACCTCCTGGGCAGGTAGAACTCTACTAGTATCATTTACCATCTTTGACTTATTTTGTAAAGAAGTCACAAAATACCTTCTGAATTCTGCCAAATGGAGTAACTGTTAAGATTTCTGAATGAATGTTTTCAAACTTCCAGTCTTGACCCATGAATGAATGAAGTTTAGTGAGTCATAACTAGCATTTAAAAACTGAAATGGAAAAGAATAAAAAGTATCTGAGCAAATATACAAAGATTAAATATTGCTTTGAAGAACTCTTTTACATGTATAACATAACTTTTTAATAGATAGAATATATGTGCTTCTGTGGTTTATGATATGCAGTATAACTTTCCTATTAGCATTCATCAAAATGAAGCAATTCTGAACAATAAAAATGGCTTTTGAATATTGTTATTTCTTTATATTTAACAGTAGAGCTAAAACATGGACTAGATAGATTTTCCATCTTTAAATTCTATTTTGTTGATATCTCTAGGAAAACTCAGATCTGGGTTGAACCTTACCTAACGATAATGAAGAATTAATCTATGGCCGTTGAACATTAGGGGAGATAGGGGCTTTAAGAATCTTCTATTACTCAATACTTCCTTTTACATTTGAAAAAACTGCAGCCTTGCAATGGTAAATGTCTTGATCGAGGTCACGGATGGAAACTGTAAATCTTACATCTCATCAAAAAGCAAACACATGGAACATGGAAAACACAGTAATTTATGCTGTGTCAATATAAAATAAATTTTGTAATAAAAGACTCTCGGGTTAGATTTTAAAGAGATTCAAAGAATGACTCAGAAAAGTTGACTATAAAAAGAAGGTAAAGACATACCTGACAAATACAAACTAAAAGAACATGTGGGCTTTGATACTAATGATAAAAGTCTTTGAATTCAAGTACAAAAACATGAAATAGGACAAAGAAAAGCTGTTCAGTGATAGTGTGCAGTTCATAGTGGAGATCTAATTATTATGCATATTTATACTTCAAATAATATCAAACTCAAAATTATAGGAAACAGAAATATTATTGCTGGGATAATGTAATTATCCAGTGACACATCAAATTATTCAAAATCAATATTATTGAATGGGTGGATCCAGTGAGTAATATATTTAGCCTGGGAAAATATAATGAAAGCTCTTCTTCAAGTGTCCTTTCCGCTCCCACAAAATAGATTACGTACATATTTAGCCAAACAGAAAATTGAACACACTTGAAAAGGGAGATTAAGTACAAATAAGATTTTTAGGTCATAATTTACTTGTATTACAGATACACAAATAGGCTAGAAAACAGAACAACACAATGCAGTTAAATTTTTTAAAAAGTATTTCTTGCATTATTTTTTTAAACTGTTATAGTAAATCTGCACTTGTTCCAAGTACTGTGTTTCTGGATGATGCAGTTAGGTCACCTTTTCTTACAACAAATATTTTTGTGTTTGTTACTTTTAATTTTAGCTGTGAAATAATGAGCACATTTAATATTTTAACATATATAAATTATCTTGAAAATTAATACAGTTAATCTTTTCATAGTCATCTGTGTGCTCATCATAGGTGATTAATGATTGTGAAACTTCTGAGTAGGAGTAAAAGCAGATAAAAGTGATTTATGAATATGAGATGTCATTAATGAAAAGTGATTATGAAATTCTCCGGAAAATTGGTTGATGTAGCAAAGGTTCATAAAGAAAAACCATTGAAGATATGTTCCAACAACAACAAAAAATCTGTTGATTTGGATACATTATGTAATTTTAAAAAATTGATTTTCCATTTAGAAGTTGCATGAGTTCAGATGTGGTAAAAGTTAGAGGAAAAGTTATTGTGTGGTTGTCAGGATACTGCTTAGATTTTGCTCTATAAAATGTCAAATCTGATTTTCCCTGGTTAATTCTGCATTTGTTTTTGCATATCAGCTGTAAGGTACAGTCTTCTGGACTTAGCAATATTCGTAATAAATTAAACTGTCCTTGTGGAAATGATTTTGTATGTTACTATATTATGGGGAGGGGCTGCTTGATTATAAGAAAACCTTTTCATCTCTGTTTGTCTCTCTGCATTTTCTCTCATTTGAGTTTGTCACCTTATTATGGATTCGCTAAGCCTTTTAACCTGGGTCTGATGATTGGTTAGTTTCTTATGTTAAGTGCCATGACAGAATCATTTATTATGTGTTGTCAGCTGTGTTAAGGATTTTGTTCTGCATTAGCAAATGAACAAGATTAATAAAGCATGCATGTTAAAGACAACATTTTCTTTTTTCCCACTCATCATTAACATCTGTTATTCAGATTTATCTCCCCCAAATTTGGAAAAATACCCTGAGATGTTAAATATCTAACAATTATAATCTTTTATTTGATTATTAAAATAACTTTGAAATTTGGGTCTTTACATTAATGTTATGCAAAGAGAAGTACTCAAAATATTAATTTATAAAATAATGTAGTTTTGGATGCATTTTAGAAATTTTGGTTATAAAATATTTTATAACTAACTGCCTAATTTTTTATAAATCTTGGGCTTTGGGAGAAATATAGTTCATACATATCCTGCTTAAATTTTAATATATCGAGTCAATCAGAAATTACTCAATTATACTGAATAACAGTTGTCTGAGTTTCTTTCTTTCTTTCTTTCTTTCTTTCTTTCGCTCTTGTGTTGGGAAATTCGGCAATCCTTTTAAGTGACAGGTTACATAAATCCATTTTGTGTTTAATTCCATGACTTTGAGCCAGCACTGGAAAAACACTTTTAGTAAATAGCCAGCAGTTTATTGATTTCATACCTTCCTAATGAAGATAGATTTATTTGATTTATAATGAATGAAAATAAAATTTTATTTAGAGGAAAATAATGTTTTGAGCTGTAGTTTGTTCTGTTACTTTTCTTCTTCTAATCATGTCTCTCTTGATTACAGTAAGGATTTTGTGGTTCTGCTTTTACATTTTAAGAGGCTGATGTTTCTTGCCTAAATTGCATTGGTAGATACTTCTTTAAATTTAATGATTTAATTTACAGAATTTCACGTTCACATTTTTGTTGTTTTTTTCCTCTGATTTTAGGATCCTCGTTGTAGTCTTGCAGGAGAAAATTGCTGCCTTTGATAGCTGTACTTTCACAAAAAAATTTTTTGTCACAAGTATGTATCAACTTGGTTTATTTCTTACAATACGCTTTTGAGCTTATGCTGTTTGATAGAATCAGCAAACTTAGTGTAATCGTTACATCAGTATTTCATGGTTATTCAATTGTTATGATATTTCTGTGTTTCTGTGGATCTCTTGTTTACTACTCTCATTTTATGGTATGTATTTACAACCCACAACACATTCTTTTCCTGTTATTGAGCAAGGCTTGTACTGTGTTGCCTCAGTTTCTCCTTACATATTCTCCTTGAGTAATTGTGATTAATTTAGGTTCATGTAGCCATGCCATACTTTCAAAGCTGTTGTTAAGTTATTTCATTAACATAACATACTTGAAGAGATAACGGATTATCATACATGAAGGATTTGAAACTTAGAGAAATGTGCCAGTGTCTGTCTTTCTCTCCCTCCTTCTTACTCCACCTCCCATGACTTCCAGTACTGTTTGAAAGTGCAGGAATCTGGAGCCACATACATACCTCACTGATTGGCTGATTGATTCTTTTTCTGAAAGGAATTGGTTCATGCAGTTGTAGGGGCTGGCAAGTCCCAGATTTGTAGGGCAGGCCAACAGGGTGGAGACTCCAGCAGGAACGGAGTCCAAAGAAAGTCTGGAGTTAGAATTTTTTTTCGTGCTTGCTTCGGCAGCACATATACTAGAATTTGTTTTTCACTACACACTAGCAAAACAGTAGTTTTCATTCTTGGATGTTAACTTCTATAATTCTCCATCAAAGCTCTAGCTGTTTTTTTCAGAGTCTGATTATGCATGTGCTGTAGAGATAGTTTTGTTGGAACAGATTTCAGTTTTTTTATAACTAGGGAATCCAACTCATATTGTTGTCGCTCTTGAAATATCACAACTATTTACATATTTACTCATTAGGTGTTTACCTAATATCTACTATGTATTAAGCCCTGGATAGTAGACATTATCCTTTCTGATAAAAGGTCATGTTCCTGAGATAACTAATACATTATCATTTATGTGTAATTGTATACATTATATATGATACATAACACATAATATTATATATATATTCATTATAATGCATAGTTTATAATTTGGTAGACTAGGAAGAAGAATTACGACAATTTGTCTTCTTGAGCTTACAGTAGTCTCTCAGAGATCTACAAAGATAATAATGGAGATCATGTTCATTGAGATATTTTTTGTTTTCTCACAAACCCTAATGTATACCATTTATATCTCTAGCCCCTGGGACATTGAACTAGCACAGTGTAGGCTCTCATTAAATATTTCTTGAACAAATGAGTACATTAATACAACTATCATTGACTTTATGGTACTCAAATTTATTTATGGTTAATAATTATTAAATATAGATCATTAGGCAGGATCTTATATTGTCACATCTGCATGTAAAAAAATTAAAAAGTTTTTGAGGAGCATATTTTTGTTAATAACATCTTCATTCACAAATGTATTTTATACATAATATGGGCACCTTTGGATATTTCATGGCCTGTTTTAGCATATTCTTCTTATACAGGTCTTATGCATTAATATATTACACTATATTTATATTACTCATTATTATAATTAAAAGACTTAGAGAAATAGAATGTATCTAAGGAACCATGTATGAATCTATTACGTCTATGTATGTGGGCTACAGAGCAGTGAATCAGGACAGAGTATGAACATTTCAGCCAGATTCAGATTCTAGGTTTTCCTGAGTGTGTTTATCAGTGGTCTTCTGCCCTTCATCATTAATCAAAGATATGTGTGTCTTGGCTTCTGCAAAGTCAGATATCTCTGTTGTGACTCCGTATTAATTTTACACTTAGAGTCTGTATTCCTTGGTAGCTGCTTTTTTCCCTTTTAAAATAAGGTTAGGAGCCTAGAGCTACTTTCTTTTTTCTTTTTAAAACATAACGATAGCTTTTGCTTCCTCAGCTGAGTGTAAAATTGGAGGAAAAACATCCCAAACATTATTTGTTAAGGTGTTTATTTCAGTGGCAATGTATGTTTTGAAATTTAAACCTTATTTAAACATTAGGCTGAAAGTAATATCGTACTTGTCAATAGATCTGTTCCTTTCTTTGTAATAATGTTGGGTATAAAGTCAGTTGTTACAGTGACTAAATAGAAGTTAATAAATACAAATAAGTTAATAAAAGAAGTCTTTATTTTATGGAGCATATTTATGATGTAGTTTTTTTTTGGTAAATAAATAAAAAAGTGTGGATTTTCAGTAATTAAATGCCCAGGATAGAATTTTAAAAGAAAAAATAAGCTTTATCATAAAGGAACAGTTTAAAATCAATAGATTTAAAGATTTTTTTTAAATTCAAGTATAATTAGCATACAGTGTTATATTAGTTTCAGCTGTACAATGTAATAATACAACAATCCTATCCGTGACTCAGTGCGCATCACAATAAGTGTACTCTTCATCCCCTTCACCTATTTCCCCCATCCTCCTCCCCTCTCCCAGTCTGTTCTCTGTATTTAAGTCTTTTTTTTTTTTGGTCTCTTTTCTTTGATCATTTGTTTTGTTCCTTAAATTCCACATATGAGTGAAATCATATGATATTTGTTCCTCTCTGACTGACTTGTTTCACTTAGCATAAGATCACTAGATTTATGTATTGAATTTATAATTAGATTTGAAGGACACGGGCTTTGTAATATTTTTGATACACCAGAATGAGAATAGACCTTTCAGAGTACTATGTTTTAATGGAGAATGGGCAAAATTATAGATGATAATAGTAACTTTTAGGCTTAGATGGTCTAATAAAATTTTGCATAAAATGATGTAGATATACCTTATATCCTTAATTGTATATGTCTTACAAATGAGTGAAATTTGTTTCTTCTAACATGTGTCTGTTATTTAACCAGGGATGGAAATGTGTTTGTTTCATTTTTTCTTCAAGTTTTTAATTTAAATTCCAGTTAGTTAACATATGTTAACTGTGATTCATCACTTACATACAACACCCAGGGCTCATCACAAGTGCCCTCCTTAATATCCATCACCCATTTAACCCATCCCCCTGCTCACCTCGCCTCCAGGAACCATCAGTTTGTTTTCTATAGTTAAGAGTCTGTTTTTTGGCTTGCCTCCCCGCCCCCCGCTCCATGTTCATCTGTTTTTTTTAAATTCCGTACACGAGTGAAATCATACGGTATTTGTCTCTCTCTGACGTATTTCACTTAGCATAATACTTTCTAGCTCCATCTGTGTCATTGCAAATGGCAAGATTTCATTCTTTTTGATGGCTGAGTAATATTCCTGTGTGTGTGTGTGTGTGTGTGTGTGTGTGTGTGTGTGTGTGTGTGTGTGTGTATCCTCTTTATGCATTCACCAGTCAGTGGACATTTGGGCTCTTTCCATAATTTGGCTATTGTTGATAATGCTGCTGTAAACATTGGGGTGCATGTATCCCTTTGAATAAGGACCTACATATAGGAATTTAAAAACCTAGGATACTGTAGGCTATAAATACAGTTTATCTTTTAAAAAGCTTTGTTTTTTGTACATTGACAATTTTTGCCAATTTTCTGGAGAAGTATTTTGCAACTTGAGATTTTGCAATAGAATTTTGTTTGTGGAATGTTCTAACTTGGGTCAACTTACAGATTTTCTGTCTGACAAAAAAAACCAAATATATAAAACTCTTGAATCAGTTGGCAGAATCAGTATGGAAAGTGGCACATTGTCAAAATTAAGGAAATTTCACATGTTCTTGGGATTTTATTATAATTTCTCAATTAAACCATTATAGTGGAAATAAGAATGAAAATATCTTTAAGCAAAAGAAGAGCGACTAGAGTATGTATTCTTCTTAGTTTTCATTCTTACTTGAAATCTTCAGGTTCTTACAGAAAGAAGATGAATTTTTACTCACCTTAAGATGGTTAAATGTGTTTTTGATTTTTAATGATTTTTCTTATTTGATAAACATTGAGTGATATGGTGAAAATAATGTGTTTTATTAAATTACTAATGTCAGAAATACTGTTTCATCTCCTATGAATGTCATTTAAGAATTTTTTTTTTATTTTGGGAAGTACATACCGTTATTTAAAGAAAATAGTATAATGAACCACCACGTACTATCTAGTTTCAACAATTATCAATTCATGGACAGACTTTTTCATTTGTACCTTTCCAAAGGTCATTTCCAAATGACTACATATAATTTATCATCTAAACTGAGGTCTTTCGATTTGAACAACTGCCATACTTAATTTAATTCTGATCAAGTCTGGTCAACATGTATACTGGAAATGTCCTGGGACAACAGGGAAATGTATCTTGTACATTTCTTACCATCTGAATTACCAAGTTTTTTCACACACAAAAACCTTCTTTGTCAATATCCAATATCCTTGTTAACTATTTCTACAATTCCTTTTCATGCTGCTTACGCTACATTTACTTAGAACCCCATTCATTATTCTCATTTCTTTGCAGGTGCACTGTCACTTTGTTTTCCTGTCTGAACTGGCCTTTACACCACTACCCTCCTTTCCCAGAATGTCTTAATCCTGTATATCTTTCTCGGCTGAGTGTCTGTATTAGTTCTTATGTGAACTATTTCCTGACACTTTTAACTTAAAACAACCTCGCCTTGGGGCACCTGGGTGGCTCAGTCGTTAAACGTGTGCCTTCAGCTCAGGTCACGATCCCAGGTGCTGGGATCCAGCCCCACACTGGGCTCCCTGCTCTGTGGGAAGCCTGCCTCTCCCTCTCCCACTCCCTCTGCTCTGTTCCCTGTCTCGCTGTGTCTCTCTCTGTCAAATAAATAAAATCTTAAAAAATAAAATAAAATAAAACAACCTCGCCTTCTTTTAAGTCCCCAAAGATAGCAGTTCCCAAAGTCTTTTGGCAGAACACTAGACCTTCAACATGCTGTGGGAGTCAGGGTGCCCTGGTCACATATACTCAGGAAACGCTGCCTTCTATTGGAAAATGGCGATGGTGACTAGCATTTTAACCTGCTTAAATTTATTTACTGCATTTGTATATTCCCCATATTTATTTGATTACAAACCTCTTTTATTACTTAACACCCTTTGGGAATACTTTTATAACATGTAATCTTTGCCTCTGTTATTATACACATTTTCTGTTTATTCTGTTTCTGCCACCTAGACAGTGATCTCCTTGAGAGCAAAGTTATCTAGCTTGATTTGGATGAAGGAAGTAAGGTTCACATGGAAAGTATAATATATCCATTATGTTCTAGCTAACTTAAAAATATTACTGATCTTTATTTTTGCTTCTTGTAAGAATAAAACTCAATTTGCTGAAGATGAAAAACATTTATCACAATGATTTTCTGGTTTCAAAGCATTAGCGGTCCTTTTCCAAGATATTTAGTTAGCCAAAATGGTTTAGAATGTAGTGCAACTCTGTTAAAAGTCATCAGATGAGGAAAAAATTATTAATATAAGATCAGTACTAATCTCTAGGAAAAATGATATATAGGTCTGAGCTGGAAATTAATGGTGTTTGGTGGATATTTAAAGAAGTGAATATATGTATGCATATATGAGTGAAGTTTCTCCTACATGTTGTTTTGGAGTAAATCCAGAAAATCTGAAATTTGAAAATTATATGTTTGTAGTCATCAGCTCTTGAGTGTCTCTCCAGTATCTGAAGTGTTTCCCCTTTTGGGAGTAGGAGCTTCTGTTTTATGAGCCTTTAGCAAGTACAAACTATGAGTGAAGTTTGATAAAAATGAATGGGAGAGTGAATCATTATTTCTCTTTCTTAATGCCTTTGTTCTTTCTTTTTTGGTTGATATCCTTTGGGGCATCTTATTTATTTATTTATTTATTTATTTATTTATTTATTTAATTTGAGAGACAGAGAGGGAGAGAGAGCACATGA
Source organism: Zalophus californianus (assembly GCF_009762305.2). Taxonomy (NCBI): domain Eukaryota; kingdom Metazoa; phylum Chordata; class Mammalia; order Carnivora; family Otariidae; genus Zalophus; species Zalophus californianus. Next base: position 25,410,095 of record NC_045610.1, read on the forward strand.
GCAGGGGCAGGGGAAAGAGGGAGAAGCAGACTCCCCGCTGAGCAGGGAGCCCAACGCGGAGGCTCAATGTGGGGCTCCGTCCCAGGACCCTGAGATCATGGCCTGAGCTGAAGGCAGATGCTTAATCGACTGAGCCACCCAGGTGCCCCCTTTGGGACATCTTTGTCATGTAGTCCTGAATGCTTCCCTCTGCATTGCTGGACCCACTCAATAATTGAAATAAGTGTTATTAAAGTATTAAGCTCTCTCGTATTCTGTGAATTGTTTATGATAAGAAGAAGAGATCTGGAAGGATGCTTTATGAGTGTCACTCAGGTGCTTTATGAGTGACATACAGTTTTATTAGTAAGTCCTGGTCAAGTGGCTTGAGGCCCCCAGAAGTGAATTTTTAGTAATACCTGATCCATTAGGATTATCTCCTCTTCTTTCAGTATAGTATTTATAAAATGGCTCTCATGATTTGGGGATACCATAACATCTATTTATTGTGTATTTCATTAAATCTGAAATGTATGTTACTTAAAATGTTGAAAAATGGGGTAATATAAAAGTACAACTATCATTTCTGGTGATAAAAGATGGAAATAAGTGTGATAAACTGTGTATTAGAACCCAGTGATGTCTTTTGAGGACAAATGTTTAGTATAGTTGTCAGAAGGCAGGGTAGTTCGTAGCCTTGGGAGAAGAGGGCTGGAAAGGTATATGAAAGAGGGCTTTTGGGATTCTATAATGTCCTGGGGTTTTGTTTGTTTGTTTTCGGCACTGCTTATGTATGTGTATGTTCACTTTGTTGATGTGGGTGCTTCTGGATGTCTATTATATTTGAATATATAGTTTACATAAAAACAGTTGAGAAAGCATCAACAGCAGTAACAACAACACAAGTTTGTGATTTCTCTCATGCTCTGAGTCCTGTCTCTTGTAGCATTCCACAACAGCTCTTCCCAACCCCTTTATCTGTGAATACCCCAACCTATGGTGGGGTACTTCTGTTAAGAAGTATCTCATTGTTAGTTACATATTATTTTACTTGACTGGAAAACCCTAGAGATTGGATTTATGTGAGTGACGTAGGCTTGGTAAGATTGATGATATTTGGCAAATATTTGTATGAAGGAATTTAGCTTCCTGTCTCTGAGATACAGCTTCACCTAAAGTGATTTATATCAACATATTGAACAAAATTGCACATAGCCTAATTTTTTAAGATCAAGGAACAAATGAACCATTTCCTAACTTGAAAGAAGCTTCTTTTTCTTTAATTACAGCATCTCCCCCCTCCCCACTTCCTTTACACAGACTGAAACTTTCAGCAGGTGGAACGAGTCATGTTTCTATGTGTTTCTCTGAATTTGGGCTAGCCCATGTGTATCAGCCAGTTTGCCTGGGGCACTAAAAAGATGTTGCAGAGGCAGTAGGCATACTGAGAATAGCATTTGTTGTAGCCCATTTGCCTTAAAGTATTAAGCCACATAGTTTTTCTCCAGTGATTGGTTTTTAGTTCTTGAAGAATTAGGACCAGAGCCCACACAGAATGACAAATTCTCCACTTAATGAAGATATTGTTTTGATGGTGCAGGCATTTGATTTCTAACGTTGTTTGGAAAGCTCTTTTGTAATACAATTGTGAGTGCCTCAGTTATGTATGAATACAATGATGGGGCTGTAAAATAAGTAGAGACAGCTGTGTCCATCAGAGAAAGCATCATGGGAATTTGTGCCAAAGGGTGGAAGGATCAGGTAAAGAGAGCTGATAGAGAACTGGAAAGGGAACGCAGCCAGTATGATGAGAAAGGAGACACCTTTGTATTTGCCTGTATAGAAACGGTGGCCTTGAGCAGCTGTCTGATGTGGAAATTCAAAACCCATGTATGATGGAGAAAACAAAAGACAAACACCGATAGATGTCATTAGCAGTCATTTCCAGTGTGCTTAAATTGAAAGTTAGATATGAAGTCTCTGGAGAGACCAAAGGATTGGGCAGTGAGTAACTCTTTCCAGTGGCCTCTGTTTTTAACTTCAAAGAGGAAAATTTATTCCTTATCATCCTAATGCTATTTCTTAGTGTTATTATGTGTGTTCTTCATTTACGTTAATGATTGATAACAATTACAAGAAAGTAATTTAAAGGATCTTAAAAATGCAAAATTATTTTTAGTTTTGGAAAGAGGAGGTTTCCTTTTTAAAATATTTAGAAGCAAATTTGTAACATTTATTAGGAGAGATTGGCAGGTTAATGTGAGATCTGAGCCCAGTTTAAGTTAAAGTCAAATCTATCCCTGTTCTTTTGGGTTCCCATCTGTATATTGCTACAATGTTTCATGGCCTGGGCAGGTGCCTGGTACATAGTGGACAATCAGTGAATATATGTGCAATGAAATCACTTGTAATTTTCCTATCCTTGCCACATAATAACCTACCCATTGAACCTCACATTGGCTGTTTGGGGCACCTTCGTGGCTCAGTCGGTTAAGTGTCCGACTCTTGATTTCAGCTTAGTTCATGATCTCAGGGTCATGAGATCAAGCCCTGCATTGGGCTCTGTGCCCAGTGGGGAGTCTGCTTGAGATTCTCTCTCTCCCTCTCCCTTTGCCCCTCCCCCATGCGCTCTGTCTCTCTCTCTCAAATAAATAAATCTTTAAAAAAATTCATGATATGTTTATGTATATGAAGAATAAAGCAAAAATAAATCAGAAAGCTCATGGAACTTTTTAAGAGGATCATTAATCAGTTGTAAGATAGTCAAATAAATCCCTGAAGTGATGTTTAATATTTTATGTGCTTATATGTCTTTCTGGAGAGAGTGTTCGTAGTTTTTTTCTGGACTTCATAGAATATGTGGTCTTTTGTGACTGGTATCTTTTACTGAATATAGATAATCATAGTTCATCTATGTTGTAGAATCTATCAGTTCTACTTTATTTTATTTATTTATTTATTTGTAAGATTTTATTTATTTTTTGACAGAGAGACAGCGAGAGAGGGAACCAAGCAGGGGGAGTGGGAGAGGGAGAAGCAGGCTTCCTGCTGAGCAGGGAGCCTGATGTGGGGCTCGATCCCAGGACCCCGGGTTCGTGACCTGAGCCGAAGGCAGATACTTAACGACTGAGCCACCCAGGCACCCCTATCAGTTCTTCAAAAAAAATTTTTTTAGGAGCTCCTGGGTGGCTCAGTTGGTTGAGTATCTGACTCTTGGTTTCGTGACTCAGGTCATAATCTCAGGGTGGTGAGATTGAGCCTTTTATCGGGCTCCATGCTCAGTGGAAAGTCGGCTTCTTTCCCTCTCCCATTGCCCTCTGTCCAACTCTCTCTCTCTTTAAAATAAACAAATCTTAAAAAAATTTTTTTAAAGACTTATTTTTTTAGAGCAGTTTTAAGCACACAGCAAAATGGAACAGAAGATAGAGATTTCACCATCCCCACACATGCATAGCCTCCCCCATTTTCAGTGTTACTCACCAGAGTGGTACATTTGCTACATTGACACATCATTATCAACCAGAGTTCATAGTTTACCTTAGGGTTCAGTCTTGGTTTTATACCTTCTATGGGTTTCGATAAATATATAATGGCATATATCCATCACTGTAATATCTGTACACTGTATTACAGAGTATTTTCACTGCCCTAAAAATCCCACTGCTCTGCCTCTTCATCTCTGCCCTCCCCATTCCCCCAGCAACCACTGATCTTTTTGTTATCTGCATGGTTTTGCATTTCCTAGACTGTCATACAGTTGGAATCATATAGTATATAGCCTTCTCAGATTGACTTCTATTTAGTAATATGATTCAAGTTTCTGCCATTTGCTACCTGACTTCAAGATTTACTACTATCAGACTACAGTAATCAAGACAGTGTGGCACTGGCAAAAGAATATACAATTAGATCATTGGAACAGAATAGAGAGCCCAGAAATAGATCTTTGACAAAGGAGCAAAGGTAGTACAAGGGAGCAAAGATAGTCTCTTCAACAAATGGTACTGGAACAACTGTACATTCCCGTGCGAAAAACTGAAGCTAGACACAGACTATACATCCTTTGCAAAAATTAGCTAAAAGTGGATCACAGACCTAAATGTAATACACAAAAGCATAAAATTTGTAGGGGATAACATCCAGGGAACACCTGGATGACCTTGTGTATAGTGATGACTTTTTAGATACGACACCAAAAGCACAATTCATGAAAGAAATAATTGATAAGGTGGAATTCATTAAAATTAAAAACTTATGCTCTGCAAAAGACAGTATCAAAAGAATGAGAGGACAAGCCACAGACTAGGAGAAAGTCTTCGTAAAAGACACACCCAATAAAGGACTGCTATTCAAAATATACAGAGAATGCTTAAAACTCAAGAAGAAGAAAAGAAACCGTCCAATTAAAAAATGTGCCAAAAACCTTAATAGCTCACCAAAGAAGATAATACAGATGGCAAATAAGCATATGAACAGATGCTCCACATCATATGTTATCAGAGAAATTCAAATTAAAACATTGAGATACCACCATATGCCCATGAGACTGGCCAAAATGTAGAACACTGACAGCACCAAACGCTGACAAAGATGTGGAGCAACAGGAACTCTCATACATTGCTGGTGGGAATGCAAAATGATACAGCCATTTTGGAGGGCAGTTCAGCAGTTTCTTACAAAACTAGACATACTCTTACCATACAATCTAGCAATCACACTCTTCGGTATTTATCCAAAGGGATTTTAAATGGTTGTCCACTTAAAAAACTTGTACACAGTTGTTTATTGCAACTTTATTCACATTGCACCCAAGATGTCCAGCAGTGGGTGAATGGGTAAATAAACTATGATATATCCAGACAATGGAACGTTATTCTTCATTTCTTTTTATTGCTGAATAATATTTAATTGTATGGGTAATACCACATTTATCTATTCATCAGGGGATGGATGTTTGTTTCCACTTTTGGGCTATTATGAATAATGCTTTCATGAATGAAAGTTTTTTGTGGGGACATATGCAGTTGACCCTTGAACAGCATGGGTCGGGGGGTTGGGGTGCTGAATGCATGCACAGTCAAAAATTTGCAACTTTTGACTCTCCAAAAACTTAGCCTGCTGTTAACCAGAAGACTTATCAATAACATAAATGGTCAATTAATACATATTTTGTATATCATATGTATTATATACTATGTTCTTATAATTAAGTTAGAGAAAATAAAATGTTAGTATGAAAATCATAAGAGAAGATATATCTACAGTACTGTTTTATAAAAAAACCCATGTATAAGTGGACATGTGTAGTTCTAACTCTTGTTGTTCAAGGGTCAACTGTATTTTCAGTTCTCCTGGGTATAAGTATTTGTGTGGACATATGTTTTCATTTCTCCTGAGTATGCACCTAGGAGTTGAATTGCTGAGTCATATGGTAATTCTATCCTAAACTATTTGAAGAACTGCCAGGCAGAGTGACTGCATTTTCCATTCCCACCTGCAGTGTATGGAAGTTCGAGTTTCTCCACGTTCCCACTATTGATTGTTACTACCTTTCTTCGACTGTAGCCATCCTATTGATGTCTCATGAAATGGTATCTGATTATACCTTTGCTTTGCATTTCCCTGATGGCTAATGATATTGAGCATGTTTTCATGTGTTCATTCACTAACGTATATCTTCTTTGTTAAAATTTATGAGTTATTTGTGTTTTCTTTTTTTGAGTTGTAATAGTTCTGTTTATATTTTGGATACAAGTCAGTTATCAGACATATGTTTTATAAAACTCCATTCTGTTTTTTCTCTTTCTTAGTGATGTCCTTTGAAGCGCAAACATGTTAGTTTTACGAAGTCCAATTTATCTGTTTTCTTTTTTTTAAAAGATTTTATTTATTTGAGAGAGAGAGAGAGAGCAGGAATGGGGGGGAGGGGCAGAGGGAGAGGGAGAAGCAGACTCCCCTCTGAGCAGGGGGCCCGATGCGGGGCTCGATCCCAGGACCTTGGGATCATGACCTGAGCTGAAGGCAGACGCTTAACCCACTGAGCCACCCAGGCGCCCCTGTCCTTTTTTTCTTTTATCACTTACACTTTTGGTGTCATATCTAAGGAAGCATTGCTTAAACTCAGGGTATGAAGATTTACCACTATGTTTTGTTCCAAGAGGTTAATACTTTAACATTTTTTGATAGTTTTATGTTTTGTTTTGTTTTTTTAATACAAATACAATGTGCACATAAGCTGTCTGTTCATTTTCTGGGCTGCGCAGCCTGGCATTGGGATTGGTGACTCTGATGGCCAGCTGGGCTGCTCTTTCCCTGGGGGCTTTGCAGTTCTTGGAGGAGACGTTGTGAGCAATCTCTGCACAGTAAGATTTGTTGCACTTGCCATTGTGGACTGGGAGCTTCCAGAAGACACTGGGAAGCATGTGCTTTGTTTACCTGTTGCTCGCATTACCATTGTTGGGCATCAAGATCTGGCCCTTGAATCTTCTGTGCACCCTCTTGTCAATGCCTCTGGGTTTCCACCAGTTGAGTTTAATTTTGACATATTGGTCTGACTGGTGCTGGATGAACTGCTTGGTCCTGTTTTTAACGATCTTGGGCTTCCCCAGAGGTCTGAGGGTGGCCATGTTGCCAAGTAGGAAATGGCTGCTACCTCTGCAGGCGGTGCTGGGGAAGAGAGCAGGACTTTTAACTTTTTCATTTAAGTCTTTGATATCATTTCAAGTTAATTTTTGTATGCAGTTGTGAGGTCAGGGTTATATTCTTTAGCATATGGATATGCAGTTGACCCATCATCATTTGTTGACAAGACTATTCTTTCCCCATTTCCTTGTCTTGCTACCCTTGTTGAGAGTCAGATGACCATAAATACAGACATCTGTTTTTTCAAAACAGTCTGAAACCTTTTGAGTCATCTTTACCAAGAAAAATTAGGCAGAGTATTACAGAGAGTAGTTGAGTCCTTTGTTTTTCAAAATAGGTTCAGGTCACCTCCCCGCTAGGGACCAACATTAAGGGAGGATGCCATCGAAAATTGTATCAGTCTCTTGTGCCTTTTAAAATATTTCGGTGGTAATGGAGGAATCTTCATTGAGTGTGCTTTTCTTGGATCTTACCTATATTTAAATTTAGAAATCTCAGGGTTTTTTTTGTTCTGTTTTGTTTTTTAATATCCACCTCTCTTACTTTATTCACAAACATTGTAAACATGTTAGAATTAAGTCCTAGTATTATAGGGATTTGGGTTTTTCCCCCCTCCTTGTTTTCGAAGTTTAGCTGGAGGCAATGGTTAATTTTTAAAGGAGTCATGCTTATAAAGTTGGGATAGTGCTGAGTGGCTGATGGTCTGCTGATTCCAGCTGTAAAATGTTTTTTTGAGAGCAGAAAAACAATTTGCTTTCATTCCAATACACTATAATTCTTGAGGTCCACTGAGTTTCGAAAAACATTGACTCAAAAAGTGAAATGAATTGTGAACTACATTTTTCCTTAGTATCTTCTAGTATTTGGAACAGAGAATATACTTACTAAGATCTATTGAGATGAGATGAATATCAGAATTGATTGAGAGTTAGATTATATTGACTTTAAAGTTTAGGAGATTAGTTACCTCTAATGTAATGCTGCAGTTCACAAGTATTTATTTCTGTTTTTCATTTGGTTTTTCTTTTCATGACATTTTAAAAGGGGGAAATTTTCCAAAAAAATATTTAAAAGGGTGAAGTTTTCTTATAGGCCATATTTATATTCATTTCTTCAGCTCTGAAAATATCTATGGAATATGTGTATGAATTAGGTTACTCAGTGGGAGTGTAATAATGAAATCTATGTAAATACTGTATGACATATGTTAGAGTGTATTGTCTTTGCACTATTTTAGTGTGCCTTCATCCTTTGTATGTGTCCATAATATGTGTCCATAATGTGCATCAGTGGATATAGTAATATCGAAGGTACCTAGAGGTCAGTTTTCCCAAAACCCAAAACATCCCAAACAGAACCCTTTAAACCCTGAAATAAAAAGTTTTTTTTTAAAAGATGAGTAAAAAATTAGAAAGCTCATACCTTGTATTTCATATGACATACGGACTTTTTCTTAGGGCCATTATCTTCTTTAGAAGTTCTTTATCTTCTTTAAAAAGGAAGACTCGGGGCACCTGGGTGGCTCAGTCTGTTAAGCATCCGCCTTTGGCTCAGGTCATGATCCCAGGGTCCTGGGATCGAGCCCCGCATTGGGCTCCCTGCTCAGCAGGAAGCCTGCTTCTCCCTCTCCCACTCCCCTGCTTGTGTTCCCTCTCTCGCTTTGTCTCTCTCTGGCAAATAAATAAATAAATAAGATCTTTAAAAAAAATAAAAATAAAAAGGAAAACTCAAAATAGATGGCAATTGAAGGAGCTCAAATGAAAACTGTGTGGGTGTTATGCACAACTGATGAATCGTTGAACATTATATCAAAACTAATGGTGGACTATATGTTGGTTAATTGAATTTAAATTAAAAAATGCTGTAAGGAAAAAAACAGTTGCATTTCTCTATGGTAGTATCTTAAAAAATAAAATTAAAATGTAGAAAAGCCAAAAAAAAGAAAGAAAGAAAACTGTGTGAGGGATGCAGCAGCAGTGTGTGCTTCTTTAGTGCCCGTGAACACCGCGACACTAGCATTTTAGGATGCCAACCATTGCTACACACAAGGCTTTCTGAATCAGAAAACATGTGATACATGGCTTTTTTTTTTTTTTAAGATTTCATTTATTTATTTGAGAGAGAGAGAAGGAGCAGTGGGGAGGGGCAGAGGGAGAGGGAGAGGGAGAGAGAAGCAGACTCCCCACTGAGCAGGGAGCCCGATGCAGGGCTCGATCCCAGGACCCTGAGATCACGACCTGAGCTGAAGGCAGATGCTTAACTGACTGAGCCACCCAGGTGACCCAACATGTGATACAAGTTTGAGAAAGATACCTATTTTTTTAAAAAGATTCCTATTTTTTAAAAAATAGTTTAAAATGAAAGATCTTTTAGGTGAGCACACTATTTGAGTATTTGAAAAGTTTTTTTATGTAGATGACTTTTTTGCCGGTGTCATATAAACATGCTTTCATTAATTTAGGTGCATTTCTTAATTTGTTCAAATATATTTATTAAGCTGTGTTTGGGTATTATTCTAGGCAGTGGAGATTCAGCAGTGAACACAACAAATTCTTTTTTTTTTTTTTTTTACAGCATCCATTTTTTTAAAAATTTTTATTGTTATGTTAATCACCATACATTACATCATTAGTTTTTGATGTAGTGTTCCATGATTCATTGTTTGTGCATAACACCCAGTGCTCCATGCAGAATGTGCCCTCTTTAATACCCATCACCAGGCTAACCCATCCCCCCACCCCCCTCCCCTCTAGAACCCTCAGTTTGTTTTGCAGAGTCCATCGTCTCTCATGGTTTGTCTCCCCCTCCGACTTACTCCCCTTCATTCTTCCCCTCCTGCTATCTTCTTCTTTTTTTTTCTTAACATATATTGCATTATTTGTTTCAGAAGTACAGATCTGTGATTCAACAGTCTTGCACAATTCACAGAGCTCACCATAGCACATACCCTCCCCAATGTCCATCACCCAGCCACCCCATCCTTCCCACCCCCCACCACTCCAGCAACCCTCAGTTTGTTTCCTGAGATTAAGAATTCCTCATATCAGTGAGGTCATATGATACATGTCTTTCTCTGATTGACTTATTTCACTCAGCATAACTCCCTCCAGTTCCATCCACGTCGTTGCAAATGGCAAGATCTCATTCCTTTTGATGGCTGCATAATATTCCATTGTGTATATATACCACTTCTTCTTTATCCATTCATCTGTCGATGGACATCTTGGCTCTTTCCACAGTTTGGCTATTGTGGACATTGCTGCTGTAAACATTGGGGTGCACATACCCTTCGGATCCCTACATTTGTATCTTTGTGGTAAATACCCAGTAGTGCAATTGGTGGATCGTAGGGTAGCTCTGTTTTCAACTGTTTGAGGAACCTCCATACTGTTTGAAAGTAAATCTTAAAGTAGTTCATTATTGTTCTTTTTCTCATTAAGTATGCTTTTGCATAAAACATGATCATACATTGATAATTCTGTTCCTCTTAGGATTAGTAACATAGACTGGGACTTTCTGCTGTGTAGGGAATTGTCAGGTGTGCAGTTTACAATTCAGGTCATGCTATTTTTTTGCTATTATGCTCACATGATTCATGTAATTTGTCTATTTTGCTACAGGAAGAAAAGATTATTGTTATGGAATCTTGTCTGTCTCATGATTGTACAAATTTATATTCCAAATTGAGACCTAAACTGTGAAATAGAATACTTCAGTTTGATCCTCTGGTGTACCTTTTAGAGGAAAACATTTGTAAAAATATTCACCAGATACTTGTGGAATGAGAAACCAGTTCTTTATGTTAGGCTTTTTATGTTGTGTGATTCTGTATTTGCCTTTGAGTAGTCCCTCTAAAGTTTTGTGAGACAGTGGAATATTATTTTGTGTAGTTGACAGATGAGGGCATTAGACTCAGAGACCTTATTGGCTTGGCCAGGAGGGGAAAGGAGAGCCTCTAGGATGACAGGCATCACTTACTTGACTGAATCGTGTTGTGCCTTGGTTAGTAGAGTTCAGGAAGATTTTATCGGAGTTTCCATGCATCAAAGGTGTTCACTGTCATGACTGATTTATTCTTCTTGGAAGGAGAGAACCACAAAACAATCCTTCCTACTAGTTTGTTATTGGCTGGACTGAAATGAAAGCAAGAAGAATGAAATTGAGTGCTTAATATAAATACATAGGAGTATGTACATTAGTTTTCCATCATCTTTCTGTGGAGGCATTCTTTGTGAATTACTTTGCTTCATTGGTGCCTTACTTCAGTACTTGTTTTGTTTTTCTCTTCCCACCAGTGTATCATCATTTCCTTTTAGGTGTCTTTGTTATCTTTTGCCTTTAAATTCCTGAACCAATTGTATCCTTTCTCTTTCCTCTCAATACTGTGGCTTGACTTATAAACTTTGTTTCCTTTTAGCTTCTCTCTCTTGTTCTAGGAATAACTGTATAAAATACCCAATTTTTGCTAAAAGTTATTACCAGTTCTTCGCAGATTTGTTTCTTATTGGAACAGCATCAAACCAAAAGGAAACTGTAGAGGAGAAAAAAAAGGAACTTCACTTAGCTATTAAAATAATGACTGGTTTTATGGGAATTTTATGTGAGACTTGAAAAAATAAAACCATTTGGCTCTTTTGTTTTTATGGCATCAAAATATGATGCACCAACAGAAAATTTATTAAGAAATATCTCAGTATTGCTATTTCAAATTTTTCAGGCTGCTATCCTTGTCCAGGGCCCAACATGAATCCTATTGCTCTTGGGAGCCGATGGCTTGCTTATGCAGAAAACAAGGTAAGGCATGGCTCATGTTTGGATTATTTGTAATGGAGCAAGTGTTGAAGAATTTTCCAAAGGTGATTACCAACCAATAATGAATATTTAACTTACTAGTTTATTTTCTTTGGTTTGGTTTTGATTTTATTTATTTATTTTTATTAAAGATTTTATTTATTTATTTGACAGAGAGAGAGAGACAGCGGGAGAGGGAACACAAGCAGGTGGAGTGTGAGAGGGAGAAGCAGGCTTCCCGCTGAGCAGGGAGCCCGACATGGGGCTCGATCCCAGGACTCTGGGATCATGACCTGAGCTGAAGGCAGACACCTAACGACTGAGCTACCCAGGTGCCCCTGGTTTTTATTTTAATTGGGCATCCAGTAATTATCCTATTTCCCTTATTGCTTAGGATCAGTATTTGGGCTCAACCATCATTTTCTAAGCTTAGTTTTATAGAGAGAGCTTTATTCCATTAATCTTAGGCACAGCATTGATATTACCTTAGTAGTTTCTGTGGAGCTAGAAATCAGGAGGCAGGAATGACTTTTGTTTTTATTGGTAGATTGGGAACTGAGCCATAGAATAATTTAATTGACTTTATGTGTCTACAGCTAAATCTAAACAAGGGTTCAGCCATTTGTCTTAGTAATTAAATCACAGGTGATCACATTTTGTTGAGTTTTCCGGTTACTTATCAATTTCATTTGTCTATTAAGGTCATAATAGTAAATGAAGATATTATATTTATACGTTGAAGAGTTTTTTTTTTTATGTCCAATTCAAAGCCAAAGACAAATTTGAATTTTCGGAAAGAAAAAGTGAAATCTGTTTTATGCCATGTTGTACTCTGCATGTGAATATGGAATGAAATCTAAAAAATATTACAGCCTTCAGAGAAGATTATTGTTTTTTGTTTCATTTTCGCTTGCTTATGTAGCTATTACATATTAAGAATAGAAAATAATATTTATTGAAGAGTTCTTGACACAAGTCTCAGTATGGCAAGTACAGTAAATATTTGGAGAAACCACAGAGCATGTAAATCTTTAGTCTCTGGAATTCACAAAATCAAGAAACTACTGAAAAAAGTTATTTTTGTAGATGAATTCCTTGATACTTTTTCCGAAATTCTGTTAGCTACAGATAGGTATTTTGCATCTTACTGAATGCCATATTTATGCTCCATTCTGTTCTTTCTCTTGATTTTCTATATCTCATAAAAATAGCTCTTTTCAAGTTATTCTTTTCAAACAAGACAAGGGGCATACAATTCAATGTGGTGAGATAATGGTGTCTTCTAATGTTTTTATCTGATATGTTTCCTTGAGTGCTGGAGGCATCCGAGAAGAAGATGTATAAATTGTCCTTTGGCTCTTGTAGATGTATTCTCACATGTGGGAAACTACCCATTTAGAATTGTAGGTGTTATGCAAATAGTTATATATTGTTTTCTAGCAGAAGGAACTCCCTTCATAGATGCATACCT